>NW_027507685.1:17831353-18431353 GCF_037356315.1 Lithobates pipiens
CATTTTAATAGACTGGGGGGACATCAGAACTATACTACATTTTTATTGCTGTCAATGTCCCCGATGGGTAGATTTCTATTATTCCCCCAGTGTAAAATTGTGATGAAGTGTCAGCAGGACAGGAAATTATTGGAAATCATACCAACTGAAAACACAGACAGCAGTAAAACCAAAGTTTCACACTGTTCAGCAGTGCCTCAAACTGGACTTTCATATTCCCTTTCACATCATCTTGTTTCACTGGTAGCAATAAAAACACTATTCGTGAATTCAGGTCCTTGTTGGGCAGATTTTTCCCCTTCTCCTATCTGTGTCCGTGACTGAATGAAAATAGTTTTATTGACTTGTATGAAGGAATAACGTGGGTTAGGATGGAGGTAATAATATACAGTATGCAGGTGAGCAATGCTCCATACAATACTGCTTTTTTCAAAGTTCAAATACTGCATCCCGGATCCTTCAAAAATGCTTTTGTGAACTGCTAGCAAAAACAGAGGACAATGTTAGGCACACACTAAATAATAACTACAAATCAGTGTGTGAGAAAATCAGGTAAATACCAAACAGTAAGTATGGGAAAAATATGGAAGTCATGTAACAAATGATTTTTGCTAAAGTATAACTAACAAATTAGTGCTCATCTAACAGGCTAAATTCCCTTTACTTAATCTGTACCTTAAAAAAAAAAAAAAAAAAAAGATACAAGTGCAGTGCTTAACCTCTAAAAAAATTATATCACTTAGTGAAAATTCATAAACTTTGGTAGAAAAACCTAAATAAAAAAGATCTAAATATTAGTGAATCCAAATAAAGTGAAAATCAATAGTGAAAAGTATTTTCAAAAATTATCAAATAAAACATTTATCTGTAACTCAAATGTCCAATACATTTGAAAAATGTGAAAAAATTCAAAAGTGTGTAGTAATGCTACATAGTGTATACAGTGGTGTGAAAAAGTGTTTGCCCCCTTCCTCATTTCCTGTTCCTTTGCATGTTTGTCACACTTAAGTGTTTCGGAACATCAAACCAATTTAAACAATAGTCAAGGACAACACAAGTAAACACAAAATGCAATTTGTAAATGAAGGTGTTTATTATTAAAGGTGAAAAAAAATTCAAACCATCATGGCCCTGTGTGAAAAAGTGATTGCCCCCTAAACCTAATAACTGGTTGGGCCACCCTTAGCAGCAACAACTTCAACCAAGCGTTTGCGATAACGTGCAATGAGGCTTTTACAGCGTCCTGGAGGGATTTTGGCCCACTCATCTTTGCAGAATTGTCCTAATTCAGTTACATTAGAGGGTTTTCGAGCATGAACGGTCTTTTTAAGGTCATACCACAACATCTCAATAGGATTCAGGTCAGATCTTTGGCTAGGCCACTCCAAAGTCTTCATTTTGTTTTTCTTCAGCCATTCGGTGGTGGACTTCCTGGTGTGTTTAGGATCATTGTCCTGCTGCAGAATACACAAACAGATGGTCGGACATTCTCCTTCAGGATCTCTTGGTAGACAGCAGAATTCATAGTTCCTTTTATCATGGCAAGTCTTCCAGGTCCTGAAGCAGCAAAACAGCCCCAGACCATCACACTACCACCACCATATTTTACTGTTGGTATAATGTTCTTTTTATGAAATGCAGTGTTCCTTCTACGCCAGATATACTTGGACACACACCTTCCAAAGAGTTACACTTTTGTCTCATCGGTCCACAGAATGTTGTCCCAAAAGTCTTGGGGATCATCAAGATGTGTTGTGGAGAAATTGAGACGAGCTTTGATGTTCTTTTTGCTCAGCAGTGGTTTTCTCCTTGGAACTCTGCCATGCAGGCCATTTTTGCCCAGTCTTTTCCTGATGGTGGAGGCATGAACGCTGACCTTAACTGAGGCAAGTGAGGCCTGCAGTTCCTTGGACGTTGTTGTGTGGTCTTTTGTGACCTCTTGGATGAGTCGTCGCTGCGCTCTTGGGGTAATTTTGGGCGGCCGGCCACTCCTGGGAAGGCTCACCACTGTTCAATGTCTTCGCCATTTGTGGATAATGGCTCTCACTGTGGTTCGCTGGATTCCCAAAGCTTTGGAAATGGCTTTATAACCCTTTCCAGACTGATAGATCTCAATTACTTTCTTTCTCAATTGTTCCTGAATTTCTTTGGGTCTCGGCATGATGTGTAGCTTTTAAGGATCTTCTGGTGGACCTTACTGTGTCAAGCAGCTCCTATTTAAGTGATGCCTTGATTGTGAACAGGTGTGGCAATAATCAGGCCTGGGTGTGGCTAGAGAAATTGAACTCAGGTGTGGACAACCACAGTTATAGTATGTTTTAACAAGGGGGGCAATCACTTTTTCACACAGGGCCATGATGGTTTGGATTTTTTTTCACCTTTAATAATAAACACCTTCATTTACAAATTGCATTTTGTGTTTACTTGTGTTGTCCTTGACTATTGTTTAAATTGGTTTGATGTTCCGAAACACTTAAGTGTGACAAACATGCAAAGGAACAGGAAATGAAGAAGGGGGCAAACACTTTTTCACACCACTGTATAATGTCCTATGTAAATGAACAACAAAAGTGTAGTTGATCTTGTTTGTTCAAACAAAAATAGTGCTTGACCACGTGGACCCTTCACCGCTGCAAATCAGTAATAAATGGAGGCTTACCAGATCACCAGTCGGTATACGCAGATACGGACACCCAGACAGTTCGATGCGGACAGCTGGAAAACAACCCAGTCCTTCAGATATTACACAATCACTGAATCAGCTCGAATCCTCTCGTAAGCCGGTCTGCACGGCTGCGAATACGTAGGAATTTCGATACAGGAAACCGGAAGACAACCCACACCTTCGAATGTCTCGTAGTCACCAGGTCCGTTCTGATCCTCTCAAAAATCTGTGTTTATGACATGGCTGCTTCTAGTCTTCCTTGTGTTGCTGTGTTTTACCCTGTCACGCGCATCCCCAACTACTTGCAAAGTCCACAATAGCTGTCTCAACCAAACAGTACTTGATCTTTTATGGCAGGTAGCTTCCCCTGGTGTGGAGGAGTGCAGAGGACATGGTGGATGGTGTTTGTTGTTTGGGTTGCAGCAACAGAAGTGGACAGCAGTGTCCTGCCTGGAAGCCTCCTGGCAGGGGAAGCTACCTGCCATAAAAGATCAAGTACTGTTTGGTTGAAACAGCTATTGTGGACTTTGCAAGTCGTTATCATTATAGAGTGACAACCGGCGCATAGTTGGGGATGCGCGTGACAGGATAAAACACAGCAACACAAGGAAGACTAGAAGCAGCCATGTCATAAACACAGATTTTTGAGAGGATCAGAATGGACCTGGTGACTACGAGACATTCGAAGGTGTGGGTTGTCTTCCGGTTTCCTGTATCGAAATTCCTACGTATTCGCAGCCGTGCAGACCGGCTTATGAGAGGATTCGAGCTGATTCGGTGATTGTGTAATATCTGAAGGACTGGGTTGTTTTCCAGCTGTCCGCATCGAACTGTCTGGGTGTCCGTATCTGCGTATACCGACTGGTGATCTGGTAAGCCTCCATTTATTACTGATTTGCAGCGGTGAAGGGTCCACGTGGTCAAGCACTATTTTTGTTTGAACAAACAAGATCAACTACACTTTTGTTGTTCATTTACATAGGACATTATATACACTATGTAGCATTACTACACACTTTTGAATTTTTTCACATTTTTCAAATGTATTGGACATTTGAGTTACAGATAAATGTTTTATTTGATAATTTTTGAAAATACTTTTCACTATTGATTTTCACTTTATTTGGATTCACTAATATTTAGATCTTTTTTATTTAGGTTTTTCTACCAAAGTTTATGAATTTTCACTAAGTCATATAATTTTTTTAGAGGTTAAGCGCTGCACTTGTATCTTTTTTGTTTTGTTGTGCCCAGTATCCTGGTTATAGTGTTCAGCTGCTGTTTTTACAATTTTTTTTACTAAGCGCAGATTTTTTATTTTAGTTTTTTCTTAGTCTGTACCTTATTTGGTTCTGGAGCATTGTGTTTTTTATTTGATTGTGAGCTGCTCTTTGGACTAATGTGTATGGTTCAGTGAATATTTGCATGCTATTACCTTCTGTTTCGCCCTGTGGGTGTACTCCTTCCACACTCCGTACTGACACCTGACTGACTCTTTTTGGGTATCCCCATAGCAAGTTCCAGCAGGTCACACTTGGTTTATCAAGTCGAAGCTCCCTGCAGAGCACATTAGACAACCGGATAACAGGTCCACCTCAATCTGGTTCCAATGTCATGGTCATTGTTTCAGTGTAATAAAATGTTAAAAATATTAAGTTTGATTATGGAATTAAAGTAGATGTAAACACAACCTCTAAAATCTCAGATAAGTATTAACATGTTAATATAATCTTAAAGGTTTATTCAAAGATTTCAATTCTGCAATTTTCAATAAAATTTACTTGGTGGTCCTACCACGAATGTCTGTCTGTGTTTTGGCACATCCCTTTATACCAAACGTTGTCTTAGTCTCCCAATTGTGCTCCTGAATTGTCACCAGGGGAGGAGGACTGAGAATTTTTGGCCTGGGGGTAAAAAACGATTAACTGGCTCTCATGGCAGGGGCAGTTTCCTATGAGCTGTGTATACTATACACCGAGTGATATGAATTTGTGATGTTTGGTGGA
The DNA here is from genome assembly GCF_037356315.1 of Lithobates pipiens. NCBI lineage: Eukaryota > Metazoa > Chordata > Amphibia > Anura > Ranidae > Lithobates > Lithobates pipiens. The sequence continues at coordinate 17,836,025 of NW_027507685.1, forward strand.
CATGGTGTTGTCTCAAAGGACATGGGTTACTGTGACACATTCTCTTATACAGTACATGCTCCAAAAGCTAAACATTGAATTGGAAAAGATGTATTGTAAACAACAAAGTACTTTATGGGCTGAACAAGCTGACTGCTGCTCTGTGAAAATTACACACATTCACCTTTATAAAATAATTTTATTGGTTGAACTAGAGTTCACAACAAAGTTATGTGTCTTTTTTCCAACCTAACTATGTAACTAAGTAACTACCCTTCCAAAAATAACGGTCACTGACTGCATTTTCAACAGTCCAAAATATGTATCTTATTTGTACTGACCTTGGGGGAAAATGCTCTCAGCCTCAGTTCTTCTCTAATTCTCACCCCGGTAACATGGGCTGCTTATGGAGACTACAAGTTTTAATTTCAACACACATTGCACAAGCATGGTCCACTGTTATCAACATCAGGAAATCCACCCCGAATAACAGACATCTTTAGAGTGCATGCATATTATATATATATATATATATATATAGGAAATAGCTAAAAGGAGTATGCAGGAGATTAGTATCATTACACCAAAAGATAAAAAGGTAAAAACTGTATTTTTGCAAAAACAAAAAAGGTAATATTCAGTTTATATCTACTTTAAATTTTGGCAAGTTGCGTGGAAACATTACAAATTTTGGTCCATCAGCAACATGACACTCATCAGTCAGCACCTATAGGCTCACATATATATGCAGGTCTCCTTTCTTGCCAAAGCAAAATGGGTATACTGTCTCACTGAGGTTGAATTACGAAAAGGCAAATAGACTGTGCATTTTACAAGTGCAATTGCACTCATTTTATTTACTAAATGTAGTGTGGAGAAGCTTTATTTTGTACCCATTAAGGTGCAAGGTATTTTTGCTTGCATATGATTGGATGATGGAAATCAACAGAGCTTTACCACATTTTCTAAGCTCTGGGGAAAATGAGTGCAACTGCACCTGCAAAGTCTATTTGACTGGTAAATCCATCACACTGGGTCATGGCATCCCTTCAAATGACTGTATCCTGAGTGTAAGAGCTAGTGATGGACGAACTTCCGACGGGACGTTTCGCGAACGCGAAACGCGAACGGACACAAACGTTCGCGAAAACGACCGTTCGCCGCGGGCTCCATTGACTTCAATGGGAGGCGAATTTCGCAAACCTTTAGGTCGAATTTGCGGCCACGGGGTAATTATTAGGGGGTAGCACGTAGTCCCACCACCTGGACAATAGCATAATACATGTATGAGGTGAATTTGGGATCGATAACTACAAGCATTTTTTTTTTATTTGGGAAATTGTTCTGACAATTCAGGACTATGGAGCTAATGAAGGCAATGGAGGAGAGGGAAGGTCAGGGACCAGGGTAGGCAAACAAGAGGGTGCAGGAGATACAGAGCACTGACAGCAGCACCGTAATACAGAGCACTGACATCAGCACCGTGACATACAGCGCTGACAGCAGCTCCGTGACATACAGCGCTGACAGCAGCTCCGTGACATACAGCGCTGACAGCAGCTCCGTGACATACAGCGCTGACAGCAGCTCCGTGACATACAGCGCTGACAGCAGCTCCGTGACATACAGCGCTGACAGCAGCACCGTGACATACAGCGCTGACAGCAGCTCCGTGACATACAGCGCTGACAGCAGCTCCGTGACATACAGCGCTGACAGCAGCTCCGTGACATACAGCACTGACAGCAGCTCCGTGACATACAGCGCTGACAGCAGCTCCGTGACATACAGCGCTGACAGCAGCACCGTGACATACAGCGCTGACAGCAGCTCCGTGACATACAGCGCTGACAGCAGCTCCGTGACATACAGCGCTGACAGCAGCTCCGTGACATACAGCGCTGACAGCAGCTCCGTGACATACAGCGCTGACAGCAGCTCCGTGACATACAGCGCTGACAGCAGCTCCGTGACATACAGCGCTGACAGCAGCTCCGTGACATACAGCGCTGACAGCAGCTCCGTGACATACAGCGCTGACAGCAGCTCCGTGACATACAGCGCTGACAGCAGCACCGTAAGCAGCCCCAGGAGGAAGTCAGCACAGCACAGGGATGGTGTGATCCCCTCATAATAAGAACCCCCAGGAGGAAGTCAGCACAGCACAGGGATGGTGGGAGCCCCTCATAATAAGAACACCCAGGAGGAAGTCAGCACAGCACAGGGATGGTGGGAACCCCTCATAATAAGCAGCCCCAGTAGAAATATGACACCGCTCAACCTCTTCAAAGAGGAGGGTAGGGGCATATAGTACGGTGTGCTTTTTTGGGTCAGGGAAGTGAGCCAAATGAATTAAGAAGGTCTGTGTGCTTGATTCCAAAAATTGTTTATAGACATATACATGGTCTACTGATCACATGTGTTGAATTCCTCCGAGATCCATGCCTCATTCATTTTTAGAAATGTGAGGTAGTTAACACTGTGGTGAGCTAGGCGAGTACGCTTATCGGTCACAATCCCCCCTGCTGCGCTGAACGTCCTTTCGGACAGGACACTGGATGAGGGGCAAGCCAACAGTTCGATTGCAAATTGGGCAAGCTCTGGCCAGAGGTCAAGCCTGCCCACCCAGTAGTCTAGGGGTTCATCACTCCTCAGAGCGTCCACATCGGCCGTTAACCCAATGTAGTCGGACACCTGACGGTCTAGGCGTTCCCTGATGCTGGATCCGGATGACACCTGTCGATGGGTCGGCTGAAAGAATGACCTCATATCCGAAGTCACCAACACATCTTCAAACCGGCCTCTTCTTGCAGGCGCTGTTGGATTGGTACCCGCAAATCCTTCTCTGGGAGTGGGAATTGCTCCTCTGCCAGCGCACGCAAAAGCAGAATGCAGCATTTCTCGAAGCAAGGCCTGGAAGTGCTGCATTCTGACAGCCCTCTGCGACGGCGGTAACATTTCCGCCATTTTGTGTTTGTACCGGGGGTCTAAGTACGTTGCCACCCAGTACTGGTCCTTGACCCTCATGCTTTTTATACGGGGGTCCCTATTAAAACACTGGAGCATGAAGGCCCCCATTTGCACTAAAGTGGAAGCGGTGTGGTGGCCTGGCTCCTGCTCATCATCCAGGATAATGTCGTCCTCTTCATTCTCCTCTCCCCATCCTCGCACAACAGGGATCCCAGAAAGGTTTAAAGCATGCTCTTCTTGCTCCTGCTCATCCGCCCCGGCACCATCCTCCTCTGACTCCTCATCAGACTCCTGTTGTTGACTTGTCTCAGATAGAGTAGCCCCCCCTGGGAATTCATCCAGCATTGCGACTTCCTCATCTTCCCGCTCCTGCTCCTCCACAGCCTGATCAATGACACGACGCAATGCACGCTCCAGAAAGAAGGCATAAGGTACCATGTCACTGATGGCGCCATGGCTGCGACTGACCAGTTTGGTGATCTCCTCAAATGGCCGCAGAAGTCTGCATGTGTCGCGCATGAGCAGCCACTGGCGCGGTGAAAAAAAACCCAGCTCCCCAGAACCGTTTCTTTCGCAGAGTTCATACAGGTAGACGTTAACTGCACGTTTCTGCTGGAGCAGCCTATCAAGCATATAGAAGGTTGAGTTCCATCGCGTCGGGCAATCGCAAATAAGACGTCTGACCGGCAGATGGTGTCGCCGCTGAATGTCAGCAAGGCGAGCCATGGCCGTGTAAGATCTTCTGAAATGGGCCGAGATTTTCCTTGCCTGCCGCAAGATGTCCTGGACCCCAGGGTATTTGACAAGGAATCGCTGCACGACCAAGTTTAAGACGTGTGCCATGCACGGCACGTGCGTGATTTTGCCCTGTTTCAATGCGCTAAGCAGATTGGCACCGTTGTCACACACCACTTTACCAACTGTCAAATTGAGCGGTGTTAGCCACTCATCTGCCTGTGAACGCAAAGCTGAAAGGAGTGCCGGGCCAGTGTGGCTCTTTGCTTCCAGGCACAACAGACGCAGCACGGCATGGCAACGTCTCACCTGGCATGTGGAATAGGTTCTGGGGAGCTTGGGCGGTGCAGTGGAAGAGACGCTAGCAGCGGAAAAGGAGGAGGCAGCTGAGGAGGAGAGGGAGGAGGATGGAGTAGGAGGAGGAGAAGAAGAGTCAGGCCTGCATGCAATCCGTGGCGGTAAAACCAAATCTACACGGGTGCCACGGGTTACATGCTTGACGGCCGTCAGAAGGTTCACCCAGTGGGCAGTAAAACTGATATACCTTCCCTGCCCGTGTTTGCTAGACCACGTGTCTGTGGTCAGATGTATCTTGGCACCGACACTGTGTGCCAGAGATACATTCACTTGCCGCTGAACATGGCCATATAGCTCTGGGATGCCCTTCTCTGAGAAATACTTCCTTCCTGGGACCTTCCATTGTGGTGTTCCAATGGCCACAAATTTGCGAAAGGCCTCCGAGTCCACCAGTTTATATGGCAGTAGTTGGCGGGCTATGAGTTCTGACAAGCCAGCCGCCAACCGTTGGGCAAGAGGGTTATCCGGCGTCATCATTTTTTTACGCTCAAACATTAGGCCCACGGAAGCCTGCCTTTTTGCAGAAAAATGTGAGCTTGGCGTGATGGAAGGTGGAGTGGAGGACAATTGTGAGGAGAGAGGAGAAGGAGAAGTAGAAGACGAGGCTGGACGGTGAGAGCCTGCAGTGTGGCTTTGTGTGTTCCGTTGCTCCCACTGGGCTCGGTGATGGCTGCTCATGTGCCTTCTTAAGGCGGTCGTCCCTAGGTGAGTATTGGGCTTACCGCGACTAACGCGTTGACTGCAAAGATTGCAGATGGCAACGCTATTGTCAGCAGCGGACACGTTAAAAAAAGCCCACACTGCGGAGCCATGTGCCGGTGTCCTGGGAGCGCCAGATGTGACCGTACATGGTCGATGACTCGCTCCTGATACATTTGCAGTCTGCTTTGTCCCTGCTGTGCAATGTAAGTCATTGCTGCTTCTCCTCCCTATCTGCTGGTCCATATCTCCCTCTGAACTCCCCTCCTCTTCCTCTCTTGTGGGCACCCACGTGACATCACTAGACACGTCATCATCAACGTCACCTTCCCCACCGCTATAAGTAGAGTAGGCAGCAACACCGGGGACCAACCTCCTCCTTGGGCTGATCTGGGTACTGGCGTCAGACTGCTGAGTAGCGCTTGTTGCTACCTCCTCTTCCTGATCCAATACCAAGAGTGGCTGCGCATCAGAAATGTCCTCTTGATATGGATCGGAAAATAATTCCAGTGACTCAAGCGGAAGGTATGTGGTGGTGGTGGTGGTGGTCGTGTTGTTGGTGGTAGTGTCTTTGGGGGTGCACATAGCAGAGAGTGAAGAAGAGGGTGCAGATCGAGAGGATGAGGAGGGTGCAGAAGAGTAAGGCTGAGCGAGCCACTCAACCAAGTCTGGTGCATCCTTTAAAGTAATTGAACGCACCTTCTGCAACTTCCCACTTTGGCTCAAGCCTGTTGCTCCTGCCCTACCCCTACCACCCCTGCGGAAGGGCCTGCCTCTTCCTCTGCATGTCATTTTTTAAATGACCCTGTGACAAAACTCTTAGTCCCTATACCGCTGAAGGACTGCTGCAGTATAGGGCAGCGGTCAGCAGTGGTGCACGTCAACCCTATCTATTGTGGACCGATAGCGGTCCTTACAGAACAGCAGACTGTACCGCACTCAAGCCTATGTACCGTAGCACCCTATACCAAGTTACCAGTCCTTATAAGAACTTTTGTGGACCAAGCAGGTTGTGTATTAGTGTTTAGCAGACTGTACGTCAGTCCCTATACCGCTGAAGGACTGCTGCAGTATAGGGCAGCGGTCAGCAGTGGTGCACGTCAACCCTATCTATTGTGGACCGATAGCGGTCCTTACAGAACAGCAGACTGTACCGCACTCAAGCCTATGTACCGTAGCACCCTATACCAAGTTACCAGTCCTTATAAGAACTTTTGTGGACCAAGCAGGTTGTGTATTAGTGTTTAGCAGACTGTACGTCAGTCCCTATACCGCTGAAGGACTGCTGCAGTATAGGGCAGCGGTCAGCAGTGGTGCACGTCAACCCTATCTATTGTGGACCGATAGCGGTCCTTACAGAACAGCAGACTGTACCGCACTCAAGCCTATGTACCGTAGCACCCTATACCAAGTTACCAGTCCTTATAAGAACTTTTGTGGAACAAGCAGGTTGTGTGTTAGTGATTAGCAGACTGTACGTCAGTCCCTATACCAATGAAGGACTGCTGCAGTATAGGGCAGCGGTCAGCAGTAGTGCACGGCAACCCTATGTATTGTGGACCGATAGCGGTCCTTACAGAACAGCAGACTGTAACGCACTCAGGCCTATGTACCGTAGCACCCTATACCAAGTTACCAGTCCTTATAAGAACTTTTGTGGACCAAGCAGGTTGTGTGTTAGTGATTAGCAGACTGTACGTCAGTCCCTATACCAATGAAGGACTGCTGCAGTATAGGGCAGCGGTCAGCAGTAGTGCACGGCAACCCTATGTATTGTGGACCGATAGCGGTCCTTACAGAACAGCAGACTGTAACGCACTCAGGCCTATGTACCGTAGCACCCTATACCAAGTTACCAGTCCTTATAAGAACTTTTGTGGACCAAGCAGGTTGTGTGTTAGTGATTAGCAGACTGTACGTCAGTCCCTATACCAATGAAGGACTGCTGCAGTATAGGGCAGCGGTCAGCAGTAGTGCACGGCAACCCTATGTATTGTGGACCGATAGCGGTCCTTACAGAACAGCAGACTGTACTGCACTCAGGCCTATGTACCGTAGCACCCTATACCAAGTTACCAGTCCTTATAAAAACTTTTGTGGACCAAGCAGGTTGTGTGTTAGTGTTTAGCAGACTGTGCGTCAGTCCCTATACCGCTGAAGGACTGCTGCAGTATAGGGCAGCGGTCAGCAGTGGTGCACGTCAACCCTATCTATTGTGGACCGATAGCGGTCCTTACAGAACAGCAGACTGTACCGCACTCAAGCCTATGTACCGTAGCACCCTATACCAAGTTACCAGTCCTTATAAGAACTTTTGTGGACCAAGCAGGTTGTGTGTTAGTGATTAGCAGACTGTACGTCAGTCCCTATACCAATGAAGGACTGCTGCAGTATAGGGCAGCGGTCAGCAGTAGTGCACGGCAACCCTATGTATTGTGGACCGATAGCGGTCCTTACAGAACAGCAGACTGTAACGCACTCAGGCCTATGTACCGTAGCACCCTATACCAAGTTACCAGTCCTTATAAGAACTTTTGTGGACCAAGCAGGTTGTGTGTTAGTGATTAGCAGACTGTACGTCAGTCCCTATACCGCTGAAGGACTGCTGCAGTATAGGGCAGCGGTCAGCAGTAGTGCACGGCAACCCTATGTATTGTGGACCGATAGCGGTCCTTACAGAACAGCAGACTGTAACGCACTCAGGCCTATGTACCGTAGCACCCTATACCAAGTTACCAGTCCTTATAAGAACTTTTGTGGACCAAGCAGGTTGTGTGTTAGTGATTAGCAGACTGTACGTCAGTCCCTATACCAATGAAGGACTGCTGCAGTATAGGGCAGCGGTCAGCAGTAGTGCACGGCAACCCTATGTATTGTGGACCGATAGCGGTCCTTACAGAACAGCAGACTGTACTGCACTCAGGCCTATGTACCGTAGCACCCTATACCAAGTTACCAGTCCTTATAAAAACTTTTGTGGACCAAGCAGGTTGTGTGTTAGTGTTTAGCAGACTGTGCGTCAGTCCCTATACCGCTGAAGGACTGCTGCAGTATAGGGCAGCGGTCAGCAGTAGTGCACGGCAACCCTATGTATTGTGGACCGATAGCGGTCCTTACAGAACAGCAGACTGTAACGCACTCAGGCCTATGTACCGTAGCACCCTATACCAAGTTACCAGTCCTTATAAGAACTTTTGTGGACCAAGCAGGTTGTGTGTTAGTGATTAGCAGACTGTACGTCAGTCCCTATACCAATGAAGGACTGCTGCAGTATAGGGCAGCGGTCAGCAGTAGTGCACGGCAACCCTATGTATTGTGGACCGATAGCGGTCCTTACAGAACAGCAGACTGTACTGCACTCAGGCCTATGTACCGTAGCACCCTATACCAAGTTACCAGTCCTTATAAAAACTTTTGTGGACCAAGCAGGTTGTGTGTTAGTGTTTAGCAGACTGTGCGTCAGTCCCTATACCGCTGAAGGACTGCTGCAGTATAGGGCAGCGGTCAGCAGTAGTGCACGGCAACCCTATGTATTGTGGACCGATAGCGGTCCTTACAGAACAGCAGACTGTAACGCACTCAGGCCTATGTACCGTAGCACCCTATACCAAGTTACCAGTCCTTATAAGAACTTTTGTGGACCAAGCAGGTTGTGTGTTAGTGATTAGCAGACTGTACGTCAGTCCCTATACCAATGAAGGACTGCTGCAGTATAGGGCAGCGGTCAGCAGTAGTGCACGGCAACCCTATGTATTGTGGACCGATAGCGGTCCTTACAGAACAGCAGACTGTACTGCACTCAGGCCTATGTACCGTAGCACCCTATACCAAGTTACCAGTCCTTATAAGAACTTTTGTGGACCAAGCAGGTTGTGTGTTAGTGATTAGCAGACTGTACGTCAGTCCCTATACCAATGAAGGACTGCTGCAGTATAGGGCAGCGGTCAGCAGTAGTGCACGGCAACCCTATGTATTGTGGACCGATAGCGGTCCTTACAGAACAGCAGACTGTACTGCACTCAGGCCTATGTACCGTAGCACCCTATACCAAGTTACCAGTCCTTATAAGAACTTTTGTGGACCAAGCAGGTTGTGTATTAGTGTTTAGCAGACTGTGCGTCAGTCCCTATACCGCTGAAGGACTGCTGCAGTATAGGGCAGCGGTCAGCAGTAGTGCACGGCAACCCTATGTATTGTGGACCGATAGCGGTCCTTACAGAACAGCAGACTGTACCGCACCCAAGCCTATGTACCGTAGCACCCTAGACAGACCAAGTTACCAGTCCTGATAAAGAGCTTTGTGGAACAAGTGAGTTGTGAATGATTAGCAGACTGCAGCAGAAGGGCAGCAGTCAAGTATAATATTCTTTCTATATTTGGAAGAAAGAATATTATACGTGTACAAGCCTATTACCGTACCACTGATACCAGTCCTGAAAAGAACCTTTGTGGAACTAATAGTAACAGCAAGTCTTTAAAATTATCCTCACTGCCTGACACACTGCTTCCTGCCTGTCCCTATACAAATTGGCAAAAAAGAGTAGGCTGGAACGATTAGCTGGAACAGCTCTTTTGTGGACCTGATAGTAACAGCTAATGATGATGATGATGATGATGATGAAGAAAGACTAATCTGGCTGAGCTGTCCCTAAAATAGCAGCATACAGCGCTCTGTCCCTTTATCTAAACTGACAAAAGAAACTCAGGCTGCTGACCTAACACCTATACCAGTCCTGAAAAGAACTTTTGTGTACCAAATAGCTAGCGTTTTCTCTGTCCCTACTCCACACAGGATCCTTTCCCTACAGTGACAGAAGAAAGAATGTAAAATGGCCACCGGATCGGGTGTATTTATAGGTTAGGGGGAATGTCCAAGTGTCCATGAGCTGTCATGTCTCAATTGGTTGTCCTGTAACACATGATAAACGTGTCACGAAAGGTTAAAGTTCTTGTATACATTAAACACGTAAGTCCGCCGGGGCGAACGACGGAAAAAGGCGTTCGAACCCGCGGACGGCGAAAGTCGGAAATTCGCCGCGAAACGACCGCCGGGCGAACCGTTCGGCCATCACTAGTAAGAGCTTAGTTTGGTTTGGCTTTGATATAGGCATGTTAAGTCCATCTATTAAAGTGATACTAAAGTCTCTTTTTTTTTTTTTTAGTTAAACATGTTTTACTTACCTGCCCTGTGCCATGGTTTTCCACAGAGCAGCCTGGATCCTCCTCTTCTCATTGCTCCTGGCCCCTCCCTCCTGTTGAGTGCCCCCACAGCAAGCAGCTTGCTATGGGGGCACCCAAACCAAGCCACAGCTCCCTGCCCCCTCTCCTCATTGGCTGACTGACTTTTATTGACAGCAGCAGGGGCCAATGAAGTTGCACTGTTGTCTCACAGGTATCCTGTCCCCACTTCTCGTAGCCTTAGCCGTGGATATTTGCGTCGCCGCTCGGGCTCCCTCCTCCTCCCTCTTTCCCTGGCCGCCGGGCCAGTAGGAGAGAGGAGCAGGGAGTAGGGTTCCTGGCATAAAGCCACAAGGCTACACTCCCGGGTTCCCTTACTCGCAATGGAGGCGGCAGCACCCAACATCAGCTACAGTGCCAACATCGCTGGACTCCAGGACAGGTAAGTGTCTGATTATTAAAAGTCAGCAGCTGCATTATGTGCAGCTGCTGTTTTTTAATTTTTGCAGCGATGGGTCGGCCTCCTCTTTAATAATAAAAGAGGTAACATTACATAAAAACAGTACTTTTTATAGAAACTGCATACCTGAAATCAGAGGGTACATCTGTAAAAATTCTCAGGATGAAGTTACAGCTTATGCCTGGATGAAAAGTTGTAGGAATAATGATGTATCTTCCTCTTTTTAACATTTTCCTTAAGAAGACAGATCTTAGGTTCATATAGGGTGAAGAGGCAGCCCTCACCTGTCCTTGCATCTTATGGATCCTGTACTCTCGATTCTGTTCCACCTCATGAGGCAAAACATGAATACACAGTATAAATTAAGGTGATACATTATGTATATTACACATATATATATATACATATATACATACATACACACACATACACATGAACTTTAATGGCATCCCAGTCTTAGCCCGTAGGGATCAATATTGAGTTGGCACACCCTTTGCAGCTATAACAGCTTCAACTCTTCTGGGAAGGTCGTCCACAAGGTTTAGGAGTGTGTCTATGGGAATGTTTGATCATTCTTCCACAAGCACATTTGTGATGTCTTAAAGTCTCCGCTCTAATTCATCCCAAAGGTGTTCTATCGGTTTGAGATCAGGACTCTGTACAGGCCAGTCAAGTTCCTCTACCCCAAACTCACTCATCCATGTCTTTTATAGACCTTGCTTTGTGCACTGGTGCGCAGTCATGTTGGAACAGGAAGGGCCCATCCCCAAACTGCTGCAGTTATAGACCCCTCACCAATAATGTGGCCTAAACAAATATTATGAAAAAAAGGTGCAACTGCGCTGACCCCAAATATTATATTTATCTTACCACATATCAAAAACAATCTTTATCAGTGATTCATCATCATGAATTAAAATAAAGTGCATATTTTAGTGAACCAAGATAGAAATAATAATCTTTTTTGATCTAAAAAATATATAAAATATCAAAAAAAACATAAAAAAAATCAAAAATCCACAGTTGCAGTGATTCTCTAGATGGTTATCCAAATCCCCCGTACACAAATCCACATCTGTGATTGGAAAACTTTCACCAGTTCATGACACACCACCACCTTCTAGAATGGACACTCACCAGAAACAAGGTAAAACAAAGTCTTTGGTTTATGTTGGGATAACCACTCCACTCATATAAACATGCCTGAAAATTCCCCAATTGAATGCCAGTGATCACTCCTTGTGTCTACATATTAATCTCAGGATCTCATAAAAAGCAAACAGCCATCATTGCACAACATATTAAAATGTATTCAATAATTAAAATAAGTATAGGGAATTTTCACTCACAAATGTGGTGCCTTTAGATCAGCACTAAGTCTTTCCAGCAATGCTCTTAGGGCCTGCGAGCGCCGTTCCATCTCCTGGGATCAGTCGTGCGATCCAAGCCTCGATTTGATGCGGATTGGGGCAGGAAGTGGCGTTGGCGTTACCCAGAAGCCTCTATGCATTTCTCATCCAATCATCCAAAGCTTCCCATAGACGCAGGATTGGATGCAAAACACATAGAGACTTCTGGGTAATGCTGAAGTCCCTTCCTGCACCAAACCGCACCAAATTGAGGCTTGGATCACACAACCGATCCTGGGAGACAGAACGGCGCTTGCAGGCCCTAAGAGCATTGCTGGAAAGACTTAGTGCCGGTCTAAAGGCACCACACTTGTGAGTGAAAATTCCCTATACTTATTTTAATGATTGAATACATTTTAATATGTTGCACAATGATGGCTGTTTGCTTTTTATGACATCCTGAGATTAGGGATGAGCTTCGTGTTCGAGTCGAACGTACGTTCGACTCGAACATTGGCTGTTCGGCCGTTCGGCGAATTCCGAACGTTTGGGCCGTTCGCGTCAAAATTCGAGTGACGCGCGCGCGGACCACAATGCACTGCGGTGGCGCAGTGCATTGCTGCCCCATGATTGGCCAAGCATGCACTGTGACCCCGCATGCTTGGCCAATCGCAGCGCCGGCAGCGAGGAGAGCCATGATTGGCCACAGGCATCCTGCCTGTGGCCAATCATAGCTCAGGCTGTGTAGTGCACGCCCCACACTATATAAGGCCGCCTTTGAGGCGGCCTCGTGTAGTGTGTTACTTAGCATCTGAAGCAGTGGGTGTTCTGTGTACCTTCAACACAGTACACACTAATCGTTTTTGGCTGATTTCCTATCTTGCTGCTGTGTAGTGGTTGTTGTCTGTGCCCTGACTGCAGTATACACCACTATATTCACCTCACCTATATAGCTAGTGATCTAGCTTTAACCACTTAACAACTGCCCATTGCCGATTAACGGCTTCAGGGCGGTTGTTTAACTCTGAGAGGCCGTTAATTAACGGCCTCCCAGAATTCTGCTCTTGCGTGCCCCGAGGTGTGCGCACTCGAGAGCATCCGTGACCGCCGGGTCGCATCACGGATCACGGTAAACGGCCGCTCATAGTGGCCGTTTACCACGTGATTGCTCCGTCAAATGACGGAGTGATCACTTGGAAACAAACCGGCGTCATGTTATGACGCCTGTTCCTCCCTCCCCTCTCTGTACCGATCGGTACAGCGGAGGGGAAAGAGATCGGTGTCAGCAGCGATGTGGGCTGCATCTGCAGTGCCCACATCGCTGCTCACCGAATTTAACCCCTCAATTCCCTGCCAATACTCTGCAATACCAGTGCATACTCTGCAGTACCCTGCCATTACTCTGCAGTACCCCGCCATTACTCTGCAGTGCAGTACCCTGCCATTACTCTGCAGTACCCCCCATTACTCTGCAGTAACCCCCATTACTCTGCAGTACCCCCCAATACTCTGCAGTACCCGCCAATACTCTGCAGTACCCTGCCATTACTCTGCAGTACCCTGCCATTACTCTGCAGTGCAGTACCCTGCCATTACTCTGCAGTAACCCCCATTACTCTGCAGTAACCCCCATTACTCTGCAGTAACCCCCAATACTCTGCAGTAACCCCCAATACTCTGCAGTAACCCCCAATACTCTGCAGTACCCGCCATTACTCTGCAGTACCCGCCATTACTCTGCAGTACCCCCAATACTCTGCAGTACCCTGCCATTACTCTGTAATACCCCCAATACTCTGCAGTACCCTGCTATTACTCTGTAGTACCCCGCCAATACCCCGCTAATACTCTGTAATACCCTGCCATAAATTGCCATACCCAGCCATACTCAGAGATACCCAGCCATACTCGGTGATACCCTGAAATACCCAGCCATAGACGCCCCCCACCCCTCACCGCCCTCCGGTGCTTCTACCAACTCGCCAGTACGATCAAAGCCAGAATCTTTTTTTTATTTTTTATTTCAGGCTTCCCAGCCTAGAGGTGAGATGTGGGGTCATATTGACCCCCCAGATTTCACTGTAAAGAGGACCTGTCACCCCATATTCCTATTACAAGGGATGTTTACATTTCTTGTAATAGGAATAAAAGTGATCAAAAATATATTTTTGGGGAAAAAAATGTCAAACTAAAATAAATAAAGTAAAATGAACAATAAAAAAATAAAATAAAAATTAAAGCGCCCATGTCCCCATGTGCTCGCATGTGCCACACATGTGAGGTATCGCTGAGAATGTTAGAGCGAGAGCAATAATTCTAGTCCTAGACCTCCTCTGCAACTCAAAACATGTAACCAGTAAAAAAAAAATTAAAGCGTCGCCTATGGGGATTTTTTAAGTAGCGACGTTTGGCGCCATTCCACGTTCATGTGCAATTTTGAAGAGTGACATGTTTGATATCTATTTACTCAGCATAACTTCATCTTTCACTTTATGCAAACATTGGGCTAACAAGTGGTTAATAATAGAGCTTGCAGTCAGTAGTGTTAGGAGATAGTGCGTGCTGTCTGCGTGCTCTGTACCCAGTAAATACCGCTATAATATAGGGCAGGCCCCTACTTTCAAACATCCAACTTACAAACATCTCCTACTTGCAAACGCAAGGAGACAGCAGCAAGTGAGATGAAAAAAGATGGACGACAAAACAAATTATACAGGGGTGATAACCCTTCCCTATGTTTTCCAAAAAGCTTAAAGATAGTTTTTTTGACTGGAGCTACACTTTAAAAATGTACCGGTTGAAAATGACAAACAGATTCAACTTAACACAACAAACCTACACAGTCCCTGTCTTGTTTGCACCGCCTGTATACTGCTGTTCTGAGTATATAGGGCCTGGGGGCCACACGCATTTCCTTTTTTTAATATGGGTACGGGGTTCCCCTTAATATGCGTACAAGACCCAAATAGGCTGGTAATGGGCAGGGAGGGCTACCCATGCCATGTTTCTCAATGATTTTCAACCATATTGCAGGAACCAGATATAACATTAAAACCGCAAGCAGTTTTAAATGGTGTTTTTTCCGTTTAATGTCATTTTGTGCAGGGACTGTTCTAAACACGGGAAACACGTGGCACTTCACAGGCATACTACAGACACCCCCCAGGCACCATATTTAAAGGAATATTTCACTTTTTTTTTCACTTTAATCGTCATTAAAATCAGTGCTCCCGCCAAAACGACAGTTTTTAAAACTTTTTTTTGCAGTGACCCATGTCCCCTGAGGCAGGAGGCAGGTCCCCAAACCCTTTTTAGGACACTATCTTGCATATTAGCCGTTAAAATTAGCACTTTCCAATTCGAACGTTCGAGTCCCATAGACTTCAATGGGGTTCTAACGTTCGTACCGAACGCGGGGGTCGTTCGCAAGTTCTGGTGCGAACCGAACCGGGGGGTGTTCGGCTCATCCCTACCTGAGATTAATGTGGAGACACAAGGAGTGATCACTGGCATTCAATTCAGGCATGTTTATATGAGTGGAGTGGTTATCCCAACATAAACCAATGGCGTTTTTTACCTTGTTTCTGGTGAGTGTCCATTCCAGAAGGTGGTGGTGTGTCACAAATTTATGAAAGTTTTCCAATCACGGATATGGATTTGTGCACAGAGGATTTGGATAACCATCTTTTGAAAAGAATCACTGGGACTGTTGATTTTTGATCTTGTTTTTTTATGATTTTTTTATTATTTATATTTTTTTGATCAAGAAGGATTATTTTTATCGTAGTTCACTAAAATATGCACTTTATTTGAATTAATGATGGTGAATCATTGATAAAGATTTTTTTTGATATGTGGTAAGATAAATATAATATTTGGGGTCAGAGCAGTTACACCTTTTTTCATAATATGATAGGTTAGGATGGAGTCTACCAGTTTGATTTTGTTTTTTTTTCTTTTCTGTTCACTCAGTATTGACTTATGTGATACTTATGCACACTAGTATACGTATATGATGTACCTTCCTGTACACTGCTCTTCTGTTGCTGTTTAATATTTTCATGAAAAACCTTCAACAAAGAAATAGTTGGAAATAAAAAAATTATGCTTGAAAAAATGCTGCTGCGTATATACAGTGTGGCAACAATTGCCATTTTATTCTCTAGGATCTCTACTAAAAAAATATTTAATGTTTGGGGGTTCTAAAAATTATTGACTTTTACTTGTAAACAAAAAGTGCCAGAAAAGGCCTGGTCCTTAACCACTTCCCGACTGGCGCACACCGATGTACGTCGGCAGAATGGCATGGGCAGCCATCTTCGCATACAGGTACGTCCAGTTTTAAATGCTGCTCTGCCTCACGTGCTGGTCGGGACCCCCGTGAGTCCGGTCACGGGTCACGCGGACTCGATCGCTGCGGGCATACCCGCGATCGTCTCACGGGGCTGCTAAATGAGGAGATGCCGTTGCAAACAGCCTCTCCCAGTTCTGCCTAGCAACAAGTGATGCTGATCTCTGCTCCATGTGATGTGATTGGAGCAGAGATCAGTTTTCACTAAAACAAAGCCCAGCCCCCCACAGTTAGTAACACGCCCCTAGGAACACTTAACCCCTACACTGCCACCCACTGGTTAACCCCTTCAATGCCAGTGTCATTTACACAGGAATCACTGCATTTGTATAGCAGTGATTGCTGTATAAATGACAATGGTCCCAAAAATGTGTCAAAAATGTCTGATGGGTCCGCCATAATGTCGCAGTCACAATAAAAATTGCTGATCGCCGCCATTACTAGTAAAAAAAAAAAAAATTATTAATAAAAATGCCATAAAACTATCCCCTAATTTGTAAACGCTATAACTTTTGCGCAAACCAATCAATAATCGCTTATTGCAATTTTTTTTTACCAAAAATATGTAGAAGAATACGTATCAGCCTAAACTGAGGGAAAAAAATGTTTTTTTATATATTTTTGGGGGATATTATATATATAGCAAAAAGTAAAAAATAATGCGTTTTTTTTCAAAATTGTCACACTATTTTTGTTTATAGCGCAAAAATTAAAAACGCAGAGGTGATCAAATATCACTAAAACAAAACTCTATTTGTGGGAAAAAAGGGCGTCAATTTTGTTTGGGAGCCACGTCGCACGACCGCGCAATTGTCAGTTAAATCGACGCAGTGCCGAATTGCAAAAAGTGGTCTGGTCTTAAGCCAGCAAAATGGTCCGGTCTGAAAGTGGTAGTGTTAATAAACCCACGACAGTAAAATCTGTCTGTAGGTGCAGAATAGCATGCTTGTTACACTCACAGTGGAACTTAGGGGTTAATCCTCTGAATTGTGTAAGAAGGCTGTTGTATCCTGTATGGACAGATTCTCTTGGCAAGGCCAGATAAGACACAGTCAGAGTAGTAAAGCTGCATTCCCTGGAGCTGGCTAACCACTTGTCTTCAGAGGCGCTTTCATTCACATGTATAGGATCTCTTGGTGGGATGATTTGATTCGGTAAGTGGCCAATTTTCACATATAGAGCACAGCGGTGACACACCTTCAATTGTGGATTATTTCAGCTGCGCCACAGTTTGTTGTACTTGCATGTGGGAAATGTTATGCCCCATACACACAATCGGAAATTCCGCCAGCAAAAGTCCGATGTGAGCTTTTGGCCGGAAATTCCGACCGTGTGTATGCTCTATCGGACTTTTGCTGGAGGAATTCCCACCAGCAAAAGATTGAGAGCGAGTTCTCAATTTTTCGGTCGGAAAAAGTTCCGATCGGAAATTCCGATCCTCTGTACCAATTCCTATGCGCACAATTCCTATGCATGCTCGGAAACAATTTGACGCATGCTCTGAAGCATTGAACTTCATTTTCTCGGCTTGCTGTAGTTTTGTACGTCACCACGTTCTTGACGGTTGAAAGTTCCGAGAACTTTTGTGTGACCGTGTGTATGCAAGCCAAGCTTGAGCCGAATGTGTTTAGTGAAAAGATGATACTCTAATGCCCTATACACACGAGCGGATTTTCCATCTGAAAAAATTTGGATGGTTTTTCCGACGGAAAATCCACTCGTGTGTATGGGGCATTAGAGTATCATCTTTTCACTAAACACATTGGGGGTTATTTAAGAAAGGCAAATCCACTTTGCAATACAAGTGCACTTGGAAGTGCAGTTGCTGTAAATCTAAAGGGTAGATCTGAAATGAGGGGTCTGCTGATTTTATCATCCAATCATGTGCAAACTAAAATACTGTTTTATATTTTCCTTGCATGTTCCCCTTAGATTTACAGCGACTTTACTTCCAAGTGTACTTGTAGTGCAAAGTGGATTTTCCTTTCGTAAATAACCCCCACTGAGTTGTGGAGCACTAGACCATTTATGAACTTTTTGCACTTTTATTATTTGTCATTTTTTGTGAACAGATCGTGGCTATTTACGCCAAAAATTATTTTTGCTGTAATTCACTTGATACATCGTTCTAGGCATCAAGAGTTTCACTTATCCAGTGACGCTTTGCCATTTGAACATTCGCTATTGTTTGATTTTGCTTGTTGCACATTGTTTGTTGCATCTGTTACCTAATTATATTTAGGATAATACCCCCGTCAAAAACAGCGCATCTTATTTATTTTACAACTTTTATTTTCTCCTCGCTATTTAAGGAGTGTTTGATTGCAGCAGTTTTTAGATTTCACCTATTTGCAGCTGAGAGAACCTTTTTGTAATAGTATAGTAATCTCCCTAAAAAGACTCACATGCCAGGGATCCAATCATTCTCTACTATTCCAAATCAGACAAAAAGTTTTGGCTTTATATACTTTCTAGTAATATACTAAATAACATTTACCTTAAGTATTTCAAAGCCTATAATAAAACTGTCTCCCTTGCCAGACTTTCTGTGAATTCTTTGATCTTCTTGTTGTAAGGAAACAAGCACTTCATCTTCCTCTTTTTCTACTTCAAATATGTACTGATGAAAAAAAAAAACACATTAGCATATGGTCTTACACACACAAGGATGACTTATTTTCTAAAGCTGGCCATACACCTATAGATTATCTGCAGATTTTCTATGGTTAGATGGAAAAAGTACAACAGATTTCTCCATGTTCACTAAACTGTGTGGATGGAGGAATCTCCCACTTTTTCCATCTAACCATAGAAAATCTGCAGATAATCTATAGGTGTATGGCCAGTTTAAGTCTCCCTTGGGCTAAGTCAGTTGTAATGCGTCCAGATTTTCAAAATAAAATTTGATGACACCCTATTGACCACACCCACTTCTAACCACACCAATAAAAACCTCACCCTATTTGTAACCCAGCCCACAAGACCACACCCACATTTTAAAATAATTGGCTGCAAAGTTAGACCCATTTCACACCACACCGCCCATAGCGTGGGCGGTAAAACGCCACTAAAAATACTGCCAGATTTGCGGCGCATTTTGGCCGCTAGCGGGGCGCTTTTACCCCCCGTTAGCGGCCGAGAAAGGGTTAAAACTGCCGGTAATACGCCGCAATAGCGTTCACCGGTTCAAAGAAGCTGCTGGCAGGACTTTTCCCTGACGTCCTGCCAGCGCACCGCTGTAGTGTGAAAGCCCTCGGGCTTTCACACTACAAACAATGGTGCAGCTTTTTTAGGGTGGATTGCAGGCGCTATAGCGCCTGCAAAACGCTCCCTGGAGTGAAAGGGGTCTCATGGAGCAAGAGGCAAATATTCAAGGCATAAATCGATTTGTAATAAGAGGTACCAAGATAGGCACACAGTTAGAAGGGATGCCTCGAAGGTATCAAGAAGAAAAATGTGAGCCGTGTAATGCACAGCATGACATACAACTGGAGGCTTGGCCAATAAGGTAAGTGTTGCTTCGCAGTGTACCGGGGTGGACTGACCAAGGGCCCGATGCCACTAGGGGGCCCCATCAGGGTTGCCAGCCTCAGTAAAACCAGGGACAGTATGTAAAAATTTGTGTTTTTTTTTTAACATCTGTCTCTGAATTGTCCCTTACCGACATCCTTTTGGTCTAAAAATTCAGAGATTATAGCTGCCCCACCTCTCCAGTACCTTCTCAGCCAATAGAAACATGTCTGTGTATACTGTGTGATTGTATACTGTTTGTGTGTGTTTGTGTATACTGTGTGACCCCATAATCTCTGATTGCCTGGGGGCCCTATAATCTCCTATTGCCCGGGGGCCCCATGAGTTCTCAGTCCGCCCCTGCAGTGTACGGATTGTAGCGTGGAAGTAAAATAAGCCCCAGAAGTCTGCAGACATACCATAATGAGAAATCTTTAGTCAGAAAATTAAAATAATTTTCATACGTTATGCAGTATGAGCATGAAACAACACAAACTCAAGTAGTATGTGAAAATCAGTTGACGTGTATAGTTTAACATAGTGCTGGAAAACTTTGATATCGTCTATCCACCGGTTATAGACAGCTATTATACTACTTATAAAATGTGGCACAAGACTGAGAGTCTGCATTCAACTGTGTTATTGTTTTTATAAGTTCCACAGGCATTACTTCACTATCGTAATAAAATGTCCTCACTGGGAGTATTATTGCATTGTGTTCATCAAGTGCAGACATAGTGCAATTTACGCTCTGCTCCCTGCTCTATGCTGTGAAGTGTTTGACATCAGATCACTGCCCCTGCCTTCTGACCATCAGAAATGCTGTGTAAACTGGATGTTTTGAATGGCTGTGGTGAAGTGAGAGCTGCAGATAAACAGGTGAAACTTATGCAGGAGGATTTGTTTCATCTCTGTGTATCACCTGAGTCATCAGTATACTTTAACTAGGCATGTTCTGTGTAGCCATTTTTTAGTGACCATGTACCTGGGGGTATAACAAAGTACAGTATGTTTTAAACCTGAATAGTTAAAACACTTCATTTAGTTTTTTTTTTTTGCGGACTATATTGAAAGTATGCTGTTGAACCTCTTGTATTATATTGGATTAGAAGAGAGTCAAAGAAAAAACCTGCCCCCTCACCCCCCTTAAATACTCACCCAATTCTTCACTTGATCCAGAGATGTGTCTGTGTGTAGCAGCTCTGCCCTCTCTCCCTGCATTCACAGGACAGAGAGGCTATTGGCTTCTGCTGCTATCTGTAGAGAGCAAGGGGCAGGGCCGAGTCACACTGTGTGTGTCTATGGGTGGACACAGCCCGGCTTGGGAGCAATCCCATATGTTACATAGTTGGTAAGGTTGAATAAAGACAACAGACTCCAGTTCAAACTGTGTAGAAAAAGAATTTGCTATATCCCCGTATATTGTTTTCGCTAAAATGCCCATTCAGGAGCCTTTTAAAACTATCCATACTTCCTGCGGACACCACCGATTGTGGAAGCGAGTTCCACATACTTGGCACCCTGGCAGTGAAAAACCCCCTACGTAGCTTACGGTTCTCTTCCAGTCTCATTGTGTGGCCCATGTCCTCTTACACTCCCTGGGACTAAAAAGTTTCGCACTTACGCTGGTATCACCGCTAAGATATTTGTATAACGCTATCATATCTCCCCTCAGGTGTTTCTTCTCCAGGTAGAATACATTTAGAATTTGTAGTCGTTACTCATAATTAAGGTCCTCCGGTCTCCATATTAATTTAGTTGCCCTTCTTGCCCTTCTCTGGACTCTCACTAGCTCCAGCACATTCCTTCTTCTGATCCCTGGAGTAAATTCCCTTTTTAATGCATGCTAATTATTCTGCTGGCTTTGGTAGGTTCAGCTTGACACTGCATGCTCTTGCTGTCTGTCTTCTACTAGGACCCCTAGATCCTTCTCCATCCTGGAAACCCCTAGGGGTTTCTCCCCCTAATGAGTAACTTGTGATTATATTTTTACCCCCCAAGTGCATTAACTTACAGTTTTCAATGTAAAACTTTTTTTTAGTAGTCCACTCCATTAAATTATTCATGTTCTCTTGTAAAGTTTCTGTAGCGGCGGGCTCCTGAAGAGCACGTGCTATGTGTTTTTCAAAATTAAACTCTACCTAAACTGCAGTTAGGTTTGGGTATTATTTGTCTAAATTTGACTTCTTCGTCAGTCTGACTGGAATGTGAGATATTCAGTCTGGCCACAGGGGGCACTGTCTCTTGTGGCAGGCGTGGAACTATAGTCTGGTCAGGTGCTTAAGTTACGCTCTTTCGGAGCCAGGTCAGTGGGAGTGGCCCTCTTGCTGTGCCCTCTGGGAGAGGGTATTTAAGATGTGGACGTCACGTGGTTCGGGGTTTCCGGTCCAGTACGATGTGCTGATTACATGGTCCTGGTCCTCCTGACCAGCCCCCAGGAAGGCTGTGGCCTGGGGTGCGGATCCACCCGACTTTAATGCCTCGGGGCTGGCTAGCCCAGGGCAAGGAAACTAAAGGAGGATTCTGAGGTGGTTGGGTGCTGTCTCCGGCTCGGGAGAGACTCGTTGTACTTTGAGCATTCCAGGGGAGGACTCTAGAAGAACACCACATACGGGTTGGTTTTCTTAACAAGAGCCTGGAAGGGCTGAAGTTACCGAAAAAATCCGGTCTTGTGGATATCGCCAAGCAGACTGAGAGATCCAGGTATTCTACAAGTGTTCTACAGCTTAGTTTCCCTACATGTTCTGCCGCAACGTCTGTGACAAGGACTTTGTTCCTGAGTAAGCACCTTGTTGGCTGCTAGGCCTTGTGAGAGAGGGACTGTCCAACGTGAGTGTTCATCCAGCTGTGAATGGCTATTCTCTGGATGCAGTCAAAGTAAGCAAGTTCTTTAACGTTTTTGGACTTTGACATTGAGCGTACCTGAACTTCCTTTTCCAACCCTCTGATCCCAAGTTGAAAGACTGTTCAATGGTTTGAGTTTTGCAAATAAAATCCATTCAAGTGGATCTATTGTCAGTCTCAAGTTACTGGGTCATCTACCACGGGACATCCCCTAGACGTGTCACAAGGATAACGGAAGGTAACCGTAAGCCCAAAAATAACCAGCAGCTCCTTCGGGGGTTAGTGCTACATTTCTATATCCTGCTGTGTTGTTATTGCCCTGCATATTTCTGTGTCATCAGCAAACACTGAAATATAGCTATGTATCCCATCCTCTTTTTAACTCAAATAAATTCAACAGAATTGGTCCAAGGACAGAGCCTTGGGGTACCCCACTAACCACTCTAGACCATTCCAATGTTTAGACTCTCTGGTAAGATGCTAATCCCCCTTGTTTGCAGTGGAGCACATTGTGGTGAACATTCAAAATGCAATCCTTGAATAAAATGAAATGTGGCCTTGAACCTCCTCCCTTGTTGGTGCTTTTGGCTCCTCCAGTCCCTTTATTAGTTTTGTTGCCCTTCTTTGGACTCCAGCACATCCCGTCTGAGGACTGGTGGCCAAAACTGGACAAAATACTCCAGATGTGGTCTAATCAGAGTTTTATAAAGTGGTAGGATTATAGTTTTATCCCTGGAGTATATCCCTTTTTTTATGCATGCTAATATTCTGCCGGCTTTTGTAGCTGCATCGTGACATTGCATGCTACTGCTCAATCTGTCATCTACTAGGACCCCCAGATCTTTCTCCATCCTTGACTCATCCAGCGATTCTCCCCCTAGTGAGTAGTTTGCATTTATGTTTTTTGCCCCCAAGTGCATTAATTTACATTTCTCCACATTAAACTTCATTTGCCATGCATTGGCCCACTCCATTATTTTGTTCAGGTCTTTCTGTAAAATTTCTATATCCTGATGTGAAGTTATTGCCCTGCTTATTTTGTGTCGCCCCCAAAAACTGAGATTGAGCTATTTTTCCCATCCTCTATATCATTTATAAATAAACTGAATAGAATTGGTCCCAAGACAGAACCTTGGGGTACCCCACCTACCACTCCAGACCAGTCGGAGTGGTAGGTGGGGTACCCTTTGGACACGCCCCTGTAACCATTTTTTTACCCAAGAACAAACATTATGGTCCATGCCTACGGACCTCAGCTTGTAGCACTTATAGGGTACTGTATCGAATGCCTTTGCAAAATCCAGGTACACTAAATCCAAAAGCCTTCCTCTATCTAGATGGCAGCTCACTTCCTTGTAGAATGTTAGCAGATTGGTCTATGATATATTTTTTTCCTCAGTAAATTTTTGGATATAGTTCCTTATCATCCCCTCCAATAATTTACCAATGATTGATGTTAGGCTGACTGGCCTGAAGTTTCCAGGGATTTGTCTCTGTCCTTTTTTGAATATTGGTACCGCATTGGCTTTTCTCCAATCAGCTGGTACAAATCCTGTCAGTATGCCGTCCACAAAGATCAGGAACAATGGTCTGGCTATAACCTGACTGAGTTCTCTGAGGACTCTCGGGTGTAAGCCATCTGGTCCTAGTAATTTTTTGTATTAAGTTTATGAAGTCTTTCCTTCACTCTGGCCTCTGTTAGCCACGATAGTATGCCCTATGATGTGTCACTAACAGGTCGATATATCCCTCCTTTTCCTGCGTAAAAACTGAGGAGAAGAGAGCATTTAGTAGAGTTGCCTTCTCTGTGTCATCCATAACCATCCTTCCATCCTCGTATTTTATGAAGGCAATGTGTGCTGATTTTGCCATTTTACTGTTAATGTATCTAAAAAAAATTCTTTGGAATGTTTTTTGCTCTCCTCCACTATATGTCTCTAGTGGTCTTTTTTGGCTGCCCTAATTGCATTCACTTCTTTTTGCACTCCTTGTAGAGTTGGAATGTTGATGGTGACCTATCCCCATTATATTGTTTAAAGGCCATTTTTTCTCTTTAATTAGTCTTTTTTACATTAGGGTTTAGCCACCCATGTTTCACCTTCTCTCTTCTATATTTATTGCCCATTGGAATGCACTGTGTGATACCTTTGTTTAATATGCTCCTGAAGCATTCCCATTTTTCTTCCGTGTTCACCTTCCATTCACTTTGTCATTGGTGCGAACATGTACCATGACCGCTGGGTCCTCCCCGGCCCCGCCCAATAATCTGTCCACCCAATCCACGATGTGCCTAACCCATGCACCTATTCAAAATGAATTCCAGGCTAAACCTAACTAGCCTTAAAAATGCACCCTTCACCCTCATAAAACCTATGTTTACTAACGTGTAAAAAAGATGTATATACCTAATTATTTTCAACCCGCACTGGTTCGGTCACATGATCCTACTCCCCAGTATCAGCCAGCTGTGGCAACAAGCGAGAGGAGGGGGCACTGATAACTAATGGGACATGGGAGCCTATGGGGTTGATTTACTAAAGTTAAACAGACTGTGCACTTTGAAAAGTGCAGTTGCACTCCGCAAGTGAAGTTGACACAGAGATTAGTAAATGAGGTAAAGCATCACTTTGCAAAGAAAACCCAATCATGTGTAAGAAAAAAAACAGCTTTCCTGCTTGCACATGATTGAATGATGAAAGTCAGCATAGTCCTGGAGCAACTCAGCTGTAGATGTAAATGAGGTCAGCCCCCTGAGATGTAGAAAAAATCCCACGTTTGGTGATCAAGTGGTTAAAAAGGTGTTGGACCCCCCCAAAAGGCTAAAAATGTTTTGGGAACAAACTGGTTTCCATGCATGTAGAAGATGCAAAACATGCGGACAAGTCTCTACACATCTCAGGGGGCTGACCTCATTTACATCTACAGCTAATGGAAAATAATTTCCAATTAAGGAGTGTATTACGTGCAAGTCCACACATGTTGTTTATGCATTAGAATGTCCATGTGGCCTAATGTACATAGGCCGCACCAAACGGATGCTCACCACACGTGTGGCGGAGCACATATACAACATATCGATAGGATATAGAGAACACAGTGTATCCCTACATTTTAGGAACAAACATAATAGAGACCCAAAGGGACTAAAATTTTGGGGAATAGATAAACTATACCCTAATTGGAGAGGAGCCAATATGGTTCGGGAGATTTCTCGACGAGAAACAGAATGGATTTTCCTAACAGACACGCTCAGCCCTAAGGGCCTCAATATAGAACTAGATGTGAATTGCCATATCAGCAATTATTGATTGGAGGGGGGTTAGTTAGAAAGTGGGGATGTAGCCATGCTTCAGTGCCAGTGGTGTGGCTCCTCCTTACGTAATTTATATAATATAAATCAAGAGAAGTAACAGGTAGGAATGAAAACCAATGCAAACAACAGGACGGGTGAAATAGTGTACAAAATGCTCCATATTTGCGCTAATCTTATGCCTATGAGTACAGGGTAATGGCAGGGCTGATGCAAATGAGGAGTATCAATAATAGCCTTATTTTGTTCTATGTATTCTCTAAAATAGAGGAAATATAATACAGTATAGCTATATAATAATTAGAGCACTTATGCAAATAGGATCAATAAAAATAAAAACAGGATTGATTTTAATTTTACTTTTGATTTTACTTTTGATTTTATACGATTAAAACGGACTCAGGTCTGTATATACATATAAAAAAACGGGTTCATTGGTAGAGATATGTCTCTAACTAATGACTTAATATCGTGGAGTTTACTAATGTAACCATCATACCCAGTACGAATGAAAAAGTTCATCAGTTATATTAAATATGGATAACAACCATAAATGTTTCCACGCATTGACCGCAAGGTTATAAACTTTTGATGAGCTTTGTGTGGAATGTGAATACATACGATCGGATCGCTGTCTGATTTCTCAGTTCCGGAGACACCGGATACTACATCCGGATGTGAGTAAACCGGAAATGTATAGGTTGCAGACAGTGATCCGACCGGATGAGAAACAAACGAGTGGAGACGGGAGGAGCCACAGAGGATGTGGCACCACCCTGCCTCCTTAAGTCCACTATAAATTACTACAGTGTATACTGCGTGACCATGCCCTCTGAAGACGTAATCACGAAACGCGTCAGGGCGTGGTCACGCGAAGTAGTGAGGTTGAACAGGACCAAACGAACACCCCGGGACTCTACTGACAGGCAGTAACGTAAGAGGATATCGGCCTGGTGGTGAGACGTTCGTTTCTGCAATACTGACAACCTATGTAGATGCTTTTATTACATTGTTTTTAAGTAAGCGCAATATGTAAGGGGGGAGAGGGTGTTTACAATAAAGGGTATAACACTATGTTTGACCCCTTGCATTTCTTTTACGCTTAATGCCATCGAGGACACCAGAATATAGCGGAGGGATCTGGAGGAATAAAGAGGTGCCTACCTAAAGTGATTTAAACAGACAGGCTTCTAAGTTACAAGCTTCTGGTAAGCGGCCATTTTAAGGGGATCCACACTGCGGTGCAAACGGTGAAGGTGTAGGACTCTGATTACTGCCAGCTACACAGGAGGACTTCTTCACTATTACCCTGCATGTCCCTCAAAAATAGGCTATTGTAAATATTTTGATGTACCCCATGTTGGACTGTTTTATAAGCATTGATTCTTTTTCCTTCTAAAAAAACTTCTCTTGGACATTGATTGGTGTTAATCACCAAGACTAAGGGTGGTACATTAAACATATATGGACTGCATTTTTAGAATTACAGATAATTAGTAATAATTTGAATATGCAGTAAAGCACTGTTAGTGCTTGTTTCTTTTTTAGCTCAATCACATTAGTTACATTGTTATTTTAATATATAATAGCTGCTAAATGACAAAAAGAGAGAGATTTGTATTCTAGCAATAGAATTTTGTTTTACTATTTTATTTGAGCGCTGAGGTCAGATATATGTGCAAGTAGTATATATGTATATATTTTCTGGTTTATTGTGAAAATATTTCCACAAGGAACCCTTAAAATAATTTTCATGCCTAGCTGAACCCATGCTAAAACCAAAACCAATTTATAGGGAGTTAGTTGGAAAAATCCCCCTTACATTAGTGGACAGTAAGAAGTATGCACCGCTGCAGTAATGGTCAGAATATGACCCTTACAGACAGATAAAAAGATCATGTAAATGGCTCTTTCAAGTCGCATTGGCCCCAAGACTGTGCAGACACCATCAAACTGGAGGAGAATCAACCACAGCTCGAGGATTCCTAGCAACCTCTGGAGGGACCCTCATGTTCCATGGAGCCAATGGTTGCGCATGGCTGTGCTAGAAGAATGTTGAGTGACAAGCCAATAGCATAAAACCTCACCCATGCAAGCTATCCCTGTCAAACTTAATGAAAACTTTTCTAGTCAAGATCTCAGTCACCTGCGGATTCTGAACGAAAGTACGTTTGTTATTGAAGCACCCTCCAGAGCGATTCAGCAAAGCGTCTGCATTTACTGTCCATTTTCCACGTGCTTCTCCCTTTTCCCATGTCTTTTGTTGGCTGAGCAATGAGGTGTTTATTACATGGCACACATCGGCACTGGAGAAATTTTTACACCAATCCTCAAATGTCATCCTACAGCAGCAAAAAGACAAAACAAATACTAATGGCTTAAAGTGTCTAACTGTTATATTCATAGGTTTTCTCCAAACTATATTGGCAATTTTATTGCATGAATGAGCACCACACAAAAACATTGTATTATATGTACAAATACATTAATCTCATTACACAGTCTCTCCTAAATTACAATTGTAGAATTATACATCACCGCATTGACGCATCTAAAAATAATTAATTGCATGCATCAAGAAAAAAAATTATCACTATACATTTCCTTCACAGTAGTCTTTAAAACAAAATTCAATGCAAGCAGCCAAATACACAGATGAAATACATACCTAAGAAATATATTTTACCTGACAAAGAATTTATATTTCTATCCATCCTCATTCCATTCCTCTAGCTGAGACCTCCACCACTCCCATGTTGCCTTCCCAATATCAGTCTTTCCGAGATGTTTTCTACAAAAAGTCAGCTGATCGTCTTCCTCCCCACAGAGACTATGACTGCTCCATTGAGCTGTTACTTGGGACCTCTCCTCCCCGAGGCCGAGTCTACCCTCTATCCCTGAGACACAAGCCATGTCTGAATACATTCGGGAAAACCTGCAAAAGGGTTTCATCAGGAAATCAAACTCACCTGCCAGAGCCGGGTTCTTCTTTGTAGCGGAAAAAGATGGTTCACTCCGTCCATGCATCGACTACAGGGGCCTTAACACCATCACTGTGAAGAACAGATACCCTTTTTCTTTAATTTCGGAACTCCTTGACAGACTGCAAAGTTCTCATGTTTTTACCAACCTGGATCTTAGAGGGGCCTACAATTTAATAAGAATCCGGAAAGGAAACAAATGGATGACCGCCTTTAACACCAAGGACAGACATTATGAATACCTTGTGATGTCTTTTGGCTTATGCAATGCCCCAGCGGTCTTGGCTACATAATCTCATCACAGGGCCTCCTCATGGACCCAGCCAAACTTCGAGCCATTTCTGAGTGGCCCCAGCCCTCTGGTCTTAAAGCCACCCAACGCTTTTTGGGCTTCACCAATTACTATCGCCAATTCATTAGTAACTATTCCACCTTGGTGGCCCCTATTACATCTCTCACCCCCAAGGGTGTCAATGCCCGGCTCTGGGCCCCTGAAGCCATTGATGCTTTCCTCAAACTCAGGGCAGCCTTCCTCTCTGCCCCAATTCTCCTACGTCCGGACATTACAAAACCCTTTCCTTTGGAGGTTGATGCCTCTTCAGTAGGAGTCGGTGCCATCCTACTCCAAGCTCAGAAGGGCAAGTCTCAGCCTTTGTGGATTCTTTTCCAAGAAGTTTTCTGATGCGGAGAAGAACTATACCATTGGGGACTGTGAGCTACTCACTATTAAATAGCTTTTCAAGAATGGTGACATCTTATAGAGGGTTCTCCCCATTGTATTACCATCTATACTGATAATAAAAATCTGCAGTATTTACAATCCGCAAAACGCTTGAACCCACATCAAGCTTGCTGGGCCCTCTTTTTCGCCCGCTTCAACCAACTTTAACATTACTTTTTGTCCAGGTGACAAAACCTTTGAGCCGGTGCCGTGTCCAGGTCAGTTTATGTCAACGATTCTGAGAATCACCTAGATCCTGCTCCCATCATCCCTCCCCATCGTAATCTAGCCACTACTCAGCTCCGGTCTACGCAGCCTCCTCCAGGTAAAACTTTTATAGTTCCTCCCCTTCTTCCCAAACTCCTTGCTTGGTCACATGACTCCAAGTTCTCTGGACATCCTGGCATACCTCGTACTTGTGACTTTCTTCAGTATCATTACTGGTGGCCTCTTCGTAAGGATGTCAAGGAATACGTTCAAGCTTGTACGGTTTCTGTACTATCCAAATCTTCCACGTCTGCCCCTGCTGGGTTGCTTTTGCCCTTACCAGTTCCCGGTATACCTTGGCGTTGTATTTACATGGATTTTATCTCAGATCTTCCCCCCTCAACAGGTTCTACAGTCATCTGGGTAGTAATGGATCGGTTCTCCAAAATGTGTCACTTGATTCCTCTCCCAGGCCTACCTTCTGCTGCCAGTCTAGCCACAACTTTCATTAAGGAGATCTTTTGTCTTCATGGGATGCCTTCCCATATCGTCTCTGACAGAGGAGTTCAATTTACTGCTCGGTTCTGGAGAGCCTTGGCCAGCTCCTTTGGGATTAAATTAGATTTTTCATCTACCTTTCATCCCCAGTCCAATGGGCAAACGGAACGTGTAAATCAAAATGGAGAATGTTTTCTCTGTGCCTTCATCTCAGCCCACCAAGATAACTGGGTGGACCTTTTGCCCTGGGCAGAGTTTGCCTTAAACCATCACTCCAATGCAAGTTCTGGAAAATCTCCCTTCTTCGCTGTTTACCGGCAGCATCCATCTTTTCCCTTTTCTGTTCCCATTTCTCCTCTTGTATCAGCAGCAGCTGAAATTCAAAGGTCCTTCAACTCAATATGGAAAGAAGTCTCTGAGAATCTTCATCTAGCTGCTTCCAGGCATAAAACAGCAGCAGATCGCCATCGCCGCTTGGCTCCTAAGTTCCTGCCTGGCGATAGAGTTTGGCTCTCTACCAAGTACATCCGACTCCGGGTACCCTCAACGAAATTTGCCCCTCGCTTCATTGGTCCATTTCCTATTCTTTATCAGATCAATTCAAATTGGCTTTGAGTACAATCTCTCAGCTTCGTTCGGCAGAAGAGACAACTGCATTCCTTGTACGCTGTCCAGACAGTCAAGGTTTATTTGTCTAGATCTACAGAGATCCCAGGATCAGACTTTTTTTTTGTTTTTCCAAAAGGACCCAAGAAGGGGCAGGCAGCTTCCATTGCCAATTGGGTCAGTCAATTGGTTATTCAGGCCTATGGTCTGAAATGTAAATGTCAGACCATAAATGTAAAGCTCCTCCCTTTAGGGTGAGAGCTCATTCCAGGGGTGTAGGAACCTCCTAGGCTTTTCGCCATCAGGTATCTGTGGCTCAGATTTGTAATGCTGCCACCTGGTCTTCAGTGCATACGTTCACAAAATTTTATCAAGTGGACGTTCGAGCAGCCGAGGATTCGGCTTTCAGCCACAGTGTACTGCGGGCTGCCCAATAAGGTCTGATGGCTATTGTTTGGCAGGGCGTCTCCCTCCCCTCAAGGCTATTGCTCTGGGATGTCCCAGTAGGTAATGAATATTAGCCTAGCTCTGTGTCCCATGATGTATGAAAAAAATAGGATTTTATCGTCATACTTACCTGAAAAATACTTTTCTTTGAGTACATCATAGGACACACAGATCCTTCCCCACTTTTTTGAAGATTCAGTGCTTACTACAAAAAACTGATAGCCTTCCTGTATGGGAGGGGTTATATAGGGGACCACTTCCTGTCTAAGACTTTGCCTACCAGTGTCCATTCACCTAGAGATGGCGTTGAACCCAGTAGGTAATGAATATTAGCCTAATGCACACATGTACACATGATCGGAATTATGGTTGGAAAAAGGTCTGATGGTTTTTTCCCATCGGAATTCCGCTCAAGCTGTCTTGCCTACACACGGTCACACCAAATTCCAACCATCAAGAACGCGGTGATGTACAACATGTATGATAGGACTAGAAAAAGGACGTTCTATAGCCAGTAGCCAATAGCTTCCATCTCATAGTTGAATCTGAGCATGCACGAGTTTTTGGGCATCGGAATTGCATAAACATGATTGGAATTTCCGAAAGAAAGTTTTTCCGTCTGGAAAATTGAGAACACGCTCTCAAATTTTTGCTGGTGGGAATTCGGCCAGCTAAATACTGATGGAGCATACACACAGTCGCATTTTCCAATGAAAAGCTCTCATCAGTCTTTTTCTGTCCGAAATTCTGATCGTGTGTACGCGGCATAAGTCTGTGTCCCATGATGTACTCAAAGAAAATGATTTTATAGGTAAGTATGATAAAAAAAAATCCTATTATTGTTGGTCCTAATTATAGATCAGGGATAAGCAATTAGCGGACCTCCAGCTGTTGCAGAACTACAAGTCCCATGAGGCACAGCAAGACTCTGACAGCCCACAAGCATGACACCCAGAGGCAGAGGCATGATGGGACTTGTAGTTTTGCAACAGCTGGAGGTCCGCTAATTGCATATCCCTGTTATAGATGTTGAATGTTACACACCGAGGTGAGTTCCACGTTTCATTAATTTTTGCATCTCTATTTCAGTATATCAGTGGCATGCATGCAGTAAATCTCTTACCAGAACTCGCCATCATTTCGCACAGTAAGCCCAAGCTTTTCCTTCTCAGACCTGCTAACTTTGTTCCATTCTTCAGAACTTAAAAAAAAAAAAAAACAAAGAAAACAATAATAGATATTATTCTTATCATTTGTGTATAAAAAATGACAAATATCCCAAAATACAAAATGTTCAGTATTATGTCAGCTCAGCAGCATTGCCATCTTTTCTAATCCAAACATCCTAGCTGTGGTACAGGGGATAGCAGCCAAAGCAGACCAGTGCAGACTCCTGTACCTTAGTTTGTTCATATGGATTCTACTGTATCCACAAGTCAGCTGGGAGAAGTGAACTGTCTCCATAGTCTGCAGGTTAGTGCCTGTTCCCAGGAGGATGTGCCTATAACCAGATGTTTCAGTGTACGTTCTACAAGCAACATATCCCTTTTCATTTAGAACAACATACAGTATATGCCTGGGCACTTCCTGATCGATGAACTTCTAACCCATATTGCCATCTTATCTTTATTTGAAGAAGCTCTGGCCTTGTTATGTTCTTACCCATAGCATGTCAGTGAAATTCAGACCTTGGGACTTCTCTTAGCCCTTGTACACTTGGTCGGACATTCCAACAATAAAATCCGTCGGATTTTGCCTGAAACTGGTGTTGCATGTGATGACGTTATTTCGTTACGACGGGACTACGTTCAGGCTAGTAGCTAATAGCTTTGGTCTAGGAATTTGATCTGAGCATGCGTGGCACTTTGTCCGATCGGAATTCTCTACACACAATCGGACAAAGTCCGATCGGATCATGTTGTTGGAAAGTTTTATAGCCCAGCTCTAAAACTTTGTCCGTCGGATATTCCGACGGAAACAGTCCGATGGAGCCCACACACAGTCTGATTATCCGACAACACAGTCCGATCTGACATTTTCCAGCGGAATGTCCGACCGCGTGTACAAGGGCTTAGAGCTAAAACATTAAAATAAAGGGTATCTGTCAATTTCATAACACCTGAGATTTCTGAAAGTTCTCCTATCTGATGGGTATACTCATGTAGTAAAACACTGATATTAACTTAGTGCATATAAGAACAGCACTGCTCATCTGGTCTTCTTAAACTCCTCAATGTGAACTATCTTCTGAATAGCATACATAATGAGGAATGCAACCTGTACATTTCAAGTTAGCCTGTACTATCTGCCTTTGCTCCCAGCCTCTCCCAGTTCAGGCTTGATCTGTCTGTTCATATTTCTTTGCTCAATCTTGTTGCCTTACTCATAATGGAGGTCATTTTATGAGCATGATTTGTTTTGTCAGAGGTGTTCTTAATGGACCTATGTATTCTAGTTGGCAGTGTTTCTGGCTTGTTGTCTGTTATTAGGTTTTCAGAGAATTTTGAGTTGTTTTATAGTACAGGTAGGAAATTAAAACGTACAAGCTAGATAGGCAGGTTGTTGCAAATTCATAAATTAATATTCACAATTTTATGTTATTTAATGCACCCCACTAAGTTATACTTACTTGTCATTCCATGCACCTCTCCACTCTCTCTTTCCCCATGGATTCCTCATTCTAACCATAAACAGTTTAGAAGTCTTTCCAAAG
The DNA here is from genome assembly GCF_037356315.1 of Lithobates pipiens. Classification (NCBI taxonomy): domain Eukaryota; kingdom Metazoa; phylum Chordata; class Amphibia; order Anura; family Ranidae; genus Lithobates; species Lithobates pipiens. The sequence continues at coordinate 17,869,940 of NW_027507685.1, forward strand.
CAAAGAGTCTTCTCGCCCAATGTCACTTTTTTAATATTTGTTAAAGAGTATGCATGACCTTTAACAAGTCCTAGAGGTGTGACTTTCTCCCTGTCACTGTAGGAAGGAGCCTAAGAATGAAGTAGTATAAATATGAGCATTGGTTTGTTTTATCATCATTACATCAAAAACATAACCTGCAATTCATAAAGTCTGGTGCAGACAAATTTTGAAAAAGTGTGCGTTATAAAGGTGACCTGGCTAGTACTTGTACTTAAATTTGTCTCATGCTGCACAACTTTTAGAATGCATACGAAATACTTTTGCAAAATCTTGTCCTGCACCAGGGTCTCTCTCTGTGCACCAAAACAGAGTTGGTCTTAATTATCTCCACTTTTGTAAGATAGAAACGGTTGGTATTTTTATTTTATTTTGTCAAAGGCATTGCAATTGCATAGACAATGTATACATATACAATGTTTGTGCATATTTTAGAACTAACTGAATTTGGCGCCCAAGCCACTGTCAGATCCAGAAGTGTCGCAATGCAATGCAAGTGTCGCAATGCAAATCTTGTCCTGCGCCAGGGTCTCTCTCTGTGCACCAAAACAGAGTTGGTCTTAATTATCTCCACTTTCGTAAGATAGAAACGGTTGGTATTTTTATTTTATTTTGTCAAAGGAATTGCAATTGCATAGACAATGTATATATATATATACACAATGTTTGTGCATATTTTAGAACTAACTGAATTTGGCGCCCAAGCCGCTGTCAGAGCCAGAAGTGTCGCAGATGCTTCATTAATTTGGCACATCATTAGCCAGGAGATTAATGCCATAAAAGTGGCACAGCAACTTTATTGACTTCGCCCAAAATAGTGAAAGTATCAAATTAGAAGAACAAGGTACAGTACACATTGTGCACAATACCTCAATAGATAAAAAAGTTTATCTAATGCAAGCAAGAAATCCATATTATGCATATGAAAAAAAAAAAACGGGTCCCCCTGGGAGTTATCCAGGAATGCGGCAGGGCAGATTTCATTCAGGCTTTCAACACATGCTTCAGACTATTTCCTGCTGGAGTATAAAACATTGATCGCTTTTATGTAATGTTAAGTGATTGCAGCTGTTGTTAAATAAACATACAATCTATCATATTTCATTGGCTCAGCACGTAGTCCTCTTATCGCTGTTGGTATTTCCCGATAAGGGACCCAAATTATGAGTATTGACCCATTATTTTTCTCTCATTATTTTCATTATCTGTACTCATTTAGTTTGGCTTTGAGAAAACCTTTTCAGCCAAGACTTTTTAAGACGTCTCCCATGTGGTTATATATTATTTTGGATATACTTTAATCCTTAAAGCGAATGCCCCAGCCAAAATAGACAGAAATGTAATTTTTTGCACTAGAGCAAAGGAAAAAACTACAAACCCTGTCATCTTTTTATTGCTGTATGTGTCCCTGTTGCAGATTTCCCTTACTTCCTCTGGGGAAACCATTTTCACTGTGATGTGCCGCTAGCAGTAAAACATGAAAAAAGGGGGGGGGGGGGGAGATCCGATGCTCCAGGTGTGTGCATTATCTCAATTGGAACCAAGTAGGAGTGCTAGCCCCGGCCCGCCTTCGCGAAAACTTGATAAAAAGAAGAAATGGCTACACATCCAAAGGTTCCAAAACAAATATCCTTTTATTAAAAATGGCCAGGGTACACCAGGGGCACCAGGTATTAGGCACATAGACGCCTTTCACACATCTGACCTGTGCTCATTACAATAATTTTGTAGTGATTAAAACGGGAGTCCCGTGAATTTTTTTTTTATTTTTTAAAGTCAACAGTTACAAATACTGCAGTTGCTGACTTTTAAAATAAGGACACTCACCTGTCCTAGGGTCCAGCGATGTCGGCACCCGAGGCTTAACCATCCCTCGGTCCTTGGATGCTGTCGCCGCCATCTTTGGTAAGGGAATTAGGAAATTAAGCCTTGCGGCTTCACTTCCCGGTTCCCTATTGCGCATGCGCGAGTCATACAGCGCAACCCAAATGGTCTCCACTGTCTCTGGGACCCGTGTGTGTCCCAGCAGACAGCGTGGCGGGACAGGAAGAGGCATAGACTCCCATAGGAGTCTATGCCCGGAAGTGGGTGCAAATACCTGTCTTAGGCAGGTATCTGCCCCCCCCCCCCCCCGAAAGGTGCCAAATGTCACACCGGAGGTGGGGAGGGTTCTGAAAAGCGGAGGTTCAATTTTTGTGTGAACCTCCACTTTAAGCACAGGTTAGATGTGTGAAACGCATCTACATGACTAATGCCTGGTGTCCCTGGTGTATCCTGGTCATTTTTAATAAAAGACATTTTGTTTTGGAACCTTTGGATGTGCAGCCATTTCTTCTTTTTCTCAAGCAGTAAAACATGACAGGGGTTCTAATCCTTCCCAACTCTATTCTAAAAGGAAAAAAAAAGTTTTGACATAAAAACTCCAAATTCCAAATAATTAGAATTTTGGTATTTAAATTTTATTTGTTTATATTTTATTATATTCAGACTGTATTATTAAGTATGAATATGTATAATTTTTCTGATTCTGGTGTTGTGCAAGTGGAGCAAATCACCCTGTGAGCATAACTGTCTATAGCAGGGATATGCAATTAGCGGACCTCCAGCTGTTGCAGAACTACAAGTCCCATGAGGCATAACAAGACTGACAGCCAAAAGCATGACACCCAGAGGTAGAGGCATGATGAGACTTGTAGTTTTGCAACAGCTGGAGGTCCGTTAATTGCATATCCCTGGTCTATAGCATCAATAATCAACTGTTTTATATATATTTAATTTTGTGTTTTTTAGCTGTTTGACTGGTGTTCAATTTTATGAAAAAAATATTTTTTGGTATTCTTTTTCCTTATAATGATTTAAATAATCATTTCAGCCTCAACTTAGCACACCATTGGCCTTCAAAACTATACTACATCAATTGCATTTACATTTTTCCCCTTTTGCTAATGTTTTTTTCCCATTAGTGAAGCAATCTTACCTTTAGATGAGAGCAGATCAGCCCGCTTCCTCTATGAACTTTTAGGAGCTCCTCAAACAACTTTGTCTGCGCAGCCACATTAACGCTGTATTTATCATCAGTTAAGTCGATATTTTCAACAACTGCTCCTGTGAAATCCACTATGGCATCTGCTGTGCTGCCACCATCTAAGGATTCATATGATCCTGACAATCTAAAGTATGTAGTAGAGCACACAATATGCATGAAATGGCACAATAAAGAGGAACTGCAGTCTGCTCACATAATTTGTAATAAAAATATGCTGCAAAAATCTCTCTCCACTAAGTCTGGCTGCAATGATTTTAACTGTGGGCAGCTGAAGTTGCTGCCTGGATTTACGCAGACACAGAGGCACACCTTCAGCTCTGCAGCTTTCATTGGTCCTCTTATGACTCATCCCCCTCCCTTCCTGGCAAACTCTCACGAGAGTGAGAGAAATACCCTGTTTCCCCGAAAATAAGACCTAGCGTGATTGTTGGTGATGGTTGCAATATAAGCTCTACTCCCCAAATAAGCCCTACCCTGTTTCCCCCAAAATAATCCCTACCCTGAAAATAAGACCTACAAGGACTTTAACTAGAGCTTATTTGGGGAGGTAGGGCTTATATTGCAGTCATCACTGACAATCACGCTAGGTCTTATTTTCGGGGAAACAGGGTAGCTATGCATGATGTCAAGCCTAGGCTTTTTACCAGACAAGAAACAGACAAGGGCACTGTATAAGGTATTTACTAGCAGAAAAAAAATGGTTTTACTATCCAAAATTAAAACAATAAGGGCAGAAGATTTAATAGATTAAAAAAAACGACAGAAGTTTCGCTTTAAGTACTGTGTCGATGGGCTTTTGTTTGCTTCAAACTGGTTTTGCATCCCCATACAAGTCTATGGCAATGCAAAAATCTTTTGAAGCAGGTCAAATGCCGTTAAGAAGGAGGTCAATTGCAGGTCAAATGCACCTGTCATGGAATGTTGCATGAGTTCAGAAGCATCTCAAACTGATGTCACGGAGACGCAACTAAATCCCATCAACACAGGCCCTAGAAACCTGGAGCAACAAATCAGAATTCATCTTTCACTAATATGACTATAGTAAACTGAAATCTCATTAGCTGCTCTGGCTTATACAGGTTACATTATTCTTTACACAAACACAAATCCCCCCTATTTCTTGTACAGGCATGGTAGACACTGTGGTAAATGAATATAGCCATAATGGGATCAGAGAGATAAAGACCTAAAAAAAAACTTTTATCCATTTAAAACAATATAAAGTATTTTGTTATCTTGTTCTAATATGTTAGATGTCTTCGGGAAAGACTTAAAAACACAAAAGAAACAAACATGTTGTGATAATGCATATGAGTTATTTAGAATAGCATGGCTACAAAGATGTATGGTCATATGGCCACCTTGGAGGTTGCACATAGCTGAAATCTGGCCATTACTGTTAAAAATGGAGGGATTATTGGACTATTGTCCCAATTATTAGGGTTTCTTTTATGTACCAGAGAGAATTTCTCACATTTTGCAATTTTTAATATTAAAAACCCCCATAAAGAGATAATAACTTGTATGATATCTATGTTGAGTGTGACGTACTGTCTAGTAAACAGGATTAATTTTGTGCCTTGTGGATATAGACTAGACAGCCCTTGCCATGGTAATAATTTATTAGTTCATCTGGACTACTTCCATTTTCATAGTTTGATAAATAAATGAGATTCTTACTTGGCATAAGCCTTCTCGAGCAGTGCACACCAGAATTCATTCTTCACATTGGAATGGCAATAGATCAAATTTCCATCTACGCTTGGCAAACGGTCATCAATGACGACATCCACCCAATCCCCCAAACACCAGAACTGGAAATGGAAAATTCCTACGTATTTGTGTGGTCTTTTTGGGTCCCACTCCTGTTTCTTCCAGTTTGGAATAACCTATAATACAAAACATATTTTGTTCATAGCATCAATGTAGCAGTTGAAAGACATTTGACAATAGCGCATTTATAAAGATATTATTATTATCATTTTACAGTTAATAATAGTAATAACTGATACTGTTAACCTCCCTGGCGGTATGATTATTTCAGATTTTAGGTGCTAAAAGCGGTACAATTATTTTGCATGAAAATTTGACATTTTATATTGTAGTCCTGTAATTCTTAGGAATAACTCACTTAAATCTGTCCAAACCAGACATCCCCGGTATGATAAAGTTTGAAAAATGAAATCATAAAATATAATAAATAATTATAAATAATTGTATCAAATAATAATATAACAATAATAAAAATTATTCAATAATGTAATCAAATCAAAAAAACACTGAAATTTGCTCAGTTGCAGAATTGTCACTGTCATTACTTTTCAATATTTGATGACGGATTTCCCCACAAATCGCTATCGCTCAATTCTGCGAGTGATTCCAATTTATTATCACTGTTTTCTAGCTGGTCTAAAATAATTTTTGATGTAAAGGGACAGTTTTGGTTGCTATGGACAATCTACAGTTTCCAGGCATAAAGAACAGTTTTTATATTATAAAACTGCATGCAGGACACTGGGCAGACCACTAGGGACAAAGGGGATGTGAAATAATTACATACAGCAATGTAATCTGTAAGATTACAATATACTGTATGTATACCGTGTGTTTCACGTTTTGAATTTGGCACCGATCTCCGTCCCCGTGCGTCGCAATGCTCGCAGGGAATGGAGATCGGCTCCGAGATAGATCGAGCGAGACACGGCTCGCTCGTACAGCGTGGGCACATCGCTGGATCCAGGGGAGAAGGTAAGTAAGCGTCCTCCTGGATCCAGCGATGCGGTCACGAGTCTGGCTCGGGGTTACCGCTTTTGGTATAAAAATTCCACCCCGAGCCAGACTCTGGAATACCGTCAGGGGGGTTAAATGATGTGATGCTTTGCTAGTTATTCATTGGTTATAGTGTAAAATTCTGTGTGGTGAAATAAAAATAAATATGAAATGTGTGTCTAAATAAACAAAGTGAATAGATATAATATGTAGCGCTGAGCTCCTGAAGAGCACGCGCTATGTGTTTTTCAAAATTTAACTTTACCCAAACTACAGTTTGGTTTGGGTCTATTTGCCTAAATTTGACTTCTGTGTGAGTCTGACTGGGCTGTGCGATGTTCAGCCTGGCCACAGGGGGGCGCTGTCTCTTGTGGCAGGCGTGGAACTATGGTCTGGTTGGGCGTTTAATTTACTCTCTCTCGGAGTCAGGTCAGTGGGAGTGGTCCTCTCGGTGTGCCCTCTGGGAGAGGGTATTTAAGATGCAGACATCATGTGGTTCAGGGTTCCGGTCCAGTATGATGTGCTGATTACATGGTCCTGGTCCTCCTGACCAGCCCCCAGGAAGGCTATGGCCTGGGGTTCGGATCCACCCGACTTTAATGCCTCGAGGCTAGCTAGCCCAAGGCAAGGGAACTAAGGAAAGTTTCCAAGGTGGATGGGTGCTGTCTCCGGTTCGGGAGAGACCCATTGAACTTCGAGCATTCCAGGGGAGTACTCTTTAGAAGAACACCACGTATGGGTTGGTTTTCTTAACAAGAGCCTGGAAGGGCTGAAGTAACCGAGAGAATCCGGTCTTGTGGATATCGCCAAGCAGGCTAAAAGATCCAGGTATTCTACAAGTGTTCTACAGCTTAGTTTTTCTACATGTTCTGCAACAACGTCGGTGATAAAGACTTTGTTCCTGAGTAAACACCTGGTTGGCCGCTAAGCCTTGTGAGAGAGGGACTGTCCAATCTGAGTGTTCAACCAGCTGCGAATGGCTATTCTCTGGATCCAGTCAAAGTAAGCAAGTTCTTTAACGTTTTTGGACTTTGACATTGAGCGTACCTGAACTTTGCTTTTCAACCCTCTGATTCCAAGTTGAAAGACTGTTCAATGGTTTGAGTTTTTGCAAATAAAACCCATTCAATTGGATCTATTGTCAGTCTCAAGTTACTGGGTCACCTACCATGGGACATCCCCTACACGTGCAACAAGGAGAAGCGGAAGGTAACGCAAAGCCCAAAAATAACCAGCAGCTCCTTCGGAGGTTAGTGCTACAAATATTTCTATCAACAACTCTAAATTCAAATTTAGGTGTTCAACTCAATACAAATCTATATGCAAAGCTTCCAATATATAGAGTGCTTTCCATACTCAATAATAAAATATCATGTAAAATAAAGTGCTAAATACAGATTTTATTTCTTGTGAAAACACCTTCAGACAGAGAGTTCCAAATCATATTTATTTTTTATGTTTTTACATTACATAATTATGGAGAGCACACACATACAAGGCTGTCAAAGTATGCTCTGATTTAATAGAATTCAGGTCACCCTTTATGGAATTTTCCTATCAAGGATTACTCAAGTAACGCGACATTCGCATAAATTGATAAGTCCCCTAGTACACGTCCTTGTGGTATTTTAGAGATAAACATAATGGTGAAATGACATGTATAAACAAATTAAAAAATGCCATCTTAGCTTCAGTGACACAAAATGGATGACACAGCTATTGATATATATATTAACTTACAATGTGTACATCACACAAAAGTGAGTCACTGGAAGTTTAGCATTGACTAATGTCCCATATTGAGTTGAACACGTGAATTGGAATTTATACTTGTTGATAGATTTTTTTTTATATCTATTCACTTTGTTTATTTAGACACACTTTTCATCTTTATGTTTATTTCACTACACAGAAATATACACTATAACCAAAGTAAATAGCAAAGAGCAACATCATTTAAAAGTATCAATCCTATATATACATGTAGGGACACATTGGGGGTTATTAACTAAAGGCAAATCCACTTTGCACTACAAGTGCACTTGGAAGTAAAGTCGCTGTAGATTCGAGGGGGGACATGCAAGGAAAAGAAAAAACAGCATTTTTAGCTTGCACATGATTGGATGATAAAATCAGCGGAGCTTCCACTCATTTAGGATCTACCCCTTAGGCCGCGTACACACGGGCGGACTGTTCGTCCAACTTTGTCCGCTGAACAGTGTTTCAGCGGACAGTCCGCTCGTGTGTGGGCTTCAGCGGACAGTTTCAGCGGACAGTCTGACGAACAAAGTTTTTCGGAATTTCCGTAAGACTGTCCGCTGAAACTTGGTTTGAGCGGACAGTCCGCTCGTGTGTAGGCTTGTTCGGCAAACTAAGTCTCGCGCATGCTCAGAAAGAATTTACACGGCGAAGGTTGCATTGCAGTGTATCGGACGCCGAATTTCTCGTCCCGTCGTACGTGCCGTTCACGTCATCGCGCAAGTTTTCAGCGGACTGTTCGTTCGTCGTGTGTGGTCAAGTCCGTTCATGCTAATTTTGAACGGACTGTTTGTCAAACTGTTTGACGAACCTAGTTGGGCGGACAGTCCGCCCATGTGTACGCGGCCTTAGAATTAGAGTGACTGCATTTTCAAGTGCTCTTTCAAGTGCAGTGCACTTGTAGTGCAAAGTGGAGTTGACTTTCGTAAATAACCCCCATTGTGTGGATGTGAGCAGTTGCTGCATTTCTGAATCCTCTTCCCCGTTATTCACAAGTGGTAGTACATAGGAATCAACGTAGTTTCTTTATTAGTAATAATTGACCGTTAAGGCCCTGTACATGTAATTTGTCTCTGTTTAGGAGAGTTTGTGCTTGTTACATCACCGGTGGAAACTTCCATACAGGATATACATCTCTGAAGCCCACCCGGAATGGAGAGGGCTGTGCAAACTGTATACTGTACAGGGAGGAAATCTCATACAGTGCATGGAGTATCTGGGATATGTTTTACTTGACCTTGTTACACGTGATCTGCATTGCTTACTGCATTAAAGTAAACTAAAGTTAATACTTATCTTTCCAGCACTGATTTATACACTCAGAATAATCTTCAGCATCCAAAACACTGCCAGGCATGTTGGATGCCTGGTCCCCCACTCTGGCTCCACCTGCCAGCCTGTACTTCACTGCTGTGTGCTCGGGAGGAACCAAAGAGTGCAGAAGAGAATCAGGCATCCAACACTCCTGGAAGTGTCAGATGCAAAGATTAGCAGTACGGGTGGCAGGACAGGTAAATAGCGATTTTTATCTTTGCAGAGTCACTGCAAGGGTAGACATCATTCATTTTTAGCTTGTACTGAAGCCAGCCTACAGGTGAACTGCAGGAAGAGAAATCTCACAGTGAGATGCTTTTCTATTTTACAGTATGTACTGTACATGGCCTAAGACTGGCCATACTTGAAAGTAAATCTAAAAGACATTGAACAAGAAAATTGCATAATGTATAGCAAGCTTATTTAATAATATGCATTCAGAAACCCATGGCAGAATGTCAGATTTCAGGGGTTTAGTGAAGGGAAGACTACAAAACTGTGGCCTCTGATTGGCTTCTTTGGGTTACTGTGTGCTTAACTGTTTCTATATGTTAAACAATGAACAATAGGCTAGTGAGGTACATGTTCTCTTTACTGGTACCTTTTTCCAGAGAGCCCGATGAAGAGTCAGGCACGAGCAGGCAGCCACAAACCAGCAGTTCCCCAGCTGTCCTTGGTGTAAATCATTATGGCTGATTCCTTCCACAAACAAATTTGGGTCATTACAAAGCTCCTGTAAATGTGAAAAGAAAAAATAATGTCTAAAAGAATAGATTTTTAAAAGCAGAATTCCAGGCAAACATTTAAACACATGGTTAAAATGCACAAGTTTATTTTTTAAGTTTTGGCACTCTATACTGAATGAATCTTAACCTGGAATAAGGCTGGTTATTTGTTACAGGTATGCAGTATGCAAAATGTAGAGCTCAGGAGTGCATGAAAGCCCTTGTCCTCATCAACCCAGTACAGGGTATCCCCCCCCCATGGTGAGGACATATGGCTTAGTAAAGTTCTGGATGGGGGGGGGGGGGTGCACATGTTAACTACCCCTTCCTTTCTTGGCCAGCCTGGCTGAATGCATGGATAAAGGTCTAGCATGGCATCTGAAGGGTGGCACTCCTTTTATTGCGTTTTTGTTTTTTGTAAGTCCCCCTTCAAAATCTTTACCTGACCCCTTATCCTACATAAAAGTTTGGTATGAGTTTGTTTTAAGAAGAATAAAGGTCTGGTATGAATAAACAAAGAGGCAGGAAAATGTATTTTATTGGCAATGGCTCTTGCTTGACAATATCCTGCCTATTAGCCCTGAAAACAGAAAGTGTTGATTTTCAAGTTTCAATTCTCATTGACTGGGGTTCATGTACACAATTACTTAACTTTTTCATCATATTGGTGAACGTCCTGCAAACTGAACTCAAGAACATCACTAAATATGTCCTAACAGAGATCTACAACCTCCCCAAATATAGGCAAGATAGATTGGAGGTTGCTGAGGTCTTATGAGAGAGCAAATTTTACAACAGAGCTTAAAGGGGTTGTAAAGGTTTGTTTTTTATTTTCTACATAGGTTCCTCTAAGCTAATACATTGTTGGTTCACTTACCTGTTCCTTCGATTTCCCTTCTAAATGTTTTTTTTCTTTGTCTAAATATCTCACTTCCTGTTTCTTCTCAGTAAACTTCTCACCATCATCCGAGCGGTGGTTAGTCAGCCAGAACAGCTTACTGAACAGCTTACTGAGGAGGAACAGGAAGTGAGAAATCAGACAAAGAAAACAAAGAAAAAAAACATTTAGAAGGGAAATCGAAGGAAAGGGTAAGTGAACCACCAATGCACTAGCTTAAAGGAACCTATTTAGAAAATAAAAAACGAACCTTTACAACCCCTTTGATTAAAAGTTGTTTGAGGCTTACAGACCATAGCTAAACAGAATTTACGATGGCTGGTTCTGTGTCTGTAGCTGACTGTTCAGTCTGAGGTATCACTCTGTTCGGTACAGCTCCCCCCTCTTTACTAAGTTTAAGGTTTATCAGACCTCATTGTCATACTTCCCCCTCAGAAGGTTACACAGAAGAAATTGCAAATTCCTTTTCAACCTGACTGACCTCTGCTGGCTCCTCTTCAGTTTGCCTGTGTTGCCATAGGTACTTTACTCCTTGTGCTGTATGATGAATTAATATTGCTGGAGAATCAAACTTTAATGAAGCAGCTTGTCATTCTACCCAGCAACATGGTTTAACCAGCTGAGTGAGTTGTGGTTATTGATCACTGTGAAGCAGTGACAATACGAGTAGTGTTGCACCTTCTGCAGCCCCCACATGGTCACAAGACACATTTTTCCAAATGTGACATACGCTATCTCCCTGGGGAATAGCTTTCTGCTAGGGTAGAGGATGGTATGTTCCATGTTTGACTGATCCACCTGGCTCAGGACCGCACCTAATCTGGAGTCTGCAGTACAGGGGCAATGACAAATTCCTCCTTCAAGGTCTGGAAGGCCTTCTCACACTCTGACATCCAGGACATCAGCTTAGGCAGTTTTATTTTAATTAGGTCAATAAAGGTTTTAGCCAAGGTACTGTAGTTGCACACAAACTTTCTGTTGTCCTCAAACTTCCCTATCTCAGCTTCCACGATGCATCTTGTAACGAAACATCCCACACTCCGCTTGAGTGGTTTCGTCATACACGGCTTCATCCATTCTAAATATAGATATCAGATATTCCAAATCACTGATAACCAAGAACTAGGCAGTACTTATTTTGGCTTCTGAACATGAACCGTTTATTGAAACACAGGTACACCGATAACACTTGGGACAATCCCCTCTCCCTTTGTATTCAGCACGGGGTAGACTGTCCAATCAGCAAGGAAAGCTGTTGGAGGAATTCCCCCCCTCCCTTCTCACAGCAAACACACATATACACCCTATAATACCCAAAGGCAGACGGACACAATAGAACAATGGAATACAGCCACACTCCAAATGACCCAACAGAGAGCACACCAAAGTATAAGACAATATACTATATATTTCACACACACATATGCATACACACACACACACACACACACACACAACATTCCAGTGTGGTTGTACAGGGAGTCCGATTAGTACAGATCAGACTGGGGTTCTCGGTCACCCTGTGCCCCTAATAGACACAGGGTAACTTAGACAGAAGGGGTGCATGGGGAGCTGAAACAAGGGATTCCAAACCTCTCCAAAGGGATTCTGGGTTCCACGGGCCCACCATCCAAAGTGACTTCCATCACACATCTCCCCTTTTGGCAGGAGACCACCACAGGAGGAGACCCCAGACGGGTTGACTCCGAAGTTAGTGAGTAGTTCTAGTCCCCCAATGCCAGTATCCACACAGTACCCCAAATAAATTACCTCAAACATAGCATTAATCACACATTCAACCTCTGCCTTTCTCAGAGAACATACCCACTGCTGGGGAGAAGTGTGGACTGGCCTTTCTCCCTGGAATCCTTTCAGCCACTATAAAGAAGACAGGGTGGCTGGGCTCACTTTGTCATGCTGTTGGGGATCTGGGCCAACTGACCAGTATCCTTGGAGTATACAGTTGGATAGTTTGTTAGTTGAGGGCAGAGGCCAGCAGCACTCTGCTCTGTTGGCAGCTCTTCTGCTGGTGGCATCATTCTGGGGTGCCATCTGCTGCTGGGAAGGAGAGCCGGCTGCTCCATCTCCCTTACCCTCATCTGGCTGCTGGGATGACATGTCTCTGGTACTGTCTCCCAGGTTCATCTTTGCTGGGAAGGAAAGATCGCTTATTCCACCACTGTTGGGGAGGGAGGACGAACACCTCCACTCCCTTCTCCCCCTGGATCTTAATCTGCTGCTGGGAAGCGACAATCTCCTTCTCACCCTGGGCCTCTGGAACTGCCACAGGTGTGGGGCAGAGGTCTTGGACCAACTGTCCAGTTGTCAGCTGGAGAACGTTCTGGTAATGCCACAGATGCTGCTGGCAGAAAATCCAATATCTCTGTCAGTATTGTGGGAGAAAGGCCAACTGCCTCTTCTGCCAGGGAGGCTAAAGCTGCTGTTGGTGTTGGGCAATGCTCAGTGTTGCCTGCTCTTCTGCTGGAGGCTTAGCAGGTTGTCCTTCCTCAGCAGAGAAGTCTATTAAATCTCCAGTCTCTGGAACTGGTGTCTGGGGATACAGGTTCATCATCTCCTGTCTGTAGAACCCAGAAGATGTTACCGATGCGAGGCAGAGGTTATCAGAGCTCTGCCCTGTTGTCAGCACTTCAGCTTTGGAGATGGCAATCTCCAGAGTTTCCACTGCCGATTCTCTGGCATGCTGCTGAATGTGTTCTAGCAGTTTCCAGTATGCCCTTTCCAGATGTTGTTCCTTCCTTAGAAAATAGTTCAGATCAGGTTTAAGTTCCGGGACCCCTGCAAGACTGAATATAGCCTCTCTGTATTCTTGCAGGTCCTTAAGGATAGGTTCCCCTTCATCGCCAAACACAAAACATTCTGTAAGGCTCTCTCACAGCAATCCAGGGCTGCCAAAGTCATATCCCTCCGGAGAGCATTCTGTTGTCGCCCCTAAATATTCCTGGTCTGCGTGTCATTGCAGGGCCCGATAACAATTTTCCAGCTCTATTTCCTGCTGGACCAGCTAGTCCAACTCAGACACCCATTGCTCCAGGGGCCGCTCTCCCAGGAATGCCATCCACAACGCCCCCTGGTCACTGACCCTTTGCTCTGGGGTTGGAAAGCACTTGCCCTGTTGCATACCAGTGACCTGAAGGGCTCCAATCTAGAGTCCTACCCGAATCTGCTGCCTGAGCTACAGGTATTCATCTGCAGACACAATCCTGGAGTATGCTGAAAGGAAAGTCCACAGCAACCCTGGTAACTCTGATGCCAGATCCATATCTCCGCTGGGGTGACCGAAGTCTGCTATACTGATCTTGGATCCAGGTGGAGGTTTGGATGTCCCAGACTGCAGGAAGCATCCCACTTCTGCCACCAATTTAACAAAATGCCCCACACTCCACTTAAGTGTTTTCGTCATATACCGCTTCCACCAGTCTGAATACAGATATCAGATATTCCAAACCCCTTACAACCAAGAATTAGGCAGTACTTGTTTTAGCTGCTGAACATGAACTGTTTATTGAAACACAGGTAACACTCGGGACAACCCCCCTCCCATTGCATTCAGGGCGAGGTAGACTGTCCAATCAGCAGGGAGAGCTGTTGGAGGATTTCCCCCCTCCCTCCTCACAGCAAACACACATACACATCCCATAATACCCAAGGCAGATAGACACAATAGAATAATGGAATACAGCCACACCCCAAACGAACCAACAGAGAGCACACCAAAGTATGAAACAATATACAATATATATTATATATATATATATACACACACACACACACACACAACATTCCAGTGTTGTTGTACAGTGAGTACCATTAGTACAGATCAGACTGGGGTTCTTAGTCACCCTGTGCCCCTAATAGACACAGGGTCACTTAGACATAGGAGGTGCATAGGAAGCTGAAACAAGGGTTTCCCAACCTCTCCAAGGGATTCTTGGTTCCATGGGCCCCCCGTCCAAAGTGTCTCCCGTCACACACATCCTTCTACCCGGTTTGTCAAGTACATGGACTGTAACAGGTACACAAGGTGTTCTTCCCAGGTAGGGCTGAACACTGTGCATTCATAACCCTCTTAAATGTAGCTGATGCATCCATCTCAGAAACGATTACTGTAAACTTCACCAGCCTTAGGTGCTAGAGGAATTTTCCAATATTCTCTGCTCAGATACTTGTTTGTTAGTGCGCAGACACTCTCATATATTCTTCATTTAAAGTGGATGTTAAGCATATCAAGCCAGAAAAGATTCTATGTCAATCGGGCCCTGGTCATCGTGATTACCATGTGACCTGCTGGGAGTTACCCACCTTCAACAAATGTCCCCTAAAATAGCTGGGTACAATGAACTTCCCATTGTCTCTGTCAATATTTAGTTTGTCCTCCTCAGCAGGGGAGCTAGAGCTTCTTCAGGAGTTAGTCAGTCTGCAGTACTTGCTCAAAGTTGGCACTACAAGCCTCATCCAATTGTACTAAGTTGAATGAGGACAGCAAAGTCCTCTGTGTCAGAGCAAGGAAAGGGGCTATGGTACTAATTCATTGATGCATCCGAACACTCTGCCATGGCAGCACTTTAAGTGACCACTAATACCTGCAATGCAGTGTCATTAGATACAACAAATCCTTTTCATGGCACATCAGACCTGAATAGGCCAAACAGGCATTCCCTGCTTCCAATACAGACCATCTATGATGGTTCCCACCAGAGTGAAACTCTTTGTGTCCTTCATATCAGCACACAGATTGTGTGTAATAATGGGAAAAATATCAGATGTCACAGTGTGAGCTTGCAGGGAGCGACAGGGACACTGCATTTCTTTTAAGATCAACAGTTTTATCTGTGTTTTCTGAAAATGCTCTTGGGCTGCTAATGAAAACTAATGTGAACACTACATCTAATGCCGCGTACACACGAGCGGATTGTATGGCGTACTTAGTCCGTCAACACATTTCAGCGGACAATCCGCTCGTGTGTGGGCTTCAGCGGACTTTTTCAGCATGCAGTCCGGAGTACTAAGTATTTTGTTTTTTTCTAAATTCTGTCCGTCGTACTTTGGTTTCAGCGGACAATACGGTCGTCAGTATGCTAGTTCGACGGACTAAGCATGGCGCATGCCCAGAAAGGATTTACACGGCGGAAGGGTGCTTTGCTGTGTCTTGGACTTCCTATTTCTAGTCCCGTCGTACGTGCTGTACACGTCCTCGCGGAAGGTTTCGACGGACTGTTTGGGTATCCGTGTGTGGTCAAGTCCGATCTGTGGAAAGTACGACGGACTGTCCGTCGGATTGTATGACGAACTAAGTACGCCATGCAATCCGCTCGTGTGTACGCGGCATAAGAAGGAGTTTGTTAGTGAGGGGTACAGGACTGCATTAGAGTACCTGTTTTATTTTATCAGAAAATCTTGGAAATGATGGTGCCCATATATAGCCTGATATTCGGTCTTATTTGTTATATTGATCTGGCCACATAACAGTTTCTTTTCTTCCGCTAAAAAAAAATAAAAAAAAATAAAGAAACACGGCAGCACAATGAAATTGGACAAAGAGCAGTTTATTCTTAAACTGTGTAAGGGGTCCTTTACTGTTAGAGTGGTATAGATGTGCACCTCTCTTCCACAGTTGGTTGTGTCAGCAGGGAGTGTGCATAAATTCAAAAAAAATGTTAGATATGTTTCTTAGTGAACATAAATTTAGAGGGCAATCGAAAAATGATAGCGAGATTAACACACACAGGTTGAACTGGATGGACCAGTACAAACTTGGTGGTTGTGCATGCAAGGTGGTTCCTTCTCCTTCCCTAAAAGAAGAACTATGCACTTCCACTTCACTTTCATCCTCCCCCTATCTATCCTCAAGTTGCCCAGATATCTTGTGTATATATATATTGTTACTGTTTAGTTGCTGATTAAATATCACCAAAAGAAAGCTTTAAAATCTGTCTCAAAATATGATATAAAATGGGTTTGGGTACAGTGTTGCACGACCCAGTAATTGCCAGTCAAAGAATTGCAGTGCTGGAAACTGACCTGGACAGGAAGGAGGTTTAACATGCCAGTCCAGAAGTGGTTAAAACGGTTACAAATAACTTTTGAAAAGACAATACAATGTAAAGTATGCGGGGCTCTGATAAAAGAAAACACTATCATATTTAATATTAGATCTGATCTGGAGCATCGCCCCCAGGTCGCATCCCGATTGGCATGTTAACAGAGAAGGCTATGCAGCATTAGGCGGCTAGGTGACCCGCAGGAAAGCTCAGCTGTCTACAACCAATAGCGCTGGTCCTCCTGCACATGGGCCCATCAGCCTCATAATGTAACCAGCACTGAGTCTTATTTGTGCTGTTGCCGCTGCCATGGAGAGGGACGTTGGACCGGCGCTGTCAATAGCAGATGCAGGATAGCAAGAGAAGGCCAGGAACTCCCACAGTGGCAGAACGCTAGGGCCCATTTGCAAGTGCAACCTTTGCAACACCGGTAGTTATGCCATTGTTACAGCGTTAAAGTGCATCCTAGTCCATTTCCTAACAATTTCATGGCTGCCAAGGCATACCTGAAAAGGTGAGAGTCCCAAAACAGGTAGTGTTTAAAACTGGTAGATCCCTTGGGTGACAGATGAAGGTTACATTCTTCCCGGTGACATAGACCCTCCCATTTCCATGCAGTGCTGCTCAGAACATGAGCCCCTGAGCCCGGCCTTCCCCTCTATTTATATCAACTGGGAAGGAAGGTAGCCTGGGAAACCAGTGGCAAACACTTAATTCTTCCCTTGTCTGGGCAGCCTAAGCTCACATGTTGTAACAGTACATTCCTCTTGGACAAGGTTATGTGGAATTTTAGTGATTGGATTATATCTACTTTAACAGCTGTGTGTCTACATTACACTCTACAGAAATTATTATGTTCTTTTTATCCTTTGTCCCTCCCTTATCTGTTCTTTGAGTTCGTGTCTTTTAGAAAAGAACACACTATACATTGTTTTACTAAATTGACAAACAGGATTCTTGATGGTTGCTGAATGGTATGCAAGGAGATTCCTAGTATCATTTTGCATCAGTTGCTCATAGCTTTTTAGCTGCACCTCTACCTGTGCACTTATAATGCAGATTGATGATCCCTTAATCTATATGCAATCAGCAGCAACACATACTGTAGTTGCCGATTCTTAATAAAAGGCTACTTACCTGTGCAAGAATCCAAGCAATGTCCTCACCGGGGGCCAGTTGTTCACCGGTCTTCGGGTCCCCAGCAGCGGCATGTTTACTAAGGGAGGCCAGCTGTGACTCCTTACGTGTTCCCACTGCGAATGCATGAGCCACGCTGCACTTTGTGAATGGTCCAGCAGCCATCTGGGACTCTGACGTGATCCAAGATGTCAGAGCAGGTACCTATCAAAACCAGTAACCTGCTCCCTCCAAAAAAAATAAATCTATCCAAAAGTCACAGAGGAGGGGGGAGGAGACAGAACAGAGGAACTTTCCCTTTTCGATGTTCTGCTTTAAGTAATCATTTTCATTACAGTCTGAGGCTAAAGTTTATTTGAGATTCAAATCATTCCTTTCTTCAGAATATTTTGTAAGATTTTATGAGCTGAGTGAGTACAGTAAAGTCAAGGTTTGTGGCATTTAAAGCCTTTGGCTTTGGATTTTCGAGACTTACAATATTCCTGATCTTTTCTGCCTATCCTTTTTCTTGGGCAGCAAAGAAAACAAAAAGCAAGCATAGTTATTGCTCATGGACAATACCTCTAGTTTTTTATTGCTAAAGTTTCTTCATCTCTTGTCTCTTATACATTTTTCTTTCATATGCAAAATAAGTCATGAAGATTTATGGAGTTGACTACAGCCAGACATACACTGGAGACTTTCCTTAAGAAGAAATATGAGTGCGGAAGACACGTGATTTGATTTAATTATTTGAACAAATAAATGGAAGTCAGGCTTGGAATCTGGATAGTGTTAGCATGACATAATAAGAAATAATAAGAACAAGCAGTTTATTTATGAAAATATCACCTCCCGCAAGTGGTCTGGTATGGTTTCAGGAGGGGTTTCACACTTTTCCCCTACCTTTCATGGCATGCCAGGCTGCATGCTTGGAATAAAAGGTCTGGTATGGAATTTTAAAGGAGTCCCTTTTAAAATCATGATTTGTTTTTGTTTTTTTTATCTTGCATGAGGTATATTTTTAAAATCCATACACAATGGAATCCAATTGTTGCTGTAGGATGTGCTACAGTTAAAGTACATTTACATAGGGAAAAAAAATGACAGTTTAAATGGCAAGCAAACAAAAGAAAACTGGCTTCTTTAAATAAAAAATACAGCACACAGACCATTATATGCAAGTAATTTGGCATGCAATGGGTATGGGGGTCAGGGTACTGCTCCTGGGGACATGTATCAATGAAAAAAAACGTCAATTTTAACCACTTGCCGACCAGCTGCCGGCTGCAGATCAGCTCTCCTGCACGAATCGCGGTAGCTGTACGTTGGCCCGCGCCGGCTGCATGTTGCGGGAGTGTGCTTGTGGGTCGCGCGGACTCGATGATCGGCTAGTACAGAGGGAGAACGGGGATCTGCCAGTGTAAACAAGCGGATCCCCCTTCTGCCAGATGACATGTCAAAGATCTTCTGTTCCTAGTGATTGAGAACAGTGATCTCTATCATGTCCCTGGCAGCCCATCCCCCTACAGTTAGATCGGTGTATTGGCGTTGTGTGTCAGCTTGACACACCGCATCTCCGATCTAGGTAAAGAGCCTATGACATAGGCTCTTTACCATGTGATCAGCTGTATCCAATCACAGCTGATCACATGGTAACCAGGAAGAGCCGTTTATCGGCTTTTGCTCTATTCACACTGGGAGGCGCCAGTAGAGGATAGACGATCGGCTGCTCCCCTATCAGGGGGGTCTGTACTAATAATCAGTGCGTTGATTATCAGTGCAGATCCATCGAGGATGCCCACTGGAGACCACCAGGTGAGCCCAGCAGCGATGCCAATTAGTGCCCATTAGGATGGTACTCTGTGCCCATCAGTGATGCCTGTCAGTGCCTTCTAATAAGTATTGCCTATAAGTGCCACCTATCAGTTCCCATCAGTGCCACCTATCAGTGCCCGTCAGTGCTGCTTATTAGTGCCTCATCAGTGCCCATCAGTGCAACCTCATCAGTGTTTATCAGTGAAGGAGAAAGCTTACTTATTTACAAAGTTTTGTGACAGAAACCAAAAATAAAATTTCTAATTTTTCGGTCTGTTTTTATTTGGAGCACAAAAAAATTATTCATATGCCTCATTGGAGGTGTCCTGAAGGTGTCCAGCAGGTGTATACTTAACTGTGGGCTAAAGGTCCTGTACCACAGTCAGGAGTTTTACTGTGTGGGAACTGGGTGAAAGCATCCTTCGTCAGGGGCAGTGGTGGCCCATGCATTAAGGGTCTCTCCTCCCCTCCTGCCACCCCCTCTATCACCAATAGATAGATTCATGCATTGCATGAATCTATGGCCAGCGCTGCCACCCCCTATTCAGACACCTGGCCCCTTTTTGGGCGCAGGGCGCCTGAATTACAGTGGCTGGAGGGAGGTTTTTGAAGCATCTGATTAGAGCCATTTCTGAATTTGTTTTTCATCAAAATTCAGCATATTCATTCATTCTGAAGCATTTGAATGAACGAAAAAGATTATTTGACAAATTTTTTCTAAATCGAAAATACCCGAAAAATTAGAAAAAACTAAAATCTGAAAATGAGAAAGAACGAAAATCAGAAAATAAGAACGAAAATTAGAAAAAAAAAAAGGAAAAACTATTTTGTTTTTCGTATTTTCTATTATAATTAAATTATTAACCATTATTATAGTTGTTTTTTTTAATATTATTATTTATTAATAATAAATAATTAGAACTATTATTATAGTTTTTATTATTATTAACGATTACATTATAGGTATTGGAATTTCCTTTCAAATCTGGCTGTTATGCTGCGTACACACGAGCGGAATGTCAGACAGGAGCTTTTCATCATATACGCCGATCGTGTGTATGCCCCATCAGACTTTTTATGTCGAAAATTCTGCCAGACCTAGAAATGGAACATGTTCTAAATATTTCCGATGGAACCAACCGCTCGTCTGTATGCTGTTCCGACGGACCAAAAACAACTCATGCTCTGAAGCAAGTACGAGACTCAAGATCTCCTTTTTTTTGGATTATTGAAAAATTATTTTCTAGTGATCTCCGTATTTAATTTTATTGTTTAGGTGTCAAGTTACTACAATAACATTATTATCTTGTATTTTTTATTAACCTCAAGGAGGTTGGTGTCACTTATTAATTTGACATTGTCTTTTAGAAGAAATGTACCTGCCTACTCACAAACAAACTGTCCTATTTGAAGAAAAACACATAGGAAAGTATTTTCAGAAAATAAAATCTCCATTTATTTTGGGTAACAAAATAAAGAGGGAGGCAATGCTGGAGAAACTTTTGGAATTTGCGAAGCCCTTTGGCCTTCAGGGCACACATCAAGTCTGTGGAAAAGAAAATTGGTAGCTTGAGGAGTCCATATAATTTGGAGCCCAATCTGGTCCAGGACTCGCAGAGATTAGGACCAGCAGCAGATGACATATCTGTCCCCAGGCTGTGGTACTACACCAGCCTGCGTCTTCTGTTAGACCAGACTGAACACAGGCCCTCACTTTCCTCTCTTTGCTGCAGCCTTCCCTCCAAGCTTCCCTGCAGCCTTCCTTGGAGGCTATGGCTCTGGTGGTGGACTTGTGGCAGGAGGAGGAGGAGGAGGATGGATGGGCTTGCTCATATATGTGGCTGTTCTCAGTCAGCTGGCCCCTCAACCCCTTCTGAAGGGCATCAAAAATAATTCCCTCACAGAGGAGGCATTGGCCCTCCTCCAATTTCAGGAATCTTGTGGCTAGATAGCAGCCATAGGCCTCTTCAGCATTGGGAGGGGGGTTCCTGAGGACATTGCTTGCTAACCAAATGAGGTCCAGTGCTGCCTCCTCCGTCATTGTTCCCTTCCTGGGCCTTTTGGTTGTAAGGCAGAGGGGAGGCACATTATATGCATTTTTTGCTATGTTGGTTTTTAATAAAACCTACCCATTTTGACCGGCACCATCGGAGCCCTTTTTCATTTTTTCTTCCATGATTCATGGTTTGAAAGATCTTTTTGGCTTTGTCTCCTGCTCTGTGCTTCATCTGCCGGGGGTTACATTTTATTGGTAGCGACCATCTCCATTGGATCTCGTGTGGACTTTTTGGGTTCCTGTTCCATTCATGTGACTGGCTATCCACTTGGTGGTTTGCGATTCAGTCATTTTGTCTTCTCCCAGCAGATGCCAAAGAGAGAACAACAGAGGACATCCATTAACTTCAGGGATTCTGGTGATAGTTTGGCTCATTGTTCGTCTTGAGCCTTCCATGCCTGCTGCATGGGGGCCCCTGCCAGGCTGGATTGTGCTTCATGATTTTTATTAGCGGCCGTGTCTATACTTGTTACAACTGTCCTGAGCATCATTCTAGCAGATATATTATATGCACAGGACAGCTTTGTTATTTTATGTATGTAGTATTTTCCCACTTTTTCTTTGCTGTACAAAATGATTGTTCATGTAGTTAAAGCGGAGCTCCACCAAACAGGGGAAGCTCTGTTTGTCTGCCTCCTTCCTACTTGATGTCTGTTTACCTGCGCTGTCTCCATTGTAGGGGCCCCAGAGCATTACTTTGCCCAGGGGCCCATGATCCTATTAAGAAGGCCCTGAAACACAGCCCTGTTATTTCAGCATTTACTGTATCAAGAGTCCCTACATCAAGGTTTCTCAACCAGGGTTCCATGGTACCCTAGGGTTCCTCCAGATGTTGCTAGGGGTTCCTCAGGCAATAAACAAACTCTGCCTGTCGGATAAGTTCCCAGAGATAACATTGATCTTTTTAGCTGTGTATAAGGAGGTAATTCTTTCCAATGACCACAAGTGTAAGGAACATTCTTCCCACTGACCATCACACTAATGTATCATGAGTTGTACATATAGTAATATTTAACAGGGGTTCCCTGAGACCTGAAAGTTATTTCAAGAGTTCCTCTGTGTTAAAAAGATTGAGAAAGGCTGCCCTACATTTTAAGAGAAGCACATATATATTCATTAGATATCTTAATGTGCCTCCTGACATTGTGCTAGATAATTTTTCCAAATATGGGGCATGCAGAGGATATTCTACCTTTCAAGAATACAATATATTTATATGGTTAAACATATAGGGATAGTACACAAATCTAAGGATAACCAAATGTTGCATTGTCCCATCCCTCATTAAGTGACGTGAATGGAGGAATGTTGCCTACTGTATTATTGTGCTCTGAGAGTGAGGACTCCTCCGCTACCTGTGATCTACAGTAACAAATCATAACTAAATACTGTACAAGAAAGTAATGAAATATGTATCAAAGCAACCAAACAAGGCTGATAGTGCAATACCTGGACCTAAAATAGTTCCACAGTTTAGCATGTATTGTGGCACTATGCAGAGAAGGGTACCACTGTGTTTCATATTGTAAAATCAGTGATAGAAAAGAAAATCATACTTTGATCTGAATTGGTTACTGAATCCTGTTTAGATTCTTCTTCTTCCTTTTATTTCATGTAATCGCTTTATGATTGCTGTATATGATACATGATGTATTTGTTAAAACTCAATAAAAACTATTGAAAGAGAAAAGAAAATCATACATGGCTAAATGAGCATTTCAGAAAACATCTGCTAATTTCCATAGCATGGGAAATGGTTCAGCATTCAAATAATTCATCATCAGACAATGGGAACCAAGAGTCAATTTTTTGATCGCTTTTCAGAATGTGGACTTCAGTTCCCAACACACTGGTCCAAAAGAAGAGTCTGCCAGACAGAGAAATATCTTCATTTTTCTAATAGTGTTTAGAAAACATCTGGAATACTCTTTACTTTCCTTTACTTATGAGATTAGTTACTAGGTCACATCTCCTGGCGACCAAACCTCATGTCATCATGTGCTACAGTCATAGAATTGAATAAGACATGAGAAATACATGGGAAGCATTGATTCATCAAAACTATTAAAGGAGATCTAATTCCCTACTGGATGGCATTTATTTTTCTAAAGCACCATATACCATAATAAATTGTCACACTTATTCATGAAAAAATTGTAAAATACCGTTTACCTTATTTTTTTATCATACTTTTGGAACTCAGTGCTACTGATCTCATTTAGCATTTTTGGACACTTCCTGTCTATATGCACTTGCTTCAACATTGGCTGCAAATCATTGATCTGTATTGGCTACATGATATTGACAACAGGATCAAGCCTGTGCAATCTGTGTCATTATGAAAATGTATACGTTTCGCCATTGACAAATATGACAGGGTGACAACACAGGAGCAAAAGAAGGAGATAGATATCACTTTATAGCATAAAATGCCTGAACAAGGATCTTCATCCGAGTATCAGCCGGGAGAAATGTAAAGCCAAACTCAATGTTTAATTTTACTTTAATTTGTTTGTTTGGGACAAGCTGGCAAAATAAACGACTTTATTTATTATACACCTGTTGTCAGTACTATATAAACTGTGTGTTGGCGCCAAATCACGAGAGCCCCTGCCCGCTTCTTCTTGGATAGGGCAGTGATCCACTGCTGGAAGATAAAAGTCTTTACTATATTATGTCCAACTCCTACCCATAGCCATCTACATCTCATGCCTTGAGCATTTATATTCAACAAGAAGTGTATTTTCACTTTATTGTAGCTTTTAAAGATGGCCGTGACATTATATATCACATTGCCAATATCACAGAACTCTTCTGCATACGTTGCCATACACAAGAAACCTTCTGTAGCAGTCATTCCGGAGCAGAATGCCAGCACATTATTATTAAGTCAATCGTTTACTCTCCCTGGGAGCACCACAGTGATGGGACCAACCTTCATGTACTTTATAGTAAATTGCACAGCATTTTGCTTTTATCAAACTCCGTTTAATAAGTTGCTTTTCTGTATTATACCTTTCTCTTTCTCTGTCCCATACTATAGCTCTGCCCGGCCAGACACGATTCCCAATGTTACCCTCTCTCCCAGATGTACTATGCATAAGGGGAGGGGGGAGGTTTGGGACTTTGCATGAGGCACACACATTGTACTATAGGCCTCCATCCCTAATTCAAGTGAACATAGAAAGGGAGTTGGCCCTTTGTGTGAGGCAAGTGACAAACAAATAAGGTATTACGTGTATCATGTGTATTATGTGTCATAAAGAGGGTATAGAATCACACTCAGTATGAAGTACATTATAAAACCACTATATATATATATATACACACACACACACACACACACACACACACAGTGTATCTCACAAACATGAGTACACCCCTCACATTTTTGTAAATATTTTATTATATCTTTTCATGTGACAACACTGAAGAAATGACACTTTGCTACAATGTAAAGTAGTGAGTGTACAACTTGTATAACCGTGTACATTTGCTGTCCCCTCAAAATAATTCAATACACCGCCATTAATGTCTAAACAGCTGGCAACAAAAGTGAGTACACTCCTAAGTGAAAAGGTCCAAATTGGGCCCAAAGTGTCAATATTTTGCGTGGCCGCCATTATTTTCCAGCACTGCCTTAACCCTCTTGGGCATGGAGTTCACCAGAGTTTCACAGGTTGCCACTGGAGTCCTCTTCCACTCCTCCATGATGACATCATGGATGTCCATTTGAGGATGCCCCACAGATGCTCAATAGGGTTTAGGTCCAGAGACATGTTTAGCCAGTCCATATCCTTTACCCTCAGCTTCTTTAGCAAGGCAGTGGTGATCTTGGAGGTGTGTTTGGGGTTGTTATGTTGGAATACAGCCCTGCAGCCCAGTCTCTGAAGGGAGGGGGATCATGCTCTGCTTTAGTATGTCACAGTACATGTTGGCATTCATGGTTCCCTCAATGAACTGTAGCTCACCAGTGCCGGCAGCACACATGCAGCCCCAGACCATGACACTCCCATCACCAAGCTTGACTATAGGCAAGACACTTGTCTTTGTACTCCTCACCTGGTTGCCACACACGCTTGACACCATCTGAACCAAATAAGTTTATCTTTGTCTCATCAGACCACAGGACATGGGTCCATTAATCCATGTCCTTAGTCTGCTTTTCTTCGACAAACTGTTTGTGGGCTTTCTTGTGCATCATCTTTAGAAGAGGCTTCCTTCTGGGACGAAAGCCATTCAGACCAAATTGATGCAGCGTATGGTCTGAGCACTGACAGGCTGACCCCCCCCCCCCACCCCTTCAATCCCTGGCAGCACTCATACGTCTATTTCCCCAAAGACAACCTCTGGATATGACGCTCAGTAGCTGCACTCAACTTCTTTGCTCAACTATTGTGAGGCCTGTTATGAGTGGAACATTGCTGTACAGATTACATGTGATATCTGTGGGATGCGAATTCAGCGATACAAACTGTATGGCTGAAAATCGCATCACATTCTCACCAAAATGGTGCAGGACCCTTTTTTTTGTCGGCACTGGAATTGTATCACCCATGCGATCTGATTCCTATGCAATTTCACAGTTGACACTGATCTCCGAACCGATCTGGGGGTGTCATTAACTTTCTATTGACACCCGCAGATGTCAGTGTGAACTGATCACATTGAGTTCTTTCTACAGGCAAAACATTCCTGTGGAGGAGCAATTTTTAAGCCTCTGTGAATGGACCATGCACAGTGGCTGTGATGTTTAAAAGTGTATTATCTAAAGTATTGATAGACAAAAAAAAGTAGTAGCATTTCCCAAGAAACCAGACTTGTTGTAGAGGGATTACTGGGAAGTGGAATATATATAAAATCTAGTATCAGATGGTTAACAGCTTCTGTCCAGATGTTACACGGTCTTTAAAAAAAACCTTTACATTTCCACAGTACATGCAGCTCTGTATTGCTGTTTGCACTGTGTAGTCTTTTTACTTTGCTTGCAGCTTGTATATTTTTAATTCTGGACTTATCTGTCAGTACATATACTGTATAATAATTCATTTGTTCACTGCTATGTTAGAAAAAGCTTACCCCAGGCCGTTTCCACTCTATACTGTGTGGGGGAACTTTGCTGTAGAACAAGGATTCATCAGTTGCTGGGAACTCTGGATCTTCAAACAATCTTCCTTTTTTCTCGCATTCTGTTTTCAATTCCAAGAAATTCTGATTCTTAAAATATCTAACTGCAGGAGTCATGTTTTGTGCACTAAAAACAAGGGACAATGAAGGTTTAGATATAAGATATTTTCCCTAAAAATCAGTGCAAAAGGTATTTGAATTAATGATTATATGCTTTGCATGAACGACAATGGCTAATTTGTATTATGTAATATTTTATTCATGTTAGTTTTTTTCCTTAATTTGTACATTTAGTCCTTATATGTTTAGTTTTTTTGCAAATCGATCATGTTGCATTATTCTTTCCGTCTCTATATGCATGTGGTTGTATATATAATATATACTGTGTATATTCTCAAAGACGGGGCAAAGTATCATGAACACCTCATTTGGTCCATGCATCAATTTCTGTGACATCTAGTGTTGCCCGTCACTAAGCGGGTCTTGTATTTTTCTGTTCTGGCCAATACATTTATAAAAATAACCAAACAAATAACTGGAAGACCACTCAAACTACGTACTGCCAGATCACTTCTTGCAACTGAATCTCTAATGAATCTCTATCTCTACCACTTGAAATACTGATGGGTTTTTTGTCTTTACTTAATGTTTTGTTTGTTACATTAAAAAAAATTATCATAAGTGCCCTTATCCTCGCCCAAGTAAAGAAAACATCCAGGTACTCTAGGCATACAGACTGGTATCCCCATTACTGGATCATTGGAAGCACATGGTGGATTGGAAGCACGTGGTGGATGGGAAGCAAGTGGTGGATGGGAAGCAAGTGGTGGATGGGAAGCACGTGGTGGATGGGAAGCACGTGGTGGATGGGAAGCACGTGGTGGATGGGAAGCACGTGGTGGATGGGAAGCACGTGGTGGATGGGAAGCACGTGGTGGATGGGAAGCACGTGGTGAATTGGAAGCACGTGGTGAATTGGAAGCACGTGGTGAATTGGAAGCACGTGGTGGATGGGAAGCACGTGGTGGATGGGAAGCACGTGGTGGATGGGAAGCGCGTGGTGGATGGGAAGCACGTGGTGGATGGGAAGCACGTGGTGAATTGGAAGCACGTGGTGAATTGGAAGCACGTGGTGAATTGGAAGCACGTGGTGGATGGGAAGCACGTGGTGGATTGGAAGCACGTGGTGGATTGGAAGCACGTGGTGGATTGGAAACACGTGGTGGATTGGAAACACGTGGTGGATTGGAAACACGTGGTGGATTGGAAGCACGTGGTGGATTGGAAGCACGTGGTGGATTGGAAAGAGGGGCTCTCAATCCAAAACCAATGGAAGGTTGCAGGTTCTTTTGTACTACTCATGCTCCTCAATGTGAAGGGAATGGGTTTTATGCAGCTAGTCTAACTTCAATGTATGGATTTTTATTTACTATACTGGGAACAAAATGAATGCTTAGAATTCAGGTGAAAGTTGAAAACTTTGGTTGTAGAAACATAATCTATCTCATTTTACTATAAGTGTTATTTTTAGGCTCCCTCTATGATGAATTGCTGTGGTCTGGCTGTTCTGTAAGCAAATGCAGAAATGGTGCGGACAGTTTGATTGAATATGACTGTAATCCAGCACAGCATGTCTGCCTCTCTGACAAACTCAAATCCACAGTGAAGTCTGTGACCAACATCACCCCGCTGTACTCTACAGCACAGAATGCAAGCTTATTACTGGACAATAAGATGTTTTCCTACCATTATTTAAGCTTGTTAGTTAAATATTGCTGCAATAATTGCTTAATGTGTATATTGCATATAATTAAATAGATTCACTGACAACTTACATATATGCAAAGTTATAACTGTGTCGCTCTTAAAGTGTACCCTAGCGCAGTATTTAGGCATGAGCATGCAGCCTTTGTAAAGCCCATGTATTCCAGATGTATATGCATAATGTATTTGTTAATATAAGACAGTTTAAAGGGAAATTAACCAGTTCAATGCTAGTTATTTTCACAGTTGAATGACAATTGCGTGGTCATGCTACACTGTACCCATATGACATTTTTATCATTTTTTTCTTCCCACAAATAGAGCTTTCTTTTGATGGTATTTGATCACCTCTGCGGTTTTGAATTTTTGTGCTATAAACAAAAAAAGAGCGACAATGGAAAAAAAAAAAGCACAATATTTTTAATTTTTTGCTATAATAAATATACCAAATTTGAGGCAAATTATTATTATTATTATTTTTTATTTACCAAAAATATGTCGAAGAATATATATCGGCCTAAACTGAGGAAAAAACAAATTTTTTGTTTTTTGTTTAGACCGACATATTTTTAGTAAAAAAAATAAATAAATAAATCACAATAGGTGTGTATTAATTGGTTTGCGCAAAAGTTATAGCACCTACAAAATGTAGGGGAAAGATTTTTGGCATTTTTATTATTATTATTTTTTTTTTTTACTAATAATGGCGGCGATCTGTGATTGTTATTGTGACTGCGACACTGCGGCGGACAGATCGGGCACTTTTGACACTATTTTGGGACCATTGACATTTATACAGCGATCAGTGCTATAAATATGCACCGATTACTGTCTGTCAATGGCAGGGAAGGAGTTAACACTAGGGGCAATCAAGTGGTTAAATGTGTTACCTAGGGAGTGATTCTAACTGTGGGGGAATGGGACTGACTTGGGGAGAAGGCTGATCGGTGTTCCTATATACTAGGAGCACACAATCTGTCTCTCCTCTCCGCTGACAGGACGTGGATCTGTGTGTTTACACACAGATCACATTCCTGCTCTATGACGAGCAATCGCCGGTGCCCAGTGGCCATTGCAGCTGCCAGGCACACGCATCAGCTCCCGAGTGATGCGGCAGGGCATGCTTGCATGCCCCCTATACTGCCGGGAAGCCGAGGCCATCATATGACGCCCGCCCAGGATAGGAGACCCCATCTGCAAACGTCATATGACAATATGTGGGTAATGAAGTAGTTAAAGTCTAAAATGAAAAAACTGCGAGCAGGCATGCCTCTTCTGCAGTAAAGTAAACCTACTTGCCTGTTCGCAGTCTTCTTTAAAATGTACACGGTTTATGTTCTAGCACAGTGCCTGTGTTATCACCTGCACAGGAGTAATGTCACCCTGCCCCGGCTAATCAAAATGGTGGTAGATCAATACTCAGAAGAAGCCATGGAGAAGATGCCAGCCCCAGCGAGGAACCTCTTGGGCATTAGACTACTGAAGTACAAGTAGGTTTCAAGGTCTTTGGTTCCACTTTAGATACACTATATTACAAAAAATATTGGGACACCTACCTTTTACATGCACATAAACTTTAATAGCATACCAGTCTTAGGCCGTAGGGTTCAATATTGAGTTGGCCCAAACTTTGCAGCTATAAAAGCTTCAACTCTTCTGGGAAGGCTGTCCACAAGGCTTAGGAATGGGTCTATGGGAATGGTTGACCATTCTCCCAGAAGCGCATTTGTGAGGTCAGGCACTGATGTGGACAAGAAGGCCTGGCTTGCAGTCTCCGCTCTAATTCATCCCAAAGGTGTTCTATCGGATTGAGGTCAGGACTGTGCAGGCCAGTTAAGTTCCTCCACCCCAAACTCATTTATCCATGTCTTTATGGACCTTCCTTCAGAAGGGGGATTCAAGTCTCCTATAATCTGAGCTCTATTTGTCACAGGTCTTATGGAACTCTAATGGGACTGTTTCATTTTAATTTTTACACCTGTAGCGCCGGCTCCTGAAGAGCATGCGCTATGTTTTTGAAATTTAACTTTACACCTGAACTGCAGTTTGGTTGGAGTATAATTATTCCAAATTTTGACCTCAGCATCAGTCTCACTGGACTATAGGGTGTTCAGCCTGGCCAGTGGGGGCACTGTCTCTTCTGGCAGGCATGGAACCACAGTCTGGTTGGGTGCTTTAAGGTTACTTTCTCTTGGAGCCTGCCCAGTGGAAGTGTCACTCTTGCTGTGCTTTCTGGCAGAGGGTACTTAAGATGCGGATGTCATGTGGTTCGGGGTTCCGGTCCAGAAGTATGTTCTGACTCTATGGTCCTGGTCCTCCTGACCAGCCCCCAGGAAGGCTATGGCATTGGGGTTCGGGGTCCACCCGACTTTATGTCTCGGGGCTGGCTAGCCCGAGACAAGGATACTAAAGAAATGATTCTGAGGTGGTCCGGTGCTGTCTCCGGTTGTGGAGAGGCCCAGCAACTTCATAGCTATCCAGGGGAGGACTCTTCAGAAGAAGGCCACGTACGGGTTGGCTTCTTAGCAAGAGCCTGGTGAGGCTGAGGGGCCTAAGTGAATCCAATCTCATAGGTATCGCCAAACCGGCTGAAAGATCCAGGTATCACATGAGTGTTCTACAAGTTCTAGTTTCCTACATGTTCTACAACGTCTGTGGCAGAGACTTGTTCCTGATTTAAGCACCTTGTTGGTTGCTAGGCCTTGTGAGAGAGGGACTGTCCAACTTGAGTGAACATCCAGCTGTGAATGGCTATTCTCTGGATTTAGTCAAAGTAAGCAAGTCCTTTATTATTGACTTTGACACTAATGCCACGTACACACGAGCGGACTTTTCGACATCAAAGGTCCGACTGAACGATTCCGGCAGACCATTCGATCGTGTGTGGGCTACAGCGGACTTTTGATTTGCAAAAATCCGGACAGACTTTAGAAATGAAACATGTTTCAAATTTTTCTGCCGGAACTCCGCCGAACCCAGTTCCTACCGAGAAATCCGCTCGTGTGTATGCTAGTCCAATGGACAAAAACCGACGCGAGGGCAGCTATTGGCTACTGGCTATGAACTTCCTTATTCTAGTCCGGTCGTACGTCATCACGTTCAAATCCGTCGGACTTTGGTGTGATTGTGTGTGGCCAAGTCCATTCATTCGGAAAGTCTGTCAGAACTCCGTCGGACCTAGTCCCACGAAAATTCCGGTCGTGTGTACGTGGCATTAGAGTACCTGAACTTTCCTCCTAACCCTCTGATCCTATATTATTAAGAGACTGTTCATTAACTACATTTTTTGCAAATAAAAATCCCTTTTTTTTAAATAAAAAAAAAAGTTTCTGGGCCATCTACCATGGGAACCCCTAGACACAAATCGAGGTGAAGAAGGTAACGGTAAACCCAATCAAACCAGCAGCTCCTTCGGGGGTTAGTGCTACACACCTTTAATAAATAAATGCACACACAAAGCAAGTGCATTGTGGGAACGTGTGTTTTAGCATACATGCCACAATATACAAGTGTGAATGGGCTCTGGGAGGCAATTTTAACATTTTGTGTGGTTTTGTTTGTGTGCGTATTTGTGTGTGTAATTTTGAGCAACCTGAACGCCTCTCAGACTAGAGAATTGAGATCTACTGCTGCTGTGTATTTGAAGGTTCAAGCTCTGGGGCTGTCTTTATTATCCTTGCTTTATTACTTAGAAAATCACAAACCCAACCCCTCCTCTTAGATGACGGTGACCCCCGGTCAAGCAGTTCCTCTACCGGTACTTTTCTATACTGTATTGTATGTTTTGTTTTATTTCTGTATGGTTTATAATCTTAATAAAAATGATCGGAAATGAAAGTTATTAACCCTGAAGAGTGATGTGCATTAGAGGTACATCTGACATATACATGTTTGTTCTAGGTCAGTGACATTGCAGTCAGTAAAGGAATTACAAGGATGAGAGCCCAATAGAAAGCAGATTAAAAAACAGCCATAGCAGCATTCTTCACACGTTATGTATGTAGGAGAGCCATGCATGCTGAATATATTAGCACATTTACCTTCCCAGCACTTAATGAGGAAGAAGAGCTAAGGAAAGGAAAGTATATGCTGGACATGGGGAAGGGAGTAAGGGCTTAATGAATGTCGTTTTGTCCTAAACAAGCAAATCATTTTATTGCTACATAATGAATCAGGGGCCATGCCACAATCCAGCAGAATTACCAGCACACAATTGATAATTACTGAAAATACATAAAAGCGTCCTGACAATAATGTGCAATTTCTCAATAAATGCCCATAGTAAATATTGATCCATAAATTGTGAGAGTGGATGTAGCAGTAATACAAACAGACTATTATAGTAAACACCTCTTAGCAAAAGGATTTCAATTCACAGCAAGTTAATCACGTGTGTTCCTTTCCTAGAGGAATACAATGATTGATTACTTTACTGTTAATTATTGTTCAATGCAACAGAATAAAAACCTAAATTAAAATGTAATCACTACGGTGAAACATCAAGCAATTCATAAAAAAAAAAAAAAAAAAAAAAAACGTCTGATGTTCCATATTCATTAAAAATATAACAAGATTCTGTAAATGCATAAAACAGCATCACCCAAAGGAACACTTAACATGCCAAGATGGAACTGTAAGTTACCTATTTAATGAAAAGAGCCACACTGTAACTAATTCAGATCAGAGGGATCTTAATGTGCATGAACTGTGGAGAGCTCTCTGGTGAGAAGGGCTGAAAATGAGGAGTTTTTCTTTCTATTTCGTCTCACTAATTAATTTTTCTTCAATTTTTATTGATGTAAATGCAATTATTTTAATGAACCAAAATTGTGTATAGGAGGTACTCTTACCAATTGATCAGCTACAATTACCAGCTGTAAGGTGGTAATGTTGTATTCAAAATCAGAATGCTTTTCGTTATTTAAAATGTTTTGTTTGCAATGCAGAGCTTAAAGCTAAACTCAGCCTTGGCACAGCAAAGGGTTAAATGCTGAAGGTAGAGTAAATGAGTAAATGTATACTACTACTAATAAGTATACTACTAATATTATAATACTACTAAAGAAAATCTGTTACCAAGGAAAGAACTCTTTGGCATGCAAGCAATTCACCAGTTAGACAAAATAATAAGCTGATCAGTAGAAAGACTAAGATTAATGCAAAAAATTGTAACTAAACTACAGATCTTCAAAATCTTCTGAACCTAGTACATACACTTTTTAGTGCCATCCAATCGGAGATTGCCCTATATTGGCGATGCCCCTCGGTTCCATGGTCATAGGTTCTCCTCAGCATGGATTCTATTAGACTGATGGAAAGAGTACACCACACTCACATTTTTGAACGCAAATGGGCAAATTGGTCAGCTTACCAGGTATTGCATTAGGGTGGGCACCCAAAAGCTCAAATACACATGCCTGTGGGTGTGAGTGAAAAAGAAAAAAGTATATATATATATATATATATATATATATATATATATATATATATATATATATATATATATATATATATATATATGCACACACATATACACACACACACACACACACACTTCTATTAATAAATGTAAACATGTATTAAAACATGGATGGTGTCAGTAGGGCAGAGGTTGGTGTCAGTGGGACAGTGGAGAGTGTCAGTTTTTTTTTTCTTTTTTATTCGTTTTTTCACAATATTATTATGTATATATTTTTTTACAATATTAAATTGTAATTGTTTTCGGGGCCCTGTTGGGGGGGGGATTTGGTGAAATATCAGGGGATATAAACAGACCCCTGATGTCTCACTTTTGAAACAAAGAAGCACAAGCCCCTTCCCCCACTCTCCATCCTGAAACATCCCCCACAGCAGCCAGCAGTAAGCTGGCAGCATACAGGGTGGGGGAGGCACATGGGGGGACCTAGGCAGCAGGGGGAATCTGCATAACACAGGGTGATTAGGGTATGCACATGCACACCTGGCGCACCCTGTGCGCACGCCTATGGGCAGGTGAGTATAAGACTTGATGGGTAATGAGGATATGGACTTTTTAAAATGGTATGTATCTTTAAATACAATGCTGCAAGTACCCAAATTGGTCTAGATTCCAGGTTCTTGCAACTCACTGCATATTATTTAAACTGTGAAAAGTGAGAGAGTCAGTACTCTGAGCCAACCAGACTCTGCTGTAGTGTACATGTGCTGACAATGAAGAAACTGCAAAGGTGAGATAATTGCAAATCCTTTAGTAGGTGAAGCAATATACACAGTATAGTGTATATATATATATATATATATATATATATATATATATATATATATATATATATATATATATATATATATATATATATATATATATATATATATATATATATATATATATATATATATATATATATACACACATACATACATACACACACACACACACAGTATCTCACAAAAGTGAGTACGCCCCTCACATTTCTGTAAATATTATATCTTTTCACGTAACAACACTGAAGAAATTACACTTTGCTACAATGTAATGTAGTGTGTGTATAGCTTGTATAAATTTGCTGTCCCCTCAAAATAACGCAACACAGCCATTAATGTCTAAACCACTGGTAACAAACGTGAGTACCCCCCTAAGTGAAAATGTCCGAATTGGGCCCAATACCCATTTTCCTTCCCCGGTGTCACGTAACTTGTTAATGTTACAAGGTCTCAGCTATGAATGGGGAGCAGGTGTGTTGAATTTGGTGGTATAACTCTCACACTCTCATACTGGTCACTGGTAGTTCAACATGGCACCTCATGGCAAGGAACTCTCTGAGGATCTGAAAAAAGGAATTGTTGCTCTAAATAAAGATGGCCTAGGTTATAAGAAGATTGCCAAGACCCTGAAACTGAGCTGCAGCATGGTAACCAAGACCATACAGTGGTTTAGCAGGACAGGTTGCACTCAGAACAGGCCTTGCCATTGTCGACCAAAGAAGTCGAGTACACGTGCTCGGCATCATATCCAGAGGTTGTCTTTGGGAAATAGAGGTATGAGTGCTGCCAGCATTGCTACAGAGGTTGAAGGGGTGGGGGGGGGGGGGGGGTCAGCCTGTCAGTGCTCAGACCATACGCTGCATACTGCATCAAATTGGTCTGCATGGCTGTCATCCCAGAAAGAAGCCTCTTCTAAAGATGATGTACAAGAAAGCCTGCAAACAGTTTGCTGAAGACAAGCAGACTAAGGACATGCATTATTGTTGGAACTATGTCCAGTGGTCTGATTAGACCAAGATAAACGTATTTGGTTCAGATGGTGTCAAGCGTGTGGCGGCAACCAGGTGAGGAGTAAAAAGACAAGTGCGTCTTGCCTACAGTCAAACATGGTGATGGGAGTGTCATAGTCTGGGGCACCATGAGTGGTGCCGACACTGGGGAACTGCAGTTTATTGAGGGAACCATGAATGCCAACATGTACTGTAATATACTGAACACAGCATGATCCCCTCGCTTTGAAGACTGGGCCACAGGGAAGTATTCCAACATGATAACAACCCCAAACACAGCTCTAAGCCCCTGTACACACGGTCTGAGATTTCGACAACCAAATCTGTCGGATCTTGTCCATCGGATCTTGTCCGAAACTGTTGCATACACACGGTCGGACTAAGTTGTCAAAAAATACGATCATTCAGAACGTGATGATGTAATTTCGTTACGATGGGACTACGTTCAGGCTAGTAGCCAATAGCTTTGATGTAGGAATTTGATCTGAGCATGCGTGGCACTTGGTCCGATCAAAATTCTCTACACATGATCGGAGTATGTCCGATTGAACCAGTTGGTCGGGAAATATTTCCAACATGTTGGAAAATTGGGTCCGACGGATATTCCGACGGAATCAGTCCGATGCATACCACACAAAGTCGGATTATCCGACGACACGGTCCGATAGGACACATTCCGACGGATTCTCCGACCGTGTGTACAAGGGCTAAGACGACCACTGCCTTGCAAAAGAAGCTGAAGGTAAAGGTGATGGACTGGCCTAGCATGTCCCCAGACCTAAACCCTATTGAGCATCTGTGGGGCATCCTCAAAACGAAAGGTGGAGGAGGGCAAGGTCTCTAACATCCACCAGCTCCGTGATGTCATCATGAAGGAGAGGAAGAGGACTCCAGTGGCAACCTGTGAAGCTCTGGTCAACTCCATGCCCAAGAAGGTTAAGACAGTGCTGAAAAAAAATGGTGGCCACACAAAATATTGACACTTTGGACCCAATTTGGACATTTTCACTTAGGGGTGTACTTACTTTTCTTGCCAGCAGTTTAGACATTAATGGCTGTCTGTTGAGTTATTTTGAGAGGACAGCAAATTTACACTGTTATACAAGCTGTACACTCACTACTTTACATTGTAGCAAAGTATAATTTCTTCAGTGTTGTCACATGGAAATATATAATAAAATACATGTGAGGGGTGTACTCACTTTTGTGAGATAGTGTGTAATATATATATATATATATATATATATATATATATATATATATATATATATAGCATAATTGGTGCTTGCCTCAAGCTTAAAAGAGCAGCATATGATGTGTATTTGCAATGTTCATACCCCTAAAGATTGAGAGCCTAAATGTAATACAATGCAATTTTTGTATGTTTTATCATGCATTGCAGCACTTTGATTATAGTTCACATTCCATGGATTTGCTTTAAATCACAGGTTAATAAATCATTGCTATGAAAGATCTTGGTATTTGCGCTGTCTAACAGCTGGATTGTGTCTTCTAGAACGGAGAGCTTACCATATTAGTCTCAATATGCGGTAAAGATGATGTGTGAAATTCTGAAGCAATACTTCAATGTTATAGAAAAGATCGAAACCAAGTACAAATAGTTTTTTACTTGGAATAGTACTGAAAAATGTAATTTGTTTCCTCCGTATTTTTGCACTTTAGATACCGTAATTCCTCAAACTGTCTGTGTACAGTACATTTTGTTCTACATTGTAAGGTTAATGGTAACGTCAGTGTCCTCCTGTCATTATTGTACTAATACCTATATTTTTTTATATACTGATAATTGTATTTCATATATATGGATCGTACAAGGATCTGATTTACTGTCTCTTTCCTATCTATATAGCATACTGTACATTCTTATCTCATGTTAAATGACCCCTGAGAGAAGATCAATAAGTCACCTACAGAGTCCATTTTAATTCAGCCTGAGCAGACTGATGAATTAATATCGAGAACAACAATAAAGAACATTGCTTTGCAACACTGCTAAACTGCTTTGTGTTGTCAGCAAACTTGAGACCAAACTTCTTATTCCTACCTCTGTTTCATTTAAGTTACAACTCCAGACGATAATTTATTTATCACCACCCTTTGGACACACTCCTTTAACCATATTTCTATCCAGGTATATACACTATCTGTAATGGCAAGCGATCTCAATTTGTAAAGTCAGAATTTAGGCTAGGTTTACACTACTGCGACCCCAAAGTCGGGAGAACAAGTCCCACCGAAGTCGGAACAAAGTAGTACAAAAACCTTTTTTGGAGTCACTGCGACTTGAGTCACACCAATTAGAATGGGGACCGTTGAAATACATGGATTTTTACTTGTCAATGCGACGTCACACATGTCAGGCCACACAACTCGCAATAGTGGAAACAGAGCCTTATGGAGTATTGTACCAAATGCTGTATATTTAGAAATATTTCTTATCGTTTTTTAATTTTGGAAATAATTAAGTATTGCATACCACTGTTGAAGTGATAAACTCCAAACAGAAAAGCAAGTTTCTTAAAGCTAAGTAATATGCTACTGTTATGAAAATGACTCAAGCTGCAAGAGAACACAGGGTATTGAGTAACTTATGCCGCGTACACACGGTCGGAGAATCCGTCGGAATGCGTCTTATCAGACCGCGTCGTCAGATAATCCGACTGTGTGTGGTATGCATCGGACTGATTCCGTCCGAATCTCCGTCCGACCCAATTTTCCAACATGATGGAAATATTTCCCGACCAACTGGGCCGGTCGTACATAATCCAATCATGTGTAGAGAATTTTGATCGGACCAAGTGCCACGCATGCTCAGATCAAATTCCTGCATCAAAGCTATTGGCTACTAGCCTGAATCTAGTCCCATCGTAACGAAATTACGTCATCACGTTCTGAAAGATCGGATTTTTTTGACAACTTAGTCCGACCGTGTGTATGCAACAGTTTCGGACACAATCCGTCAGACTAAATCTGACGGACAAAATCCGACGGATTTGGTTGTGGAAATCTCCGACCGTGTGTACAGGGGCTTAGAGGAGGTGAGCACCCCCCTCTCTCTCTCTCTATATATATTTATATACATAGATAAGACCACTTAGACGAAGCCAGCCATACATGAATCAAAATTCATCTGGTTCATCACGGAATGATGAATTTCAATCCATGTATGGGCTCTGTAGTTGTACAGAAGTTGATCTACCAATTGACTTCTGTACAACTGTCCTGGCAGATTTTTCCACTCGATCAGCAACACAGTCTAAAGCCTTCAATGCTGATCAGTGTATTGCGATAGTGGGGGAGTCGCCTCGCTGTCTGAATACCATTGCTCAGCCGAATATTCCACCATCCACCTCCAATGTGTGGATGGGGGAATTGGGCCAGTTTTATTTTCATTCAGCCAGCGGGTTGACTCATCAGTTTGCTGTATTAGTCATTAATGGGTTGCTAACAAGCATGCAGTTCTACATGTTTTAGAAACATAGAAAACATAGAAAAGTGGCGGCAGAAAAAGACCAAGTAGTCCATTGAGTATGCCCTTTTATTGTGTTTTTTTTTGTTAACTTTATTGTCTGACTATCGATCTATGTTTGTCCCAAGCATGTTTGAAGCCATTTACTGTTGACTGTCTCACTACCTCTACTGGTAGTTTTTTTTCAACTATCCTTTCAGTAAAATAATACTTTCTAACATTAGTTTTGAACTTTCCTCCAGTTCGTCTGAGGTCATTTCTCCATGTTCTTGATTTTGGTTTCATATTGAAAATACTGCCCTCTTGAACCGTATTCACCACATTGATGTATTTAAAGGTTTCAGTCATGTCTCCCCTTTCCCTTCTTAAATCTCTGTGTAACCGAGGTCTCCAGAACTGGACACTGTGTTCTAAATGAGGTCTACCTAAAGATCTATATAGGGGAATCGGGACCTCCTTCCTCCTGCTGGTGATCCCTCTAGTGATGCATCTTGGTATTATATTCACTTTTCCCATTGCCTGGGAACAGTGTTTGCTCATTTTGCAATCATTTAAAATAAGTTCCCCCAAATTGTTTTCTTCTGTAGTGCTTGCAAACACTGTATGCCAAATGTTGTACTCCTTTAAGGAATTTAAGGAATGCCAAATCATGTTCATTGTTATGCCGCATACACACGACCGGACTTTCTGGTAGACTTGGTCCTGCGGACCGGAATCTGTCAGACAATTCGATCGTGTGTGGGCTCCAGCTGACTTTTTTTCCCCAAAAGTCCAACGGACCTAGAAATAAAGCACGTTTCAAATCTATCCGACGGACTAATAATTGGGAAAACCATTCGTCTGTGTGCTAGTCCGATGGACCAAATACGACACAAGGGCAGCTATTGGCTACTGAACTTCCTTGTTTAGTGCCGTTTACGTCATCACGTCCAAAATGAAAGGACTTTCGAACGGACTTTGCCGAAAGTCCGTCGGGAAGACTGTCGAACCTAGTCCATCGAAAAGTCCGGTCTTGTGCATTTAAAAATCCGGTCGTGTGTACGCGCCTTTGCAGACACCTCCAGGGATATCAACCCTATTACACACCTTTGTGTCATCAGCAAAAAGACATACCGTGCCCAATAAACCTTTAGTTATATCCCTTACATAGAGATTAAATATAACAGGACCCAGTAGAGAGCCTTGTGATACACCACTAGAGACTGGTCTCTGTTCTAAATGACCCCCATTTACAGCCACACTGTGGTATCTATCCTTTAGCCAACTGCATATCTACTGAACCAGCCTAAGGCCGCGTACACACGGGCGGACTGTTCGCCCAACTTTGTTCGTCAAACAATCCGACAAACAGTCCGCTCAAAATTTGCATGAACGGACTTGACCACACACGATGAACGAACAGTCCGCTGAAAGCGTGCGCGATGACGTGAACGGCACGTACGACGGGACGAGAAATACGACGTCCAATACACTGCAATGCAACCTTCGCCGTGTAAATCCTTTCTGAGCATGCGCGAAACTTAGTTTGTCGAACAAGCCTACACACGAGCGGACTGTCCGCTGAAACCAAGTTTCAGCGGACGGTCTTACGGAAATTCCGAAAAACTTTGTTCGTCAGACTGTCCGCTGAAACTGTCCGCTGAAGCCCACACACGAGCGGACTGTCCGCTGAAACACTGTTCAGCAGACAAAGTTGGGCGAACAGTCCGCCCGTGTGTACGCGGCCTTAGGGTTAAGTCCTAGCTTGTACAATTTTTGTATTAGATCATTATGTGTTTTGTGAACTTACTGTCAATGATTTACCATGTTTAAAAAGTCTAAATTGTAAAACAGTGATTTTATACACATAATTAAAAAGAAAAATAAGCTTGTAATTCCAAAAACACTAAACTGACCAAATACCACTTTTTACTTTCCTGTAGCACCCAATGATAAAAGAACACACACGCATGCACGCACACAAGCACACATCTAGGCAGTTACAGCAACAGTTTTTTTCTCTTTTGGCATAAAGGTTTTACATACATGAATAAAAGCTGACTATTCTAAGCACCCCTGTACATAGTTTGTCTCAACCCTCTAACAGCCACTTTTGCTGGACAGCTTTGTTTATTAACCACTTCCCGACTGGCGCACGCCGATGTACGTTGGCAGAATGGCACAGACGGGCAAATGGGTGTACCTATACGTCTAATTTTTCGTATGCCATCGCATGCGCGCGCCGGTCGGGACCTCCGTGAGTAGGATTGCGGGTCACGCGGACTCCTTCTCCACAGGGATACCCACGATTGTCTCAGGGGGACGAAGAACAGGGAGATGCTAATGTAAACAAGCATCTCCCCGTTCTGCCTAGTGACAGTGTCACTGTTCTCTGCTCCCTGTCATCGGGGGCAGAGATCAGTGAAGTGTCACACACAGCCACGCCCCCACAGTTAGAAACACACCCCAGGACACACTTAACCCCTACACTGCCACCTAGTGGTTAACCCCTTCACTGCCAGTGTAATTTACACAGGAATCAGTGCATTTGTGTAGCACTGATTGCTATATAAATGACAATGGTTCCAAAAATGTGTCAAAAATGTCTGATGTGCCCACCATAATGTCGCAGTCATGATAAAAATCGCCGATCGTCACCATTACTAGTAAAAAATAAAATATTAATAAAAATGGCATAAAACTATCCCCTTTTTGTAAACACTATAAACCTAAACTGAGGAGAATTTTTTTTTTTTATATATATTTTTGGGGGATATTTATTATAGCAAAATGTAAAAAATAATGCGTTTTTTTTCAAAATTGTCGCTCTTTTTTTGTTTATAGCACAAAAAATGAAAACCGCAGGGGTGATCAATTACCCCCAAAAGAAAGCTCTATTTGTGGGGAAAAAAGGATGTCAATTTTGTTTGGGAGCCACGTCGCACGACCGCACAATTGTCAGTTAAAGCGACGCAGTGCCGAAGTGGTCTGGTCTTTGGCCAGCAAAATGGTCTGGGGCTTAAGTGGTTAAAGAAAGCTAAACAAATAACAGACTTACTGTCTGGATCACCAGATGAATATATGTATATACAGTATCTCACAAAAGTGAGTACACCCCTCACATTTTTGTAAATATTTTTTCATGTAACAACACTGTAGAAATTACACTTTGCTACAATGTAAAAGTAGTGAGTGTACAGCTTGTATAACAGTGTAAATTTGCTGTCCCCTCAAAATAACTCAACACACAGCCATTAATGTCTATACCGTTGGCAACAAAAGTGAGTACACTCCTAGGTGAAAATGTCCAAATTAGGCCCAATTAGCCATTTTCCCTCCCCAATGTCATGTGACTCGTTAATGTTACAAGGTTTCAGGTGTGAATGGGGAATTGGTGTGTTAAATTTGGTGTTATTGCTCTCACTCTCGCATACTGATCACTGGAAGTTCAACATGGTACCTCAGAGCAAAGAACTCTCTGAGGATCTGAAAAAAATGAATTGTTGCTCTACATAAAGATGGCCTAGACTATAAGATGTTTGCCAAGACCCTGAAACTGAGCTGCAGCATGGTGGCCAAGACCATACAGCGGTTTAACAATACAGGCTCCACTCAGAACAGGCCTCTCCATGGTTGACCAAAGGAGTTGAGTGCACGTGCTCAGCGTCATATCCAGCAGTTATCTTTGGGAAATAGACGTATGAGTGCTGCCTTAATTGTTGCAGAGGTTGAAGGGGTTGGGAGGGTAAGCCTGTCAGTGCTCAGACCATACGCCGCACACTGCTTTAAATTGCTCTGCATGAGGCCGCGTACACACGGGCGGACTGTTCGCCCAACTTTGTCCGCTGAACAGTGTTTCAGCGGACAGTCCGCTCGTGTGTGGGCTTCAGCGGACAGTTTCAGCGGACAGTCTGACAAACAAAGTTTTTCGGAATTTCCGTAAGACTGTCGGCTGAAACTTGGTTTGAGCGGACAGTCCGCTCGTGTGTAGGCTTGTTCGTCAAACTAAGTTCCGCGCATGCTCAGAAAGGATTTACACGCCGAAGGTTGCATTGCAGTGTATAGGACGTCGTTTTTCGAGTCCCGTCGTACGTGCCGTTCACGTCATCGCGCAAGTTTTCAGCGGACTGTTCGTTCGTCGTGTGTGGTCAAGTCCGTTCATGCTAATTTTGAACGGACTGTTTGACGAACCTAGTTGGGCGGACAGTCCGCCCGTGTGTACGCGGCCTGACTGTTGTTACAGAAGGAAGTCTCTTCTAAAGATGATGCACAAGAAAGCCTGCAAAAAGTTTACTGAAGACAAGCAGACTAAGGACATGGATTACTTGAACCATGTCCTGTGGTCTAATGAGGCAAAGATAAACTTATTTGGTACAGATGGTGTCAAGCGTGTGTGGTGGCAACCAGGTGAGGAGTACAAAGACAAGTGTTGCCTACATTCAAGCATGGTGGTGGGAGTGTCATGGTCTGGGGCTGCATGAGTGCTGCCGACACTAGAGAGTTACAGTTTAGTGAGGAAACCATAAATGCCAACATGTACTGTGACATACTGAAGCAGAGCATGATTCCCCTCCCTCCGGAGACTGGGCTGCAGGGCAGTATTCCAACATGATAACTACACCAAACACAGCTCCAAGATGACCACTGCCTTGCTAAAGAAGCAGAGGGTAAAGGTGATGGACTAGCCAAGCATGTCTACAGACCTAAACCCTATTGAGCATCTGAGGGGCACCTTCAAATGGAAGGCGCAGGAGCACAAGGTCTCCAACACCCACCAGCTCCGTAATGTTGTCATGGAGGAGTGAAAGAGGACACCAGTGGCAACCTGTGAAGCTCTGGTGAACTCCATGTCCAAGAGGGTTAAGGCAGTGCTGGAAAATAATGGTGGCCACACAAATTGACACTTTGGGCCCAATTTGCACATTTTCACTTAGGGGTGTACTCACTTT
Organism: Lithobates pipiens; assembly: GCF_037356315.1. Classification (NCBI taxonomy): domain Eukaryota; kingdom Metazoa; phylum Chordata; class Amphibia; order Anura; family Ranidae; genus Lithobates; species Lithobates pipiens. The sequence continues at coordinate 17,914,097 of NW_027507685.1, forward strand.
TGTTGCCAGAGGTTTAGACATTAATGGCTGTGTGTTGAGTTATTTTGAGGGGACAGAAATGTACACTGCTATACAAGCTGTACACTCACTACTTTACATTGTAGCAAAGTGTAATTTCTTCAGTGTTGTCACTTGAAAAGATATAATAAAATATTTACAAAAATGTGAGGGGTGTACTCACTTTTGTGAGATACAATGTGTGTATAAATACACAATGTGAGGGATGTACCTAGGGTTTTGTGAGATATTGTGTATAGGAAAAAAGCCTAAAAGAAGAAAACAAATACAGTCACCACAACTAGGGATTGGTAAGCTACAATATAATACATTTTTGTTTTTATTACAGCTTTGTTTTTAGGTATTTGTCCTTTGCCTTATTAATTAATCCTCTAGTGTAAATAGCAGGTATTACTGGAAGATACTTTGCCTATACAATGGAATTATAAAATATAAAAAATTATTATGCAAATATAACACTTTATAAAGTTGAAGCTATAATAGTACCGTATAGGATACAAAAAAATTTTTGCATGTAAAAATAACTGAAACCGGTAAATCCACTTTTAAACAAACATCCATGTAAATGTTTTTGGTTATCTGCGTATTTCTGGTACAAAACAACTATATTCCATATCATTTACACAAGCAAATGGCTAAATGAGGCACTTGGAAGGCCAGGAAAGATTATTTTCCAAATAAACAGACATTGTAACTGAATCAGATGCTCAGTGTTCTGAATCCGATTAATCATACAGAAAACCCTAATAATGAATACGGCATTTCTAACTGTCTACAGACAATAAAAGTACTTGGAATTGGAAACAAAATGTTACACTTGTTTTTCTTTGGAAATATGAAAACCATTCTGTATCCGATATGTCTTACCTCTGAACTCTGTAGCTCTCTATGCTCTGTCAGCTCAGTGAAAAACAATCCCAGAAATCAATAGTCTAACATGTTCCAGCTGCCAGGACTGTGCAGAGCTGCTAACCGGACCAAGGTGGTGTTCATTAGAGGAAAATCTTGAGTTTAAACCTCATAGCCCTGTTTTGTAATAAAGAGCTGTGACTGTGAGTCATAATAGAAGGCTGAGATTCAGTGACCTAGGACTCTGGGAGGTGTAGACTGGAGCCACACTTAGTATGAGATCTATTATGGGAAGGAGGGGAGTGGAGCAAATTACAAGAGTAGAAGACAAGCTGCAACTGACCTTTGCTGAAAAAACTAAAGACAATCTAAAGGCCCATACACACGATCAGACTTTTTGACAACAAACATGCAAATTAGCTGTTTTGGAGCAACATCCGACCATGTGTACGCTCCATCGGACAAACTTTTTTGCTTTTCATCGTACTTTTGTTGGCTGTGCGAACAGACAAACTTTCTGGCAACAAAAGTCTGATGGAGCAAAGTCTGATCGTGTGTACAGAAAACCATAGGACTTTTGTACAAAGTACAAACAGGCATGCTCAGAACCAATGCAAAAGATCAGACAACAATACAGAAGTTGACCAAAGGTGGCGGTAAAGAGCAGAAAAAACACATGATTTGGTGAAAGTTGGCTGAAAAAGTCCTGCTGTGTGTATGCAATACAAGTTCAGGGCCGACACCCTTTGTACAAAAATCCAAGGGAAAGTTTGTACAAAGTCCTATCGTGTGTATGAGGCTTTACAGAGTGCAGTTTATGGTTCTTCCACTATGTATTGATTAAAGGCGAACAAAATCCATAGATTTAACCATTTCCAGTTTCATTCAAGGCATGCCACGGAAGATAAACATCACAGTTGCTTGTGATTTCATCCAAACTGTCAAGCCATCTAAATCATAAGTCATAATAATAATTGACTATTTGTGTTGTACCAAGGCTATGATAGCAGCTTCCTTGGCCCAAACCACATGCAGAAGCACTGTGTCCCCTTAGTAGAAAATAGCAAAGTCTCAACTATATGTAGGAACACTATTTCACCTTGGTGGAAAATAGCAACATGTCAACTGCATGTAGGAGCTCTGTGTCCCTTTAGCGAAAAATACCAGTCCACCTGGCTGTTTTGAGAAATGTCCCAGAGCAAGGGATTTAGGTTAGCTGTGACACTGTCCCACAAAATCATGCTAAATATTGCATCCGGGAGCCTTCTCCCTATTTGTGCTTGATCAGGTAGGGGTACTCACACTGTCCCTTGAATTCTGCTGCTTGCATAGAGTGCTGTTCAGGCCTCCTGCTAGAAAGATCTTTGTTCACTTGACAGGGTGTCTCCTGGATAAGACGGTAGGTTAGTGGAGATTCCTCTCCAACTTCTCTTGCCCTCTCCTCAGCTCCAGCCTGGAGGCAGAGCCCCCCAGCCCTGGGGTCCCCTCACAGGCCTCACAACTCCAGCCTAAACACTCCATCTTCCATCCGATAACAACACTGCTGTCCAGGCTCTTTCATATTTATGAGCCCTTCCAACCGCCTTGCCAGCCTCCTGCCTGTGGATTGATCAAATTCTCATAAATATGCAGATCACTGGTCCCTCACCTCCACCCACTAGCTTCTAGAACTTTCTGTTAGTTTCTAGGATCAGGGGGGAGGTACCAGAAGCCAGATCTGTAGAGCCCTCCAGCCTGACCTACATGTGAACCTACAGCAACTACCCAGACTCACTTAAAGAGGAAGTAAACTTTCTCTGCAGTCATTTACATATAGGTAAGCCTTAATATAGGCTTATCTATAGGTAGTGTAAATATCTCCTAAATGTGTACCGTTTAGGAGATATTTAACCACTTAACAACCGGCCCATAGCCGAATGACGGCTACAGGGCGGTTGTTTAACTCTGAGAGGCCATCATATGACGTCCTCCCAGAATTCCGCTCTCACGCACCCCCTGGGGCACGCACTCGAGAGCATCCGTGACCGCCGGACCCTGCAGGACCCTGCGCATCACGGATCACAGTAAATCAAATGACGGAGTGATCACTTGCATACAAACCGGCATCATGTTATGACGCCGGTTCCTCCCTCCGCCTCTCTGTACCGATCGGTACAGCGGAGGGGGAAGAGATCGGTGTCAGCAGCGCTGTGGGCTGCATCTGCAGTGCCCACATCGCTGCTCACCAAAATTTAACTCCTCAATTCCCTGCCAATACACTGCAATACCAGCCAATACCCTGCAATGCCAGCTACTACTCTGCAATGCCAGCTACTACTCTGCAATGCCAGCCAATACTCTGCAATACCCGCCAATACTCTGCAATACCCTGCCATAAATTGTCATACCCAGAGACAGGCATGTACTGGCCATCGGGACTACCGGGAGTTTCCCGGTGGGCCGATGGCTCAGTGGGCCACTCCGATGTAAGGGGGCTGTTGATGGGCCACTCTGATGTAAGGGGGGTGCTGATAGGACACTCTGTTGTAAGGGGGTGCTGATGGGACACTCTGATGTAAGGGGGTGCTGATGGGACACTCTGATGTAAGGGGGTGCTGATGGGACACTCTGATGTAAGGGGGTGCTGATGGGACACTCTGATGTAAGGGGGTGCTTATAGGACACTCTGTTGTAAGGGGGTGCTGATGGGACACTCTGATGTAAGGGGGTGCTGATGGGATGCTCTGATGTAAGGGGGCTGCTCATGGGACACTCTGATGTAAGGGGGTGCTGATGGGATGCTCTGATGTAAGGGGGCTGGTAATGGGACACTCTGATGTAAGCGGTGCTGGTGGGACACTCTGTTGTAAGGGGGCTGGTGATGGGACACTCAAAATGTAAGTGGGCCGGTCTGGATAAAGTCCAGGGCCAAATTTCTGTCCCAGTCCAGCCCTGCCCAGAGATACCCAGCCATACCCGGAGATACCCAGCCATACCCGGAGATACCCAGCCATACTCGGAGATACCCAGCCATACTCGGAGATACCCTGCCATACTCGGAGATACCCTGCCAAACCCAGCCATACGTAAGTCCCACCCACATATGAAAATGGTGTTCAAACCATACATGTGAGGTATCACTGCGAACGTTAGAGCGAGAGCAATAATTCTAGCCCTGTAACTCAAAACATGTAACCAGTAAAAAAAATTAAAGCGTCGCCTATGGAGATTTTTAAGTAGCGATGTTTGGCGCCATTCCACAAGCGTGTGCAATTTTGAAGAGTGACATGTTAGGTATCTATTTACTCGGCGTAACTTCATCTTTCACATTATGCAAAAATTGGGCTAACTTAACTGTTTTTTTTTTTTTTTAAGCACAAAACTGTTTTTTTTTTCCAAAAAAAAGCATTCGAAAAATTGCTGTGCATATACCGTGTGAGATAAAAAGTTGCAACGACCACCATTGTATTCTCCAGGGTGTTTGCTAAAAAAACATATATAATGTTTTGGGGTTCTATGTAATTTTCTAGCAAATAAATGATGATTTTTACATGTAGGAGAGAAATGTCAGAATTGTCCTGGGTGCTCCAGAACGCCTGATGGTGCTCCCTGCATGTTGGGCCTCTGTGGCCACGCTGTGTAAAAATCTCACATATGTGGTATCGCCATACTCGGGAGTAATAGCAGAATGTGTTTTGGGGTGTAATTTGTGGTATGCATATGCTGTGTGTGAAAAATAAACTGATAATATGACAATTTTGTGAAAAAAAAAAAAGTAAAAAAAATCTTGATTTTGCAAATAATTGTGGGAAAAAATGACAACTTCAAAAACTCATCATGCCTCTTACTAAATACCTTGGAATGTCTTCTTTCCAAAAAGGGGTAATTTGGGGGGTATTTGTACTTCTCTGGCATGTTAGAGTCTCAAGAAATGAGATAGGCCGTCAGTACTTCATGTGTTCTCAATTTTCAGATGTTGGCACCATAGCTTGTGGACTCTATAACTTTTACAAAGTCCAAATAATAGTAGTGGTATAAATTTTGGACAAAATTTATGAAGAAAAATTACTAATCTGCTAAATTTTATAACAGAAACGAAGAAAAATTCATTTTTTTTTACAGAATTTTCGGTCTTTTTTCTTTTATATCACAAAAAATAAAAAACCGAGCGGGGATTAAATACCACCAAAAGAAAGCTCTATTTGTGTGAAAAAAAGGACAAAAATGTCATATGGGTACAGTGTTGCATGACTGAGTAATTGTCATTCAAATTGTGAGAGCACTGAAAGCTATAAATTGGTCTGGTTATTAAGGGTGTTTAAGTGCCCAGTGGTCAAGTGGTTAATTACATGCAGCCATTGACGAGCCCTGTGCTGTGAACAATGGTTCCCGTGCGAATGCTCGGGAGTGACGTCATTGTGGCTCCGGTCACTCACAGCACCTAAGCCCGTGAACCCTGAAGAAACTCCGGGAAAATTTTGTCAGTGTGAGCGCCGCTGGAAGGCTTTGTTCTATGCATCGCATACTAGCTCATTATGCCTTTGTCTTACAGGTATTTTTTTTTTTTTTTAAAGAGTTTACAACCTCTTTAAGCTATAGTGATTGAGTTAAATTTTCCTATCAACTTTGTACACTAGAGAGTGCTACATATTCATATAATACTTTTATGTATATGCTGAAAGTTAAAGTGATTATAAACCTTGTTTGTTTTGTTTTGTTTTTAACCAAAATAACAAACATGTTATACTTACCTGCTCTGTGTAATGGTTTTGCACAGAGCAGCCCCGTTCTTCTATTTCTGGGTTCCCCCGCTGGCGCTCCAGGCCCCTCTTTCTTTGGTGAGTGCCCCCAGAGAAAGCCACTTTCCCTGGGTGCTCCCATGGGTGCTTGCACTCAAGCTACCCAGTATGCGTCTATTGACACAGACCGGACGACTCTGCCCCGCCCCCCGATCTCTCATCATGGCATTTGATGGACAGCAGCAGGAGCCAATGGCTGGAGGGAGATGAGGAGGGAGATAGCGGCAAGAGCCGCTGCTCTGGTGCACATCATTGGATCGGATTGGGCTCAGGTAAGACTAAGGCCCCTTTCAGACTGTCGGACCGTTCAGGTCCACCTGTCAGTTTTGACGGCGGACCTTAATGGGTGCTCCATGCTAGTCTATGGAGCGACGGATGTCAGCGGTGACATGTCCGCTGACATCTGACCCGGTCCGATCCACCAAAAGCAGACGGATGGCCCTACGTCCGGATCCGTCGCTGGCATGCTGTCCGTTTTCATCCGATCTCACCATAGAATCCTGCGGCGCTCGACAAGCCCCTACCCGCTCAGTGAGCAGAGAGGGACCTGTCATCCGCCGGCTCGGCGGAGATCAATGGAGAGAACTCCTGGAGAGCCGGCAGACAGAGGCGGACTCCGTGCAAGCGGATCCACCTCGTCTGAATGAGGCCTAAGAGGGAGCTGGGGGGCTCCTGCAGCACAGAAGATTTTTCTAAACCTTGAGGCTTTAGAATCACTTTAAAATTGTGTTAAAAGTGTAATCCAAGTAGTTCTGCAGTGCTGAAACAAATTACCTACAAAAATATGTATATAGGATATTCTGTGGGGGAGATTTACTAAAACTGGTGCGCTCAGAATCTGGTGCAGCTGTGCATAGAAACCAATCAGCTTCTAGGTTTTATTACCAAAGCTTAATTCAACAAGCTTAAATTAGAAGCCAATTCGTTACTATGCACAGCTGTACAAGATTCTGTGTGTACCAGTTTTAGTAAATCTACCTTTGTATATCTGATGAAGTCTCACTGTTGTGTTCTTTATAAATCGTTATCATCAACATTATAAGAACACAATTATATCAACTGCATATAAATATGTCTTGACTGTGGTGAAGTCCAAATTTTGAATGTTTTTTTTTTTTTAAAAACCTTCTTAGTGGAACATGAAGTTTACCACTGGTCACTTGTTATTCATCAAATGTTCCTTGTCTGACTGTCATGCTGGTCCTCTGGCTTCAATACTGATTTGCATGCTTGTGTCAGTTTGATAACCCAGTAATTCATAAATTATTGAAGCCAGTATGTCAGTGTAAGCCCTTGTACACACGGTCGGATATTCCGATGGACAATGTCCGATAGGACCGTGTTGTCGGATAATCCGACCATGTGTGGGCTCCATCGGACTGTTTCCATCGGAATATCTGACGGACCAAGTTTTCCAGCTGGGCTATAAAATTTTCCGATAACATGATCCGATCGGACTTTGTCCGATTTGTGTGTAGAGAATTCCGATTGGACAATTGCCACGCATGCTCAGATCTAATTCCTAGACCAAAGCTATTGACTACTAGCCTGAACGTAGTCCCATCGTAAGGAAATAACGTCACCACGTTCTGAACGATCGGATTTTCTGACAACTTTGTCCGACCGTGTGTATGCATTCCAATCTCTAATCAATATTTAGAATTTACTGCACAGGGTGTCCCTAAAGAACATAGTCATAATAATGAATCTCGAACTGTACTTACTATTTTAGAAGCATCAGGAGATGTTTAGTTAACATTGCAAATCTGCCAGTGCCTGAGAGTTTCACCATGTGGTGTGGCTTAGAATGTTTTGCATTCTTTCCTAGCAGATTCTTTTATCTTACCTTAACTCTTAGTGGACTACTTACAATGTATATTTATATATTCCCATGTGTTCCATTAACCACGGCACTTTTTACAGCTATACCTGATTCACATTTGTTTTCCCAAATTGAAAGGACCTATCTAGAGCTTTAGTTAGAGCTCATTTACGAAAGAAGATATTGATAACATAGAACAGGTCCAGATGCAGGTAACAAAAATGATGCAATGTCTGAAGGATAAAGCATATCAAAAGAGACTGGAGAAACGTAATATGTACAATAAACCTCATAAATAATAAAATGTGACACAAATTATTTTTGTTGGAGTATTATGGCCCAGAGCATTCAGAAATTGACAACTCAATTTTGAATACCCTGTCACACCTGCGGGGCTTGCTTCGGGCCCTCCCAAAGCCCAAAATTTAAGACCTTGAGACCTACTTAATTTAACCCCGTCATCACGAAAAAATTGCCTGTAGTGAATTCCAAAAGATGGTAACAAACTGTAATATCACACATTAGACCAATATATTTTGAAGTTGCTTTTTTAACCACTTCCCGACCGCCTCACACAGATATACTGCGGCAGAAGGGCACGTACAGGCAGATTAACGTACCTGTACCTTGCCATCTAAGAGGCGGCGCGCGCGCTGGCCGGGAGCTCCATGACCGTGATCGTGGGTCCCGCGGACTCAAAGTTTGCGGGGATACCCGCGATCGTCTTACGGTGAGGAAGAATGGGGAGACACTAATGTAAACAAGCATCTCCCCTTTCTGCCTAATGGCACTGTTGCTGATCACAGCTCCCTGTAAACAGCCCCCCTTACAGTTAGAATCATTCCCTAGGACAGTGATGGCGAACCTTGGCACTCTGCAATGTTTTGGAACTACATTGTGCATCATGGGAAATGTTGTTCCAAAACATCTGGGGTGCCAAGGTTCGCCATCACTGCCCTAGGACACACTTAACCCCTACAGCGCCACCTAGTGGTCAACCCATTCACTGCCAGTCACATTTACACAGTAATCAATGCATTTTTAATCACACTGATCGCTGTATAAATGTGAATGGTCCCAAAAGATCCCAAAAGTGTCTGATGTGTGTGCCATAATGTCACAGTCACGATAAAAAATCACAGATTGCCGCCATTACTAGTAAAAACTAAAATTATCAATAAAAATGCCATAAAACTAACCCCTATTATGTAGACGCTATAACTTTTGCGCAAACCAATCAATAAACGCTTATTGCATTTTTCTTTACCAAAAATATGTAGAAGAATACATATCAGCCTAAACTGAGGGAAAACATTTTTTTTATATATTTTTTGGGGATATAAAAAAAAGCAGAGGTGATCAAATACCACCAAAAGGAAGCTCTATTTGTGGGAAAAAAAGGACATCAATTTGGGAGCCAGGTCGCAGGACTGGAATTGTCAGTTAAAGTGACGCAGTACCGAATCGCGAAAAGTGCTCTGGTCAGGAAGGGGGTAAATTCTTCTGGGGTTGAAGTGGTTAATTTTTATTTGTGGGCAAAAAAAAAAACTCAAATCAAACACTGGTTGCCACATGTCTGAAAATAGTTCCCACACAAGCTAAAAAAAAAACAAACCTTTGATATCTCCATTTAATCTGTGCATTGGAACAAATCCACCTTAATTTCCACCCCAATCACCAACAGGGAAAATGTAGGCAACAACCAATGCCACACCAAACCAGGGAACTCAAACCAATGTTCTTTGACCTCTCCCTGAAAGCCACCTGAAAGCCAAAAGTTCTTTCTACCATTCAAGTATGCTCCTGCCCATCAATACAAAATGTATTTTTTGTTAGGAATGAAAAATTTCATGAATACGTGTGTTCAAACTTCCACCAAATGAGGACACACATAAGACTGGAACCTGGTGGATTTTCACCGACCAATTCTTCTGGCTGATTCTCCCCCAGCCCTGACCTGGCTGCTTCTGTTCTTGCCTCAATTCAGAAAGAGAAACAGACCAGACAGGAAGCTCTGTGTAAGAGACCCCGACAAAATGAGGATGATACCACCAGAATGATTATTACCTATACCATTATATACCAATATACAGTATGTGTGCTCCACCCTAAACTGAATTCAGGTATAAGATAACATCCACTGATGTGACAGCTATCTTATAATTAATATTCAAGGATTGACCAAGTCAAAAAATTAGCAGACTTTGTAGGAACATAATGAGAGAGAGAATCAATAAAAAAGTGTAGCACTAACCCCCGAAGGAGCTACTGTTTTTTTTGGACTTACCGTTACCTCACCTGCTCGCCTCTCTGTCTTAGGGGTCCCATGGGAAAGTAGCCCAAATGATGATGATGAAAGTGGAGCCCCAACAAAAGGTCTCCCCCTATGTGATAAGCACAGTTTTTACACATTCAGGTGGGTCCATGGGTTTTTTTGTTTTGTTTTGTAATATGCCAAATACTTAACAGTTTGCTATGCCCCCTTAAGGGGACTGTATACTTACCCATTTAATAACTTGGTCGGGTATCCATGGGCCATCTCTTGGTACGATTGGTAAGTACCATTCGTATATACTCTCTGGATATCTTCTTTTGTAATTGTTCTTATTATATATGCTCTATCTAAAGGGTCAATATCTGATTATTGACTTGGTTTATTTTTAGATATCGTATTGAAGACGCTTATAGTGGGAATTTGTGACCACTTGTGTGTGATTTATACTCAAATACCTATACATCACTACTATATGCCAGGTGAGAGCTAAGTCTAGTATAAATCGGTCTTGAATTGGGGGACCTTTATAGTAGCACCTTAATGTATAATGCATATGTTTGTTGTTTTTTGTCTTATTTAGTGGTGTCTACTATAGACCACATGATATATGTGTATCCCACTACTTTAGACACACATATGAAATTTCGTTTTATCGGCTGTTTGTCAGTTTGGTCAAGTTCTCCCACACCTTGAGCCACAAGTTTACCAGGCAAGCATACACGTTGTTATGTTTATATGTAATTAGTCTCTGTGTATATGTACTCCTGGAGAAATGTTGTAACAATCATAATTCATACTTATATAGATATATACTACATTAAATACTTACACATGTACTTTCTTGTTTTTAAATATACCAGCACCTACCCAGTATCTGTCCTGAGGAAGCTAATATTTTAGTGAAACGCGTTTCCGAGCAAAGTTTTGGAGACATTACTGGATCGGAAATTTTTATTTTACCTTGATACAGTATTAAATGAATCTTTGTACTGTAGGTCCAGTCCTCTATAACTGCATTATTTGGTAACTAGTAACTGTGTCCATACAGGGTGTTTGTATGCTGTTTATATGTTTTTTTTTTTTTAACTATGTTATAATAAAATTTATACTTGTGTTGATTCTTTCTCTCATTATGTGCCCACAAAGTCCACTAGTTTTTTGACTTGGTCAATCCTTGAATATATATTTTGGATGTTGGCATGGTAAGGGTCTTACCTACTTATCTTATAAATAACCTCTAAATTGGTGTGAATTGACGAAATATGTATTTATTTCATCAAAAATGCAAGAAATCAATATAGGTTCATATAAATGTATATAATTCTATACCCAGTGATCATTAATGCATCCTTATGCCGCATACACACGATCAGATTGTCCGGCGTACTTAGTCCGCCGAAACGCATTTCAGCGGACAATTTGATCGTGTGTGGGCTTCAGCGGACTTTTCCAGCGTGAAGTCCGGCGGACTAAGAAAGTATTTTTGCACTCCATTCTTCCCGTCAGACTTGGGTTTCAGCGGACAATACGTTCGTCAGTATGCTAGTACGGCGGACTAAGAATGACGCATGCTCAAAGCAAGTACGAAAAAGGAAGCTATTGGATACTGGCTTTTTCTAGTCCCGTCGTACGTGCTGTACGTCATCGCGCAAGCGAACGTCGGACTTTCTGTGTGTCCGTGTGTGGCCAAGTCCGTTCGGTAGAAAGTCCGCCAGACTATCCGCCGGATTGTATGTCGGACTAAGTACGCCAGACAATTCGATCGTGTGTACGCAGCATTAGAAGTTATGAAATTGTTATTACAACTGAGAATGTAAACTCCACCAAAAACTCCACTGCATACTAGCACATTATGACAGACTTACCTAAAAAAATCATATCATTACTGCTGACAGAGAATCCATCACCATTCTGTCTTCTTTCTGGGTTCACGGGCTGAGGCCACTTGATTGAGCTCTCTCAATTGACAGCATGCCGCTAGTATGGGCACAGTGCACATGAGCCAGTGACATCACCGGCTGCTACAAATGCAAATATGCACGGTGCACATTTAGAAAATATTTACTTTACAGGCTTACCTATAGGTAGGTACCGCTTTAATAAAGGCAAAGTATCACAATACTGATCAGTTAGCTGGCAAATTTAGAGATAGAGGTCTGCAATGACAGCCTCCATATTTATCTTATGACAGTTGCACTTGAATGCACATTCTGGCTATAAGCAATGTTCCACTTTGTTTTTTTTCCATGAAAATATGCCTTATATTTCAACTCTTAGTTTAGGGTTTAATTACTATAGCAGTTACAGTATGTCTATTTTTAGTTATAATAATTACACTTTTAGTTTATATATTTTTTCTTTAGGAAACTGCATGATAAAAGTTTTACTGCTGAAAGCAGGCTTCTATTAAGCTCGCATGTGACTGATCAAAAGTTCAGATTCTGTTGCATATTGTGTTATCTTTTGCTGATCCTATGGATTGCACAACAGTAGCAAAAATTCCAAATCTTTTGGCAGGTAAAACAGTTCACATACTGTATAAGAATTTCAATTGTACAGCTTGTCTTGAGTTCTGTGAATAATTTCAGCAGCACTGATTTTAAAGCAATATCCTGCACTTCAGTTAGACTGAAGTTCCGGATTAACAACATATGTATGGTTTGAAGGGTGCGGGTGGCTAACAAAAATCTGCATTTAACGTGACATAACTTGTCACTTAACTTGTCACTTTAAAAAAACAGTTAGCAACTATATATATGTGAAGACACTTGAATATATCTGGAAATACATAAAGCAGCTTTCATTAACCCCTGCCTCCCCCCAATGTCCAAAACTTGTGGCATTTTGACCAGACAAAGCTCTGGCAATTTCTGGTAATGTGGGATAAATGCAGCGTACCTACTACTGTCTGCCTACTACACATTCCTATCTGCTTGTAAGGTAGTATCCCAATAGAAAAAAAATGGGAGACTTGGAAGAAGAGATCAAACTCCTATGCTACCCAGAATCATCACAGCTTTGCCAGTTCAGAACAGTAAGAAAGAAAAGATTTACAAAATGTTTCAACGGACTAGGTCCGACGGTCTTCCCGACTGACTTTTGGCGGAGGTCCGATGGACTTTCGATCGAGCGGACTTGAGCACACACGACGGACTTCCTGACGGACTTTCAAAATGAACGGACTTGCCCACACATGGACTAAAGTCCATTAATTTTGAACGTGACTCCATGTACAACGGGACTAGAAAGAGAAGTCAATCTCACAGCTTTCATCGGCGAGATTGTAAGTTATACCAGGTTGGTCATGATGATTGTTGTTCTCTACTTCACTCATACTGATTGCATTTTATGAAAAAAATGATTAGAAATGAATTATGCATATAAACTATTCAGCCTTCCTGACTACAGGTTTTAAAGTGAATGTACGCCTGAAAGAAAATCATTTTTAGTTGAGACTTGTACCTTTTAGAGTATAGGATTTCATGTCATCTGTGCCCAGTCTTGCCACGAAAAGTTAATCCATCTCTGAGCAGTCCTCATATCTTTTTTCAGCAAGATAAAAACTGACACACAGTGAAAAAGGCATCTGTTCCACAAGTGTGAGAGAGACATTCTGTGTCCTTCACATCACTCCTCCTTTCTTCTCCAGCTGTCCCAGGATTGGCTGCTCCACACCTCAGCATGATTGGGCATGCTGAAGTCAGGTAGTGACTTTCCTGGGTTTTGACTAGATGTTCTTGATCACGGGGCATAATTCACAAGACCAGCATAAGTTCAGTGTAAGAAATACACAGGGAAATATATGAGAAAATATATGTTGACAAGGGGAGTCTACTGACATCACAACTCTGCCCACCAAGCTCTGGACAACAGACCAACCCACAGAATCTGCAGTTTTTCAGGTCTCATAACAGACAGAGGGGAGACATTTGACAGATGAGGATACATATTAACAGCTTGCAGACCACCTCATGCAGATATACTGCGGTAGAATGGTACGGCTGCGCAAAACCCCATAAGGGTATGTCGTTCCCCTTTAAGAGCCGCCAGAGGGCCAATCACGTGCACGAGAGCCAGCACAAATCCTGGTTGTGTCAGGGGAGAGGAGACCTATCATTGTTCCTACTAAGTAGGAACAACGATAAGTCTCCTCCCCCAGTCAGTCCTATCCCCATACAGTTAGAACGCACTGAGGGAACACACATTTAACCCCTTGATTGACCCCTGGTAGTCAACTTAGCTCCTATACAGAATGTGTAGCTCAAGCATTTATTTAGCTGCTTACATGGAGTTTATCTTTAACATTTATTAAGTAGCAGCATTTAAATTTCCTTGACTTTGACACTCTGTTTAGAATGCGCATAGCAAAGTCCTGGTTGATACAAACAACCATAAATTCATGTATTACACATTTGTTGTGGTATTATGCAGAAAGGCAAAGAATCATTTAAAGTGATTCTATATTATAACAAATATGTCATACTTACCTCCACGGTGCAGTTCATTTTGGACAGAGTGGCCCCAATCATCCTCTTCTGGGGTCCCCCGGTGGTGCTATCAGCTCCTCCCCGCATGGTATAACCCCCTAGAAGTGCTCTCCCGGGGGGTTACCTTGCATGCATGCCCCCAAGCCCAGCATTTGTGCCCATAGACTCGGCCCTGCCCCCCCCCACCCCCCTCATTGTATTTGACTGACAGCAGCAAGAGCCAATGGCTGCACTGCTGTCAATCTATCCAATCAAGAGCCGAGAACCCCAGGCACAGAGGTACAGCATGTCTCCACCGAGGGATCGAAGTGCTCAGGTGAGTAAAATGGGGGGCTGGGGGGGCCAGTCACTGTCAGAAGTTTTTTCACCTTAATGCATAGGATGCATTAAGGTGAAAAAAACACGAGGGTTTACAACCCTTTAAGTTGTTTTGTCCAAAATAAAACAGCTTTAAAGATAAAAAATTATGAAACAATTTATTACATCCTCCAAGACCTCCTGAGTGTTTATTTTGGAACACAGTTACATTTGGCCATGGCTATTAGTCCTTCTGTCATCACTGTCCGATAGAAGTGGAACTAAGCAGCCGTTCCATTAAATGTTTTTTTGAATAAGAGCCCTTGTTTTTAATTGCTTTACTACATGGAATAAAATTCCTGGTAAAGGAGGCGTCCAATTGCAACAGAAGAGCCAAGAACAACATCTCCGGTATATTTACTGTATGATGAAAGTTGCTAGGGGATGATTATAGAACATAGCTTTTTCTTCTAAAAGAGGCATGTCATGCTCAAGTCTATAGACCTGCCATAAAGCCAGTTGTGCTTTCATCAATAATTTAAAAGCTTTTTATTAGACATGTAACATGCTAGGTCAATTCAATGTTTGGCTTCTTCTGCAATCAAGGGAGCAATGATGGTTTGGCCTGGTCTGTTCAGGGTTTGACAGGCTGGGAGTTTGATTGCTTTCCTCTGTCTCTTGAAGAAGCTTTGGGTGGGAGATTCAAAATAACCAGACTGAATATTTATCAGGTTCTAGCCAATCTCTGGTGAGGCATGTCCAGTGGGGCTGGAATGGTGTTAAATAGTCTGAAGCACAGGGTAGCTGGGTTCTCTCTCCCCAGGAGGGCCCCAGAGCCTGAGGGGCTACTGCCTTCATGCAGCTGTTCTAGAGGCATCAGTGGCGTCAGAGTTAAGGGCCTAGATGGATCTGCTTAGAAGCTGATTGCAGGAAACTACCCCAAGGGATCTGGTCCGGAGAAGGACTGTGTCACTCACTGGTCTATGTCTGGAGGAAGCTGAAAGGTGCCAGCAGTCTAGGGGACTTGTAAGCATAGACCTTAATTGATTCCTGTGACTATGCAGTGTTCTGGAAATCGCATTGGCTACTAGTAGTTGTGCATAGTTATCTAGATGAGAAAAAAACAGGCCTTATGGTCTTCAGCTGTGGTGTCTTAGCCCAAAATTTACCTTATGGTCTACAGCTGCTGGGGGTTAGACTGTCTAACATTCATGTTTAATCAAGGAGTAGATTGTTCTCTAATTGCTAAGTGCTATTCGCTTTGGAGTATTCCCATGCCCTAACCCTTCTCCTGTTAAAGTTTATTTAAGCAATAAATCTTAAAAAGACATCCCCTAGACCAGTGATGGCGAACCTTGGCACTGCTGATGTTTTGAAACTACATTTCCCATGATGCTCCACTACACTGCAGAGTGCATGAGCATCATGGGAAATGTAGTTCCAAAACACCTGGGGTGCCAAGGTTCGCCATCACTGCCCTAGACTGTTATTGGCGCGTGTGTGAATGGACTGGTGCTTGCAGTGGTAAGCAGCATCTGTACTATTAAGGAAGAACATACAGACATATCACAGTTATTATAATTCAAAGTAGTAAATAGCTTAAAGTAGACTCTACAGTTTGAACCTTCATTTTCACTGACAGAATCCATGGTGGAATAAAAAAGTAATGATAGCTTAGGAAGTTCCACAACAGTTTAATCTACTAAATCTGCCCAGAAACTTCTTCTATGCCAACTTCAGTTCCCACCACCTTAAGACAGGCTGCTTTAGTATGACTCTGTCAACCTGCCACCTTCATACAGTCTCTAGTGCTGCTCTGGCTTCTCCCTGTCTGCCGAACACTAAGGATAAGCTCAAGATTTGGTTCAAAAATCACAAAGCCAAGCTTTTTGTTCCTTTAGCTGGAAAGGAATAGTGATGGACGAACTTCCGACGGGACGTTTCGCGAACGCGAAATGCGAACGGACCCAAACGTTCGCGAAACCGACCGTTCGCCGCGGGCCCCATTGACTTCAATGGGAGGCGAACTTTGCAAACCTTCATGTCGAATTTGCGGCCACGTGGTAATTATTAGGGGGTAAAACGTAGTCCCACCATCTGGACAATGACATAATACATGTATGAGGTGAATTTGGGATCGATAACTACAAGCATTTTTATTTTATTTGGGAAATTGTTCTAACAATTCAGGACTATGGAGCTAATGAAGGCAATGGAGGAGAGGGAAGGTCAGGGACCAGGGTAGGCAAAGAAGAGGGTGCAGGAGATGATCACCAGCAGCGTGACATACCGGAATGACACATGCACCGTGATAGAGGCATCTGACAGCAGCACCGTAATACAGAGCACTGACAGCAGCACCGTGACATACAGCGCTGACAGCAGCACCGTGACATACAGCGCTGACAGCAGCACCGTGACATACAGCGCTGACAGCAGCACCGTGACATACAGCGCTGACAGCAGCACCGTGACATACAGCGCTGACAGCAGCACCGTGACATACAGCGCTGACAGCAGCACCGTGACATACAGCGCTGACAGCAGCACCGTGACATACAGCGCTGACAGCAGCACCGTGACATACAGCGCTGACAGCAGCACCGTGACATACAGCGCTGACAGCAGCACCGTGACATACAGCACTGACAGCAGCACCGTAAGCAGCCCCAGGAGGAAGTCAGCACAGCACAGGGATGGTGTGATCCCCTCATAATAAGAACCCCCAGGAGGAAGTCAGCACAGCACAGGGATAGTGTGATCCCTTCATAATAAGAACCCCCAGGAGGAAGTCAGCACAGCACAGGGATATCATAAGCAGCCCCAGTAGAAATATGACACCGCTCAACCTCTTCAAAGAGGAGGGTAGGGGCATATAGTACGGTGTGCTTTTTTGGGTCAAGGAAGTGAGCCAAATGAATTAAGAAGGTCTGTGTGCTTGATTAAAAAAATAGTTTATAGACATATACATGGTCTACTGGTCACATGTGTTGAATTCCTCCGAGATCCATGCCTCATTCATTTTTAGAAATGTGAGGTAGTTAACACTGTGGTGAGCTAGGCGAGTACGCTTATCGGTCACAATCCCCCCTGCTGCGCTGAACGTCCTTTCGGACAGGACACTGGATGAGGGGCAAGCCAACAGTTCGATTGCAAATTGGGCAAGCTCTGGCCAGAGGTCAAGCCTGCCCACCCAGTAGTCTAGGGGTTCATCACTCCTCAGAGCGTCCACATCGGCCGTTAACCCAATGTAGTCGGACACCTGACGGTCTAGGCGTTCCCTGATGCTGGATCCGGATGACACCTGTCGATGGGTCGGCTGAAAGAATGACCTCATATCCGAAGTCACCAACACATCTTCAAACCGGCCTCTTCTTGCAGGCGCTGTTGGATTGGTACCCGCAAATCCTTCTCTGGGAGTGGGAATTGCTCCTCTGCCAGCGCACGCAAAAGCAGAATGCAGCATTTCTCGAAGCAAGGCCTGGAAGTGCTGCATTCTGACAGCCCTCTGCGACGGCGGTAACATTTCCGCCATTTTGTGTTTGTACCGGGGGTCTAAGTACGTTGCCACCCAGTACTGGTCCTTGACCCTCATGCTTTTTATACGGGGGTCCCTATTAAAACACTGGAGCATGAAGGCCCCCATTTGCACTAAAGTGGAAGCGGTGTGGTGGCCTGGCTCCTGCTCATCATCCAGGATAATGTCGTCCTCTTCATTCTCCTCTCCCCATCCTCGCACAACAGGGATCCCAGAAAGGTTTAAAGCATGCTCTTCTTGCTCCTGCTCATCCGCCCCGGCACCATCCTCCTCTGACTCCTCATCAGACTCCTGTTGTTGACTTGTCTCAGATAGAGTAGCCCCCCCTGGGAATTCATCCAGCATTGCGACTTCCTCATCTTCCCGCTCCTGCTCCTCCACAGCCTGATCAATGACACGACGCAATGCACGCTCCAGAAAGAAGGCATAAGGTACCATGTCACTGATGGCGCCATGGCTGCGACTGACCAGTTTGGTGATCTCCTCAAATGGCCGCAGAAGTCTGCATGTGTCGCGCATGAGCAGCCACTGGCGCGGTGAAAAAAAACCCAGCTCCCCAGAACCGTTTCTTTCGCAGAGTTCATACAGGTAGACGTTAACTGCACGTTTCTGCTGGAGCAGCCTATCAAGCATATAGAAGGTTGAGTTCCATCGCGTCGGGCAATCGCAAATAAGACGTCTGACCGGCAGATGGTGTCGCCGCTGAATGTCAGCAAGGCGAGCCATGGCCGTGTAAGATCTTCTGAAATGGGCCGAGATTTTCCTTGCCTGCCGCAAGATGTCCTGGACCCCAGGGTATTTGACAAGGAATCGCTGCACGACCAAGTTTAAGACGTGTGCCATGCACGGCACGTGCGTGATTTTGCCCTGTTTCAATGCGCTAAGCAGATTGGCACCGTTGTCACACACCACTTTACCAACTGTCAAATTGAGCGGTGTTAGCCACTCATCTGCCTGTGAACGCAAAGCTGAAAGGAGTGCCGGGCCAGTGTGGCTCTTTGCTTCCAGGCACAACAGACGCAGCACGGCATGGCAACGTCTCACCTGGCATGTGGAATAGGTTCTGGGGAGCTTGGGCGGTGCAGTGGAAGAGACGCTAGCAGCGGAAAAGGAGGAGGCAGCTGAGGAGGAGAGGGAGGAGGATGGAGTAGGAGGAGGAGAAGAAGAGTCAGGCCTGCATGCAATCCGTGGCGGTAAAACCAAATCTACACGGGTGCCACGGGTTACATGCTTGACGGCCGTCAGAAGGTTCACCCAGTGGGCAGTAAAACTGATATACCTTCCCTGCCCGTGTTTGCTAGACCACGTGTCTGTGGTCAGATGTATCTTGGCACCGACACTGTGTGCCAGAGATACATTCACTTGCCGCTGAACATGGCCATATAGCTCTGGGATGCCCTTCTCTGAGAAATACTTCCTTCCTGGGACCTTCCATTGTGGTGTTCCAATGGCCACAAATTTGCGAAAGGCCTCCGAGTCCACCAGTTTATATGGCAGTAGTTGGCGGGCTATGAGTTCTGACAAGCCAGCCGCCAACCGTTGGGCAAGAGGGTTATCCGGCATCATCATTTTTTTACGCTCAAACATTAGGCCCACGGAAGCCTGCCTTTTTGCAGAAAAATGTGAGCTTGGCGTGATGGAAGGTGGAGTGGAGGACAATTGTGAGGAGAGAGGAGAAGGAGAAGTAGAAGACGAGGCTGGACGGTGAGAGCCTGCAGTGTGGCTTTGTGTGTTCCGTTGCTCCCACTGGGCTCGGTGATGGCTGCTCATGTGCCTTCTTAAGGCGGTCGTCCCTAGGTGAGTATTGGGCTTACCGCGACTAACGCGTTGACTGCAAAGATTGCAGATGGCAACGCTATTGTCAGCAGCGGACACGTTTAAAAAAGCCCACACTGCGGAGCCATGTGCCGGTGTCCTGGGAGCGCCAGATGTGACCGTACATGGTCGATGACTCGCTCCTGATACATTTGCAGTCTGCTTTGTCCCTGCTGTGCAATGTAAGTCATTGCTGCTTCTCCTCCCTATCTGCTGGTCCATATCTCCCTCTGAACTCCCCTCCTCTTCCTCTCTTGTGGGCACCCACGTGACATCACTAGACACGTCATCATCAACGTCACCTTCCCCACCGCTATAAGTAGAGATCTCGGAGTAGGCAGCAACACCGGGGACCAACCTCCTCCTTGGGCTGATCTGGGTACTGGCGTCAGACTGCTGAGTAGCGCTTGTTGCTACCTCCTCTTCCTGATCCAATACCAAGAGTGGCTGCGCATCAGAAATGTCCTCTTGATATGGATCGGAAAATAATTCCAGTGACTCAAGCGGAAGGTATGTGGTGGTGGTGGTGGTGGTCGTGTTGTTGGTGGTAGTGTCTTTGGGGGTGCACATAGCAGAGAGTGAAGAAGAGGGTGCAGATCGAGAGGATGAGGAGGGTGCAGAAGAGTAAGGCTGAGCGAGCCACTCAACCAAGTCTGGTGCATCCTTTAAAGTAATTGAACGCACCTTCTGCAACTTCCCACTTTGGCTCAAGCCTGTTGCTCCTGCCCTACCCCTACCACCCCTGCGGAAGGGCCTGCCTCTTCCTCTGCATGTCATTTTTTAAATGACCCTGTGACAAAACTCTTAGTCCCTATACCGCTGAAGGACTGCTGCAGTATAGGTGAGCGGTCAGCAGTGGTGCACGTCAACCCTATCTATTGTGGACCTATAGCGGTCCTTACAGAACAGCAGACTGTACCGCACTCAAGCCTATGTACCGTAGCACCCTATACCAAGTTACCAGTCCTTATAAGAACTTTTGTGGACCAAGCAGGTTGTGTATTAGTGTTTAGCAGACTGTACGTCAGTCCCTATACCGCTGAAGGACTGCTGCAGTATAGGGCAGCGGTCAGCAGTGGTGCACGTCAACCCTATCTATTGTGGACCGATAGCGGTCCTTACAGAACAGCAGACTGTACCGCACTCAAGCCTATGTACCGTAGCACCCTATACCAAGTTACCAGTCCTTATAAGAACTTTTGTGGACCAAGCAGGTTGTGTATTAGTGTTTAGCAGACTGTACGTCAGTCCCTATACCGCTGAAGGACTGCTGCAGTATAGGGCAGCGGTCAGCAGTGGTGCACGTCAACCCTATCTATTGTGGACCGATAGCGGTCCTTACAGAACAGCAGACTGTACCGCACTCAAGCCTATGTACCGTAGCACCCTATACCAAGTTACCAGTCCTTATAAGAACTTTTGTGGAACAAGCAGGTTGTGTATTAGTGTTTAGCAGACTGTACGTCAGTCCCTATACCGCTGAAGGACTGCTGCAGTATAGGTGAGCGGTCAGCAGTGGTGCACGTCAACCCTATCTATTGTGGACCGATAGCGGTCCTTACAGAACAGCAGACTGTACCGCACTCAAGCCTATGTACCGTAGCACCCTATACCAAGTTACCAGTCCTTATAAGAACTTTTGTGGAACAAGCAGGTTGTGTGTTAGTGATTAGCAGACTGTACGTCAGTCCCTATACCGCTGAAGGACTGCTGCAGTATAGGTGAGCGGTCAGCAGTGGTGCACGTCAACCCTATCTATTGTGGACCGATAGCGGTCCTTACAGAACAGCAGACTGTACCGCACTCAAGCCTATGTACCGTAGCACCCTATACCAAGTTACCAGTCCTTATAAGAACTTTTGTGGAACAAGCAGGTTGTGTATTAGTGTTTAGCAGACTGTACGTCAGTCCCTATACCGCTGAAGGACTGCTGCAGTATAGGTGAGCGGTCAGCAGTGGTGCACGTCAACCCTATCTATTGTGGACCGATAGCGGTCCTTACAGAACAGCAGACTGTACCGCACTCAAGCCTATGTACCGTAGCACCCTATACCAAGTTACCAGTCCTTATAAGAACTTTTGTGGAACAAGCAGGTTGTGTATTAGTGTTTAGCAGACTGTACGTCAGTCCCTATACCGCTGAAGGACTGCTGCAGTATAGGTGAGCGGTCAGCAGTGGTGCACGTCAACCCTATCTATTGTGGACCGATAGCGGTCCTTACAGAACAGCAGACTGTACCGCACTCAAGCCTATGTACCGTAGCACCCTATACCAAGTTACCAGTCCTTATAAGAACTTTTGTGGACCAAGCAGGTTGTGTATTAGTTTTTAGCAGACTGTACGTCAGTCCCTATACCGCTGAAGGACTGCTGCAGTATAGGGCAGCGGTCAGCAGTGGTGCACGTCAACCCTATCTATTGTGGACCGATAGCGGTCCTTACAGAACAGCAGACTGTACCGCACTCAAGCCTATGTACCGTAGCACCCTATACCAAGTTACCAGTCCTTATAAGAACTTTTGTGGAACAAGCAGGTTGTGTGTTAGTGATTAGCAGACTGTACGTCAGTCCCTATACCGCTGAAGGACTGCTGCAGTATAGGGCAGCGGTCAGCAGTGGTGCACGTCAACCCTATCTATTGTGGACCGATAGCGGTCCTTACAGAACAGCAGACTGTACCGCACTCAAGCCTATGTACCGTAGCACCCTATACCAAGTTACCAGTCCTTATAAGAACTTTTGTGGACCAAGCAGGTTGTGTATTAGTGTTTAGCAGACTGTACGTCAGTCCCTATACCGCTGAAGGACTGCTGCAGTATAGGGCAGCGGTCAGCAGTGGTGCACGTCAACCCTATCTATTGTGGACCGATAGCGGTCCTTACAGAACAGCAGACTGTACCGCACTCAAGCCTATGTACCGTAGCACCCTATACCAAGTTACCAGTCCTTATAAGAACTTTTGTGGAACAAGCAGGTTGTGTGTTAGTGATTAGCAGACTGTACGTCAGTCCCTATACCGCTGAAGGACTGCTGCAGTATAGGTGAGCGGTCAGCAGTGGTGCACGTCAACCCTATCTATTGTGGACCGATAGCGGTCCTTACAGAACAGCAGACTGTACCGCACTCAAGCCTATGTACCGTAGCACCCTATACCAAGTTACCAGTCCTTATAAGAACTTTTGTGGACCAAGCAGGTTGTGTATTAGTGTTTAGCAGACTGTACGTCAGTCCCTATACCGCTGAAGGACTGCTGCAGTATAGGGCAGCGGTCAGCAGTGGTGCACGTCAACCCTATCTATTGTGGACCGATAGCGGTCCTTACAGAACAGCAGACTGTACCGCACTCAAGCCTATGTACCGTAGCACCCTATACCAAGTTACCAGTCCTTATAAGAACTTTTGTGGAACAAGCAGGTTGTGTATTAGTGTTTAGCAGACTGTACGTCAGTCCCTATACCGCTGAAGGACTGCTGCAGTATAGGTGAGCGGTCAGCAGTGGTGCACGTCAACCCTATCTATTGTGGACCGATAGCGGTCCTTACAGAACAGCAGACTGTACCGCACTCAAGCCTATGTACCGTAGCACCCTATACCAAGTTACCAGTCCTTATAAGAACTTTTGTGGAACAAGCAGGTTGTGTGTTAGTGATTAGCAGACTGTACGTCAGTCCCTATACCGCTGAAGGACTGCTGCAGTATAGGTGAGCGGTCAGCAGTGGTGCACGTCAACCCTATCTATTGTGGACCGATAGCGGTCCTTACAGAACAGCAGACTGTACCGCACTCAAGCCTATGTACCGTAGCACCCTATACCAAGTTACCAGTCCTTATAAGAACTTTTGTGGAACAAGCAGGTTGTGTATTAGTGTTTAGCAGACTGTACGTCAGTCCCTATACCGCTGAAGGACTGCTGCAGTATAGGTGAGCGGTCAGCAGTGGTGCACGTCAACCCTATCTATTGTGGACCGATAGCGGTCCTTACAGAACAGCAGACTGTACCGCACTCAAGCCTATGTACCGTAGCACCCTATACCAAGTTACCAGTCCTTATAAGAACTTTTGTGGAACAAGCAGGTTGTGTGTTAGTGATTAGCAGACTGTACGTCAGTCCCTATACCGCTGAAGGACTGCTGCAGTATAGGGCAGCGGTCAGCAGTGGTGCACGTCAACCCTATCTATTGTGGACCGATAGCGGTCCTTACAGAACAGCAGACTGTACCGCACTCAAGCCTATGTACCGTAGCACCCTATACCAAGTTACCAGTCCTTATAAGAACTTTTGTGGAACAAGTGAGTTGTGAATGTTTAGCAGACTGCAGCAGAAGGGCAGCAGTCAAGTATAATATCCTTTCTATATTTGGAAGAAAGAATATTATACATGTACAAGCCTATTACTGTACCACTGATACCAGTCCTGAAAAGAACCTTTGTGGAACTAATAATAACAGCAAGTCTTTAAAATTACCCTCACTGCCTGACAACACTGCTTCCTTCCTGTCCCTATACAAATTGGCAAAAAAAGAGAACGATTAGTGGTTACTGGAACAGCTCTTTTGTGGACCTTGATAGTAACAGCTAATGATGATGATGATGATGATGATGATGAAAGACTAATCTGGCTGTCCCTGTAGCATACACCGTCCTTTCCCTTTCTCTAAACTAACAAAAGACACTCAGGCTGCTGCAAGAATCAGCAGCACAGCAAACCTATCAACACCTAACACCTATACCAGTCCTGAAAAGAACTTTTGTGTACCAAATAGCTAGTGGTTTATCTCTCCCTACTCCACACAGGAACCTGTCCCTATCTTAACAGAAGAAAGAATGTAAAATGGCCACCGGATCGGGTGTATTTATAGGTTAGGGGGAATGTACAAGTGTCCATGTGCTGTCATGTCTCAATTGGCTGTCCTGTATCACATGATAAACGTGTCACCAAAGGTTAAAGTTCTTGTATACATTAAACACGTAAGTCCGCCGCGGCGAACGACGGAAAAAGGCGTTCGAACGTGCGGACCGCGAATGTCGGAAATTCGCCGCGAAACGACCGCCGGGCGAACCGTTCGGCCATCACTAGAAAGGAACATAATATACATTTGACGTGTTTCAACTCCTACTATACGGTATATGACAGATTCCTTCCTGTCAATAGTTACTAAGGAAGTAGTGGGTGCAGACACCCACTGCGTTTTTAGTAATCAGAAACATCACCCAGTCTCATTACATAGTTACATAGTAGGCGAGGTTGAAAAAAGACACAAGTCCAACCTATGAAATATAAATTTAATAAGTGGGAATTTCTGGCCTTAAAAATAAAGAAGGCATAGGGTGACATCTCTGACCATATATGGCCATATATCTTTTTGAAAATGATTTTGATCAAATATGGCCATGCCCATGTCACTCGGAAAACTCTGCCCCCTTGTTTACTTTTAGTGCCTCAACCCCCCCAGAGATGTCTTTCACAGTAAGTCAATGATGGGATTGGATGTGTCCCTCTGTTGGCGGGATTTCTTTTTTTGTGATTAACATTGATCTGCATCTCTGAATGATGCAGTTGATGATGGATGCACTTTATATGACTATTTTTGGGTCTCTTTTATAATAGATGTATATGTGGGTACCCCTGATGACGTCAGTTGTGACAAAATGGTCATAGGGTTGGCACGTTTTTATGCACTGCGCATGTGAGAGTTTGGTTTTTATGGATACGAGTGAAGCTTTTTTATTCTTATCCTTGCAAGGGGTTGTTTTATACAACTGTAATTTTTTTTTGATACTTCAATAAACTATCAAAGGAATCTCTGCACCATTGGATTTCCTTCCTTTCCACATCCTTTATGGTGAACTTATCAAGCGCTGTGGAGGTACCTATTCATTGGTGGACAGGTGTTTGCTTACCTGCAAGTGCGTTATGGAAGGGGTCTTTCACTGATGTCTACAGGCCATCTGGAAGTGAAGTTCATGTAATCCCATACAGCGTTCCTGGTTTCCCTCTTCTAAGCTGGTTTTAACCGCCTGAACAAGAGCGGTCGCAGGCTTTCGGTAAGCCTCCATTGCTTATTGATAGGTGATGGGAAACACTAGTGGTGAAAAATATAGATCTACAGTTTTGCACCAGAAAAATATTTTCAGTATTCTTCGTTTGAACACTTTCACTTATGAACACTTTATGATCACAATTTTGTGTTTATATGCACGTATTTTGGTAATATATTGTTTATTTTGGACTTTTTTTTAATGTTTTTTTCACTTGAATAAACATGAACTATTTTAAACTCATGGTATTTACATTTGATTATGTACACTAATGTTATATTGTAAATTTATTGCTTATGTTGTTATTATATTTGGTACATACTGTTTATTAGATTGATTTTTTTATCCAGCGCTGCACTGCTTTTTCCACTTATATCTGTTATGCCCTATATCAGGATTATAGTGTTCAGCTGAAGGATATCCTTCACGTTTTTTTTTTTTTTCATAATTTTAAAATTTTTATTACACACCCAGTGCAAATCTTTTTTCCCTTTTTTTTGTTTTCAGAGTTTATATAGTGCAGTTCATATAGTATATATACTGCAGTTCAGAGTAATTAGTGCACTCAGTGTAGAATATATAATACAGTGCATGGTCTATAGTGCAGTGTACAATATATAATATAGTGTATTGAAGTGGTTAAGGGGAGCCCTCTGACAGAATTAAGAAAAAAAAACGGCATGGGTTCTCCCGATCCATACCAGGCCCTTTGGGTCTGGCATGGATTTTGGGAAGGGACACCCACGCCATTTAAAAAAAAAATGGCGTGGAGTTCACCTTAATATCCATACCAGACCTGAAGGGCTTCATATGGGGGGACCCCCGCTGTCATTTTAAATGATTTTTCATGTATTTAGCCATATAGCTGGGATCTGGCAATAAATTACAGCCATGAGCGATTTTAAATTATATTTTTTTCCTTTAGAAATGTAATTTTGCTGTGGTACTTTGCTAAACGTGCGAAACATGCACTACTTTACAGGCAGACTAAGGGGACCCCCAGGCATGATATTTAAAGGAATATTTCATTGTTATTGCTTCACTTTACGCATTTTAAATATCACTTCTCCTGAAAAAAACTTTGTTTGCATTGATACATGTCCCCTGGGGCGGGACCTGTGTCCCCAAACACTTTATGGCAATAACTTGCATATAAGCCTTTAAAATTAGCACTTTTGAGTTTTCACGTTCATGTCCCCTAGACTTTAATGGTGTTCGCATGTTTGAAAGTTCTGGTGAGAATCGGGGGGTGTTCGGCTCATTCCTAATAGAAAGTAGATATATGCCATCTGTTTGGGTCCAAACAAATTTTAATTTTAACAAAGGTTATTCACAGATTCGAATTTATCCGAATCTCTGAATGAAATAGTAAGGAATAGTAAGGAATTTTGTTGAAATTCTTTAAAATTGTTCTTGTTTAATTAATTTTCTAATGAATTCAAATTTTCAGAATGATTAAAATTCGGATCTGTCGAAAAATTCTGTGTGAAGAATAGCTGGTTGTTAAGCAGTGGTCCAGAAAGCCGACTGCCTCCTCCTCAACACCGATGACTCTTCAGCTGTCAGCGGGCTTCCACACTGACTGTTGAAATATAAACAAAACAATGGCAGCAATAGAAAATTCCGGAAAAAAACAGTGTGGGGACCCCCTAATCCCTACCAGAGACCTCCTGCCCCAAAGCACCCCCCATGTTGAAGGCATGTGGCTTGGTATAGCTCGGGGACACTCCTCGCTCACCCCCCTTTCCTGCATGCATGCTTGGATAAGGGTCTGGTATGGATTTTGGTGGAACCACATAACATTTTTTAGAAAAAAAATTGGCATGGGGTTCCCCTTAGAATCCATACCAGATTCAAAGGGCAGTGGGGAAGCTAGCTGACAGCTGATGAGTCATCTGTTGATAAGGACGAGGCCGCCAGCTTTCCTGACCCGCTGCTGAACAACCAACTTTTCTTCACACAGAATTCGATCATTTTTTGACCGATTCAAATTCTAGTCGTACTGAAAATTTGGAATTCATTAGAAAAATAATAAATTAAACAAAATTTAACAAAACCGAAACAAAAATAAACACAATTCTGAATTGACACTAAATTAATTCGTAACATAACGAATATATCCAAAACGAAACATATTTTTCCATTATGCACATGTCTAATAGAAGGCTTGTACGTTGTAGGAATATTTTGTAATATCTGTCAGTCTTGTTTTGTATTTCTCAAATTGTAATAGTTTATGTGTAGCATTTTTGTATAGTAAAAGCATGTAAGTACACTACAGAGGTCTAAGCTTCCTTGGGTTTACTGCAAGAACCTTAATAGAGGCAAACCAAAACAGCTCCCTTATTGTTAAAGTGGGCTTCCAGATTCCAATAAGCGCCCTGCCCACAGACCGGAAAACCACTGGACATAAGGACGAGGTGTTTTGCTAAGTTGTACTCCCTGGCTAGGTACCCCCTCCTCCTTAAGGTATGTGGCCCAGTATAATTTAGGGGTTAAAGGCACACACTCATTCCATTCCTTCCCTGGCTTGCCAGGCTGCTTGCTTGGATAAGGGTCTGGTATGCTGACATGGTTTTCTTAAAAAACAATTTTGACAAATAATAAAGTTATTTCCTAAAGATTGCTTCATAATATACAGTATCTCAAAAAAGTGAGTACACACATTTTTGTAAATATTTTATTCTATATTTTCATCTGACAACACTGAAGAAATTCCACTTTGCTACAATGTAGTGTAGCGGGCGTACAGCTTGTATAACAGTGAAAATTTGCTGTCCCCTCAAAATAACTCAACACACAGCCATTAATGTCTAAACCACTAGCAACAAAAGTGAGTACACCCCTAAGTGAAAATGTCCAAATTGGGCCCAATTAGCCATTTTCCTCCCCGGTGTCCTGTGGCTTGTTAGTGTTAGAAGGTCTCAGGTGTGAATGGGGAGCAGGTGTGTTAAATTTTGTGTGATCGCACTCACTCTCTCAAACTGGTCACTGGAGGTTCAACATGGCACCTCATGGCAAAGAACTCTCTGGGGATCTGGAAAAAAGAATTGTTGTTCTACATAAAGATAGCTTAGGCTATTAGAAGATTGCCAATACCCTAAAATTGAGCATGGTGGCCAAGACCATACTGCAGTTTAACAGAACAGGTTCCACTCAGAACAGACCTCGCCATGGTCAACCAAAGAATTTGAGTGCATGTGCTCAGCGTCATATCCAGAGGTTGTCTTTGGGAAATAGCTGTATGAGTGATGGCAACATTGCTGCAGAGGTTGAAGGGGTGGGTGGTTAGCCTGTCAGTGCTCAGACTGCATCAAATTGCATCAAATTGGTCTCCATGGCTGTTGTCCCAGAAGGAAGCCTCTTCTAGAGATTATGCACAAGAAAGCCTGCAAACAGTTTGCTGAAGACAAACAGACTAAGGACATGGATTACTGTAACTATGTCCCGTGGTCTGATGAGACCAAAATAAACGTATTTGGTTCAGATGGATTCAATCGTGTGTGGTGGCAACCAGGTAAGGAGCACCAAGACAAGTGTGTCTTGCCTACAGTCAAGTATGGTGATGGGAGTGTCATGGTCTGGGGCTGCATGAGGGCTGCTGACACTGGGGAGCTGTTACAGATCAGCTGCGGAGCTGATCTGTGTCTCACCTTTACTGCTGTAGGTCGGCTGGCACCTGTTGTTTCACTAGCTGGTGTTCAGCTCTGTGCACTCTGCAGCTATGGGTGTCGCCGCCCCTCACCTGTTGCCTAATATATGATTCCTTCCTGCTACTTTCTGTCCAGCCACTCATGTGCTTTTCTATTTAAATCCCTTTCAAACCAGCTACTGGTTGCTTGAGCAACATTTGTTTCTGAGCTCCCTTCATGTAACCTGTTTTACCTGACCTCTCGTGAACTGATCTCTTGTGCAGCCCGCCCCGACCTTGGCTCACTATCCGGCTCTCCTTTGCTTCATCCGTCCATCCATCCTTGTCTAACAGTGTCTTCTGATACTTCCCTAGCGAGCAGGGTGAGCCCGGGGGTCGTGACCTGGGGTCAGCACACAGCTAAGCCCAAACCATTGTAAGGAGGTCCCTGGCAGAATACCGGCTGGCCCTTAGACTCCACGCAATGGGGGATCCCGTGTCACCTGCTTGCCTGTGGGCTCACTGTAAGTAGTACCGTGACAGTTTTCTCAAGCCATGAGCGCCTCTGAGAATTGACCGAGGAGCAAATGCATCTAGTTCAGAGACTTAACTACCAGCAAGAAAATCAAGAGCAAATAATACTGGTTCTTCAGGATCTTGCCGGTCTGGATAGTCTGCAACTCGCTGCAAATTCAGCTCCTCCCATTCCTGCTCCTGCTTCAGTTGCTCCCGTTTTACCTGCTACACCTGGCACAATCTCTGCCTGCATCTGCCATCACCACCTCATTTTTCTGGCCACCCTAAGGCTTGTCAGGGCTTCATTAATCAATGTTCCATCCACTTTGAACTTTCCAGCCACCATTTTCCAACTGATCGCACCAAATTTGCATATATCATCTCTCTCCTCTCCGATGATGCTCTAGCTTGGGCCTCTCCACTCTGGGAATCACACGATTCTATCACCTCCGACCTCCAGCTCCTTTTCATTGAACAATCTTTAGCTTCCGAGTCGGGCATCGCCTTTGTTGCCTTGGCTATACCTCTCTCCATGACCACAGTAGATGGCTCCTTCTTGCCTATGAGTCCCATCCGGTTTAAAACCCCTCCTATTGACTTACGCATTGGGGTTTTGCATGGTGAGGAGATCTCTTTCCTAATTTTGCCTTAACCCTCCAGTCCCATCATCCTGGGCCTTCCTTTGTTGCAGAAACACTCCCCGAATCTTGACTGCAATTCTGGACAAGTATTGGCTTGGGATCCTCCATGTCAGCAAAGATGTATTTCCAAGGTGCTACCTCCTCTTTCCATTCCTCTTGCTGAGACCTCCACAACTCCCATGTTGCCTGTCCAATATCAGTCCTTCTGAGATGCTTTCTGCAAAAAGTCCACTGATCGCCTTCTTCCTCACAGAGACTTTGACTGCTCCATTGATCTTTTACCTGGGGCCTCTCCTCCCCGAAGCCGAGTTTACCCTCTATCTATCCCCGAGACACAACATGTCTGAATACATTCGGGAAAACCTGCAAAAGGGTTTCATCAGGAAATCTAACTCACCTACCGCAGCGGGTTCTTCTTTGTGGCGAAAAAAAGATGGTTCACTCCATCCATGCATTGACTACAGGTGTCTTAACGCCATCACCATGAAGAACCGATACCCTCTTCCTTTAATTTCAGAACTCTTTGACAGACTATGAGGTTATTACGTTTTCACTAAACTGGATCTTGGAGGGGCCTACAATTTAATAAGAATCCGGGAAGGAGATGAATGGATGACTGCCTTTAACAACAGAGAAGGACATTATGAGTATCTTGTGATGCTCTTTGGCTTATGCAATGCCACAGTGGTCTTCCAAAATTTTGTTAATGAGATCTTTTGCGACCATCTGTATGTCTGTGTTTATTGTATATGTAGATGACATTCTCATTTTTTCACCAGACTTATTTAACCATCGTCTTCATGTGAAAGCTGCGCTACAGCATCTACGGGACAATTGTCTATATGCAAAGTTGGAGAAATGTCTATTTGAACAAACACAAGTTCCATTTCTGGGTTACATAATCTCGTCAAAAGGCCTCCTCATGGACCCAGCCAAACTTCAGGCCATCTCTGAGTGGCCCCAGCCCTCTGGTCTTAAAGTCACCCAAGGCTTTTTGGGCTTCACCAATTACTATAGCTAATTCATTCGTAACTACTCCATCTTGGTGGGCCCTATAACATCTCTCACCTGCAAAGGTGTCAATGCTCGGCTCTGGTCCCTGAAGCCATTGATGCTTTCCTCAAACTCAAGGCAGCCTTCCTCTCCGCCCCAATTCTTCTATGTCTGGACATTACTAAACCCTTTTCTTTGGAGGTAGATGCCTCTTCAGTAGGAGTTGGTGCCGTCCTACTCCAAGCTCAGCAGGGCAAGTCTCAGCCTTGCGGATTATTTTCCAAGAAGTTTTCTGATGCGGAGAAGAACTATACCATTGGGGACTGTGAACTACTCGCTATTAAACTAGCTCTTCAAGAATGGAGACATCTTCTAGAGGGTTCTCCCCATTGTATTACCATCTATACTGATCATAAAAATCTGCAGTATTTATAATCCGCGAAACACTTGAACCTACAGTTCATTGAGGGAATAATGAATGGCAACATGTACTGTGACATACTGAAGCAGTGCATGATCCCCTCCCTTCAGAGACTGGGCAGGCAGGGCTGTATTCCAACATGATAACTGTGATGGATCCCCGATACCATGTCTGGTCATCTCCTCCAGAACTGTGTCTCCTCCCCTCCGAACGCACCCTCAGCCAGAAGCCTCACCAAAACCAGCCCTTATCCCCCCCCCCCCCCCAATCACGAGGCAAATCACAATGATGTTGAGGACATAAACATACAGAGCATAAACTGTTTATAAGTACAAAACATACACTTTTAAACACAGTTAGAGACACTCCCCTTAGCCTTGTCATAAAGGGGGTAGGGAACAAGGAAGAATCAATGGGAACTCAACACTTGTACAAAGAGAAACTACAGTTGAAACACATAAAGGAATTATGAAATGTTGGCAGCTCCTCCTTACACATCCCCCACTGGGAGGCATCTCCACACCTTTTATCTACATGCCATGACATAGCATAATTACACACAATAACAAGAGGGAGAGGATAGAAAGGAGGAATGCAACTTATATAGGGACATAATTACATTATCCCATTGCCATTTTGTCCCCAAGTCTCTCGTTCTATGCTGGGCCATAGTCTGTGGGTAGGAGGCCAGCCCAGCCCCTTCCAAAACACACAGTGACAGTGAGTTCTGTAACAATAATGATGCCAAACACACCTCCAAGATGGCCACTGGCTTGCTAAAGAAGCTGAGGGTAAAGGTGATAGACTGGCCAAAATGTTTCCAGACCTAAACCCTATTGAGCATCTGTGGGGCATCCTCAAATGGATGGTGGAGGTAGCGCAAGGTCTCTAACATCCACCAGTTCTGTGATGTCAGAGGAGTGGAAGAGAACCTGTGAAGTTCTGGTGAATTCCATGCCCAAGAGGGTTAAGGCAGTGCTGGAAAATAATGGTGGCCACACAAAATATTGACACTTTGGGCCCAATTTAGACACTTTCACTTAGGGTTGTACTCATTCCTGTTGCCAGCAGTTTAGACAATAATGGCTGTGTGTTGAGTTATTTTCAGGTGACAGCAAACTGACACTGTTATAAAAGCAGTATACTCACTACTTTACATTGTAGCAAAGTATCATTTCCTTAGTGTTGTCATGTGAAAAGATATAAAAATATTTACAAAACTGTGAGGGTATATTCACTGTTGTGAGATACTGTACATAATTCAAGTGACATCCTTTTCAGCATATGCTAACTTAGTGTGACACATATGAACCTTGCACTTGTGTGCTGATGTTGTTGAATATAACATGATTGTAGGTATGGATATACTGTAAGTGCTGTCACACCATTTTCAATGTACCTTTTCATACTGTACAACACAACACCATTAATACATTGAAGAGCAATACACTTAGTTGAAAGAGATAGTTCACATAAAGTTCATGTGGAAATTATAAAGACACAAGGTCAAACAGCAGAAAATAAATGTTGACTTTTTCAGCCTGTGTGTTAAAGGTACACTCCAGTCAGACATGACAATTTTGTATTTAAAACGACGTTCCAGTGATTTTTGTGTTTATTAAAAGTCAGCAGGTACAAAAAGTGTAGGTGCTGACTTTTATTTAAAAAAAAAGGAAAAAAGTTGCGCTACACCAATAACACACCACAATCTCAAATGTGTATGTAATACAAACATTAATCAGAATCACGCTGCCTAACTCAAAAAGAACAGCACGCATCTGATGTATAAAACCCAATGTGCTGAAATGATCAGACATAAATAAGAGTCCCCACAAAATTAATAATATAGGACAAATTAATAAATGACACCTAAAATTAAAAAAACTAAAAATAAATACAAATACGTGGATGAAAACGTTAAACCTGCACCCGTGCAAATTATACACAATAAATATAAATATCAAAGTCCATCAGTGAAGAAAAAAACAAATCCAATCTTTCAACTGTAAGACGTGCTCAGTCCACCACCGATATGTGAAGATTCACTTCTTATCGGAACTATTTGACCCCGTTACAGAGGGTCACAGAAGGCATGTACCGATATATTTCCTAGGCCCTCAGATGCTTCTACTGGTCTCCTTAATGCACGATTCCCAAGTCTTAGATGGTATACACAGTGCTCATATCATCCCATATGGACCAGAACTCATTGGCATTATGGTTAGCATAAAAGAGATAAATGCTCCAATAGTGTAAAAACTTCCAATTTATTCCATAAATAAAAACAGCAATTGCACTTACATTATTGAAGATGTTTAGAAGCTTAGGCCGCGTACACACGGGCGGACTGTTCGCCCAACTTTGTCCGTTGAACAGTGTTTCAGCGGACAGTCCGCTCGTGTGTGGGCTTCAGCGGACTGTTTCAGCGGACAGTCTGACGAACAAAGTTTTTCGGAATTTCCGTAAGACTGTCCGCCCAAACTTGGTTTCAGCGGACAGTCCGCTCGTGTGTAGGCTCGTTCGTCAGACTAAGTTTCGCGCATGCTCAGAAAGGATTTACACGGCGAAGGTTGCATTGCAGTGTATTGGACGTCGAATTCACGTCATCGCGCACGCTTTCAGCGGACTGTCTGCTCATCGTGTGTGGTCAAGTCCGTTCATGTAAATTTTGAGCGGACTGTTTGTCGGATTGTCTGACGAACTAAGTTGGGCGAACAGTCCGCCCGTGTGTACGCGGCCTTAAAGTCCGGTGCACCGACCGGCACACAATCGAACAACCCGCACTTCCTGGATCTCCAACCACATACACGAGGTGACGTTAGCGCATTGCTCCGCCCTACGTGTTTCGTAATAGAGTAACATAGTCCAGGGGCACGACTTTTATTAAACACACTCCCCTAGCCCATAATCCAGTGATGCGGCCAGCTGAACCCTCGGTTCTCTCCATCCTCTCTCCCCGGCATTAGCATTACAAGTGTGGGCACCCGGCTGTGACAGCCTGCGGCTTCACAGCTGGGTGCGCACTGCGCATGTTCAAGACGTCCATCGCCTCCTTAGTGCCCGGGCAATCTTCTGGAAGATGTGGCGTGTCCCAGAAGATTGCAGGGAGGGAGAACTTCTGCTCAAGTTGCCTAGGCGGCCCAAGCAGAAGTGGCAGTAGCTACCTGTCAAAACAAGGTACCTGCTCCACCCAAAATAAATGACATGCCAAATGTGACATAGAAGGGGTTATGGAGTGCTTAAAGCGGAACTTCCACTTTTGGTTGGAACTCTTTAAACTGTCTCAGAAAACACAACTATCTTCTGAATGACTCTAATTACCATCACCTTAGCCCACATTACCTTACTACTAGGGCTATCTTTTTGTGTTTAAAAAATAGTCTACATCATTGATGCAAGTTTCTATCAAAAGTCACCTTCCATAGGTATAAATTATGAACCATGTAAACCATTTTTAAAATGCACAGAACCATTTACTACTTCACTACTCCAGTATTCACTACTTCAGATCTTGCAGCTGTATATCCCAGAACAATTTTTCCACTATGAGCCTGTTTATTCGGTGATAACTTCATCATTACTTGGGATTTAAAATACATATATTACTTTTGGGGGCAACAAACTAGCTTTTTTTTCAATATTTCCTTGTAATTTTTTTTTTCTACAGACAAATATGTAACCTATAGACAAAAAAGTTTTTTTTTTTTTTTTTTTTTTTACCACCATCAGTTTAAAAATTATAGTTCATCTATAAATCAAAAAAAATATATATACATTTTGTTCTATAAGTTGTCCTGTTTAAAATGTCAATAAAAATTAAGTTTCTAGGACAATGTTAACAAAAGATATTTGCAAATAAAAAAAGGATATTTGTTTCACTTTTGTGCATTTTCTTTATGTGACATTAAATAAATAACAAACAAAAGGAATGAAAAAAAATATATCAATTACAAAAAATATATATAAAATCAGCAGAAAAATAGCTAAGGGTGAAAGTAATGGGTTAATGAAGGCTGATTAGGTTTATCTAAGGGTTAATAAGAGATTAAATAGAAATGCAAAAACCAAATTAAATTTAAAATTGTATTTATAAAATTTGTAAGGTTTCTTTACCTGGTGTCATATGTATCTCAAACACTCTGCCCGTATTTTTCGGGCTTTAATGCGTGTACATTACCATACTTCTGTGATTTGTGTTAAAGCAGCCCATTCATTATGATTAGGCTGTTAACATATTACAATGGATCAAAAAAAAGCCCATGACCCTTCTTTAGCAGCAGCAAAGCAAACTGCACAGGTTTGTGCTATGCTGAATGTTGGGTGTGCCATGCTTTGCCCTTTCCTGTACACTGTAATGATGTGCCATTCATAATGAAGGCCATCAAAATTCAGTGTGCTGCAGTGTGCTGCATGCATTTTAGTCGCAGCGCACAAGTGTTAATAGTCAGAGAGCTGCACCAGTTCTCTAAAGGTAGGAAGATATTTGGCAACAGATCCTTCTGTACCCTATAACCTGGGTTGTATCAGTGAACCTGCTGTGTTCCAGTCAAGGAGGCCTAAAGTTTGACTCTTGTCCTAGGTCCCAGTCTAAAACCTGCCTTTGACAGTCTGTCCCTGTTTTCCCATAAGTTATTGGTTTGTCACCCTGTTAGATCAGTTTCTAATTAAAATTACATGTGCTCTTTTCAGCATAAATTATGCTGTGGTGTAGACAGGAAGTTGAGATGCAACAAAGGTTTTAAAAAAGATGGAGTTAGGTTTTAGAAAAAAAACTGTTAATATTTATGATGTATAGCGGGTGCCCTGGATATCTGGCTGCCTGGCTAAGCTGGCTAAGATTCTTCTGTGAGGGAGAAAGTGCCTGTCAGTTTCTGAGGGGGATATTCCCCCCCTTCTTTTTTTCTCCTCACACAGACACACAGGGCTGCTCACTCTGCATCGTCTCATGTCCTTATTGGCAGGAGGAGGAGAGCCAATGACAGAAGCAATTACAGGAGCAAGTCAGAAGGATTTTAACAAGCAGCAGCTGCAAAGGATTATGGGATATATAGTCCCCATCTAAAATGCCCCCCTAGCTTTCTATGGAGACAGAACTACAATAGCCAGCCTGCTCTGGGTGAAAAGGAACTAGAGACTCCATCTTGCTGATCTGAGGAGATTGCTCAGATTCTACGAAGTATACGAAGAGATTAGACCTAGGGGAGAGGTGCTGCCTCCCAGGTCATTCCACCGCGTGATTTCAGGCATCCACAGCCAGTCGGGACATCCAGCCTGAGAGAGGGGGATCCCAGGTGCATATCAAGATGCACTTGCACCGACGGTGTGAAGCGTTCCAATGTGAGGGGACCAGTCGGGTCCCTAGAAAAGCCTTGGCCATAGGATTGGGTGAGAGAGCTTTTGCCCATTTGCAGGAAACAAGAACACTGCACACAGACAGAGTTAAATGGACACTGTATACAGACATCATTGCTGTTAGTCATCTTGCTGACACCTGTAGTGCCACAGGGCTAAAGGATAAGGCTATCCATTCACAGAGACACTGTATACAGACACCATTGTTCTTTCACCTTGCTGAGGAAGATCCTGTATTCTTTACTTGATGATCCGGACCAGTTGTGTTGTTTGGCCCTGCTTTTCAGGAGTTTAAGTGCACCAACAAGAGTCACTAGCTGAAGATACAAAGCCTCATCTTTCTTCAAAAGGACTGAAGCTACTAGTGACATATGGGCCCAGATGGGACAGTTTATGTGGGAAATTAAGCCATTAAATAGTGATTTGAGTAAAGTGTTTGAAGTTGAGCCTGTGGTGTCAGAGGACAGAAGAGAGAGGCCTGACATAGAGGGTCATTCCTCTCCTCTCCTCCTGCCTGGACTCATAGAGCCAACCTGAGTAAAGGTAACCAATCTGGTACTCTCCAATTGCATTACTTGAATATACAGTATCTCACAAAAGTGAGTACACCCCTCACGTTGTAAATATTTTATTATATTTTTTCATGTGACAACACTGAAGAAATTACACTTTGCTATAATTTTAAGTAGTGAGTGTACAGCTTGTATAACAGTGTAAAGTTGCCCTCAAAATAACTCAACACACAGCCATTAATGTCTAAACCACTGGCAACAAAAGTGAGTACACCCCTAAGTGAAAATATGCAAATTGGGCCCAAAGTGTCAATATTGTGTGTGACCACCATTATTTTCCATCACTGCCTTAACCCTCTTGGGCATGGAGTTCACCAGAGCTTCACAGGTTGCCACTAGAGTCCTTTTCCACTCCTCCATGACGACATCACAGAGCTGTGGATGTTAGAGACCTTGCGCTCCTCCACCTTCCGTTTGAGGATGCCCCACAGATGCTCAATAGGGTTTACGTCTGGAGACTTGGCCAGTCCATTACATTTACCCATAGCTTCTTTAGGAAGGCAATGGTCATCTTGGAGGTGTGTTTGAGGTCATTAGTGTTCGAATTTTGCCCTGCAGGCCAGTCTCTGAGGAGAGGGGATCATGCTCTGCTTCCGTTTGTCACAGTACATGTTGGCATTCATGGTTCTCTCAATGAATTGTAGCTTGCCAATGCTGACAGCACTCATATAGCCCCAAACCATGACACTCCCATCACCATGCTTGGCTGTAGGCAAGACACACTTGTCTTTGTACTCCTCACCTTGTTGCCGCCACACATGTTGACACGGACAGACTGACCCCCCCACCCCTTCAACGTCTGTGGCAATGCTGGCAGCACT
The DNA here is from genome assembly GCF_037356315.1 of Lithobates pipiens. Taxonomy (NCBI): domain Eukaryota; kingdom Metazoa; phylum Chordata; class Amphibia; order Anura; family Ranidae; genus Lithobates; species Lithobates pipiens. The sequence continues at coordinate 17,952,962 of NW_027507685.1, forward strand.
CATACGTCTATTTACCAAAGACAACCTCTGGATATGACACTGAGCACGTGCACTCAATATCTTTGGTTGGTCGACCATGGCGAGACCTGTTCTGAGTGGAACCTGTCCTGTTAAACTGCTGTATGGTCTTGGCCACCGTGCTGCAGCTCAGTTTCAGGGTCTTGGCAATCTTCTTATATCCTAGGCCATCTTTATGTAGGGCAACAATTATTTTTTTCAGATCCTCAGAGAGTACTTTGCCATGAGGTGCCATGTTGAACCTCCAGTGACCAGACTGAGAGAGTGAGAGCTGGCTAATTGGGCCCAATTTTGATAATTTAACTTAGGGGGTTAAAATTTTAGCTACAACTGCCAAGAAAATTGTTCGAGATGCAAAGAAAAAAACACAAATAACTTAAGGTGAAATACAGGACGCTCTGAAAACATGTGGTGTGGCTGTTTCAATATAAACAATAAGGCTGGGGGTGTCCCTTGCTCCCTGGGTGGAAGTCCCACTCCCTCCACTTTATCCAAATTCCCCCCCATCTCCTTTCTCCCCTCTCCACAATTTCCATCCCAAAACTAATCTCTTTTCCCCTTTTCTCTTTTAGCCTCACTATCTCCCATTTTAACCCCCCCCCCCCCAAAAAAAAAGAAAAACATCGGTATGTCCCGACCCTAACTGACCACTGCGCAATACTCTTCCCCCATATATAGATACCTAATTTTTTCCAAGGGTATCGGGGCTAATACCTATAGTTCTTTGGGTGCTGGGGGAACCCGAGGTATTGAAGCATCATTTTTACACCTCCAGGGTACTTGGGTTCTTGCAGTGTTCACAAAGGTGCACATGTGTTAATTTTCCTCTGAATTTTTACCGTTGGCCCAGATACCCGTGCTATGTGATCACATGTTTGTAATTGCTTATATTTCATTCTGTGTGAAGTTACCTATGCATTGTATGTCGCATACCACTAAATAAAATATTTAAAAAAAAATATGAACAATAAGGAGACACTTGAATAAAGATGGGATGCATGGTCGAATCGCCAGAAGAAAGCCCTTACTACACAAATGCCACAAAGTATCCCGCTTACAACATGCCAAACAGTACAGAGACAAGCCTCAAACCTTCTGCCACAAAGTCATTTGGAGTGATGAGACCAAAATTGAGCTTTTTGGCTACAACTATAAACGCTTCATTTGCAAAGGAGTCAACAAGACCTATGATGAAAGGTATACCATTCCTACTGTAAAACATGAAGGGGGATCACTGATGTTGATTAATGCAATATGTTATTAAAAAATACTGGAGGAACATTTGCATTTATCAGCCCGGAAGCAGAGCATGGGACGTACTTGAACATTCCAACATGACAATGATCCAAAACACAGTACCAAGTTGACCTGTCATTGGCTACAGCAGAATAAAGTGAAGGTTGTAGAGTGGCCATCTCAGTCTCCTGATCTCAATATCATTGAGCCACTCTGGGTAGATCTCAAACGTGTACTTCATGCAAGACAGCCTGAGAATTTACAGGAACTGGAGGCTTTTTGCCAAGAGGAATGGGCCACTTTACCATCTGAGAAGATAAAGAGCCTCATCCACAAATACTACAAAAGACTTCAAGCTGTCATTGATGTTAAAGGGGACAATACACGATATTAAGAACTGGGGTATGTAAACTTTTGATCAGGGTCATTTGGGTAGTTTCTGTTGTGATTATGATTTAAAAAGAGTAAACACAGTTGACTGATAATAAATGGCTTCAGCCAAACACTATGAGTGAAAGAAAAGTTTTTGTTTTATAATTTTTACTCTCTACTCGTTACATGATAACAACCCCAAACACACCTCCAAGATGACCACTGCCTTGCTAAAGAACCTGGGGGTAAAGGTGATGGACTGGCCAAGCATGGCTTCAGACCTAAATCCTACTGAGCATCTGTGGGGCATCCTCAAACGTGCAAGGTGGTATCTTCACTAGCACGTAGAGGCCCATGAACAAGATGTAAATCTTTAAGGATCCGTAGAGCCAGGAAAGGGTGTGACTGAAGCAATGGGATAGTGGTGCCTTTAAAGTGTCCTGATTATGGTGTCTGCATGCAGTGTTTCTAAACAAGAGAATGATAGGATGAAGAGTTGTGGGCATTCACCCGCTCACCAATCCTGACTTGAAGATAAGCTCTGACTGTGGGAACAGGACAAGTGGTACAGATTCCACAATCCAAGTGATGTTCAGTTGACTGGCCGGGTACTGAAGTCAGCAGTCCATGTCCATGCCCACTTTGCTGCTCTCAGGCTACTGACCAGAAACGTTGCTTAGCCTCCCAAGTGGGGCCCAGTGCTGCGGATCTGCCGTTGGAAGCGTGACTGTAGCTGGCCAGGCTGCAACAGTGTACTGTCACTGTGTGCAGGATAGCGATCCAACAATCTGTTGGGGGATTTGGGCAAAGAGAGCGAGCCTGCCAGTGGCAGTTTAATATATAGTCTCTCCCACAGTCCTTTTCACTGGCAATTTATTTGGAATGTGTAGTCTAGAAGGGATTCAGAAGTACAGGGATAGTTGACTGCAACACTACAGGTCCCAAGGTCTTCTGCTCTGGTCCCAGAAGAGAAACTCCCCTGCTCTATAGTTAGGAAGTGAGGTAAGAGTCTGATTGCAAGCACTAGAGGGGAACTAGCTGATCCGTGGTAACAAGGATTAAGTCTTCTGTATTCAGCTTGCAGTGGCTGGCACCTGGATACATACATTTCATAGCCAGGCATTCTAAACGATTCACTTCACCAAGTGTAAGTACAGACCAGAACAATGTTGTTTTTGAGCTCAACTTGGGCGTTGTAGTACTTCAATGATTTTTAGAATACAGGGGTATTGGTATATCAATGAAAATATCAAACATTCTTTTGTAAAAATACACCATACCTGGAATAAATCTTTAACATTCACTTTGCAAAGTGAATGGTCTAGTTTTATTTACACACCATAATGTGACAGGTTTGCTATAACTGTGGAAGCAATAGGAGAGGGGGATAGATATGTAATGATACAGGAATAGCATGCCTCTGAGCTAGAGAAAAAGTTTACTACCATAGAACAAGAAATCCTGTAATCTCTTGTTATAACTTCATATCCTGCCCAGCATTTCTTGCCTTCCTTGGAGAAATGTAAGTGCCTAAATTAATCCTGGGGGATTTAAAGGACTCACAATGAGTATAAAATGTAAACGTAGGTGGGTTAGACAGCCTAAACAGTTATTTCAAGACAGAGTACAGGTGCAAAAGGTACATTTATTGTGCTGCCATGCTGAGTAGAAAGCTTTGCATTGATTTTTTTTATAAACCTTCTTTGAACTTTTTTGTACAAATAGCACAAAAAAAAAAAAATAGCAGCATATAGTCTCATAAGACAAAGAATGAGAATTCAGAGGATAGCATAGCATCCAATAGTACATCATAAAGGTATGATATACATGCAATATAGTGTGTACCCCCCCTTAATGCGGGTTGAGCAGACTTGATTATTAAATAGAACCTGTAGGGTCTTCCATCCAGCAAGGAAGGAAAAGGGAGAAAAGCGGGGGTGGGGAGGGGGGGGTTTAGGGCAAGGAACGGAAATTAAGAATGATTGATCAAAGTCCAGACAAATTAAGCCGCGATCTAGGGAAAGGGATGAGAGGAAAGAGGAGAGCAAGGAGGGGATGGATGGCAAGATCTCAGTGACCTACTTGAGACCCAGAAAAAAACAACATAAAGAAAGGACCATGGGTCAATAGTTTAATATACCAAACTAGCCCATGTTACAACGTCAACTCCCCAGCCTCCAGACAGATTTTTGTGATTTTTTGGGGGAAAAATGCAGACTGGTCAGAAAGCTTCCACTTAGGAAAGAATAGTCTTTTGAGCATAGTATGCAGTATAGAAAATAAACATATTTTTACTGTAAGTAGTATCAACCATGTCACACACCCCTAATAACAGTATTAGTGGATCCATAGAGATCACCACCTCACTGCATACATATCTACCACCACCTTCTGCTAAAATGACATGACCACACCATGTGTACCAGGTTCAGTGACATTATTATAAATTGTGGCAAAAAGCTGTGGCAAGTAATATACTCTAAGCAGAAATTTTAGATGCATCCATCTGTCTCTTGACAATATCATAAGAAACACAAATTGAACCTATGCTTGTATAAGCTATAAGTATCTGAAGTACAGTACATCCAATTGGGCAGGTGGTACAAGGATCACAGCCCATCAAACAGTTAACAGATAGATGTCTTTGACACATAACATCCTAAAGCTTTTAAATACCATATTTGGCCCAAATAGACAGATCCATCATGGGATAGAAGTGGGTAAGCATGGAGTTCCCCCAAAGTGGGATGTATGGGGGTACCTAATTTAATGCTGACCTGTCTGTCAGGAACCATGAATGAGACTGAGACAGAAATGTAGTAAAAATCACACCTTTAATTATAATGGTAAAAATGGTACAGATCAGTAAACATGGTCAAAAGATACGCCAGGGATCAGTAACCAAATTGGGTAGTCAGACAGGCCAGTAATCAGGAAACCAGAGATCAGAGTAGTCGGAGGCAGAAGAACAGGATCAGAAACCAGAAGGGACGTCAGCTGGGCAAAGTCTTTCACAGGAACACAGCAGAGATTCTCCAGATATGTTGACCAAGGCAAAGGCAGGGAAGGAATGAACAAGGCAGTTTAAATAGACAGAACGGGCTGGCTGTAGGTGGGACCGACGAGCAGATGATGATGACCAGGTGAGCCACTGAAGGATCAATGATTGCTGATAATTATCCAGCAGTTGAGCAGCCTGAGCACAGAGAAGGAAGCTGCTAAGAGCCCAGCCCTGACACTGTATCAAAACATGGAGAGTAGTCTTCAAAGGAACAGTGATGTTGGGTTTAGAACGGGGCCCCAGAAAATTGGGCCCCAAAATTACTTAATTTGGAATAGGAGACTAGTAAAGCAGCCGCTAAGGTTGTTATCCACCTGAGAAAACCACCAATGAATAAGCACAGGTACTGCAGCCCCAAAGTATTTCTATAAACATGGGAGAGCCAAAGACACCAAGGGTAAACATTTTTTTGTTTTCTGTCATTTTGAAAGTGTAAATGATGGAAATAAAATCTACCTTTTTTTGACATATTATAAGAATGTCTAATCTGTAATTTGATGCCATTTGGAGATTTTTCCATCTTTCCTTGGCTTCGTTATGCACATTAATACACATTTTTACCTGGGGTGCCCAAACTTTTGATCCCCACTGTATACCCTTGGGAGGCAGGAAGCCAGACTGAATGCCATGTATTAGAGTGAGAATGAAACTATTAGGATGAGTAGCTGGTATCTTTGTGAAAATTTTGGCATCTACATTTTACATAGATATAGGTCTGTAGGAGGAGCACAGCTCCTGATTCCTACCTGGTATGGACACCACAGTGATAATTGATTGCTACATGCAGGGCCACAACAAGGGGTGGGCAGGAGAGACGGCTGCCCCTGGCGCAATGGTTTATTGCAGGGGTAGGGGGCACACTGACCCTAACCCTAAGGGAAAGGGCGGCGCAGTTTGGCATCTTTGCCCTGGGCGCTGGATGACCTTGTCCCGGCACTGGTTACATGGTATCTGGAAGGTAACCATCATGAAGGCAGCAAGCAGCATCTTAGGAGAATCTGCAGAGCATTTATCATGGCTGGCGCCAGTAGGTAGAAAATACTCTGATCCTGATCACCTCTTTGACTTTCTGATTGCACTTATTAGCATTCTAATCACTTTGAGTGCATTCCTATAAACAAAAGGAAATAATCGCGCTCAGATTATTGCTAATCATTTAAGGTATGATTAATTAATGCAATATTTAATTTTAGGTTAAGATCAGGCATTGGATTATTTTTAAGCAACATATGTATCCCTACTTTATGTTTATTTAAAATCCTATTTTTTTAAATTAAATAAATATGTAAAGTGTGGTTGTTTACTGACAAAGGGCACATAAACAGGAGAAAAAACACTTTTAGTGAAAAATCACACTTTATTTTTATAAATGAAGCATACAGTATTGGCTATTTTTTGGTTTAAATAATACAACGCTTATATTTCCTTATTTGTATATTTCCATTAAAAAGGAGAGAAATTTGCAAACAGTATGTGTAGACAAAAATTGTATACATTTTTATGCAAATTTTTTTCTGTGTTGCTGAACAGTATTAGAACAATTCCAAAATGTTGTATGCAATATCAGCTTTATCCAGTAGATGGCAGCAATAGGCAATTACTTATTCATAGAGAGTAAATAGTCATAAAATTGTATCATGAGCTACTGAAAAGAGCAGTGATGAGCATTAGCCATTTACTTAACCAGCTAAGCCCCGGAAGGATTTACCCACTTCCTGACCAGGCCATTTTTCGCAATACGGCACTGCTTTATTTTAACTGACAATTGCGTGGTCATTCCCCGCTGTACCCAAACAAAATTTATGTTCTTTTTTCCCCCAAAAATAGAGCTTTCTTTTGGTGGTATTTGATCACCTCTGCGATTTTTATTTTTTGCGCTATAAACAAAAAATACCGACAATTTTGAAAGAAAAACAACAATATTATTTACTTTCTGCTATAATACATATCCAAAAAAATATATAAAACAAAATGTATTCATCAGTTTAGGCCAATATGTATTTTGCTACATATTTTTGGTAAAATAAAATCATAGGTTGGACTTGATGCACTTTTTTTCAACCTCACCTACTATGTAACTACTATGCAATAAGCGTATATTGATTGGTTTGCGCAAAAGTTAAAGCGTATACAAAATAGGAGAAAAATTTGGGGGACTTTTTATTTTTTATTGTTTTTACTAGTAATGACGGCAATCTGTGATTTTTTGCGGGATTGTGACAATGTGACGGACAACACTGACTCTTTTTGGTGACCAGTGACACCAATACATTGATCAGCGCTACAAAAATGCACTGATCACTGTATAAATGGCACTGGCAGGGAAGGGGTTAACACTAGTGGTGATCAAAGGGTTAAGTGTTCCCTAGGGAGGTACTTTCTAACTGTCAGGGGGATGGGTTCACTGGGAGTAGAGAGAGATCATTGTTCCTGATCACTAGGAACAGCTGATCTCTCTCGCCTCCCCTGTCAGAACGGGGATCTACCGTGTTTAAAAAGGCAGATCTCCATTCTGCCTCTCTTTCCCGTGACCCGGCGGTGGTCGCACTCCTGCAAAAGCCAGTGCAAGAACCGACGTACCAGTACGTCGATTTGCGCAGCCAAGCCAACTTGCTGCAGTATAACTGCGGCGGCTGTTCGGCAACTGGTAAAGTGATTTTATTTATTTTTTTTTTTTTTTAAATGAACAAATATGTAATATTTTGTGTAAAGGTTTTGCACAGAGCAGCCCTGATCTTCCTCTTCTGGGGCCCCCAGTTGACGCTCCTGCCGTTTATTCAATCCAGTTCAACCATACATCCTGGTTAGCAATGTGGTTATTAGCTACACACCTTGGATTTTCCTAATGTTTGTTTGAGGATCTACAATTAGGTAAAAATATAATAAATTACATTTCTAAAAGCTTTTTCCAATGTCAAGTTCCCTCTAAAGGCCAAGCCCAATATCTACGTAATAAGGCAAATGGCTCAGTTTCCACTTTGTGGCTGAGGGGTTAGGCTTTGCAGTGCAGAAACATGAACACTATCTGTGTGCAATGCATCACCAATTAAAACAGGCTCTAATATGCATCTAGCAATGCATAATGTATAGAAGACATAATACACCACAAAGTCTAACAGCCATAACAACCAAATGGTAAGAGCAGCCTGCACTGGTGGTTGAGCTACTTGCTACTTGCAGACAATATGGTCAACGTTGCTGTATTTGTACTTGAACCCAAATAACCAAATTACTGTGGAATAGGAAATTCAGAAAGTGCCTTAATACTTTTTAACTTTTTTGTACCCCATTTTAATCATGGTGAAAGAAGATGGCACTTCCCACTATAAGAAAAACAAGTGATGCCCAACACATCAGCTATTTAGGTTGATAAACCCATAGCTGAAGGGAAGCTGGTATGTGGGCCCTCCCTCCCAAGCTTATACTAGCTAGTGGACCCTCCCTCCCAAGCTATGATCTATTATGTCCCATACACAAGGTCGTAAATTTCGACAGAAAAAGTCAGATCGGATTATGTTTTCGGAAAATCCGGTCGTGTGTGGGCTCTATCTGACTTTTTCCGTCAGAATTTCCGACAGAAAAAGTTTGAGAGCTGGATCTAAAATTTTCCGACAACAAAACCCGATTGGACTTTTTCCGATCGTGTGTAGAGAATTCCGACGCACAAAGTGCCACGCATGCTCAGAAAAAATTTGGAGACAAAAGCTATTGGCTACCGGCCTCTACGTAGTCCCATCGTCCATTTTATACGTCACCTCATTCCGAACAATCAGATTTTCTAACAACTTTGTGCGACCACATGTATGCAACACAAGTTTCAGCCAAAATCCGTTGGAAAAAATCAGACTGATTTTGTGGTCGGACATTCCGACCGTGTGTATGGGGCATTAGACTGCTTTATTTGGAGGGAGGCCACATTCCTAATGGCACACCTCTTGAAGAGTATAAGGATGGTAACAGCACAATGGCAGGCCTGCAGGCTTGCTGCTATACAGACACAGGAATACTGGCCTGGTATGCTGGGCTTCTATATCTTGTAAGGGAATGGCATTCCATTTCTTTTTTTTAACACTGAACCCTAGGTGGAAGTAAAAGACACCTGTAGCGCCCTCCTAGCATAGGATGCTAGGTTAATTTTGTTTTTGGCTCCTTATGTAATCAAAGGAGCAGTGATTTTTTGATCTGGCCTGTTCAGGGTTTCACAGGCTGGGAGTTTGATTGCTTCCCCCTGCCTTTAGAAGAAGTTTCTAGAGCTTAGTGAGGGAGAATTCAAATAACCAGCCTGAATATTGATCAGGACCTTTCCAATCCCTGGGGATAGTGGCTGGGGAAGCTGAAAAATAGTCTGGAGCTCTGGAGAGATGGTCTATTCCATTAGCTGGGAGAGTTCCAACCCTCAGGGGGCTATTGCCCCTGAGGCAGCTTTTGGACTGTGTTGGTGCTCTGTGAGGTCTCAGTGGTGGCAGAGCTGGGACTTGGAAGTCACATGAAACTGACTGCAGTATGTCACCAAAGGCAGCTGTCCTGGGGGCTTATGAGTAATTACCCTGAATGGATTCCTAGTGACTATATGCTTTTGTGTTATAAGTGCGAGAGGTTACTTGGATTGAGAGAGCTCTAAAAGGGTCTCAGGTACTGGCTATCCCCCATGCTCAACAATGTCCTGTATTGAGAAAATGAGAGTGCCCTCCTGTATGGTGCAGTGTTCCTGACATCGCACTGGATACCAATAGCTGTGTAAGGGTGCAGGGTAACCAGATACCTTAGACCAGTGGTTCTCAACCCTGTCCTCAAGTACCCCCAACAGGCAGTGTTTTGGGATTTTCTCTTAGATAAAATAGCTGTCCAAAATACCAAACCATTGACTCTGATTTAAAGCACCTGTGCAAAAATAAAGGAAAACCTGAAAACATGGCCTGTTGGGGATACTTGAGGACAGGGTGGATAACCACTGTCTTAGACTGTCCAATATACACATTAGCTTAACCCCTTAGCGTCTAAGGGTAAAATAAATCTTAATGCCTAAACAGAATTTTACAACTTTGCCATGTGTTAGTAAAACTGTACATTTCATCAAAACTACCGTATTTATCGGCATATAAAATCAGGGAAAAATCGTGGGAGCATGTTATACACTGATCCCCTGCCGATTTTGAGCCTTTGGGTGTCTTTCGGCCATTCTCGGCAGCTTTCGGCGGCTTTCGGCCATTCTCGCCAGCTTTCGGATGCTCTTGGGCTTTCTCGGCCATTCTTGGCAGCCAAGTGCTCCCGAAAGACGCAGAGAGCGTCCGAAAGCTGCTGAGAATGGCCGAGAGCGTCCGAAAGCCGCAGAGAACCGCTGAGAACTACCGAGTGCTGCTGAGATACACAGGACATCCAGCTCTGCATCTCAGCGGCACCATTTTTAAAAACCAAAGCTGAAAATAACACTGACAAGGCTGCATATGACACTGACAAGGCTGCAGATGGACACTGATAAGGCTGCATTGATGGGCATTTAAATGTACATTTTTTTCCTTAAACTTCCCTCCTAAAAGTTTTTTTCCTTAAAATTCCCTCCTAAATTTGTGGTACGTGTTATACGCCGGCACATGTTATACGGCGATAAATATGGTACTTTGTGCATCCAGTTGGATTATACAATTTTTTTTAGGACAAAATGGGCTTTCATTTGATGGTAAATGGCAATGGATATTTCCTAAATCCACTAGTCTCCATTCCCATTCAAAGTCTCTTAATAGGAAACACTTTGGATCAGAGCTAGCCCCACAACGCTCATCTGTGCCGACTGTTCTGCAGGTGGCGGAGCACGATTTGAATATTTATTGCTCAATCTCATCTTTGTGCATGTAAGTTCCTTCTTACATTGCCCGATGTGACCTGTGGAAAACAAGGAGCCACTCAAACCTGATTCCATGCTCTGAAGCTGGCTGGTCATTCGCCCTACAGACAGGATCCACACATGTTTATATGATCTCTTGGTGGGATCATTCTTTCTGGTAAGTGGCTTACCTGCCATATTCAGCACAGTGGTGGCAGCTTCTCCATGTGGGATTAGTTGATTCTTAGCACGATCATCCATTCGGAACTGCATGTGGGAAGCTGGATATATATATATATATATATTATATATATATATATATATATATATATATATATATAATATACTTTCACATATTCTTCATTCATCCTTTTTATTTTTTCTTGTTTATTTTTCTATTCTATTTATTTTGTGAGCATATGAACTATTAAAAGAGAATATAAGAACCAATAGGTTCCAACCCCGCACTATTCCATGACCAAAAAAACAAACAAACTACAACAAAGAGCTGCGTTTTGTAAAGTGTAAAAAACACCTATGATGACATAGCACCTGTGAAAAGAAACAAAGAAACCGCACTCTTGAATCATAAGATACATATCACCAGAGTGAATAAAGAATAGTGAATAAAAATAAATAAATAAACCCATCTTTATTTAAATTATAATACATGAAAATTGTGAAGTCCATATATAGATCCCACACGTAAATAACGTCCTCACTGGTTATAGGAAAGGTTCCTCTCCCCCCGCATGCAGACAAACTATGCACTCACCAAACTTAATTGACCCCCTATTACAGGGAGTCAAATTATGCATATGGGACAATCAAAGATGTCATACATGAGGTCACAGGAATGAATCCAAACCGCTGCTTCCATCCATTCAATATGTATGTAGATAGCGTATTTAAAGCTCCAGTTTTACCATATAGAGAGGAAGAGGAAAGAATGCTCTCATTGTGCAGTAATTCAAATAATTTATTTAAAAAAAAGGTTGACTTGCACTTACATCAAAGAAGGGATCTGCATGTATTGTATAGGAATTGATAGTTAGCGCTCCACCTGCGTTGCAGCTACCCGGAAATTACATATCTCAAACACCACCCAATGCCGTTTCGTCAGCCTACGTCTGATGTCTTCAGGGGTTATCGCCCAAAAACAAAAAAAACCCATCATTTTCTGAATTTTACAAACACACTTCTGTATTTTCCTACATGAAATTGTTCATTTTACTTTTATTTTGTATTCCCCTGGCTTCCTCGCTCACAAAGCACAGGAACCACTAGGTGGCGATATTGCCTAATTCCTGAATTTAAAGTGTACCCCTAATTTACTGCTTTTTCCCTCATGTATGTCTACTCTTTTTTGTCCATGTTTGATGACAAGAAGTGTGTTCTATGTGTGCTTGTTTAAAATATTTAATGTAAGGTGCAGGGATGACACTGCTAGGAATTTATTTTAATTACATGGTGACTACACTTTTTGTATTCATGTTGCACTGGACTCTGAAATCCTATAACTGCACTGAAGGATCTATAAATCTATAAAGGAAACATATAGAGATCGCAATAAGCGTATATAGATTGGTTTGGGCAAAAATTATAGCATCTACAAAATAGGGGATAGATTTATGGCATTTTTATTGTTTATTTACTTTTTACTAGGTGATCTGCCATTTTTATCGGGACCGCAACATTGTGGCAGACGGACACTTTTGACACTTTTTTGGGACCAGTGACATTTATACAGTGATCAGAGCAAAAAATAGCCACTGATTACTGTATAAATGTCACTGGCAGGGAACACTAGGGAGCGCTCATGGGGTTAAGTGTTCCCTAGGGAGGTGTTTCTAACTGTGGGGGCAGTGTACAGATTAGCAATGTAGGTATGGATGGCAATAATTTTGCAATATTGTGTGCCACATCCAGAATTTTAAACCAAAGATTAAGGATCCCCTAGTGGTGGGCTTTTTAGGCACGTACACCAAGTATAAATGTATAGAATGTAAAAAAGTTTATTAAATATAAGTATCATAAAAACATCATAACACGGAATGTGTGAACAAACTTATCAATAATACATCTATGGTACAGTGATCGCTGATGCTTAAGTACCCTGCGCGTTTCGGAGAGCCTACGTCTCCTCCTTTAGGGGTAGGTACAGTACAGGGCAATTGTATTCAAAGAGATATATTCAATAAGCATTCCATGGTACTTGTGGTTAAAAACAGTCAGACAAGATAGGTGTGGCCGATGGTTACTCTACTCTCAAGAAACTCCCAATATAATCGCCTTAATTCTAATGTTGCACAGTAACATTTGGTTGTTGGATGCCGAGACGGACGGTCATATGCCCAATAGACTCCCTAGTCAATATAAAGAGCTGTCACCACTTGTCAGATTTACCACCTAATTGCTGATCTTCCATAAATCACCACCCTTGGGACGGACTGCTTTGCCCCAGCTGTCCCCTGGGTCATTCTACTTGCCCACCAGTGCTGGGATTGGGTGGGCTTGGTCTCCTAACAACATCTGACAGATATTCGGCCTTACTGTGCAACATTAGAATTAAGGCGAACCGGCCTGTCTGACCCTGCATCTCACTCATCCAGCCTGCTACAGCTCCCAGCCCTGCAAGCCTGCATCTGGTACTGCTCCGTGTTGTTCATCCCAAGCCAGCCACCAGTCAAGCATCGTATCAGCTCATCTACTACCTGCCAGCGGTCTGTGAGCTGGAGTTGTATGAGAGGCCTTCCTCTGCATGTTCCTAGGGCATGTTAAAAGAATATTGTGCTGGCTCCGCAAACATGGACTGTATGGCAAAACTGACTTTGAGCAATGGAGCATCCAGTTCTTAGAGCTGATCATTTTGACCGAAGGGATCAAGATGGACCCACAGAAAGTCTCAGCGATACTAGATTGGCCAGCCCACACAGACAAGAAGGGAATACAACGCTTTGTGGGCTTTGCTGACTTTTTTCCCAAATTTATCAAGAACTTTTCGGCTATTATTCCCCCCATTAGACAGCTGACCAAGCAAGATATCCACTTCTGTTGGACTTCTGAGGCACAAGCTGCTTTTGAAACATTAAAGAGACAGTTTACTATTGCTCCTGTCTTAAGTCACCCAGATTCTACCTTGCCCTATATTGTTGTAGCACTGGTCCCCGAAAGAGCTGCTGGTTTGATTGGGCTTACCGTTACCTTCTCCTCCTCGATCTGTGTCAAGGGGTTTCCATGGTAGATGGCCCAGTAAACTCAGAGACTGACGACAGATCTGCATAAAGGGATTTTTATTTGCAAAACGTAGACAACGAACAGTCTCTCAAAATAGGATCAGAGGGTTAGGAAAGGAAGTTCAGGTACTCTTAGTGTCAATAATGAAGAATCTGCTTACTTTGACTAAATCCAGAGAATAGCTATTCACAATTGGATGTTCACTCAAGTTGAATTGTCCCTCTCTCACAAGGCCTAGCAGCCAACAAGGTGCTTTACTCAGGAACAAGTCTCTGCCACAGACGTTGTTCTAGAACATAGAGGAGTACGTCTCTGCCACAGACGGTGTTGTAGACTTCAGGAAACTAACTTATGGAACACTCATGTGATACCTGGATCTTTCAGCCAGCTTGGCGATACCCACGAGACTGTATTCACTTAGGTACTTCAGCCCTTCTAGGCTCTTGTTAAGAAGCCAACCCGTACGTGGCCTTCTTCTGCGTCCTCCCCTGGATAGCTATGAAGTTACTGGTCCTCTCCAACTACCAGAGACAGCACAGGACCACCTAGGAATCCTTCTTTAGTTTCCTTGCCTCAGGCTAGCCAGCCCATAAGTCATGTGGATCCACACCCCAGGCTATAGCCTTCTTGGGGGCTGGTTAGGAGGACCAGGACCATGGAGTCAGAACATCCTTCTGGACCGGAAACCTGGACCTCGTGACATCTGCATCTTAAGTGCCCTCTCCCAGAAAGCACAGCAAGAGTGACACTCCCACTGGGCGGGCTCTGAAATAGAGTAAACGTAACCACTTACAGACCGGACCATTTTGCTGGTCAAAGACCAGACCCCTTTTTGCGATTCGGCACTGCGTCGGTTTAACTGACAATTGCGCGGTCGTACGACGTGGCGCCCAAACAAAATTGACGTCCTTTTTTCCCACAAATAGAGCTTTCTTTTAGTGGTATTTGATCACCTCTGCGGTTTTTATTTTTTGCGCTATAAACAAAAATAGAGCGACAATTTTGAAAAAAACGCATAATTTTTTACTTTTTGTTATAATAAATATCCCCCAAAAATATATAAAAAAACATTTTTTCCCCTCAGTTTAGGCCGATACGTATTCTTCTAAATATTTTTGGTAAAAAAAATCGCAATAAGCGATTATTGATTGGTTTGCGCAAAAGTTATAGCGTTTACAAAATAGGGATAGTTTTATGGCATTTTTATTAATAATTTTGTATTATTTATTTTTTTACTAGTAATGGCGGTGATCAGCGATTTTTTTTGTGACTGTGACATTGTGGCGGACACATCGGACATTTTTGACACATTTTTCGGACTATTGTCATTTCTACAGTAATCACTGCTATATAAATGCAGTCATTCCTGTGTAAATGACACTGGCAGTGAAGGGGTTAACCATGGGGTGGCAGTGTAGGGGTTAAGTGTTCCTAGGGGTGTGTTGCTAACTGTGGGGGGGTTGGGCTTTCATTTAGTGAACACTGATCTCTGCTCCAATCACATGGAGCAGAGATCAGCGTCACTAGTTGCTAGGCAGAATGGAGAAATGCTGTTTACACGGCATTTCCTCCATTCAGCCGTCCCGTGAGACAATCGCGGGTATCCCCGCGGCGATCGAGTCCGCGGGTCCCGCGACCGGACTCATGGGGGTCCCGACCGCCCGTGCCATTCTGCCGACGTACATCGGCGTGCGCTGGTCGGGAACTGGTTAAAGCACCCTACTAGACTGTGGTTCCATGCCTGCCAGAAGAAACAGTGCCCCCTGTGGCCAGGCTGAACATTCTATAGTCCATTCAGGCTGATGCTGAGGTCCAAATTTAGAACAATTGTACCTGAACTAAACTGCAGTTCAGGTGTAACCTTAACTTTCAAAAAGCATAGTGCGTGCTCTTCAGGATCCCGCGCTACATTGTAGAGGTGGATGCTTCAGAAACAGCAGTTGGGACCCTTCTATCATAATGTCAAGGCCTCAAAGAAGTGACCCATCCTGTGGCATTCTTTTCACGAAAACTCACATCAGCTGAAAGAATCTATGATGTAGGGGACCGGGAACTTTTGGCCTTCAAAGCCAGGTTTGAGGAATGGAGGAACTTGTTGGAGGGATCAGCCCATTGAAATGCAAGGCTCGCTATGGAAAATATGAAAGTGATCAAATATCAGATTTCCAGCTGAAGGAACGACATGTAAAACTACTGTGGAAAGGTTTGTCCTTTTCTCCAACCAGAGAGATGGATGAGTTTGAGATCTTTTAGTACCTCAACCTGCTTCTTAGGAAATGAATGCTTAGATTTCTGCTTTCTAAATGTGATCAGATAACCCCCCCAAATGGAAACCTGCCTTTATGATAACCTGCCTTAGAGGTTAATTTATTAAAACTGGAGAGTGCACAATCTAGTGCAGCTCTACATAGAAACCAATCAGCATCCAGTTTTTTTTTTGTCAAAGCCTAGTTGAACAAGCTGAAGTTAGAAGCTGACTGGCTCCCATGCACAGCTGTACCAGATTTTCCATTCTCCAGTTTTAGTAATTCCACCCCCATAGTCTACATTCTTGATTAAAATTAAGGGAATTCCCTTGGTAATGAAAATCTATGAGGAAATTGAAAGTGGAGTGCAAATTTATTAATTAGATCTAAGAAAATGCTGCCACTAAATAAAAACAAGCAGATTGGCTTATTATATGTAAAAAGCCTTGCAAGCTACCTTGTGTGTTCACTGTGCCTTATCATAATATCCAAATAAATTGAAGATGAATTAAATACAGCTGCTGACACTGTTAACATTAGCATATACATGCGCCAAATCATATTCAAAATAATATATAGTGCAGGGCTATCCCTACATCCAAGTGTTGTTCTAAACCAGGGGTGCCCAACCTTTTAAAGAGCGAGGGACACTTAAGTGACTTTGTAACCAGACGCGGGCCACAATGAGTGGAGTGGACGGATGACAAGTCCATGTCCACCCTTCATATGCAGAGCGGACACAGACATGGCTTTCTCTACTCTATGGGCCCTGCGATCTGATCTGACATGATAGAATGGGACGGATCCCCCTTTAATTTTTTTTAGTGGACCGGATTGGAGGTAGGTGGGTATATACGGACACAAATCCGTTTACATCCGTGGCTCAATAAAGGTGAATGGAGGGTCCAATTGGGTTGGACCGATCATGCCAAAGGGGCCTAATGCAGCTTTCACACTGACATGTTGTGGATTACCTGTGCAGTACACCTGTGGCTCTTCTGCGGGTTAGCTGCACTTAGACTTCTATTATATCCTGCAGGTGTGGTGCACTTTCTGAAAGCTCACCACACCTGCAGGTAATAACAAAAGTTTATGGCTCAATGCAGGTAACCCACAGGTGTTCTGTGCTGAACCTGCGGATCAGTTTGAAGCAGCCTAGTAACACTGCAGAAGAGATATGCCCGTATATGCACTGTGATTTTAGTAATAAACTTACCTTTAATAACAGTCTTCCATTCAGGTATCGCCCGGCTGTTGCTGTCCCAGGCAGAGTGCATTTGGTATCACTCCGCTTGTGACAGGAGGCGGCGCTTACAGCAAGCATCGGTTTATGCAGCTCTGTAGCCACTTGCTTTCTCTACCGCCAGCTTTATTAACAACACTTATGCTCTGGGATGACGGGTCGGCAACCCACAATCTGGGCTTGCCAACCCACCATCCCAGAGCAGGAGGTCGCGGGCCACATGAGAGGGCTCCGCAGGTCACATGTGGCCCCCGGGCCACTGGTTGGGCACCCTTGTTCTAAATAATATATTTGCTTAATACTTTATATTGAATAATAATCGTGCTAAAAAAAAATCAAGTGAAAAAGATATTAAAAAAACATGCAAAATGAATGTTCTTCTGTATACTGCTTCTATATCTTAAAAACACAAGTCTATCAATATAAATCCTTTATAAACTTCTAAGCCCTTGTACACACGGTCAGACATTCTGACAACCAAATCTGTTGGATTTTGTCCGACGGATTTTGTCCGAAACTGTTGCATACACACGGTCGGACAAAGTTGTCGGAAAATCCGATCGTTCAGAACGTGGTGATGTTATTTCGTTACGATGGGACTATGTTCAGGCTAGTAGCCAATAGCTTTGGTCTAGGAATTTGATCTGAGCATGCGTGGCACTTTGTCCGATCAGAATTCTCTACACACAATTGGACAAAGTCCGATCGGATCATGTTGTCGGAAAATTTTATAGCCCTGCTCTAAAACTTTGTTGGTCGGATATTCCAACGGAAACAGTCCGATGGAGCCCACACACAGTCGGATTATCCGACAACACGGTCCGATCGGACATTTTCCGTCGGAATGTCCGACCGTGTGTACAAGGGGTAAGTGTCATCCGTTCGAAAGTGTTCCACATATAATCAAAAAGGGTCGGGACTTTAAATGAGGTGTCTATATTGTAGCTAATCGAAGGAGTCAAAGGGAAGCATAAACAAGTATTTATTTGTTTGCCATGATTGAGTAGGTACATGGCAGACAATACATGCAATAATGGCACATAATATAACAAAACATGTATCCATGTATCGGTGTGTTTGTTTCACACTAAGCAGATACGTGAGTTTTACAAGGATGACCACCTTATCCTCCCTGTATGTATGTTTCATTTCTTGTCCATGAATGGTTGATGTTGATATATTTACCTCTCTTTATAGATGTATCGTGCATCCGCCCCGATGATTGGATAGATCCCATGAAACGCGTTGGGCCTAACCTAGATGCAATGCATACATATTTACATGGTCTTTGGATTCAGGCAATGCCGTGGATTATAACTGCTATATTATAATGATTTTTATTATTGAGGACAATACTATTGTATATTGTATATTCTATTCATGTTTTTAACATGTAAATGTTTTTGGATACATGTTTTGTTATATTATGTGCCATTATTGCATGTATTGTCTGCCATGTACCTACTCAATCATGGCAAACAAATAAATACTTGTTTATGCTTCACTTTGACTCCTTCGATTAGCTACAATATAGACACCTCATTTAAAGTCCCGACCCTTTTTCTCTATGTATTGAATAGGGATGGAGAAGCATATTACAGTGCATCTCATTTAAAGTCCCAAAAGCCCCCTCTACTGCACATATAATCAAAGTGTCTCCACTCTTGTACTCCCCCCCTATGGTAATATTCTCAGCTCCAGGATATGTGACCTCACTCTTAAGTTTGGTCTATAAGCGCTGATGAGCCACTACTGGGATCAATTAACAAGGAATCTCCAAGCTCCTGTGCTTATCCTTGGATCAATCCCCTCCGTGACATGTGGATGGAAACAAACATAGTGCTTATATCTTTTAGAACCACATAATTTATTAAAACTCAGTAGTGGTATTCACAAGCTTAAGGCGCTTCCAGTGCACCAATCTTTAACAAACAATCTGTTAAAACACCAGAAGAAACCGCAGCGCCATTTGTCTGCCAGCAACTTCTCGCTCGCTTCATAGATGAAGAGAAATTTGGCTGATCCCTGCTGAACTTGGATCAATCAGTGGATACCTAAGTAGGATAATAACCAATTTAGTTACACCATTTTTGACTGGAGAGTGAAGGATGGTGGAAAAAAAAAACAGACTTGTTATAGGACTTTAGGCCAGCTTTAAATGAAGGCTTGAATCACATATACTGCAATAGTATAACAGTTGTAATAGATAGATAGATGTGATAGATAACAGTTTTTGTTCATTCAGTTTTCATTCATGTGTGGAATCCGTTCTTCGTGCATTGTTCTGTCACAGGATCATCAAACAGTACAATTCTAAGCCCTTGTACACACGGTCGGACATTCCGACAACAAAATCCGTCAGACTTTGTCCGAAACTGGTGTTGCATACACAATGTCGGACAAAGTTGTTGAAAAATCCGATTGTTCGTAAAGTGATGACGTAATTTAGTTACGACGGGATTACGTTCAGGCTAGTAGCCAATAGCTTTGGTCTAGGAATTTGATCTGAGCATGCGTGACACTTTGTCCGATCGGAATTCTCTACAAACGATCGGACTTTGTCCGATCGGATCATGTTGTCGGAAAATGTTATAGCCCAGCTCTAAAACTTTGTCGGTCGGATATTCCGACGGAAACAGTCTGATGTAGCCCACACATAGTCGGATTATCCGACAACGCGGTCCGATCGGACATTTTCCGTCGGAATGTCCGACCGTGTGTACAAGGGCTAAGAATTCCATCCTGCTAAGGCAGGCCATACATTATGCAATTTTCTTCCCTTCAACCATGGGTTGAAGATGAATAAATTGCTTGATTCCCCCCTCAAAACAGTCAGAGTTGATGGGGGAATCCCTCTGGCAGCGCTGTTGTATTCTGACAGTGGGAAGTTTCCCAGTCACGAGAATACAATGATCGAATGAAAAGAACCTAACAAGTTGGCTGTACTGAAGTCAATTGATAGATTGAATTCAGTACAACCATGGCGCCTAAATGTGGATCAAAATTCAATCAGTTTCATTTTGATCAGTCTATGTCTATGGCTTAAGATGATTCTCTTCAACACATGATGAAATTGCATGGAAGAAAATGCAGAAAATTATCTCACAGGAATTCAAGCTGCAAGACTGCCAGAGACCAGACGACACACTGAAAACAATGTTAGCTGAGATAAATGTTTCATTGATTCTTGCCAGTTCATTCTGGCAATGCTGCAAAAGCACAGCCGATCGACAATGAATCTGAATTTGCAGTTGGTAACATAGAAAATAAATACTCCTCAATTTTTATTTGAACATCCACATAACTTGTACTGCATCCATTAATAGAAAATAAGATTATCGGCCCTAAGGTTGTTTTTGTGACTCTATGCTTTAGGCCCCTTTCAGACTTGCACATTTCGGTAACAATCAGCAAGGTGGATTTTTACCAAAAGATACATTATTGCACTAGCCACAATTTACTGTGTTGCAGTGCCATTCATTTTGAATAATACACTTCTCCAATGAATCTCAATGCACATGCCTTTCAGTGTGCCACAATGCATACATGTAAACCATCTTTGCATTTTGATGCAGTTTGTTAATAAAACAAAAAGGTGTTGATGCACAACAATGGTTTGCACTAATGTACAACAATGATTTGCACTAAGGTGCAAGTGCAAATGTAGCTTGTAGTGCTATTGCTGCTTCCCTTAACGTGGAACTAAAGTTGGAAAAAAAAATTGCAAACTGGCCTTTTATTGCAGAAGAGACACGCAATGGTTCTTCTGCAATAAAATACACTTACCTTATTGTTCACAGCTGTAGAATGTAGATTGAGTTATACAGTTGCAGCTCAGTTTACATTTTGGCACACTGCCTGTGTGCCAAGATGGCTGTACTTCTGTGCATGTAAGGGAGTGACGTCACCCCTCGCTAGCCTGTCAAGATGGCCGAAGACTGGCTTTATAGCAATAAACAATGGCATTTTTTAACCACTTAAGGACCGCCGCATGTAAAAATACGTCGGCAGAATGGCATGTACGGGCACAAGCATGTACCCGTACGTGCCTGCCTTCCAGCTGGCTGCGGCGGTCCGTTTCGCTTCAGGAGCGATCCGGGATGAGGGGATGGCCATTGGTTTCTGGCCATCCCCTCTCGATCGAATGAGAAGCTTCCCCTGCCTGTGTAGTGTAAAAACAGGCAGGAGGAAGTGATGTCACACTCCTCGGGCGGTCTTTTTGACCGGACGGCGAGGAGAGAAGACATAGTAAGTGCACCAATCACTACACTGACATGTAGGTACACATAGGCACACAAAATCACCCCCGATTGCCCCCCCGATCCCCCCCCCTCTCCCAGTCACAGTGTCACTGATTGCAGTGATCATTTATTTACTGATCACTGCATTTAGTGTCAGTTGTGACAGTAAAAAGTGTCAGGACAGTTAGTGTTAGGTCCAGGGTAGCCCCCTACCCCCCCAATAAAGGTTTAACCCCCTGATTGCCCCTAGAGTTAACCCTTTCACCCCCTTTTGTCAGTGTCACTAAGCGATCGTTTTTCTGATCGCTGCATTAGTGTCACTGGTGCCACTAGGTAGCTAGTTATTTTTTAGGTTCACCGCCAGGTTTTTATAGCGTTAGGTGCCCCCATATACTACCTAATAAAGGTTTTAACCCCCTGATTGCCCCTAGAGTTAACCCTTTCACCAGCGATCACCTCATAAGTGTCACTGGTGACACTGGTTAGCCAGTTAGTTATTTAGTTATTTAGGTTCCCCGTCAGGTTTTTATATAGCGTCCGGGACCCCATATACTATCTAATAAAGGTTTTAACCCCCTGATTGCCCCCAGATAACCCTTTCACCCCCTTTTGCCAGTGTCACTAAGCGATCGTTTTTCTGATCGCTGCATTAGTGTCACTGGTGCCGCTAGGTAGCTAGTTATTTTTTAGCTTCACCGTCAGGTTCTTATAGCGTTAGTTACCCCCATATCATACCTAATAAAGATTTTAACCCCCTGATTGCCCCTAGAGTTAACCCTTTCACCAGCGATCCCCGTATAAGTGGCACTGGTGACGCTGGTTAGCCAGTTAGTTATTTAGGTTCCCCGTCAGGTTTTTATATAGCGTCAGGGACCCCCATATACTACCTAATAAAGGTTTTAATCCCCTGATTGCCCCTAGTTAACCCTTTCACCAGTGATCACCATATAAGTGTTACGGGTGACTCTGGTTAGTTAGTTTGCTTTTTATAGCATCAGGGCACCCACCATTTATTACCCAATAAAGGTTTAACCCCCTGATCACCCGGCGGGTGATATCAATTAGGTTTTAGGGTCAGATAGGGTCTGCGTCGCCCCAGGCAGCACTAGGTTAGTGCCAGTACCCGCTAACACCCACGCGCAAAGCATACACGTAGTGGTATAGTATCTGAACAGATCAATATCTGATCTGATCAGATCTATACTAGCGTCCCCAGCAGTTCAGGGTTCCAAAAAAACGCATTGTTAGCGGGATCAGCCCAGATACCTGCTAGCACCTGCGTTTTGCCCCTCCACCCAGCCCACCCAAGTGCAGTATCGATCGATCACTGTCACTTACAAAACACTAAACACATAACTGCAGCATTTGCAGAGTCAGGCCTGATCCCTGCGATCGCTAACAGTTTTTTTTGGTAGCGTTTTATATTTAAATCCTGAAGGCGGTAATTGGTTTTCGGGGGGCCCGTGCGCGGCTAGGCTCCCAAAAAGTCCCACACATGTGGTATCCCCGTACTCAAGAGAAGCAGCAGAATGTATTTTGGGGTGTAATTTCACATATGCCCATAGCATGTGTGAGCAATATATCATTTTGTAATATTCCCGCAACTTGTGGCAAAATATAAAATATTCCATGGACTCAACATGCCTCTCAGTAAATAGCTTGGGGTGTCTACTTTCCAAAATGGGGTCATTTGGGGGGGTTTTGTGTTATTTTGGCATTTTATGGCCTTCGAAACTGTGATAGGTAGTGTGTGAATGGGGAGCAGGTGTGTTAAATTTGGTGTTATCGCTCTCACTCTCTCATACTGGTCACTGGAAGTCTAACATGGCACCTCATGGTAAAGAACTCTCTGAGGATCTGAAAAAAATAATTATTGCTCTACATAAAGATGGCCTAGTCTATAAGAAGATTGCCAAGACCCTGAAACTGAGCTGCAGCACGGTGGCCAAAACCATACAGAGGTGTAACAGGACAGGTTCCACTCAGAGCAGGCCTCGCCATGGTCGACCAAAGAAGTTGAGTGCAAGTGCTCAGCGTCATATACAGAGGTTGTCTTTGGAAAATAGACGTATGAGTGCTGCCGGCATTGCTGCAAAGGTTGAAGGGGTGAGGGGGGTCAGCCTGTCAGTGCTCAGACCATACGCCGCACGCTGCCTCAAATTGGTCTGCATGGCTGTCATCCCAGAAGATAGCCTCTTCTAAAGATGGTGCACAAGAAAGCTTGCAAACAGTTTGCTGAAGACAAGCAGACTAAGGACATGGATTACTGGAACCAGGTCCTGTGGTCGGATAAGACCAAGATAAACTTATTTGGTTCAGATGTTGTCAAGCGTACGTGGCGGCAACCAGGTGAGGAGTACAAAGACAAGTGTGTCTTGCCTACAGTCAAGCATGGTGGTGGGAGTTTCATGGTCTGGGGTTGCATGAGTGCTTCCAGAACTGGGAATCTACAGTTCATTGAGGGAATCTTGAATGCCAATGTGTACTGTGACATACTGAAGCAGAGCATGATCCCTTCATCATGGACTGGGCCGCAGGGCAGTATTCCAACATGATAACAACCCCAAGCAAACCTCCAAGATGACCACTGCCTTACTAAAGAAGCTGAGGGTAAAGGTAATGGACTGGCCAGGCATGTCTCCAGACCTAAACCCTATTGAGCATCTGTTGGGCATCCTCAAATGGAAGGTGGAGGAGCGCAAGGTCTCTAACATCCACCAGTTCTGTGATGTCATCAAGGAGGAGTGGAAGAGGATTCCAGTGGCAACTTGTGAAGCTCTGGTGAACTCCATGCCCAAGAGGGTTAAGGCAGTGCTGGAAAATAATGGTGGCCATACAAAATATTGACACTTTGGGCCCAATTTGGACATTTTCACTTAGGGGTGTATTCACTTTTCTCGCCAGTGGTTTAGACATTAATGGCTGTGTGTTGAGTTATTTTGAGGGGACAGCAAATTTACACTGTTATACAAGCTGTACACTCACTGCTTTACATTGTAGCAATGTGTAATTTCTTCAGTGTTGTCAAATGAAAAGATATAATCAAATATTAACAAAAATGTGAGGGGTGTACTCACTTTTGTGAGATACTGTATCTGGCCTTGCATAGTACATAGAACATGGGAACACAACTATTTTAGTAAATATAAACAGCTAAATGCCTTTTCTCATCAGCAGTATATAGCAGTCTTATGATTTCTATCAGTCTCTGGTTAAAGCTTGTAGGAGGACTTTTCATTCTACTCTAAGTGTCCTATGAGGCTGTAGGACCCCCGAACCTCTGGATAGAGCTGATTGGCCTTGGGACAATCACATGCACCCACTCGCCCAAGGGAAAAAAAAACTCTCTAGCAATCTATCAAACTGAGCATGTGCAGAGTGACTCCTAAAGCTTTGTCTTATAAGGAAATGGATGGGGGACAGTGAAAGAAGGGGAGGATCAGAGAAGACATGATCAAACGGACACATTGCAGTGAATTAACCCCTTAAGTTCCACGTTGAGTATAACAGTCATGCTTTAATGCATATACAGACTGATTTTCCTGTTGTAGGTTTATTAACACTTTAATTTAGTGAGCTATAGCAAGTGTTATTCCCCATTACAACTGATATTTTCATAAACAAGAACCAATGGGAGCTAAAAACCACCATCATATGGCTTAAAATAATTATTTGTTTATGGTAAATAGCATGTGGTACATGTTATTGTATTGAGCCTTGCGTGTGAAAAACACCAATCAAAACATATGAAATTTAGATTGCAAATGTGCATGTCTAGTCTAACATTCAATCAACATGCTCTGCTTTCTTCACCAACAAAAGTATCATTGAGATCTCCAAGAGGTAACCTTATTTATTTTAAATAGCCTTGCATTTGTTGCGGAACATTTGTGAATCACTGAACAGCTGTAGTAACATATTTATATCACTTTCTTCCAGCAACTGTCTGTCTGCAGAGTTCCTATCATAATGTAAGTGTTTGACATATGGGAAAGGAGTTTCATGAATATTTACTAGGACATTTGGCCTCTGGGTCACCTAAAATGATGCTATGAATCCTGAAATCCCCAATTGACTTGAAAGCTTGAAATGTTTGTAATTTTGATGTGGCTTACATGCCATTCCTAGGCAGATTCTAAAACAAAACAAAACAAAAAAAAAAGCTTAGGAAATGTAAAGAGGCTTTCTTTATACTACTACACTACCCCGATCAATGGTCATTTAAATACGGTACATTTTAATTTCTGAAAACGAAATCGATGGTGGCATTTAGACACACACAAAGGCTCTTGAAGCTGGATCATGGTCACAGTTATGCCGCGTACACACGACCGGACTTTTCGACATCATAGGTCCGACGGAACGATTCCGGCAGACCATTCGATCGTGTGGGGGCTGCAGCGGACTTTTGATTTGCAAAAATCCGACAGACTTTAGAAATGGAACATGTTTCAAATTTTTCCGCCGGACCCAGTTCCTACCGAGAAATCCGCTCGTGTGTGTGCTAGTCCGACGGACAAAAACCGACGCAAGGGCAGCTATTGGCTACTGGCTATGAACTTCCTTATTCTAGTCCCGTCGTACGTCATCAGGTTCGAATCCGTCTGACTTTGGTGTGATTGTGTGTGGCCAAGTCCGTTCATTCGGAAAGTCCGTCAGAACTCTGTCAGAACTCCGTCGAAAGTCTGACGGACCTAGTCCCTCGAAAAGTCTTGTCGTGTGTACGCGGCATTATGATTTTTTTTACTTTGGCTATGTTAAGTATGTATGTAATGGTTTCTAGGGGCCAAGCACACATTTTCCTTTGCCTTTAAAATTTACAAATCAGGTTGTCTACTGAATTAAGGCAATATATAGTAGTTTGTACATACACACTTTCTTTGTTACAAAAAAAAAAGAAAATTTCGCCCTGGGACTTTAGATGAGGTGAGCACCACTAAGCCAATAAATGTTCCTGGGTATAACTTGGAGGTTTAGCACTGCATGGATTCCTTTGCAGCTTGTCTTTCACTGAACACCCATATTGGCTTAGTGTTGCTCGCCTCATCTAAAGTCCCAGGGCAAAATTTTCTCTTTTTTTGTTGCATATTACAGGGATGGAGGTGTGTTAGTGGTGACACCAGACCTTATCTTGTTTTCTATACTTTCTTTGTTAAGTCATAATAATTCAAGGAGCTAAAAATACAATAAATTGCATTTTTCAGAATGATATTTAGCAATTTTGTCATTCAGCAAAGGGGGGCTCTTGGTTACTGTTCATATATTTACAGGTGCTCCCTGTACCCCCTTGATCTCTGTTCACGGAGTTCAATAGCTCAAATGTATATACACACACACGCACACATTCCTTTCTTATGTGGATGGTTAGAGATTCTATTTGAGCATCCAAGGAGGCAGCTTTTGTAGTGGTATTGGGAACTTTCTGATTACATACTTCTGATACAAAAAAAAAAAAAAAAAAAGAAAAGCTGGTTGATTCCGATGAACCCAAAAGATAAAATAGTGCTAATTAACTTGCATTGCCTAATGCAACAGAACAGAACATAAAAACAAGAAACATCTTAAAGCAAATTTTATTTATTTTTTTGTAAATGAGTTTACACACATATTCAAAATTTACATGGCAATGAGAAAAAAAGGCTCATATAAAAAGAAAAAAAAAAAAAAACTATAAAAAAGGAGAACATTTTCTGCTGAATAGTGTTATATAATATGAAACATTCTATTAGGTAGCAGTGAGGGCAGAAACATTACAAAGGTGCATAGGTTAGGGTCTGAAAATTGTTATGTCTAAGAAATCCATACAAAGATTTATTAGTACAGAGGTGAAATTCGGTTTTATTTTAACAAGATTAGTATGTAAAACAGTACACATTGTTTTTTTGTTTTTTTTTAATAAAAACACCACTTTTGCCAAATACAAAAGGATATTCAATAACATGTTAATAAATAGATACATTGCATCCTGCAGCAACTCATTTTAAATTATTGGGCTTTATGTAAAAAAAAAAAAATATATCTGCAGGAAAAATAGTTCCTGTTGTCCCTGCAACCAATCAATTATATTCTTTTATGCTTCCAATGAAGTATAGGAATAGATGTCTGCTATTGGCAAAAAAAAAAAAAAAAAATACCAGTCTACCCCTAGATATTTTTAAGCATGAAGCCCTTTGTGCTTTGTAGGATAAAAAAAGTAATATATGGCTTGTTGCTGCAAGATTAAAGAAATCCTGTGCAGTCCCCAAACATTTTTATCAAAATATTCAATACCTATTGAATCAACTGATTTGGTTCTTATGTCCAAAAAACACCCATATATGCTGATGTCATGCTCATCTGAGAAGCCAAAAGCTGCTTCTGCTGGCAGTGTCTATGCCATCTAAAATCCGTGCATTTCAAAGTTACAGTTTAAGTGGTCCTAAAGGCTGAAAGTTTTTTTATTACCTGCAGTGATGTAAAAAATCTTCTGAGTGCAGCTCTCCCCCCCCCAACCTCCCTTTATATGTACCTGAGCCCGATCTCGATCCAGCGATATGCACAAGAGCAGTGGATCTCTCCCTCCTCATAGGCTCAGAGACAGCACAGGGAGCATTGGCTCCTATCGCTGTCAATCTCAGCCAGTGAGGAGGGAACAGAGGGTGGGGTTAAGCTGCACTTTGTTTTTCTATGGACATGCAAAGCCAGCTCTGGGGGGGGGGGGGGGCCTTCACATGTGACCCCATAGTGAGTGGCTTGCTATAGTGGGCACTCAGCAGGGCGAAGGAGCCAGGATTGTGTGTGAGAGACTCAGGAAGAAGATACTGTATGTGCTGCTCTGTGCAAAATCATTACACAGAGCAGGTAAGTAAAGCATGCTTGTTTTTAAAAAAAAATAAGGGTTTACACTCACTTTAAATTCACTTTGTTGGGAGCTGGCAAGCAATAACGAGCAAAGTGTCATTATCCATTGCAGTGGATTAAAATCCTTCCAACACTGTTATACCTTTAATTTCTTGCTGGTTGCCATGGGTCACTGTAATGCACATCATTGTTTCATTTTGCCGTGTCTTCTTAAATAAGTCTAGGCCTTTGCCAGGTGCTAGACCAACTGAAGCAGCATATTTCCTTGACATCCCAATGTGTTTGTGCACCTTCATTTTGGTTTGAACTCTGTGTCTGTCACTAGCTTGGGGCCCTGTTTGAGTGGTAAATCCCTAAGATGCATACAGAAGCACATATGGGTAAAATAGCCATTGTATTACCGTAGACTTGCAATGTTATTGTGAATATACGAGGTGCTGGGTTTCCCACTGTTTGGCAATGAACCTGGGTTATAGGTCCTAATAACATCTAAATTCACTCAACACATCAACCTTAAGGAGGACACCCAATGGGCCTCAGCCCCACATTAATTTTTGGGGGTTTACACATTATTTTAAGTTATAATAATAAATGGAGGACCGCATATTCTCATGTTTGGAGTGATAAAAATGGCACTCCTGAGATTTCAACACACAAATGGTTGAGCACATCTGCATCAGACAATATGATGTCACCTGCATGCACCATAGATAAAATATTAACTGCTAAAAATGTCACTGTTCTATATTTATAATATAAATGCATGCACCTCTCTCTGTAACTTTGTTAGATAATAAGAGGGACAGTTTGTTTCAAATTAAATCAAATTGCTTTCATGTGTTACATATAGTCAAATCATAATAAGCACACCACTGTGTTGATAGCTGTAAGAAACGAATATTTCTACAACTCATATGCTGAATAATTTTTAGAATACAGAGTTCATGTTCACTAAACAGATCAGCCCTTGCACCAAATAAAGATTTCATTAGTGTAATGGTCTCCCTCAAACAACAAAATGATCCTTTAGATTAATTTCCTTTGTTTAATGAATCTGTATTTTCTTGCACATGTCATTGGATCATGAAATAAGTTGTGTAAGTAAGATTGGATAAATGTTTTTTCAAGCCACAGACAGCTGTATTTAAGAGTATATACACACAAATCTTTGTCTGTAGTATTTTTTTCTATGAACTTTCATTTACAGAGTTTAATTAAGCTGTAAAATATACCTAGTAAGGCTCATGATAATGCTCAATGCCGGGCTGTAGGTCATGTTCCTTCTAGTAGGTACTCTCATGTGTAATGCTGATGCTTTCTACATAGTGCTTAAAGGAACTTAATTTACACTTTCAGTTGAAATCCATTTAACAGGCAGTGAACGAATATAGCCTAAATATTCAAAGAGCACATCTGTACATACCCTAACTTGAGGCTGTGGCTTGGTACAAACTTTATACTTCAACAAATGATTCTTGTCTTACAATCAGAAAAAATCTTTTTTTTCTTTTTACATTCACATTATCCATTATCGTAATATCCACCATAACCCAAGTATATGTCCCTCTGCTCCTTTAGCAGTCAAGAATAAAATCCTAGAATAAAAACCAACGGTCTAAGACTACATACAGTACCAAGCAATGCTTTTATAATAATCCAACTCATCTGAAAGACAATCATGAAAAAGTCAAGTGAGAAAACCCTATTTGTTACCAGTAGTATGAAGAAATGCACTGCACATTTTCATGCATGCACCCCATAAGTCTTGTTAAAGAATACGCTACACTTCTATAAAGTTACACCCACTAATCGACTAAGTACTTGAATCCTAACTACAGCTATTCCTAATTTCTTTCTTTTTAAACATCAATAAAAAGCTTTGCTGTACAGTTTAGATGGCAAACAAATGTTATTTTACCCCCCTGCTTCCATATGGAGCCCAAAGTCATTGCTCTGCAGTGTGTGTGTGTGGGATTCCATCTAGCAGCACAAGGGGCAATAACCACCAAAAAATAATTAAAAAAAGCAAACGCACCAGGACTGAGACATAATTATCAAATACCATGCATGTGCTGTATACATTTAGCAAGAAATCATTGGCTTCAAGCTGCGCTATATTACATCATGATACATTGAGAACAGTTTGGCTCAACCCCTCATCTGAAATTCATCAGCTCTTTTCATATTTGAATCAGTGCCCACTACATATGAAATACCTAAACATTTAAGAAATACAACAGTAGGTTTTAGGAGTCAAATATAGTTTCAGTGTCCAGATTGGTAATATTAATCTGTGACCATTAATATGGGTCATCAAAATAAAATGGTTCTCAAACATCCAGAACTCTTAATTCAGGATTGGGGTTTCACATACAAAATATGGCACAAATATTTATGCATAAAGTTTTAGTGGACTTCAAAATGGCTTTATTTTATTCTTGAATGTTTGGTAGCAATATCATGTTTGCAGAATCTGAAGACTCAAGAACAATATAATTCCTCACTCGCTTATTAAAATGCTAAATTTCTAACTAGTTTTGTATTCTTTTTAAGAATAATTTACTTTAGTGTAAAAAGGGAATGCACAATTGTCCGAAGTAGAAAAACTACACAGTAAGGGTAATACAGAGTAAGTGTATCTTTAATGCTATTTTTTGTTAGTTGTAAGACTGCACAATTTAAAAGAAAGCTGGCGGGATAGACCCTGCTCTGTGCTGCTGCACAGAATGCTACAGTCCATTATTATAAAAAAAAGCAGAATTTTAAATTTTTAAGCACTGAAACAACTGTTTGGCAAACAGTTTGCAAAACAGAATTAAGTTTTGGGAGATTTATATTTGGTGGAAAGCAAACATATGCTAAAAAATTGTACATGACATCCCATGTTTTTTCATAGGAGGCATATCTATAAAGAAGTGAATCTAACATTTACCAAACATTCACTGCAGGTGCGTTAAAGAATGGTGATTAATTTACCACCAATGAATGTTTGATAAAATACACATTCACTACCTCATAAATATGCAGCTTAAATATTCCCAAAGGCCTAGTATCACACTAACCCCCCCCCCCCCCCCTCCCCAAGCCCCCTTCTCTTTTATTTATCCCTGCAAACACACAAATAAAAACTGCCCTGAAAAAGAGTCAGATTCAGCTGAACATTACATTATCAAACATAAATATTAAAACTGCAGTATAAAAATGTTTCTTCTAAAAACAGTCTTTATACATAAGTTAAAAAAACTATGAGAAAAGTCCTACTTCCAAACCCAAGATTAATGGCAGTACTTGGTGATGTAAATATAAAAGCTGGCTTCAGCACAGAACCATTTTGTAATATCTTCGCATATTACCATAGTTACCTCAATACGTTTCATATGAAAAAAGATTGTTCTGCATATATGCAGATTATTAATATTAAAGAAGGAATGGCATATGGATTAACACTGGGCCAAATTATTTCCCCCAAAGTTGGGTGCCCTGAAGGCTATAAAATCAATCACCTCAAATTCTCAGATGGCTGACATATGTCCCCATCACTCTCTAGGGCAGTAGTTCCCAACCACTTGCTTGGGAGCTCTATGATTTTCATCTATATTTGTTGACGTTCGCAGAAAGCTTTCAGCAAACAGGTAGAAACTGTATAATTTCTAGAATTTCATCAAATGTTTGCTATATAATTGAAAAAAAACCTGATATATCTTTATTACAAAAATTAACTCTGCATCTTTCATTGTATTTGCCTATTGCGAAAGGTTTACTAAGGGTTGAGGACCATGTTTTTAAAGCTTTGGGAAGCCCCACCCTTCTGAACATACATGATGGGAGTTCTTAGCCCTTGTACACACGGTCGGACATTTCGACAACCAAATCCGTCGGATTTTGTCCATCGGATCTTGTCCGAAACTGTTGCATACACACGGTTGGACAAAGTTGTCAAAAAATCCGATGATGACGTAATTTCGTTACGATGGGACTACGTTCAGTCTAGTAGCCAATAGCTTTGCTGTAGGAATTTGATCTGAGCATGCGTGGCGCTTTGTCCGATCGGAATTCTCTACACATGATCGGAGAATGTCCTATCGGACCAGTTTGTCGGAAAATATTTCCAGCAAGTTTGAAAATTTGGTCCGACGGATATTCCGATGGAAACAGTCCGATGCATACCACACACAGTAGGATTATCCGACAACACGGTCCGATAGGACACATTCCGACGGATTCTCCGACCGTGTGTACAAGGGCTTAGTCTTCTTTAATACATCAAATAACATCTGCTCCCAAGTGGCAGGTTTTTTAGTGCTTACATTCAACTTTCTGTGTCACCATACTAGTGACATACTGTAAGATAGTTAATGGTGCAACGTATCCCCGTAACATTCTGGTAGAAAACACAGGACATAGTCATTTTGACACAGTGCAAACCTGTAAAGGTTATTTCTTAGAAATATGACAATTCTTGAAGATCAAAATGGCCAAAAAATGAATTCTGACATCACAATTGCTGGTGCTTTATCATTAAACACACATTTTTCCTTAGCAACTACACTTCCTGTAAAAGTTATCTGGGACATTCCCTGCATCAATGTAATAAATACTACAACAATAGTCTAATCTAATCTAAAACACACGGGATATTAGCAGCACCTATGACATGACTGCAAATGCCTCACTACAGACACAAATCATGTAACTATCACAACACACTCTTCAGAAGAGTCTACTTTAAAGTGGTTATGTGCTTCTCAAAAAGACAACCCCGTATGTGGGATTTAATTACTAGATATATAAGGCTCTAATACATTTAGGATTTGAACCAAATACAAAAAACTTGGGGCAGTAGGGATACTAGAAGTTAAAAATTTAGCTTGATATAATGTTAGTATTTTCAGGAACAACAAAAGTGACATGCAAAGGTTTCATCTGTCGCATGGCAGATGTTTGCTTTCATTCTATAGCCTGCACCACATAAAAACATGCTGACTACGGTAGTTGTTATGGAGAACACTTGCACTTGTCTATTGTTTTTTGTAAATAAAATATTCCTCTTGGATTTTTCTATGGAGCTATGAAGCATAAAAACATAAAATTACATTGTATTGGTTCAGTCCAAAGCCTCTCCCTTTCAGGCTCATAAATAAAAAAATAATAAAAGTATTTGATTGCCATGGAGCTAATGGTGGTGGCGATGGGGGTTAGTAAGATGAGATGCTACATATGGTAACAGATGAGTAAGAATCTAATTTCAAAGGGAGTTATATATTTATACACAAGCTCAGGCATATTAAATATGAAAAAGAAAAAGGTAAATACATATAAATACATGTACAAATTGGCCTACAGTCACATCACCCTGAACACGCCCAATCTCATCTGACCTTGGAGGCCAAGCAGGGCTGGGCCTGGTTAGTACCTGGATGGGGGACCACCTGGGAATACCAGGTGCTGTAGGCTAAAAAAATAAAAATAAAAATACATGGACAGAAAAAAAAAATACAGCTACCCAAAACAGATCTATAACTGGTTTGATGACTGTCAGCATTGAAGTTAGTGGTCTTAGACATTCATTAAATAATTTGATAAGTACATTAGACTTTCATTTGTGCACCAATCAGCTAACAGAAACATGCTTCCTGATTGTTGTGTAACCTACTTGATGCTGGGGAAAACAAACATAATAGAAAATGATATATTGTTTTTTCAAAGAGGACAGTGGTAAGCATCTTTAGAAAACATAACCTAATACAATTATGGTCAGCTACTTTTATTACACAATGTAATCATAATGGCACAGGAAGTTCAAATGGGCCCTAATTTAGTGTATTTTTCAAGCATCATTTGATAGTCAATGCTTGTTATATTTTCCCATATTTAAAGTCTGGACTCTTTCTATTTGGTACTGCAGATATTGGGATTGTACAGACAGTAATAGAAGCAACCATATAATTGCATATGTGGACACATACAGTCACCAAAAGACAACCCCTACCATCCTAAATGCTGACTATCCAGGTTAGGCTGACTAAATAATAATTATCAAAATCAATTTCTGCCTTGCACAAGGGAACCTTATGATTTGAACAAATGAGGTCTCATTTAGCCTGTCTATGATGGTGTTCCTGTGAGCACCATAGGTCTAGGAAAGCTATGATGAGAATCTCTAAAAATCTGTGTTTCTTCTTACACAGTTTTTATGTAGTCCTATGACAAGGGTGTAAAACCAATATGGACAATAAAAAGTGTACGACTCAAGAATCCATGCTTATTGTTTGGTATGAACACGTGCATTATGTTCCTTGCCACTATCCAAATTATGTACTGCAGCAAGTTGGAACGCTTTGGTCAAACTATAATTAGCTCACTATAGTGGGCTCACACATGGATCATTATTATAATAATACAATGGATGGTAGGAATGTGTTCACTGTTGGCCCGGTTCATACTTTAGGAGGATGGCTCAGTTGTAAGATCAACAACTATTTTTAATAAAACATGAATATTAACGCTTTGGAGCTGTTGTATAATATGAATGCATGATCGTGTTTATGCTATTATATGAATGCATGCTCAATAGCACTCCATTTTTTCACTGACCCTATATACAGCTAAAGTAAAAAATATCTGAGTTGGATAAGCTTACACGAAATGCATCTGTAAACCCTAAAGTTTTGAAGAGCAACCAGCTTCTGGGGATAAGCCAGAGGGCCAATAATGTTAACCCTAATCGAAGAGAAAGGAAAAATAAACAGGGGGTTTAAGTGACTAAAACTAGAGAGTGCAAAATCTGGTGCAGCTGTGCATGATAGCCAATCAGCTCCTAACTTCAGCTGGTTTAGTTAAGCTTTGACCAAAGAAAAATCTGGAAGCTGCTTGGTTTCTATGCAGAGCTGCATCAGATTTTGCACTCTCCAGTTTTACAAAAGCAACCTCACTGTGTGCAAAATATACATTTGCTTTATCTCTGCAGAGACACAAAATTACATACTGCATGATGTTGAGTTATTAGTCTCTAAACATAGCATCTAACAACAAAATTCTTCTAGCTCTTCTAATTTTATAAGAGAAGGTCTGGTTTATAAAGATGAAGTGTTACTCAAAGCAGCCAATAAGATGCTTTTCCTTTCTAAACTGCATTAGAAAACAACACTGCATCCCTTCCAACTAAAACACTCTGCTAGCAAACCGTGTGGTTTTATTTTCCCCAAACATGGGATGTCAGATTCATTGGTTTACATAAATTACTCCTCAAAGGTCATTTTATTGATTCTTATTGGCAAGACCTCAAGCTATTTTTTAATTGCTCCAGTGGACAATATATTTGTTTTTATTTCCTGCTGATTTACTGAATTATTTTTATTCTGAAAATGCATTTTTAACACACTGCAGCTTCAGTAGATAATGAATTGCATGGACGTCTTACATTTGCCCTTGTAGAAAATGCTCCCACACCTTTTTAACCATGTATTGTGCTGGTAGATATTGGTGGTTACTATGAGAATATGTATTCATATATGATTTTTAGTCCTGATACACAATGGATGTTTTCAACGCTGTTCCAAGGGGCGGCTAGCGTTTTGTTTTCTCCCTCTAAACACCCCTTCATTTTAGTCTATGTATCCATTCACACATAGGTCTTTAGAGGAATTTAGAGGCAGGGGCATTTGGAGGCAGAAAATACCAACTGCCAGCATGTCCAAGAATAGTGGTGTTTTGGCAGAAAAAACACTTGATACATGTAAATGTGTCTAAACGTGTGTCAATGATAGGAATTATCTCTCAAGTGCTAAACGAGCCTATCAATGGCCAAAATATATTATTAATCCTGCCAATGAAATTAATTGATGTCCAAGCGCCTGACACTCCTAAACGTGCCTAAATGTATTACATGCAATTACAAGCATCAAGTGTTTTTTCTGCCAAAGTGCCACTGCCAGGAGGAAAGGTGTCTAGGAGAGCTGGACAAAGGTCCTGTGTGCATAAGGACTATTAGTACAGACATAGAAAACCAACCTCAAAACTGACCAAACCAATGCTTCTGGTGGAAACAATACACTGTAATTTATTATGGTCGGTGGACTGATTTGATATGTATACAATAATTTGATAAATCTGACATTATAGTCTACTTAGCACTTTTTTAGTAAGCATCACATCATTGTATTATTATATATTGTTACAACAAACCAGACAGAAAGTAGTACCTAAATGACATTAGAAAAGTTCAGTAATAAAAAGAATCACTGTAATCTACATTGATACAGCAAAATTGTTCTTGTGCTGAAAACAGAATCCTTGTTTTTACAAAAAGTATAAAAACACTTAAAAATTATTTCTTTCAAATGGTAAATAGGGACCTGAATGATTTTTTCAAATACATTTGAGACAATGCATGATCCCAGAGAATTGTTGAATTAACTGAAATGGAGTGGTTTATAAAAAGTAGATAAAGGACAGTAAAAACGAATGATTACAAAAATGCATCCTGGTTTACAGGTAAAATCCTGTTTGATAGCTGAAAACAAAGAATCTGTGTTTTCAGAACTGATTATAATGCTGGCCATATACGTACTGATCACACAAACAGCCATTCAATCTGGTTGTATCAAAGTTGTTCAATATGAGAAATGATTTACGGAGCACAAACTAAATATTTTGTTTCATCAATCGCTATCAATGTAAATAGTTTATTTAGAAAAGCAAGTGATTGTTTCAGAATTGATTGAATGCTTTATACACTCCATGATCAACTTATAAATCATTTAAATGTCCAACCCATACAGTCGCTTTTTAGAGCAATAATCAATAAACAAAATTCAACAATTGCTAGATTTGATCATATTATTAAAAGAGTTCCATTGAATAACCTGATCAATGCATGCATGGCCAGCATTACAAAGCTGGTAGCATTTTATAGAGGCAGATATATTGTATGTCCAGTGAAATGTATGGTTTATGTGTGCAACTTTTCCTATACCTGAAAGAGTATAGAGTTATTTAGGGACATTTATTAAGAAAGGACCTGTTAGCAGGCCTGTTTCTTTTTTTTTTTGTTGCATTGACTCTTGTTTTTGTGTTTATGTAATAGTTTATGTATACAATTTAGCTTGGGGCTTGAAGGGATTGTTTGCCAACAATGGAATGGTAATCAGTTGTATGTCTAACCAGAAAGCTACAATCATTGGAAAGGTAGATGTCAGAGATGTTTAATATATTTGAGCACCCATAAATAACTCTTTGTAAAATTTTGAAGGAAATATCAGTATTTTTGTTTTTAAATTAGAAACTTTTAAAAGGGATTCATTTAGTAAATAAAGAAGTTCTTATAAGAGCAATACATTTTCAGATGCATCTTTCCCAGAGTAGCGCAAGAGTATCTGGTTAGTGAATGACATATGTGAAGAAGAGGAGCCAAGGTGCCAATCTAAGAGGTGGTAAATCGGTGGCAACACTGTTTTTAGCACCAAGGGGTCTTAAGTTGGGTCCACTTCCCCTTTACACATTATTACTGTTGTGAATGCAGTAAACATAATTTCTTTCCTGGTCACGTGTTATGTAGTCATTTGTGTTTTCTGCAAACACTTTTTTTTTAATCTCTTTTTGAAATACTCACTTGTGGTCTCCTGCATGTACCCTGCTTGAAAATGATTATTATAGCAATAAGGCACTTGCATAAACATCCAATCATCACTGATATAGAGCTTAGCACATGTCATCACTAACCAATGGCAGGTTTTCTTGAGAATCACACAAATGTATTTAGCTTCTATTATGTGAATAATTAAGAATTTTAAAGCAAATGTATAGAATGAATTAATGTAGCTGATCAATAAAGTTATCAAATTAAACTTATAAACAAGGGGTTAAGGGAATCAGAATCTAGCATTAAATGTTCATTGTTTAGTTTTTCCTTATACAATAACATTTTGTATGTATTTAATTATCTAAATTATCAGAATAATCAGGCATAATTAAAGTAATTGATCTCCATGGAAGAGTTTGCGCATTAATCTTTTGGCTAGTCTCTCCCTTGACAACTGCCTACGGTATGCAGTATTTTGATATCAACCATTTTCAAATATTTTGGTTTGTCTGTCAAAGATGAGTGCCAGGTAAACCACCTATCTACAGGGCAATAAAGTAGCTGATGCAACTGACAACTGTGGTGTATCAGTGAAAAATATAGCTTGAATTAGGGAATCCTGTAGACCAGATGAAGTGAGGATGTTGTACATGTTGGATCATTATCGCTGTAATCATGTGATTTAATGTGAATTAAAATGCTTCAAGGGATGTAGTAAATGCAACTGTTTCTGCACATTCATAACTGATTAGTTATTGCTCACGATTGCTGTGTTTTCTAGTGTTTTACCCATGCCTTTGCCTTTACAGTTTCATCAAGATTCAGATAAACTTTGCCTAGACAACATGATGACCCTATAACAAGCAGTTCTGAATACAGAGCATAAACTGTAAATCTAGAGTGCAGTTTTATTATTATTTATTTAGTGTTTGAGCATAATTGTGTTTTATATTAAATCACTGAAACTGTTTTCTGTATTTAACAAATGATTTATAACTGTCGGGTTTGCTTCCCATTTTGCTAGTATTCCAACTAACTGGTGCTAAACTGGGATTTCTTTCTTGAATATTGTCTATAATAACATGTGATGGTGGTATAGGCATCAAAAAGGAATGCGACTCGGATGGTGATAAGGAAATAAGAAAGCCACCTGGAATCTCAATTGTCAAAGAGCATTTGACCTCTGCCTCAATTGCATTGATTAGTCTCTCCATTATTTAGTGTGACTTATCAAATGGGTCAATATGGAATAGAATAATAACTAATGATCAAAAGTTGTGTAAAACAAGTGAGCGTTACTATAACTTATCCTTTCTATACAATAAAAAAAAAAAAGACAAAAAATAAATAAATATCAATAGTTATCCATGGCAACAAAGGGGTTCAAGTCTTATATAAATAGACAAGTGTTATAATCACTACACACTAAATTACTACTCTGTGCAATAAAGAATTTAACTGTCAAGCTAAAGGTTTTTCTGGAAACAGATGCAATTTGTCCTATACCAGCTATTTTCATAGTGCAACTAACGGGACTTCTCCTTGTTTTATGATTGATTCTCTCAAACTGAAAATTAACAGAGACAGCAACCAATCAATAGGTGGTGAGATAAAGAGCAGTTTCCGTTGTGTGCTCCCGCGGTCCTATTGTAAAGAATCAACTTGCACCAGCCTCAAAAGACAATTTAGTTGAAAGCAATAGTAGCAGAGGTTTAAACTAAGAAAACCTTAAATGAGGATTTCAGAAACTTTATAAGTTTATAAATTTTGAAGGTGATACTGAAGAAACAAAGTTGAATAATGTCAGATATCATCATCATTTCCAATTGGAATAGTTTCGGATAGCAATATAAATCTGACAAAACATTATCAGCAATATACAATAGACATTAGTTATTTTCCCCAACATGTGTCATGATTCTTACCACCCTTGATAACAAGGCAATACCCAATGACTGTTGATAGGCTCAGTT
The DNA here is from genome assembly GCF_037356315.1 of Lithobates pipiens. Classification (NCBI taxonomy): domain Eukaryota; kingdom Metazoa; phylum Chordata; class Amphibia; order Anura; family Ranidae; genus Lithobates; species Lithobates pipiens. The sequence continues at coordinate 17,992,830 of NW_027507685.1, forward strand.
TTCTGACACCATCTACAGCTCATAGAAACAACATGTTTGGTTCTAAGTACAACTCCTAAATGGCATACAGTATACAATTGTGAAGCCTGCTTCAACACTATAACAGTTGCTTATCCCCATCAGCCTGGGTCACATAAAATTGATGACACAAACTATTAATCACAGGAAAAAGAAAAATGAAAGCTGTAATTGGATTCTTTAAAAAGCACCAGTGTGTCGGTCTGCTTTTCTTTTCTGCTGTGTGATTCTACACATTGCGGACACAATTCACTGTTATTCTTTACATGGAGTCTCCAAGGGAGTCAGAGTCATCCAAAGACAGGGGTAGGTACAGATCCTGTTAAAAGTAACAAGTAGAAAATGTGTTAACTAAAAGTACAGGTTTGTTTCCGTTTTAATAACTATACATTTTATATTATACATTAAAGTGTATGTAAACCCTAACAATTAACTTCTCTTATGTGCTCCACTTTGGACTGTTAAATATTCTATGAAAAGTGTTTTTTTTTTATATCTCTATATGCTGGCCTGTGCAATCTCTAGTTTTACCTCAAACATTGCTATCAGTGTGACCCTGGACTGCTTTGTGTGTTGCTCAAGCTTACTGGAACGGGGTATGTATCTCAAGCATCCACCACTAGAAATGCTGGCATGGGAGGGAGCTCGTCCCGGCTCCTACAATCACTGGTAGTAAAGAAAAGACTCCCTGAAGCCACATATCCGTGTTGTCCCTATGCTGGATGTATGAACGCCAACCTCAGCCTGGACTCTGACCAGGCCATGCCCCCATCGCATTTCACTTCGCCCCTAGGAGCTTAGTCATGGAGATGAAGATCCCAGGCATGTGGGGGAGTATTTATGCATCATTGGCCATCATTCAAATGTGCAAAGACTTAGCAGGTGTGTATGGTGAAAGAGTATATAAAAATGACTAAAAAAATGTTAGATTGTAATTTAAATATGTGGGATGATTTAACCTCCTGAGGCTGTAAATTTCAAAGCCCTTGTACACACGGTCGGAGAATCCGTCGGAATGTGTCCTATCGGACCGTGTTGTTGGATAATCCGACTGTGTGTGGTATGCATCGGACTGATTCCGTCGAACCCAATTTTCCAACTTGTTGGAAATATTTCCCGACCAACTGGTTCGATCGGACATACTCCGAACATGTGTAGAGAATTTTGATCGGACCAAGTGCCACGCACGCTCAGATCAAATTCCTACATCAAAGCTATTGGCTACTAGCCTGAATGTAGTCCCATCGTAACGAAATTACGTCATCACGTTCTGAATGATCGGATTTTTCGACAACTTAGTCCGACCGTGTGTATGCAACAGTTTCGGACAAGATCCAACGGACAAAATCCGACGGACAAAATGCAACGGATTTGGTTGTCGAAATCTCCAACCGTGTGTACAGGGGCAAAGAATAAAAATTCAAGAAATTATAATGATAAAGTAAAAAATACTGATCCTGAGCTGGAATTAAAACAAAATTGAATGATCAAAGTGCATAAATACAAAGATGCAAAAAAAAACTAGTTCATCCCCACTGAACTCAATATTGTTGAAATTTGCAAATACAAATTTACAATACAATAGTATTATTGTGGTACATTTGGATCCATAGGAAAAGAGAGGAATGCATTTATGTACAATTGTACTCAAGCGATTATGGTTTTAGTATAGTGTCCTTATGAGTTATGTGGGTATTAATATTTAAGTTAAAAGTTTTTTCACAGCCTAGTGATATATTTGATTGATACGTTTACACGTCAATGGAGGTTGAGTCTAAACCGAGGTGTTCATTGGCGTAGTGTTCATTGGAATAGTGTTATACCGATGACTTCCTCCTTCATTTTATTTTTTAAGATTTACAAATAGATATTAATTAGTAATAAATGTGGTTTATCTTTTGGAGCTTTGACCTTGAGGGTCCACATAGATAATTATGCAGTGGAGGGGATAACATAGTGCTGATATAAAGAGATATATTTGTATTTATGTTAGGTGTATATAAAAATGTATTTAACTGCTTGCGGACCAGCCGCTGCAGTTTTACTGTGACAGGTTGGCTCTGCTGCACGAAATCACGTTATTGTACATGATCTTGCGAGGCTTGCATAGCAGGCGCATGTGCCTGCCGCTAGCTCTGTGAGTCCGACCGGGGGTCCCGCGAAGTCGATGTCTGTGGGGATACCCGCATTCATCTCACAGAGAGGAAGAACGGGGAAATGCTGATGTAAACAAGCATTTCCCAGTTCTGCCTAATGACACTGATCACAGCTCCCTGTGATCAGGAGCGGTGATCAGTGTAGTGTCACACACAGCCCCTCGCCCCACAGTTAGAATCACTCCCTAGGACACACTTAACCCCTGCAGTTCCCCCTCCTGGTTAACCCCTTCACTACTAGTCACATTCACACAGTAATCAGTGCATTGTATAAATGTGAATGGTCCCAAAATAGCGCCAAAAGTGTCCGATGGGTCTGCCATGTCGCAGTCACGATAAAAATTGCTGATCGCTGCCATTACTAGTAAAAAAAAAAAATATTAATAAAAATGCCATAAAACTATCCCCTATTTTGTAGACGCTTTAACTTTTGCGCAAACCATTAAACGCTTATTGCGATTTTTTTTAACCAAAAATATGTAGAATATATATCGGCCTAAACTGAGGAAAAAAATGTTTATTTATTTTTTGGGGATATATATTATAGCAAAAAATAAAAAATAATGCGTTTTTTTTTCAAAATTGTTTGTTTCTAAACACAAAAAATAAAAACCACAGAGGTGATCAAATACCACCAAAAGAAAGTTCTATTTGTGGGGAAAAAGGACGTCAATATTGTTTGGGAGCCACGTCCCACGACCGCACAATTGTCAGTTAAAGCAACACAGTGCCGAATCGCAAAAAGTGATCTGGTCTTTGGCCAGCCAAATGCCCTGGGGCTGAAGTGGTTAATTACTGTATTTTCAAATAAATACACAACCACATGAAAGTGTATTTTTCTTTCTGGCCATAGTTGTGTAAATATCTATAGGGATATAGTTAGTTACATTAGCTACATCTACCTGCTACCTTTACAGCCGTCACAGGGGTTTTGTTTCATTATGTTTTTCATAAATTAATACATTTGCAGAAACTACAGTAAGAGGGTTAAGACTACATTAGATTCAGACTTTGCATATCTTGTGGGTAAACCTGAACTGCAGTCACACAGCTAAATACACAAACAAAATACGTATAAGGCCCCTTTCACACGGGGCGGATCAGTAATGATCCGCCCCGTGATGATCCGCTTGCTCATCGGGAATCGTTCCGTTGTCCCCGCTGAGCCGGCGGCGGACAGGGCGGTCTCCGCACACTGTACAGGGACCGCCCTGTCAGCTCTCCGCTCTCCTCTATGGGGATTGGATGAGCACGGACCGTCTGTCCGTGTTCATCCGATCCGCTCTGCAGACGGATAGAAAAATAGGATTTTCCTCCGTCTGCAGAATCGGACAGTAGCGGAGGCGAACGATATCGGGTGTCTGCGGATGTTCATCCGCAGACACCCGCTATCCCATAGGGATGAATGTATGCCCGTATTTCATCCGCAAACGGATGGATGAAATACGGACATATCGTCCGCATGTGTGAAAGGGGCCTAAAGTAGAATTCATGGATAAACCTAATTAGTCTTAAAAATGTCCCACCCCTCCTCCTAACACCTATGCTAACTAATCTGTGTAAGAAAGATGTATATACTTACCTGTTTTCAGCCTGCTCTGGCCCTGTTTTAGTCAGTGGCGGCCGCAGGAGAGAGGAGGGAGAGCTAATGGGCTATAGGTTTAATACCTAAAGATTCATTAAATGTCACTATTGTTACCAGGTCATTTGTTCAAGCACAAATGTGAGTTCTATATGTCAGAACTGTTTTTTTTTAATTAAGGCACCATTTGCAATGTTAAACAAAAATCGATGATCACTTATTTGTCTCAAAACTCAATGTCTAAATGCACATCTGGTTTCTCTATTTGGCCAGACAAGTAGATCACAATTAAGCATTTTAGATTATAAGGTTCAATTGTGTTAATATTTCTGCTTATCGTCTTATTTATATCTTACTAAGTTTGGACCACTAGGGTGTCTTACATCCCCATAACTGTATGTCTGATCTTCAGAGGGAGGCGGACCAGGGGCCCGCAATTAAGTCGGCCCCTCGCTCCATATCCTCCATGTGTTGGGAATCCTTTGGGAAGGGGAAAAAGAGGGGGAGGGAAGATAGGAAAGGAAAGAGGGGTCAAGGGAGAGGCAGAGGGGGGAAGAGGGAGCATGTGAACAGAGTTCGGAGAGGGGGCAAGATAACCACTAGCTACCCTCCCCATCCACTCCTCTCAGCTCACCTATTGCTTTGTTAATGCATCTCAAGCCATCTGAGTGCAATTATGGTAAAGCTTAGTTGCTGCTAGCATATTAGCCACTGTTGTTCAATAGATTTTGGCATTCTTGGGACTTACGAAACTTAAAGTTTCCCAAATTGCCATGTAGTTGGAGATCCTATCTTGGGTGGTATATATCAGCTCCTCTATCCTTGCAATGTGGTCAGTGCATGACACCCATTCTTTCATTGATGGAGTCGAAGTGGATTTCCAATGAACCAGTAGGCATAGCCTGGCAGCGTTCACCATATGCATAGCTGCTGATTTAAAGCATCTTTTTTGAACGATGAAGGAGGTACTGTGCTGGCGTAAATTCCAGGGGAGCTAAGAGACTGCAGTCATTGCATCATGTATTTTCCGCCAATATGGCCGAATCTGAGGGCAGCCCCACCATACATATAGGAAGGTACCTCGCTCTTGGCCACATCTCCAGCAAAGTTCGGAGACCATGGGTATGAATTTATAAAGTATCTCCGGTGTTTTATACCACTGTGTCTTAATCTTATACCCGTTTTCCTGAGTGTGGACATTCAGTGATTCTTTATGAATGTATAAGTGAATGCCCTCCCAGCTAGTATGCGATATTTCAATATTTAGTTGCCTCTCCCAAAAATCATGTTCTGTTTGTAGGGTATTGTGTGAGTCCTGGAACATGGAAGCGTAGAGTATTGAGATCACCTGCCGCTGAGGAGGGGGACCTGAGCACAGCGATTCGAAAGAAAAAATTCTACTGTTTTGATTTTTGTGACCACATATATCCTGATAGATAATGCACAGAGACATCACTTGTGTTTTTGGACTGATTTGTAAATTATATAAATAAAGCTGTATTTTTCATCTGCCTGTTGACCTTTATTTTAAATAGATCTTTTGTATTTAATGTACCAAGAATACCACTGGGAGAGATATTGTCCACCTACTCAAATAAAAATCACATTTGTTGGGTAGAGATTATCATGGTATTAACTACTAAAATGCTAAAAAATAATTATTAGGAGGTAGGAGAAGAAACATAATACCTTGTGCTTACGGAGGCTTCCAGGACTGGTTGGGGTGGAGATAGGAGACTGCTTAGATTTAGGGGTAGATAGTTGACTGCTTGATGTTCCATTTGCTGCCAAAGAATATAAAAATATAAAATTTTAAGTAGTCTAAATAATAAATAGCATTAAAGCACAAATCAAATGTGCATATAAAATCACATTTCTGTGTCTATGCAACAAGCCAATTAACTGTTCAGTTTGAAAATAATTTGTAATAAGGAGTGCAGAGTCTTTTGAAGATGTTTATGTGTTTAAGAATATGCAATATACATCAAGCCATAAACGCTGCAATGAGTTCATACTATGTTAGCCCTTAATGTGTAATACACAACCTAGGTCTGCTACCTGCCTATGTGCCAATTGGCTTTTACTGATGGGTCATTTTTGCTTGAAAACATAAAAAGGAAATGTAGAGGTTCTGCCCATAGTGACCACCTGGGTGCCCAAAATGCAGGAACTTTCTGTAGCTCCAGTTTCTAGTCCCTCTAGATCAGGGGTCTCCAAACTTTCTTAACCAAGGGCCAGTTTATTGTCCTTCAGACTTTAGGGGAGCCAAACTGTGGGTAGTGGGAGTAGAAAATGTCCTGGGGTCACTGGGAGTAGAATATTTTAGATGTTGATGATTGAGATATATATATATATATATATTCTGAAATATTTTGTCCTTTACAGTATGCCATGCTTGAAAACAACATCTTTGGTATTTACGGTCTGAACTATTCATGCTCAGGTCTGCTGGAGGCCAGGCTTTAGCAACGCAATTGTGTTCTTGACATGTAGTGAATAAGACAAGAAGAAAGCTATAGAGGACAGAGGGAATATGCTATTTCTACCTTTCTGCTAAATTCACAATGCCTCCAGAATTGTGTGGACAGCTGCTGACATTTAAGAAAAAGCAAAAGATCACAGTGCGAAACTTGGACTAAAATAAATCTAAAACATATGCCAAAAGTTATAAGAAGCATAATGAGACACAGTAAAAATATCTTAACTAAAAGTACCCAGAGACAGCAAATGATCACTGACAACCATGGATATGAATGATGGATATAAGAATCTGATTGGTTGATAAATTCTTCCTCCAGTGACCTTTTGCAATTATGGCCTAAAGAGTCTGAAGGTGCCTGCAAGAACTGCCTTTGCTGCATATGGCAAAGCAACCACAGGAATGAAATCAGACAGGGAGTATGAATGATTACTATTATGGACACGGACAGTTTAAATCATAGTAGAAAAATTGTTTGCCTCCCTATAGAATTAAGGATTAATATCCTACAAAAATAATGGAAATTCTAAAAACATTTACACTGCTGACAGTTGCAAAAATGACTTGGTTCATGGTGAATGGTGTTTGATAGGTAAGTGGGAAAAAAAAAACACAATTAAAGAGAGAGGTTAAAGACCTGCACCTTTAAAAAAAAAATATTAAAAGCCAGCAGCTACAAATATTGCAGCTGCTGACTTTTAATAAATTGACACTTACCTGTCCCAGGGTCCAGCGATGTCGGTGGCAGATGACGAGCAATCGCTCATCTCTCCACCGCCATCCTCTGTCAGGGAATCGGAAAGTGAAGCATTGCGGCTTCACTGCCAGTTTCCCTACTGCGCATGCGCGAGTCGCACTGCGCGTCTGTACTGGTCCCCGCTGTGTCCAGGGAACTGTGTGTTTCCCAGAACACAATGGGGGGGGGGTGGCATCTGCGGCGAGCTTGTCCAGGAAATGGGGGCAGATACCTGGATTATCCAGGTATCTGCACCCCCCTCCCCCCTGAAAGGTGCCGATTGTGGCACCGGAGGGGGGGAGGGATCAGATGAGCGTAACTTCCACTTCAGGGTGGAGGTCCCATTTAAGAACAAGATTCCTAGAATGTAAAATCTGTTTTTCAGGAACTATCAATCTTAGGAACATCTAGAAAACGGCTTTTACCCTTTAAAAGGGCAGGTTTGTGAACAGTGTTTCCAATAAAAATCAGGTTGCTTTAGTGGTGGGATAAAGAATTGATAAACTTTATGAAGTATCCATTGTACCCTTGTTCAGGTTTACAAGTTAATAAGGAGCCAGTGAAATAAAATTTTAGTTTGTAACAGACTAAATAAGGTGCGATATCCAGCTATGCTGCTCATTTCTCAGGTGCATATGAACGGTAAGGAGTCCGCCAGCCACAATGTGCTCCAAAATTCGACCTGTGATAAATGAAAGCTTCAAAAGCTTTCAAGTCTGCTAGCAGTTCTAGGTGTTGTCTGGCCTGAAGGCTAATGTATGAACAATGGAGCAGACATGAATCTAACATGTTGCCCAGGGCTACCAGTCAGACTTTACTTGCCAAATTAAGTAAATACTTCAACTGCCCCACTTTTTGTTCAGTTTGTTTGTTCCAGATTTCTTAAAGCTGAAAATCCATGACTAAATAAGCCCTATATATTCATACATAAATCTTGGCATAATTGTTTTCTATATCTACAGTGCCATTTTTTAAGCCAGGGCAAAAGGGGCAGCTGCCTTGGGCCCCATCATTGTTGTGAGGCACAGAGCAGCTGCCTCATACTTGCCAACTATCCCAGTTTAAATTCCCTTGAAGTTTTAGTCCCATGTCATGTCCCAATATCTCAGTGTGAAGTTCTGTTACGAATGCTGCCCAGCTCTGCCCTATTGCAGTGTACAGATGACTCACCTGCAGACCCTGTGTCTATATGTAAATAACCGGAATTGATATGAAAATTGTGGCAGGATTAATATGTAAATAGACACAGACCGGTGGCATTGATATTTAAATAGAGGTGGCATTCATATGTATATCATGCTCCCTGAGGTCATATCCACCATCACTTCTTCTGAATGCTACCCACTGGGGAGGTAAAGGGGGAAGCTTGAAAGTCCTGCCTACAACTGTGGTCATTAAGTCTAACATCAGCCTGTTCTACAAAAGGTAAACAAATTGGAGGTGGAACCCTTTTTCAAAATAGTGCCACAACACTGTGAATTTTGGTGGAGGTGAAAAACGCACATCTCAGCAGATGCATGGGGGTGTAATTAATTAATGGCACTGCTGTGTCTCTGCTAAAGAGCAGCACATTTCTGTGGTGTCAGGGGGAGGGGGAACCAGTGTCCAAGAAGATAATGAGCAGGGAAAAATGCCTATTCTCCAGGGTAGGGAATTATCTTCCTCATAGAGGAAAATTTAACTTAGTCTTCTAAATCAAGACTGAAGAATAAGGCAATTGATACACAATGCATTATTTAAATTAATTTTTTTTCCTGGAATTGGGCTTTAAGGCCCCTTTCACAATGGGGTGGGAGCGGTGTCAGGGGTAAAACAGCGCTATTTTTAGCGCCACTTTACCGTTGTTTTAGAAACAGTATTCGGCCGCTAGCGGGCCATTTTACCTCCCTGCTAGTGGCCGAGAGAGGGTTAAAAGCAGCGCTTTTCCGGCGGTATAGCCGTGCTACCCCATTGAGTTCAATGGGCAGGAGCAGTGAAGGAGCGATGTATACACCACTCCTTCACCGCTCCAGAGATGCTGCTAGCTGGACTTTTTTTACCGTCCTGCCAGCGCATCGCTCCTCGGGGCTTTCACACTGGAGACACAACAGCGGCTCTTTCAGGGCACTGTGCAGGCGCTATTTTTAGTGCTGTAGCACCTGCAAAGTGCCCCAGTGTGAAAGGGGTCTAATAATTACCAGCACCAAAATGGTGGGTAACCAAATGGCTGATCTTGTGAAATTACAGTATTAATGTATATACAAATTTAGTGGTCATTTCATAATTTAGATTTGTTTTACCCTTAAGCCCCGTACACACGATCCGAAAATCGTACGAAAAATGCCGCATTCGAATTCTACTACATACTTCATTTTCAAATGTTTTGTTATTCTGGTAAGAATGCTCTTATGAGCAGGGCCCTCTTAACCCTTGTGTATTTTAATGTATTGTAACTGTACTCTCAGCGCTGTAGATTGTAAAGTGTTGAGCTAGTAGTTGGTGCAATATAAATCCTGTATAATCATAAAAACTATAAATATGTGTAGATTAACCACAACCCCCCCCCCCCCCAAAACATCAGCCACAGAGAGAATGCACGGTATACAATGAGCCCCTGAATCATAGGTTTGCATTGTGAGTAGTAGTACTAAAAGAGCAATCTGTGTAGCAGGAAGTAGAGCCCAAATATGTATTGTACACATATTAGCCATAATAAGGTGAGCATAGATAACTACACATACAAACAAGGTTTCTGAAACAAACACACATAAAATGTTTGAAAATACTGTACAGTATCTTAAAATGTGTATGGTTCCGGCTTACCCAATCAAAGGGATAGCATAAATATGGTTAACATAAATAACAAGCATAATTTCTGGAACACGAACCTCATTATTCCAAATATCCTTTACACATACGTACATACAAACAATATATATTTAATTAACTCATTAGTATCTTGGTGATATAATTCTTCGGTTTGGGACTGTATACCTCTCCAGCCCCTGCAGAATAACATGTGCTCTCCCTAGGACAGCCATCTTTAAAGTCTACTGGGATGTAGATGCAAATTTGGACCTGATTGGCATGGTGTATCTCTGCTGGATAATTGCTTCCAGACTCATGGAAATGCTTTTATCTCCTTACTCCAACCCCTCCATTAAGCAAGCATGAAATTAAAGCCCGGAAAACATGCCTTGCTGATTAGATTGTCTTGTTTCTAAGATTAATTTGTAACTATTACAAAACCATCACCCTGCATTGCTACTAGAGACAATATGAAGTCCTTATGTGGTTGTGTTCTGTGATGGAGAATGTCACTTGAATGAACAAAGTTGCATCTTTGTGAAATTAGTTTATACAAGTACTGTATATTGTGTTAGTAAAACTGTACATATTGTCATAACTACTTTGTGTATTTATGTATTTTATGCTGTCTCTTTCTCTAACATTTGTCAAAATTGCTAAATTGTGCTTAGGTATTTCGATTTATTTTACCCTTAAACCCCGTAAACACGATCCGAAAATCGTATGAAAAATGCCGCATTCAAAACGATCGTACAATAATCGCATCATTACTAGTACAGAGCTTTCGAGAGCCGATCAGGACAGTTTATGTGATATTATTCTATCGGACATGCATGGAAATTTTTTTCGTACGATTTTTCTTTAATCAGTACAGCTGTCATTCGAAAATGCAATACAAATGCATTACAACACATGACATCACTTCTGAATTTTTATTCTGTCATACGAGAATGTTCGTGACTTTAGTAAATTCATCAGATTTGACGTGAGATTAGCATGCAAAAAAAAAAAAAAACGGACAAAGATTCGTCCGATAATCTCATCGTGTGTATGGGGCATTAGGTGTGAAGGGCTTAAAGGCCAACTTCATTCAAAGCATTTTCTTTCATTTTGTACCGAGAGGGGAAGGGTTAGAGCCGCTGTGTTTTTTCATTGTTGACTGTGTCTCTAATTTGAATATTTCCCCTCCCATCCTGTCAGAACAGAAAGTCGTAGGAAAAATGTCTCCAATGGGGAACACAATTAAAAACATAAGACAGGGATAGCTTAGAACGTCTGACAATGTTGTTATTGCGGTCTTGGGGACAATTGCCACGCCCGCTCTTGTCATGGGATCACTGATCTCCCCAATTGGGTCAGGGGCAAAAAAAACAAAAAAAAAAACAGGAATATTAACTCCTACCACACACACACACACACGTTTGGCTTTAAATATCTGGTTTGTGATCATCATTAAACTGGACCTTCCATTTAAGATTCTGCATTCTCCTGCTGCTTTATTCTTCCAAGTTTTACCTTGTACAAAAAGCAACAGAACCAAGTTTGGCAAGTGTCATTTTTGGAGCTGACACTTTAAAGTCTAATTTTACTTATTTACAGTGATCTGTAGTTCTGAAAAACCTGATGACTGCCACTGAGGTAGACATACATTGCCATTTCAAGGCACATACATTGGGAAGTAGCAGCTGTACCAGTATTCATAGGCTTGTCTTCTGATAAATTGCACAGAGTAATAAAGTAAAAACTCAGTCATGCAAATAAAATATGTAGTCAGCCTTCAGTAAAATATTTAATGTTTCCATTTGACATGATATGATATAATAATATGATATAACAATATGATCGTCAAAGGATTGCCTAACATCTTAAAAATGCATTATATTCCTATGATTGAATACATGTTCAATATGTTTGTTTCACTAATTCACTGCAACATCTCATTTTCCAAAATCAATCAGCATAGCCTGCTCTTTTACCACATTTAATACAAGCATTGGCAACATACACTTTATTCATATTTTTGCACTGATATACTGTGTATATATATATATATATATATATATATATATATATATATATATATATGTTGTGATATGGGGGGGGGGGGGGAATCGTTAGCACAGTGGTAAAAGTATTTTTTAAGTGAGACCATGCCAATCCAAACTGCTTTTATTTGAACGAAAACTAAAAGTTGCACATAAAGGGGTTCCAGTTTCACACAGTAAAACAGGGTACCAAAAATGCCAAGCCACCTGGCTCTCTCTTCAGCCACACTGCTGCTCTTGTCACTGTCCCCTCAGACCATCTCATCCAGCTTATTTTGGCTCTCTGGACTTTCCTGGCTCACCCAGCCCATAGTCACAGCTCCCCACTGTATGGGCCCACTCCTGGTATTTCATTAGAGGTTCTCTTGACACTCAGGGCTCTCACTCCCCTGAAAGGATTTCCCAGGATAGTTGTCCCAGCTTTCTTAGTGCATTTTGTACATTTGCACCACAGTCCATTTAACATGGTTTCCTATGGAACACGATCTGTAGTGCAAATCTGCAAAATGCACAAAATATGCATAGGTGTGAAACCAGCCTTAGTCTCCCAGATTCACGTAGCCACCTCAACTCTCTCAAACATGGAGCACTGGAGTTGATTTACTAAAATTGGATAGTGCTTAAAAGTGGTTGTAAACCACGGCTGGTTTAAAAAAAAAAATACCTCTAAGACAGTGATGGCGAACCTTGGCACCCCAGATGTTTTGGAACTACATTTCCCATAATGCTCATGCACTCTGCAGTGTAGTGGAGCATCATGGAAAATGTAGTTCCAAAACATCTGGGGTGCCAAGGTTCGCCATCACTGCTCTAAGACAATGGTATAATGTGCTAGTATGCACTAGCACATTGTGAAATACCTTACAATGAAGCCCTCCAGTGCTGCATTGTGGCTGCTGAGAGGGCTGACATGTTCCCCCCGGTCTTTCTTCTGGGTTTGCACGCTCCGGCTGTGTGACTGGATGGAGCCCCGACAACATTCAGGAATGAAGCTCTAAAGTTCCAGCTAGGTATGCCGGACCTTCAGAACACATGTGCTGGTGATATTATTGGCTGCACCCATTGTGAATATCTCCTAAACGGTGCTTGTTTAGGAGATATTCATTTTACCTACAGGTAAGCCTTATTATAGGCTTACCTGTAGGTAAAAAATCACAAAGCAGGCTTTACTACTGCTGTAATTGAACAAGCTAAATTTTTTAGTAAATCAACTGCACAGTCTCTTCAGTAGGGTATCTCTGTCTCCTAACAGGAGCATACCTCCCTCCTGGCTGGAGCATTGAGCTATGGCCATGCCTTAGCTTATAACGAGTGTGCACACCTGTACCCTCACCAAGCCTGCAGGTCTCTAATAAGACCCGGACACAGGATTGAAGGCTTCATCCCACCCAAGACACTTTAAAATAATTCAAGCTCCAGGCCTCCATCTGGGATTACAAAACCTGAGAAAACTGAATACCTAATTTTCTCAGCTCAGAAACACTACTCTGGAGCCCCCCACGCTACATTAGTGTGACCCCTGTGTTGCTTTTCCCTATACTTACAGTGGCAGGGCCTAGCACTGTGACAATAAACAGTATTCATATACATATATATTACAACTTGGCACACCATTGGACAAGAAATACTGCAAATAAAAGCATAAGATTTTCAACTGTAAGGCTGCTTTCACACTGGGGCGGTATTCAGGCGTTACAGCGCTAAAAATAGCGCCTGTGTAGCGCCTGAAAAAAACCGGCCCCTTTCCCTCCAGTGTGAAAGCCGGAGGGCTTTCACACTGGAGCGATGCGCTGGCAGGACGGTGAAAAGAGTCCTGCTAGCCGCATCTTTGGAGCGGTGAAGGAGTGGTGTATTCACCGCTCCTACCCATTGAAATCAATGGGACACCGCGGCAATACCGCCGGCAAAGCGCCGCTGCAGCGGCGCTTTGCGGGCGGGTTTAACCCTTTTTCGGCCACTAGCGGGGGTTAAAACCACCCCGCTAGCGCCCGCAGACCGCCGCTAAAACGACGGTAAAGCGCCGCTAAAAATAGCGGCACTTTACCGCCGACGCCGCTCCCGCCCCAGTGTGAAAGCAGCCTTAGGCTGGATTCACACCTATGCATTTTTATTGCTTTTTGCATTTTACAGATTTGCACTACAGAACATGTTCCATAGGAAACCAAATGGACTGTAGTCCAAATCTGCAAAATGCAAAAAGCACTAAAACTGCATAGGTGTGAATCAGGCCTAAGACCCCCTTTCACACTGAGGCGCTTTTCCGGCACTTTTGCACTAAAAATAGCACCTGAAAACTGCCTCCCATTCTTTTCAATGGATGCTTTCATACTGGGGCAGTGCGCTTGCAGGGCGGTGAAAAAAGTCCTGCAGGCAGCATCTTTGGGCCAACTTTGGCGCGCCATAAAAAGTGCCTCAAAAACGCCCCTGCCCATTGAAATGAATGGGCAGCACTTTAAAAGCACCACAAAATGGCTCTCTTTTTTTTTTAAGGTCATGTTGTCACATGACCTTAAAAAAGTACAAAGCTAGAGCCTCAAAATCACTGCAAAAATGACCCGCGGTTTTTCCAGCGCTTCAGTGTGAAAGGGGTCTAATTGGTGATTGGTTAGACAACTGATTATAGTTACAAATCTTATGATTTTTATTGCTGTACTTCTTGTCCAGTTTCATCTCCTATTATTGCTGGCATTTTTTGAGCCCAGATGAAGGGGGAATTTTGAGCCCCCCCCCCACACAAGATGACCATTTCTTCATTAAGGGCCAGTTCACACCAGATGCAGTTCCGTGCGCTTTTTTTCTGCACTAAAAATGCATGCACAGTGGTTTCCATGTATTCCAATAGCTCTAGTTCACACCATGCGGTCAGTTTCCAGTTAGAACTGTATTGGTGCAGAAAAAAACGGAACTGCATCTGATGTGAACTGGGCCATACAACAAAAATATACAGCATAATAATAACTAGTACTATGGCCCTGTCACCATTTCTACATTTACACCTGAGAACACCCCAGGTGAGCTAGGTGTTAATTTAGAATTGCAACCTCCACCTCTTTCCAAGGATCTGCTAAAGTGATCTACTAACAGTCTTTGTTAAACTAGCATTACCATAGCAGTTTTTGACTTTGTATGCCCCCCCCCCCCCAGTAAGACCCCTTTCACACTGGGGCGCTTTGCAGGCGCTACAGTGCTAAAAATAGCGCCTGCAAAGCGCCCTGAAAAAGCCGCTGCTTTGTCTTCAATGTAAAAGCCCCGAGGGCTTTCACACTGGAGCGGTGCGCTGGCAGGACGGTAAAAAAAAAAAAACCTTTGAAGTGGTTTTAACCGTTTCTCGGCCACTAGCAAGGGGGTAAAACTGCCCCGCTAGCGGCAGAATACCGACGCTAAAACGACAATAAAGCAGCACTAAAAATAGAGCAGTTTTACCGCCAGCGCCCGCACCGGTGTGAAAGGGGCCTAACAGTGCACCTGTTATGTTTTCATTTTCTTTAACAGGGTGACTATGATGTTAGACCTGCAGTGCAATTACACAGAAAAGTTGTCACCCTGCGGACATGTCATTTTCAATGAATTGAATTAAAGCAAAGCTCCAGCTAAACTTTTTTTAAGCAGTTACAACATGATTTGTATCCTTTGGATAAAAAGGTTTAAACCATATGATTAATGCTGTCCATACACTATACAAAATATTGGGCAAAATTCAGTTATTTAGACAGTTTTTTAGTTTTTCGGCCAGTTAATGGGAACAAAATCGATAATTGTTGGGACGTTTTTGAGCAAAAAAAAAATGAAGGACAAGTTTGGAAATTTCCTGCCGAATGAACGATAAATTGAAAGGTTAATGTGTTTCCCGTCCGAACTGTCTGCACTAGGTATATGTAAAAAAAAAAAAAAAAAAAAAAGAAAAAAAAAAAAACGAACAAAAAATGCATTCATTTATGTCCACTGAACAATTTATCGGTCATTACATGATGGCATTATCGCCAGGGCTGTCTTTAATATTGATTGGACCCCATGCAATTTCACTCTCCACCTGCTCTGAGACATACAATAAATAGCAGCTAGACTTAAAATCAGTTTACTGTATCAGATCAGGCAGCCATTGCGATTGGTTGCCAGCAGTTACAGCATATCATTACTGCTTACTGACTGGAGGTTATAGCACACATTACGGCTCACTGATTAGTTTCTAGACATTACAACACATGATTTCTGCTTGTTAATTGGTTGCTAGAGATTACTGTACAGCAATACTGCTCACTGGTTGGTTGCTAGCACAGCACAAACTTCAAGGGACAAGGGAATTTAAACTGGGATAGTTTGAGGCAGATGCTTTGGGCCCCACAACAATGACAGGGCCCCTTTTGCCCTGCCTTTGGCTGGGTTCACACCGCTGCGGGGGGAGAACCGGATGTGATTCGCACAGCAAATCACATCCGATCTCCGTAGCGCTGCGAGTTCAGCCATACAGATAGTATGGCTGAACTCGCAGCGGTCCCGCAGCAAACTCGCACGGGACCCTTTTTTGGGTCCGCAACGGAATCGGATCGCATGGGGGTTCACACCATGCGATCCGATTCCTGTGCGAGTCGGCAGATCGCACTGCGATATGCCGACGGATCTGGGGGTGTCATTAACATAACATTGACACCCCCAGCCGTCCGCATAGGGCAGTGTGAACTGCCGGCGGGAGGTATGCGATGCGGGAAAACGCCGCGGATTCGCGGCGTTCCCGCATCGCAGCAATGTGAACCTAGCCTTTAAGACGGCCCTGACTATCGTTTGCGCTCACGGCCGAATGTTCAGCCAATTTTTTGTATAGTGTATGGCCAGCATTAGAGCTGACCACTGTTATTTGGTTTGTCCTAACCACCGTAACATTTGGTGGGCACACTGGTCTGTGTGTAAAAGTAGAAAGGCATACAGAATAAATAATAGCAAAAAATAATAACAAAAAATGATTAGAAAAATAAAAAAAGGACTTTATGCTGAAGGAGGGCATTGTATATGTTTGTGGAGATATGCTGATTGGGACACCTGAGTGCAACAGGGGTAAAAAGAATTTCTGTCAATGTAAAAAAGAGATTCATATACCGATTTAGGCATTACGGGTATAAGCCATATACTGTTACCAAAATACAATATTATTCACTATTTGGTCTTTTCAATACCAACCCTGAAAGTGAACATCTCCATTCTCAAACCCAAACCATGGCAGGAATTGAAATGCCTTTTCTGGAGGGGAACAAGTCTTTAGGCTGGATTCACACCTATGGCAGTTTTAGTGCTTTTTGCACTTTGCAGATTTGCACTACAGTCCATTTGACATGGTTTCTTATGGAACACGTTCTGTAGTGCAAATCTGCAAAAAGCACTAAAAATGCATAGGTGTGAATCAGGCCTTAGTCCTACAAATTTATTTTCTTTCGTACACATTAAACCTATATTCTCCCCATTTTTTTCATTTAAGAATGACATAGATAGGTCAAAGAAAGGAAGGAAATGGTAAGCCCTAAGCTGTAAGACATATGGACGTCTTATAAATAATTAAGAAACACCATGCATAATTAATTTTCAATATGAATCTCAAGTAAAACGTGGAAGTATAATCTTTATGTGGTTCTGTAAAATAGCACTTTTCTAACCACAAGCAGAAGGATATCATTCAGAGTGACATTTTATTGGTCTAGACTAAGTCACAGAAAAATAAGTCTCAGTATCCAAACACAATCATTCCAGCTATAAAGAAAATGAGTGTTTCATCACATAATTCATATGACACATAATTGTTCAGTTGTACGATGCAATATTTACTGTTATCAGAATGTCAGTTCACATATAATGAAGTGCTCACTATAAAACTCTACAGAAAAATCCCTCCAAGGGAAAGTAGAAAGTCTATGAACAAATCCAAATCACAGCAAAAAGTATGTGACTTAATGAGCTAATAAAAAATATAGGCCCTTATAAAACAAGTCCCTATACAAATTGTATAACTAACTACATGACCTTAGCCAAGTTACTGTGAGGTTCATTTACTAAAATTGGAGATTGCAAAATAAGGTGCAGCTGTGCATGGTATAGCCAATCAGCATCTAACGTCAGCTTGATCAATTAAGCTTTGACTTAAAAAAAAAAGCAGATCAGTTTCTATGAACAGCTGCAGCAGATAAGCACTCTCCGGTTTTAACTCAACCCCTGTGTGCATGATGCATGTTTATGTGCTGACCAGGCAGGACAGTGATTGATTTGGCCAATCTGATCGCACTTAAAGCGGGAGTCCACCGGGACTCCGCGTTTTTTTTTTTTTAAAAGCCAGCAGCTACAAATACTGCAGCTGCTGACTTTTAAAATAGTGACGCTTACCTGTCCAGCGCGCCCGCGATGTCGGCACCCGAAGCCGATCTCTAGGTCGCCTGTCGGGTCCTGCCGCCGCCATCTTGGGTATGGGAATCAGGAAATGGAGCCTTTCGGCTTCATTTCCCAGTTCCCTACTGCGCATGCGCGAATCGCGCTGCGCAATAAGGACGCTCCCCGCTGCCTCTGGGATCTGTGTGTTTCCCAGCAGGCAGCGGGGCACTTGCGGAAAGGGGCGTAAGTTACGCCCCTTTCCGCAGAGAGCTATCCCGGAAGTGGGTGCAGATACCTGGATTATCCAGTTAACTGCACCCCCCTCCCCCCTGAAAGGTGGCGATTGTGGCACCGGAGGGGGGAAGGGGTCCGATGAGCGGAAGGTCCACTTTAGGGTGGACCTCCGCTTTAAAGTGCAACTGTGCCTAGATTGCAAACATTAAACCATTAACATATTTTTACCAAACAGTGAAAGAGCTTTAAAGTGGTTGTAAACTTCCAAATTGAATTCTGAAGAAAGCACACATTTCTATAGTGTTTACTTCCCTTTCCCTAAAGCACTTAGGCTGCTTTCACACTGGGGCGAGAGCAGCGTCGGCGGTAAAGCGCCGCTATTTTTAGCGGCGCTTTACCGTCGTTTTAGCGGCGGTGTGCGGGCGCTAGCGGGGTGGTTTTAACCCCCGCTAGCGGCCGAAAAGGGGTTAAACCCGCCCGCAAAGCGCCGCTGCAGCGGCGCTTTGCCGGCGGTATTGCCGCGGTGTCCCATTGATTTCAATGGGTAGCAGCGGTATAGGAGCGGTGAATACACCGCTCCTTCACCGCTGCAAAGATGCGGCTGGCAGGACTTTTTTCACCGTCCTGCCAGCGCATCGCTCCAGTGTGAAAGCCCTCCGGCTTTCACACTGGAGTTAAAGGGGCCGGTTTTTTTCAGGCGTTACACAGGCGCTATTTATAGCGCTGTAACGCCTGAATACCGCCCCAGTGTGAAAGCAGCCTAAGAGGGCTTTCACACTGCGCTGCTCATAGCGGCGGCAGTAAAACGCTGCTATTTTTAGTGGCGTTTTCCCGGTGGATTTGCGGCGCATTTCGGCCACTAGTGGGGCACTTTTACCCCCCCCGCTAGTGGCCTAGAAAGGGTTAAAACCGCCCGCAATATAGTGCAATAGCGGTGTTTTGCCAGCGTTATTGCAGCACTGCCTCATTGATTTCAATGGGGAGCAGCGGTGGAGGAGCGGTAAACACACCGCTCCTTCACCGCTCCACAGAAGCTGCTGGCAGGACTTTTCCTGACATCCTGCCAGTGCACCGCTCCAGTGTGAAAGACCTCGGGCTTTCACACTGGAGACAATGGTGCAGCAGTTTGAGGGCAGATTGCAGGCGCCATTTCTAACACTATAGCGCTTGCAAAACGCCCTCGCTGTGAAAGGGGTCTAAGTGGTTGATTTACTAAAGGCAAATAGACTGTGCCCTTTGTGAGCGTAGTTGCACTCATTATCCCCAGAACTTAATGAATGTGGTGAGCCTTCACTTTGTAAGGTTGGATTCACACCTATGCAGTTTTTGTGCTTTTTGCATTTTTCAAATTTGCACTACAGAACGTGTTCCATAGGAAACCATGTTAAATGGACTGTAGTGAAAATCTGCAAAAAGCACTAAAAATGCATAGGTGTAAATCCAGTTTCAAGAAGAATACCCAATCAGGTGCAAGGAAAAAAAAAAAAAAAAGCATTTTTGCTTGCCTGTGCGATTCCCACGTGGCCACTAAAACAAGCCGCCCCTGATCTCTCTAGATGCTTTCAACGCAAAGTCATTAAAGTAGCATTAAGTTATCAGTGTTTTTTTAGCTTAAAGTGATATTAAAGGTTACGTTTTATTTTTCTAAAATAACCATTTGACTTCCGGAAGTTTTACCCCCTCTTCATGACCAGGCCATTTTTTGCGATGCAGCACTGCGTTAGTTTAACTGACAATTGCGCGGTCGTGCGATGCTACACCCAAATAAAATGTATGTCCTTTTTTTCTCACAAATAGAGTTTTCTTTTGGTGGTATTTGATCAACTCTGTTTTTTTATTGTTTGCGCTATAAATAAAAAAGGACCAACCATTAAAAAAAAATAAAAAATGTACTTTCTGCTATAAAACACATACAATTAAAAAAAAATTAAGAAATCTAATTTCTTCATCAATTTAAGCCAATATGTATTCTGCTACATATTTTTGGTTTGCGCAAAAGTTATAGTGTCTACAATCTATGGGATATTTTTTCATCTTTTATTTTTTACTAGTAATGGCAGCGATCTGCGACTTATAGCAGGACTGACATCATCTTTCACATTATGCAAAAAAAAAAATGGGCTAACTTTAGTGTTTATTTTATTTTTATTTTTTTAATTAATGAAAGTGTTTTTTATTTCCAAAAAAAATTGCGTTTGAAAAACTGCTGTGCAAATACATTGTGACATAAAAAATTGCAACACCCACCATTTTATTCCATAGGGTCTCTGCTAAGAAAAAAAATATATAATGTTTGGGGGTTCTAAGTAATTTTCTAGCAAAAAAAAGTAGATTTTTACACGTAGGAGTGAAGTGTCAGAAATTGCTCGGATGGCAAGTAGTTAATGCAGAGAATGCATTAACTAGTTCAAACCCCGGAAGAATTTACCCCCTTCCTGACCAGAGCACTTTTTGCGATTCAGCACTAACTGACAATTGCAGGTCTAACTGACAATTGCACGGTCATGCGACGTGGCTCCCAAACAAAATTGACATCGTTTTTTTCCCACAAATAGAGCTTTCTTTTGTTGGTATATGATCACCCCTGTGGTTTATTTTTTGCGCTATAAACAAAAAAGAGCGACAATTTTGAAAAAAACACATTATTTTTTACATTTTGCTATAATAAATATCCCCCAAAAATTTATAATAATATTTTTTTTCTTCAGTTTAGGCCGATACGTATGCTTCTACATATGTTTGGTAAAAAAAAAAAAAAAAAAACGCAATAAGCTAAGTTATAGCGTTTACAAAATAGGGGATAGTTTTTTTTGCCATTACTATTAATTTTTTTTTTTTTTACTAGTAATGGCGGCGATCAGTGCTTTTTATCGTGATTGCGACATTATGGCAGACACATCGGACATTTTTTAAACATTTTTGGGACCATTGTCATTTATCAGTGCTATACAAATGCACTGATTCCTGTGTAAAGGACACTGGCAGTGTAGGGGTTAAGTATGTCCTGGGGAGTGATTCTAACTGTGGGGGGGCGTGGCTACATGTGACACGTCACTGATCTCTGCTCCCGATCACAGGGAGCAGAGATCAGTGACCCTGTCACTAGGCAGAATGGGGAGATGCTTGTTTACATTAGCATCTCCCCATTCTTCCTCTCCGTGAGACGATCGTGGGTATCCTCACGGCGATCGAGTCCGCGGGACCTGCCACCCGACTCACGGAGCTTGCCGACGACGTGTGCGCCCGCTGGCCGCTTCTTAAAGGGCAACGTACAGGTATGTTAGTTTGCCTGTACGAGCCCTTCTGCCGAAGTATATTGGTGTGAGGCAGTCGGCAATCGGTTAAGGTTAAAAAAAAAAAGCCTTTAGCCTTTAGAATCACTTTAACATTAAGCACAATAAAATAAATAATAATAATTCACCAGTAAACTATTTCTTAAAATTCTATAAAAGTTTATATAAAATTCTTAAAAGTTTATAATTGCTGGCTCCTGCTCCCCCAGTGCTGCCTCCCTAAACTTCTAGTCTTTACAGCAAAGAGTTAGCAGTGGGCAGTCCAGTCTCCATCTAGTCTGTTAGCTTAGGCCCTTTTCACACTGGGGTGGTGCGGGCGTCGGCGGTAAAGCGCCGCCATTTTTAGCGGCGCTTTACCGTCGGTCTACGGTCGCTAGCGGGGTGGTTTTAACCCCCGCTAGCGGCCGAAAAAGGGTTAAAATGCCAGCAAAGTGCTGGCACTTTGCCGGCAGTATAGCCGCGCTGTCCCATTGATTTCCTTTCACCGCTCCAAAGATGCGACTAGCAGGACTTTTTTTACCGTCCTGCTAGCGCACTGCTCCAGTGTGAAAGCCCTCTGGCTTTCACACTGGAGTGCAAGTGGCCATTTTTTTCAGGCGCTATTTTTAGCGCTGTAGTGCCTGAAAACCGCCCCAGTGTGAAAGGGGCCTTAGAGAGTGAAGGGTGAAGGAGAAGGTGCAGTACTTCCCTAAACTTTACAGCTTCAAAACACCTGTTGTATAATTACATGCCAGGATCTGCTTTCCATAAAAAAAAAACAACCATTGTGTTGTGAAATTAATTTGAATTCTCCACAATACTTACAGGCACATAGATGAATGAAGGTTTGTTTTACTACTGCTTGATCAGATTACACTTTAGGGCTCCTTCACACGGACGTGCCCATGTACAGAGCCCGCTCTGAGCAGGAAGATGACAGGTCGGTCTCTGCACACTTTGCAGGAACGGACCTGTCAGAGCCCCGCTCTCCCCTATGGGGGATCGGATGAGGATGGACCGTAGAGTCCGTCGTCACCCGATCCGATCCTCAGATGGAAAGTAGGTTTTTCCTCCGTTACACTTTTTCGGATTGGAGCGGGTCGGATGTCAGCGGACAGGTCACCGCTGACATCCGATGCTCCATAGAGGTCTATGGAGCGTCCGTTCAGGTCCGCCTAAAAAACTAACAGGCAGACCTGAACAGATTGTTCGTGTGAAAGAGGCCTTAGCCCTTGTACACACAGTCGGAGATTCCGACAACCAAATCCGTCTGAGTAATTCCGACTGATTAATTCCGGAAGGAGTCCGGAAGTGATGTTGCATACACACGGTCGGACTAAGTTGTCGGAAAATCCGATTGTACATAACGTGATGCCGTTATTTCGTTAGGACGGGACTACGTTCAGGCTAGTAGCCAATAGCTTTGGTCTAGGAATTTGATCTGAGCGTTGTCCGTCGGAGTAGGCTACACATGATCGGAGTATGTCCGATAGGAGCATTTTGTCGGAAAATTTTACTGGCAAGTTGGAAAACTTGGTCCGTCAGATATTCCAACGGAAACAGTCCGATGCAGACCACACACAGTCGGAATATCCGACAAAACGGTCCGATAGGAAACATTCCTTCGGAATCTCCGACCGTGTGTACAAGGGCTAAGTGTATATGATCTAGGCACAGGTTTACTTTCAGGGGGTTCATAGATATTTTCATTATCAGCCTGTCTGGACAAAATTAGCTGGATTTAATAGGCAACCTTAGTGCTTGTAAAAAAAAATTTTTTTTAAATGGGCCAGTAGAGGATCTATGATCCAGTATTCCTACTGTTACTAAAATGTTTATAACCCAGTCATTCCAGAAGTATCTGAAAAGGCAAAATACAGGAATCACATTTGTCATTATAACCACATTAGTTTTACAGCTTTGCGTCCACATTTCCTTACGATTTTTAGCAAGTTTTTTTTTTTTTTCCTTATGTGCACTTTAATGCATTTTCATCCATTCAGTTTTTTTTCCCATTTTCATTAGGCCAATGAAAGTCAAAATGTAGCGGTTGCTAGGTGGTAGGGACTTGTGGCATGCACTAAAATGCTTAAAAATGTTTTTTGTATGCCACCTATGTCTATGGGGCCAAAAAATGTGATGATGCACAAAAAACCACCCAAAAAACAAAAAAACAAACAAACACTTGTAATATTTTTCCATGTACTATGGAAATCCTCTTGTTGCGTGTCTTTGTCAGTGTGAACGGGACCTAATATAAGGGAAAATCACCTGACCCAGTAAGGCTGGATTCACACCTATGCATTTTTAGCGCTTTTTGTACTACAGTCCTTTTAACATGGTTTCCTATGGAACACGTTCTGTAGTACAAATCTGCAAAATGCGCTAAAAATGCATAGGTGTGAATCCAGCCTAAGGCCCCATGCACACAAGACGCCGGTGCAAACTCTGCTGAACACATGTTTTTAAAAGCTGAAAATGGCATTTAGAAACGCCTGTTTTGCTGTGATTTTTAGCGTGATTTAGCTGCGGTTTACCGCGTTTGCGTCTAGAAGTGTTTAGTTAGCATCAACGTTTAGATAACATCATAGACCCTTCACAAGCTCAAAAAACATTATTATTAACTATTTCAGCCATTATGTGAGACCAGAGTGAGTATCAGCAGCTGTGAGAGCAGCAGTGAACTTGTATTTAGCATGTCACTTGCCACGTCACCTGCCACAAGTTGTGGATTGTCCACTTGCCAGGTCACTTGCCGCATCACTTCCCACATCACCTGCCACAAGTTGTGGATCGTCCACTTGCCACGTCACTTTCCACGTCACCTGCCATGTCTCTTGCTACGTCTACTACCACAAGTTGTGGATTGTCCACTTGCCACGTCACTTGCCACTTCACCTGCCACATCATCTGCCACAAGTTGTGGATTGTCCACTTGCCACATTACTTGCCAGGTCACCTGCCACATCACTTGCCACGTCACCTGCCACAAGTTGTGGATTGTCCACTTGCCATGTCACCTGCCACAAGTTGTGGATTGTCCACTTGCCACGTCACTTACCACCTGCCAAGTCACTTTCCACAAGTTGTGGATTGTCCACTTGCATTTGCAATTGTTTAAAAAAAATGTAATGGTTTTTCATCATTTGCCATAATTTTTGAGATTTTTAATGTAAATAAATAGGGCACCTTTAAAAACGCTTATAAACTAACGTTACCGCGTTTTGACGTGTTTGGCATCTGAAACGTGGAAAACGTTTGCATCTGAACCCATTTTTTTGCTTCTGGAAAAACGAAGTTAAACACAACTGCATAAAAACGGCAAAGAACGAGACTGTGTACATGGACACATAGGATAACATTGAATGAGTTCAGGGGCAGTTGAAAAAAGTGTCCAACTGCCTCTGAGCACATGTTTAACAGTGTCTCGTGTGCATGGGGCCTAATTCAGCTGTGGTAGAAAACTTCTGCCCCTACCATCTCAACTGATATAAAGTTTATGACTCCCCCCGGGTAACATGGACCCTCAGATTCACCCGTGGCGGCTGGGCACTAGCGCATGCCTACTAACGCAGTTCGCCGGCCCATCCGGCGTTTTGCCACTTTCTTCCATCATGGGTGACTCCCCCATATCCTACATGGATCGCTGGAAATATCATAAACTATTGAACTTTGTTCGCATGCTCCCAAAGCCCTTGCATTCCTTGGCAGAGCTTACACCTGTGGAAACCGCATTTGCCGACCCTGGCCCGATTGAGAGGCCGGTTTCGTACTTTTATCAGGCATTGTTGTCCCTCACTTCTACTGGTACTCCCTCATTCCTACGGTACTGGGAAAGGGAACTGCATACGGCTCTATCTCCGTCCCAGCAGTCACAAATCTTAACCCTGGCTCATACCTCCTCTGGATCTTCTAAAGCATCAGAAATGGCGTATAAACTTTTGACCAGATGGCACTACACACCGGTTGTTTTACACAGGTTTTCTCCTCAGTCCTCCCCACTGTGCTGGTGGGAGTGCGGGGAGGTAGCCACTCATGCTCATATTTGGTGGTACTGCCCGAGGATCCGCCCATTCTGGCTGGCGATTTTATATACGATTAAAGAAATCCAGGGGTGGGAGGTACCTAACGACCCGTGGTATGTTCTGTTCCATTGCACGGGGAGGCCGACGGGCCCCTATAAAAGGTCGATTACACCACACCTCCTAAACGCTGCCAAAACCCTCATTCCTCAGTTTTGGAAGCTGAAGACGATCCCCACGCTCCGGCGTTGGTTACTCAACGTGGATACCACATACTACATGGAGGACATGACTCTCTCCCTCCGGGGTAAATCTGAGTTGGCAACGAAGATCTGGGCCTGTTGGGTTGCCTTTAAATATTCATCCAGTTATGCAGCCTCTACTGTAACTTTGCAATTGTTTATCCGAGGGTGGTCTGCCTTCCTTCCCCCCTCCCCCCCCCCCCACCTTCTCCCACATCCTCCCTTATTTCTCTATTTCTCTCTCTTCCTGTTTCTTTTTCCTTTCCTTTACTCTTCCTCTATTTCTGTCCACTGTATTCTCCCTTTCATAATGAAAGAGGTGGGTGTAGTTGACTGTTCCATTGTAACTAACGATATAATGATGCTGCCCTTGATCTTGGTTTATGTATTGATCGTTATGCTTTGTACACACTTCTCTTCTTCAATAAACATTAATTATAAAAAAATAAAAATAAAAATAAAGTTTATGACTGGTACCATACATCCTGTGTCATTTGAGGGTTGAGTTACACTTGTGGGTTGTAGTAATGCCCATTAATGCACGTTTTAACACACAGTACTTATGTTAAGGCTTTGGTATATGTTGTTTGTGTTGCTGTTCATTCTGATTGGCACTTAAACTCTAATATGCAATAAAGAAAAAAGGATCTGTGGTATAAAACATAGCACAACACACAAATAATAATACAGATTTGTTAAGAAAAATAGTGCAGGTACAATGTTTGCATTGAGTTGGAAATGAATGGCCTAATTGCAACAGGTTTCATTATGCATCTCATAATCCTAATGCTAACCGAAACTTTGTAGCTTCAAAGCTAGACATGATGCAAATTAAAAAGTTTAATGCAAATAAACAGCATTGTTTATTGTAGAAACACAAGTCTTGTTGGACTGAAATGAAATATAGTACAAAGGACAGCAAATCCAGACCTAATCCACTTCTGTTATTTATTACGGTTTCCTATTTTATTTTCAGCAATACCCTGGTATTAGAAGGAACTTTTTATTCAAATTATCTGATAATACAAACAAATGTCTCATGTTAGAGCACTAAATATAGCACTGCAGATGGGGGCAGCAAGCAAGATTATGACCAAAGCCTCATACACACAGTTTGTTGGCCAACAAAACCATGGACTTTTGTCCGAAGGGCATTGGCCCAAACTTGTCTTGCATACAAACGGCACGCAATTGTTGGCCAACAATCACGAAGGTAGTGATGTACTACATGTTTTTTCAGCTCTTTAGTGCCACCCTTTGGGCTCCTTCTACTAATTTTCGTGTTAAAGGTGGGTGAGTGTGTGGTCTACGGTCTCATTGTTTTATTTTTTTAATGTACAATAATGCTTTGCTATGTGTTTTACTTCAAATGACAGTTTGGGAGTAGGCAATTACATTTAAAAAAATGCAATGTAAAATTAACAAGGTACACGAACATAGTTGTATCTTTAACTGTACACGGAAGGCCGCGCTTATGGAGCAGGTCACAGTCAAACAGGGATATATGTGAATGCCAGTGTCTCCCCCTGACTCTATTGATAATGTGTTACTAGTTGCAGTTTTTATGAGGTATAGCAATGTAGAAAATGCATATATAAAAGTTGGATCTATTTATATTAATCACTATGAGGTTGCTGCCTCCCTAAGAACACAATCTGAAACCCAGGTTATGTTTAAAAATTGAATAGTAATGATGGGCTAATGGCGCTACCTCAAACCTTCTGTTACCTATTATCTTCCCTATAGGCTCTGTGAGACCCAATTTGTGCTTACTATAATGTCCCAATTGTTTAGTGTTTATGTCCAACTAATTCTTTCTATTAACCCAAATTCAACCATGTGCCACTACAAATCAATTATATTGCTTACCCTAAAAAAAGGTGACACGTACAGTTATTCACTAGCGTGATCAAACCCTCAATCAGAATCCCAAAGGGATAAAAAATAAATAAATTAAACCCTAAAACACCCAAAACCACATATAAAATCCAAGAATCCCAAACAATATACAAAGTATTTTTGTGATAGTAATTTTTGTGATACCAAAAATATTAGTATACTACACAGCAAGCAACCGCACTTAGTGTACAAAACCCCTAATCGGGGAAAATTACACCTATAATCGCACTGCGTTTGTGCAGTTCCTGTGCAATTACTGATACTGTGCACAATTTATATTTCCACTATAATACCCCGTGGGTGAAAAAATATATTACAATAAAGGAACAAAGACCACCAAGACCATGAAAAATACAAAAATAAAAAATAATAAAAAAATAAAAATGAATAAATGTGCGGGGTGGTTCCTAACCCCCTTGCAAATGTGAAAAATACAAAAACCTAGAAAAAATGTAAATAAAATCCAAAAAATATCAATAGGTATATATATATATATATAAGGTCCACAAAGAGTCTCTTATCATGTATTTTCAACCATGCGATTATTCTTTTTCAAATAACAGGAAGGTGACTTTTGTGATTAGGCCTGCTTATTGGTGACTTCCGTGCTCGTTCCCCCTCAAGGGTCCCCACTCACCGAATCCACGCACCCCCTAGGGGGTATATTGCCTGTAATCTGTGCTCCACTGAGTTGAGGATTCTTCTAATTAGCTCTGTCTTCAGCTGGTCTTCCCCAGGGTTTATTGGAAATGATGAGAGAAGGAGGCTTTGTTATCCACCAATGGGTCCTCAAGAAAGAAAAAATCTACTCATGGTGTAGTATTCTCAATAACTGACCACTTGAGAGAAAGGGAAACGGGCTACAAAAAAGTTCTTCAAAAAGGCTTGCACAGAGTAATAGCTTCTGAAAAGATTTATATACCTTATTGATATGTATATAGCAGAGGACTAATGATCACTCAAAATATGCTTTATTACAAAAATGTTATATAATTACAGAAAAGAGAGCTTTCGCATATGCTAAAAAATTATTTTACAGCGCTTAGTGCAAAAAAAACTTTTTTACAAAAATGTCCCTTTAAGTCAAAAGTGCGATCTACAGCAATTGTACTATGAGCCTGTAAATTTAGTATATATGTATGTACCAATAATGCATCTCAAAAGAGTATACCAAAAAGTGGCAAAAAATAAAATAAACTAAAAGCCAGAAAATCAGAAAAATATAAAAAAAAAAATAAAAAAATAAAAAAAAAAAATGTATCTTAAAAACAGCGGTACAATCCTTTTTAGTGCAAACCAGCGCTATACACAGTTACATGGAGCCTAAGTCCCCAATTCTCTAGGGGGTCCCGTTTTTTTAGGCACTACAGGCTTCCCATACACTGGATGCAAAGCTACTTATCTTCATTAAGCAGTCATCCTCCTATGGACGGAGGTTTAAAAGAAATTTTAGCACCAGCTGCTGAGGACGTCTATGACGAAACGCGTACAGCGTCATTACGTACACCACGTCACTTCCGGTGCGCCTGACCCGGTGGAGCGCAGCTGGAGCGCACGCCGTTCGATTAGGGGATTACCCTTGTGGATGAGCGAACCGGGCTGGTGCTAAAATTTCTTTTAAACCTCCGTCCATAGGAGGATGACTGCTTAATGAAGATAAGTAGCTTTGCATCCAGTGTATGGGAAGCCTGTAGTGCCTAAAAAAACGGGACCCCCTAGAGAATTGGGGACTTAGGCTCCATGTAACTGTGTATAGCGCTGGTTTGCACTAAAAAGGATTGTACCGCTGTTTTTAAGATACATTTTTATTTTTTATTTTTTATTTTTATTTTTAATATTTTTCTGATTTTCTGGCTTTTAGTTTATTTTATTTTTTGCCACTTTTTGGTATACTCTTTTGAGATGCATTATTGGTACATACATATATACTAAATTTACAGGCTCATAGTGCAATTGCTGTAGATCGCACTTTTGACTTAAAGGGACATTTTTGTAAAAAAGTTTTTTTTGCACTAAGCGCTGTAAAATAATTTTTTAGCATATGCGAAAGCTCTCTTTTCTGTAATTATATAACATTTTTGTAATAAAGCATATTTTGAGTGATCATTAGTCCTCTGCTATATACATATCAATAAGGTATATAAATCTTTTCAGAAGCTATTACTCTGTGCAAGCCTTTTTGAAGAACTTTTTTGTAGCCCGTTTCCCTTTCTCTCAAGTGGTCAGTTATTGAGAATACTACACCATGAGTAGATTTTTTCTTTCTTGAGGACCCATTGGTGGATAACAAAGCCTCCTTCTCTCATCATTTCCAATAAACCCTGGGGAAGACCAGCTGAAGACAGAGCTAATTAGAAGAATCCTCAACCCAGTGGAGCACAGATTACAGGCAATATACCCCCTAGGGGGTGCGTGGATTCGGTGAGTGGGGACCCTTGAGGGGGAACAAGCACGGAAGTCACCAATAAGCAGGCCTAATCACAAAAGTCACCTTCCTGTTATTTGAAAAAGAATAATCGCATGGTTGAAAATACATGATAAGAGACTCTTTGTGGACCTTATATATATATATATATATACCTATTGATATTTTTTGGATTTTATTTACATTTTTTCTAGGTTTTTGTATTTTTCACATTTGCAAGGGGGTTAGGAACCACCCCGCACATTTATTCCTTTTTATTTTTTTATTATTTTTTATTTTTGTATTTTTCATGGTCTTGGTGGTCTTTGTTCCTTTATTGTAATATATTTTTTCACCCACGGGGTATTATAGTGGAAATATAAATTGTGCACAGTATCAGTAATTGCACAGGAACTGCACAAACGCAGTGCGATTATAGGTGTAATTTTCCCCGATTAGGGGTTTTGTACACTAAGTGCGGTTGCTTGCTGTGTAGTATACTAATATTTTTGGTATCACAAAAATTACTATCACAAAAATACTTTGTATATTGTTTGGGATTCTTGGATTTTATATGTGGTTTTGGGTGTTTTAGGGTTTAATTTATTTATTTTTTATCCCTTTGGGATTCTGATTGAGGGTTTGATCATGCTAGTGAATAACTGTACGTGTCACCTTTTTTTAGGGTAAGCAATATAATTGATTTGTAGTGGCACATGGTTGAATTTGGGTTAATAGAAAGAATTAGTTGGACATAAACACTAAACAATTGGGACATTATAGTAAGCACAAATTGGGTCTCACAGAGCCTATAGGGAAGATAATAGGTAACAGAAGGTTTGAGGTAGCGCCATTAGCCCATCATTACTATTCAATAGTTGTATCTTTGACCTTAAAAACTACGGGATAAGGGTGCTGAGGTAACTTGCCCAAAAACAAATAAATAATGTTTTTGCTTTTCTTGATATCTTGATATCACTAGAAAAAAAAAAAGCCTTCGAAAATTTGTTTGCAATAACTCCATCAGTATCACCAGCAAAGCAGCTTCATTATTATCCCATTAAAGAAAAAGAGAATGTGCGCTGGATTTCGAGATTTCATAATTTGCCTCGTGATGAATGTTAATTCTCCATTACGAACACTAGTTTACAAGACTGACTGCTTCTGGCTCGTCCTTGCTTCCGAGCATGCGTGTTTGTACTTTGGAATTTTGTCCGACGGACTTATGTGCACACACTCAGAAAATCCGACAACAGACATTTGTCTGCGGAAAATTTTAATACCTGCTATCCAACATCTGTCCACGGAAAATCCAACAACAATTGTCCGATGGAGCGTACAAACGGTCAGATTTACCGCCAACAGCCTGTCATCACACATTTCCTGTCGGAAAATCCGATCGTGTGTACTAGGCTTTAGGCCTCATTTACACTTGCTTCAAGATGTGGCATTTGACACTCTTTTTTAAAGCGCTCTGAATGCCAAGCAAAACGCTTTTTACTAAATTAAATGGTTACCTTACAGTCCTGTACACACTGACTAGGGAAACTTGTTTACCATAGATGGGGAGGAGGGGCAAAAATGTACTACTGGGCAATGAGCTCAGGAGGTGGTAATGTATTACCGGGGGGGGGGGGGCGGGGTAATGAGCAAAAATTGGAGGGATGTTGTGCAATTTTGCTGAGGGGGGATGTACAACCGATCAGGGAGAAGGGGGCTTCTACTGAACTGGAAAAATGCTGAGCAGGGGATTTATTGAGCCAGGAAACTACAGAGTGGGGGATCTACTAAATTGGGGGTACTAGTGAACTGGAGAACTGCTAAGCCGGATATCTACTGAGCCAGAACACTGATGAGCTGAAGATCTGCTGAGCAGTATTACCCCCTGATGAGCGGGGGTACTACTGAGCCACCAAACCAAAAACACTTTCCATTTGACACCACTCTCCCTTTAAAATAAATAGAGAACACACACACAGAAGGCATTTGTCAAACTTACTTAAAAGAGAAGTATGGGATTTACAATAAAAATCTTATACTCACCAGGGTGGATGCAATATCAGTCTGATGTTACTTCTGTTCCATGGTGCCTCTGCACTGAGAAGTGAGTGATCAAAGATTGCTTAAAGACTGCTAATCGCTCAGTTCTACCCTCTTCTCTGAACAAAGAGAACAACTCTCTGCTCTGTCCTTCCATCGCTCACTGGAACACTAGGCTGCGGATGGGAGGAAATGGCTGGATCGGTCTTCCAGTGGCACAGCTGTGCTTTGTACTCTTCAGTCTTAGTAACCCCAATGTGTGTGTGCCCATATGTATAGATGAAAGCTGTATATGTTTACAATATGTGTGTGTGCAGCTGTGTTTACACATGTGTTTAGTTGTATGTTGTATGTGCAGTAAAGGGGTCCAAACACATTTTTGTTTTATTCTGTCATCCATGTCAGAAAAAGGTTGAGCACTACTAATTTAAAACCTCCACTCAAGCATTTTTTATTTGACATTTACTATAGAGTGCAAAAGTATTAGAAACCTTTAGAGTCAGGCCAATGCACCCCAATGATACCCTGTGAATCAAGTTGTGGTCTCTTGCTGGTACCCTGTGAATGTGGAGTGGCATTTTGTGATGTGGAGAGATACAATAGCATTATGCCATAAAGTACTGTATTCAGTCATTTTACTAACCTGAATCAGCAGGGGATTTGCTGCGGCGCTGTGGTGCTGGACTTTTGGCTGAACTCTTCAAACCTGCAGAACTTGATTTTGGTGTCTGCGGAGGGGGGTTTCCCTTCATGACACGACACTCTGCTTGGACAGGAACAAAGTAATTGGTGTTTTTTTAAATAGCAAAAATAAAACTATAATACATGTGTCAAATTACATGCTACATTACCTGGACATGTATAGGAGGCAGCCATTTTGTTGTCCCAAACAATTTTTACTCATAGTACATCAGCAATAAAACCCAAAGTTGTCCAAAAGCCCATAGTTGTCCAAAAGCATGGTGCTACATTATCAATCATGTTTCTATTTACTCTGTAAAGACCTGCAGAATTTGGCCACATTTTATACAGTAACAATAAAATAAATGCAATATTTATTTAATAAAGTGGGGTGGTGTTTCACAAATCCACATGCGATTTTTGTGGAATGTGCACAGCTTTTTTTTTAAAATAAATAGACTTAACTTATGTTGCTACAACCAATGCCAACACCCAAAAGATCATGATTTCTACACAAAGTGTCTTTTCAGCGTAGTGTAGCGGAAGCATTTACAAAATGAAAGGTGCTGACCGGAAATAGAGAAGAGAAGCTGCAGTTTTTTTTATACTAGTAGAAATGAAGTTATTCCCTGCATGTTTGTAAATGTGCATGTTAGACCACTTTCACACTGAGGCGCTTTTCAGGCGCTTTCACGCTCACGAAAACTTATTTCCATTAAAATCAATGAACGCTTTCACACTGGGGCAGTTTGCTGGCAGGGCTGTGAAAAACTCCCCTCTCCATTGAAATGAGTGGAAAGTGCTTCAAAAGCACCTGAAAATCTCTTCAAAAGCGCTCAGTGTTTTTACTGGCAGTTTAGAAGCGCCTCAGTGTGAAAGTGGCCTTACTGATGATTCCTGACAGTCATTTGTAAGTTATCCTAGGGGGTATTTACTATATATCCTGTGTGCACTGTGTCTACAGACAACTTTATCAAGATATATAGAAAAAGATAAGAGAACAGGCAGGAACCATGATGGGTCCAGTAGAGCTATAATAACAGAAGGATTAACCTCCCTAGTGGTAATCCCGAGTCTGGCTCGGGGTAGGAATATACTGATAGGAGCGGTAACCCCAAGCCAGACTCGGGATGGCTTCGCTCGATGCAGGGGAGGACACAGGGAGAGTTACTCACCTTGTCCCCTGGATCCAGCGATGTCCCCCACGCTATGTGATCGAGTTGTCCTCCGCTCGATTCACAGTGCCGAATGCTGCCGAGCTCCGTTCCCTGCGGCGTTACGGCGCACGGGAGCGGAGAACGGCGGCAAATTTAAAAATGTAAAAAGACACAAAACACACACAGCACTGTAATCTTACAGATTACAGTGCTGTATTAAAAAATACACACCCCCTTTGTCCCTAGTGGTCTGTGCAGTGCCCTGCATGCACTTTTATATTATAAATACTGTTTTTTACTGCCTGGAATTTGGAGATTGTCCATAGCAACCAAAAAGTGTCAATTTTTCAGTGTTTTTGGATTTGATTACATTATTGAATAATTTTTATTATTCTTTATTATATTATAAACTTTATCATACCCGGGATGTCTGCTAGACTCTGGTTTGAACAGATTTAAGAGCGTTATTCCTAAGAATTACAGGACTACAAAATAAAAGCCAGATTTCCGTGCAAAATAATTGTACCGCTTTCAGCACCTAATTCCAGACTGAATCATACCGCCAGGGAGGTTAAGGAAAAATGGATTATCTATTTTTGTAAACATTCTTGATCTCCCTGGATATAAAAGGTAAGAGCTAATAGCTAACTTATTGTGAAAGAAGTACACATCCTTTAAAACATTAATGGATGTGTGCCCTTCTCAAAGCCTGCGCATCCGCCATCGTTGACGTCACTTCCTGTTGGGTCTTGCGCATCACTTCCGAGCTTTGGAACGCACACCGGCTCCCTATTAATGGCTTGCAACAAACTTAAGGCTGTTTATATTGGTGCTAATGGCAGCACCACAAAATGTAAAAAGTAGTACACTATTACAATGTATTATCCTTTTTGGGTCCTTTCACTATTGACTGAGAGAGATATATCTGGAAGGCCTGGTGTCTGTGGACCTTATACAGAACCCCATGCAGATTACCTGAAGTATGATCCGAGGAATAACTGGTTATTATCCCAAATTAGTTGAGGCTTGTCAAAAGCTTATGGTTGTGAGTGTGCATTTTATAAACACTGTGGTAGTGCACTAATTGAAGGAGATTAAGGCTGGGTTCACACTATTGCGAATTGGATGCATCCAATTCGCATAGCAGGAGATTGTGACCGTCTCTCTATGGAGCCGGTTCACACATCGGAGCAGCTCCGGTGTGATTTGGAGTTCCGTGCGTCTTCTGGTCTGTTTCAGGTCTCAATTCAGCCAAAAATGCGGGCTGAAATTGGAGCTGAAACAATGAATGGAGATGCACTGGACCCCCTGCTGTGGGCCGCTCCATGCTCTAGTGTGAACCCAGCCTAAAGCACTTCACATCTTTAAGCACGGTGGCTGGAGAACTTTGAAAAGGACTATTATATTTTTTGGGACATTTATACTCATACATATGTTTATTTATAATTGAGAAAATATTTATGGATTTATTTTGGAATATGTTCTATTCAGTATCACTTATATGAGGTATTGTGGTGGTTTAGTATCACCTTACTTTCTTTAATGTTTTGATTTCAAGGTGGGTCATCCACTTAAAGGGGCAGCTGCACACATATGGACATTTTTTGCTTTTTTACGTTGTTGGCGCCATATTTATCACATTGTTTAACACATCCATTAAAGGTTTAAAGTGTTAGTAAGCCCAGGACCCTGCATTCACTATATCTGGTCTCCCACAGTACACAGAAAATGAAAATCGAATAGTTGTAGTAAATATAAATTACTAAATATCTTTTTTTTATTAGCAGTTAGATCAGTCTTGTGACTTCTTTCAGTGTCTGGTTAAAGCTTGTAGAAGGAGTTTTCATTCTCCTCTGACTGCGGGGCCCCTGACCCTCTGCCTGGACAGTGCTGATTGGCCCTGTGCTGATCACATGCACTCTCCCAAGAAAAAGAAAAAACGTCTAGCAATACACACGAAACTGAGCATGTGTAGCTTGTCCCCTATCCTCTGTTCTATCAGGAGATGGTTTGGAGACAGGGGAAGGAGGGGAGGATCAGAGAAGATAGAATCAAACAGCCTTTTTACACAATGCAGAGGATTAACCCCTTCCACAGTGAGTATAACAAGCATGCTCAGGGGCCACTAGGGGGCCCCATCAGGGTTGCCAGCTTCAGTAAAACCAGGGACAGTATGTAAAAAATTGTGTTTTTTTATTTTACTTCTGTCTCTGAAATGTCCCTTACCCACATCCTTTTGGTCTAAAAATCCTGAGATTATAGCTGCCCCACCTCTCCAGTACCTTCTCAGCCAATAGAAACATGTCTGTGTATACTGTGTTATTGTATACTGTGTGTATGTTTGTGTCTACTGTGTGGCCCCATAATCTCCTATTGCCCGGGGGCCCCATGAGTTGTCAGTCCGCCCCTGAGCATGCTTTACTATATACATACAGACTGATTTGACTGTTTTCGGTTTAGTAATGCTTTGAATAGGCTGTGGCTGACCTGAGATGGCTGCTCGAGTCACATGGGGCGGCATCATCCAATAGGATAGTTGTTCCAGTGACCCAGGAAACCATAGAGGAACCCTGTTCCTCTTGACTTCCTCTCCAACAACAGTGCCCCTGCAGAATAGCGCCACCTGCAGTGGAGAAAATAGACAGCACCTGCCTACATATGGATTACAGATCCAGGCTGTGCACTTTCCAAAACAAATCAGTAATGGCAGATCCTCTTAATACTGTCTTTTACGGGTCCTTTTGACCTTAAAACTTTTATTATTTTCTTTGTATCTACAATCAAAATATCGGATGTGAATATATGTTTACAAATGGCTGCTTTCACAGTACA
Organism: Lithobates pipiens; assembly: GCF_037356315.1. Taxonomy (NCBI): domain Eukaryota; kingdom Metazoa; phylum Chordata; class Amphibia; order Anura; family Ranidae; genus Lithobates; species Lithobates pipiens. The sequence goes on from NW_027507685.1 coordinate 18,029,764, forward strand.
ATAATGAGATGTCTACTTTAATTAAAAATGGAAAGAGTTTAAATAAATACAAAAGCAGGGTGAAAAGTGCACAGAGATTTGGTGAACCAATGCTAAACAGCCTGGCATAAATATGTGTTTTTCATTATAAATCAAACAAAAATAATTGCATGTCATTGTATTTCCCCCCTGGCATTTATTGTGCCAGACAGCAAAATCTGTTTGCCCCTGGAGTTCCAGCCGTAGAGTTTGTTGTGAGGTCAGGCAGAATGTATTTTTACTTGCACAATGCCAGGTTTTCACACCAAACTCCAGCAAAGATAGTATAAAAGATACAAAAGAAGACAAGTCAGCATGGCAGCTTTTCCCCCAAAGCTGTTATATGCTTTGCTGCACATTTGTAGACAGAAGCAAAGCAAAGTAGCATGGGTCTTGTAAGATAACTTACAGGAGCGAAAAAAACGGCAATTTGTAGTTGCATGGAAACAAACTGCTGACTCGAGAAACTTGTTCACCATAGCCACTGTCTATCCAGTTACATTTCAAAAAAGAAGGAAAACGTCTTGACAAAGCCATTTGTTCACACAGGCCAATCTGAAAGATTATTTTTCTGAGTTTTCTGGTATTTTATAAACGAATGTTATGCCAGTCAGCATTTTACCATGTATTCCTAGTAATAAATTTGTATAAAAACAATGGCAGGGCCTTAACCTCCCTGGCGGTATGATTATTTTAGATTTTAGGTGCTAAAAGCGGTACAATTATTTTGCATGAAAATTTGGCATTTTATATTGTAGTCCTGTAATTCTTAGGAATAACTCACTTAAATCTGTCCAAACCAGAGTCTAGCAGACATCCCGGGTATGATAAAGTTTGAAAAATGAAATCATAAATTATATCATAATAAATAACTATAAATAATTATACCAAATAATAATATAACAATAATAAAAATTATTCAATAATGTAATCAAATCAAAAACACTGAAATTTGCTCAGTTGCAGAATTGTCACTGTCATTACTTTTCAGTATTTGATGACGGATCTCCCCACAAATCGCTATCGATCAATTCTGCGAGTGATTCCAATTTATTATCGCTGTTTTCTAGCTGGTCTAAAACCATTTTTGATGTTAAGGGACAGTTGTGGTTGCTATGGACAATCTCCAGTTTCCAGGCATAAAGAACAGTTTTTATATTATAAAACTGCATGCAGGACACTGGGCAGACCACTAGGGACAAAGGGGATGTGAAATTATTACATACAGCAATGTAATCTGTAAGATTACATTATACTGTATGTATACTGTGTGTTTCACTTTTTGAATTTGGCGCCGTTCTCCGTCCCCGTGCATCGCAACGCTTGCAGGGAACGGAGATCGGCTCTGTGATAGATCCGGCGGAGGACGAGCTGCTCGTACAGCGGGGGGACATCGCTGGATCCAGGGGAGAAGGTAAGTAACCTCCTCCTGCATACAGCGATGCGGTCCCGAGTCTGGCTCGGGGGTTACCCCTTTTGGTACAAAACTTGCACCCTGAGCCAGACTTGGGAACACCGCCAGAGGGGTTAAATCAATCAATCAAACAAAAGATCGTGGGGAAGCTATAGTGGCTATCCCTCAGAAAAGAAGTTCCATAAAGAGGACAAACCACAGTTTAATTATATCAATGGATGTAAACGACTTTATTGAAAAATTAGATAAATATCAAAATATGACAGACACATATGGCCAACACCTCCAAACATCAATAAAAAGGTTAAAAAGAGAGGACAACGTTGTCACACACAATCAGCACAGCAGTATGTGACAACTTTGTCCACTCTTTTTAACCTTTTTTTCTGTGTTTGGAGGTGTTGGACGTATGTGCCTGCCATATTTTGATATTTATACATTTTTTCAATAAAGTAATTTACATCCATTTCCACTTTGATATAATTAAACCTTGGTTAGTCCTCTTTATGCAACTTCTTTTCTGTGGGAGAGCCACTATAGCTTTCTAACATTCTTTTGTTTTTATTCCTAGTAATAGCCTGGCCTATTTTCACCTTGATGAGGGTATCATTTATTTTAGGCTACACTTAGACCCCTTTCACATCACCCCGCCCATAGCGACGGTGGTAGTCGGATTTGCGGCGCATTTCGGCCATTAGCGGGACGCTTTTACCCCCCGCTAGCGGCCGAGAAAGGGTTAAACCCCCCGGCAATACGCTGCAATAGCAGCGTTTTGCTGGCGGTATTACAGCGCTGCTCCATTGATTTCAATGGAGCAGCAGTAAACACACCGCTCCTTCACCGCTCCAAAGAAGATACAGGCAGGACTTTTCCTGACGTCCTGCCAGCGCACCACTGCAGTGTGAAAGAGCTCGGGCTTTCACACTATAGACAATGGTGCAGCTGTTTTAGACCCCTTTCACACCAAGGGCGTTTTGCAGGCGCTATAGCGTTAGAAATAGAGCCTGCAATCCGCCTTAAAACAGCTGCACCATTGTCTGTAGTGTGAAAGCCGAGGGCGGTGTGCTGGCAGGACGTCAGGAAAAGTCCTGCCTGCAGCTTCTTTGGAGCGGTGAAGGAGCGGTGTGTTTACTGCTGCTCCATTGAAATCAATGGAGCAGCGCTGTAATACCGCCAGCAAAACGCTGCTATTGCAGCGTATTGCCGGGGGGTTTAACCCTTTCTCGGCCGCTAGCGGGGGGTAAAAGCGTCCCGCTAATGGCCGAAATGCGCCGCAAATCCGACTACCACCGTCGCTATGGGCGGGGTGATGTGAAAGGGGTCTAAGTGTAGCCTAAAATAAATTAATATGTTCCTCCACCGCTGCTCCCCATTGACATCAATGGGGCAGCACTGTAATACCGCCGGCAAAACACCGCTATTGCGGCATATTGTCGGGGGTTTTAACCCTTTCTCGGCCGCTAGCGGGGGTAAAAGCACCCCGCTAGCGGCCAAAATGCGCTGCAAATCCGACAGTAAAACACCGCTATTTTTAGCGGCGTTTTACCGCTGACGCTATGGGCGGAGTAGTGTGGAAGGGGTCTTAGGACGGAGTTATTTCTAACTTATTTCTAACTCTATAGCGCCTGCAAAATGCCCTTGGTGTGAAAGGGGTCTAAAGCTACACTGGAAATGTTTAGAGGGTCAACATGCTAAAAAGTTTAGTACAGTAATATTCACTAAATCCGGTACTAAATTTGATAACTAATCATGAACAGTTGTGATCGATTGTTAAACAAATGGAACAAAATATTTGCTATTGTGTAAACTACATAAGTAGCAAGTTTTAGCAACTACTCTTAGAATGTTAGTGATTAATTATGAAGAGTAACAATCAGTTGCTAAACAGAGGATACAAATGGTTTCCTGTGTTGAAACTTGCATGCAATTGGAGCTTTGCGCTATTATTTGTAATAAATCACTACTGATAGCTAATTGCTGCGATTAGCAAATAATCATTAGATATTTTAATGAATAACTTAGCCCCTTCTATTTGCCCAGGCTGCTACAGCTTACTTTTGTGCACTTGGTTACTATAACATTACTATATATGCTACTTGCAGGACTTTAAGGCTCACTCACTCTTTTGGGGTGCATCAATGAATGTCTGTTAGTGCACGGTTGCACGGTTGCATCAAACATTAACATGCATTGTATTAAGGCATTGTGAATGGGCTGCCAATATACCACAATTCAGCAAAACAATGGGCATGATCACTGCAGTGGTGCGAAGCAGTGCAGCTTTGATAACTGCCACTGTATTAATTCAAATATGTATCATTGTAAAGCACTGCAGTTATATGACTTAGGCCGCGTACACACGCGGGGACTGTTCGGCCAACTTTGTCCGCTGAACAGTGTTTCGGCGGACAGTCCGCCCGTGTGTGGGCTTTCAGCGGACAGTTTCAGCGAACAGTCCGCTGAACAAGGTTTTTCGGAATTTCCGAAAAACTGTCCGCTGAAACTTTGTTTCAGCGAACAGTTCCCTCGTGTGTAGGCTTGTTCGACAAACTAAGTTCCGCGCATGCTCAGAAAGGATTTACACGCCGAAAGTTATAATGCAGTGTATAGGACGTCGTATTTTTCGTCCCGTCGTACGTGCCGTTCACGTCATCGCGCACGGTTTCAGCAAACTGTTCGTTCGTCGTGTGTGGCCATGTCCGTCCATGCTAATTTTGAGCGGACTGTTTGCCGAAACTGTTTGACGGACAAAGTTGGGCGAACAGTCCCCGCGTGTGTACGCGGCCTTACTGTGTGTTGTATTAATACATGATGAAAGGGGTTTTAAAATGTGTTACCACAACACATAAATCTGAATGGGCCTTAAAGGGGTTGTAAAGCTTTGTTTTTTATTTTCTAAATAGGTTCCTTTAAGCTAGTACATTGTTGGTTCACTTACCTTTTCCTTCAATTTCTCTTCTAAATGTTTTTTTTTCTTTGTCTGAATTTCTCACTTCCTGTTTCTCCTCAGTAAGCTTCACACCATCATCCGAGTGGTGTTTAGTCAGCCAGAGCAGCTTAAGCCCCATACACACTATCAGTTTTTCTGCTGAGTTTTTCCTTCAGATTTACCAAAACCATATAATATGAGGTCAGACCTTAGGAGTTTCAATTTGTATGCAATCAGGCAGGCCCTTGCACTACATGGTTTTGGTAAACCTGAAGGAAAAACTCAGCAGAAAAACTGATAGTGTGTATGGGGCATTACTGAACAGCTTACTGAGGAGGAACAGGAAGTGAGAAATTCAGACAAAGAAAGCAAAGAACAAAAACATTTAAAAGGGAAATCAAAGGAAAAGGTAAGTGAACCAACAATGCACTAGCTTAAAGGAACCTATTTAGAAAATAAAAAACGAACCTTTACAACCCCTTTAACAAGCACATTATATAAAAATATACATGTGTGTACAGTGCCAATTACTGTAACAGCACAGATCACATTGTGTTTTTTTAATGCAATTTTACATGCATTTAACAGAACCAAAATTGGGGCCTTGGAAACTGATAAATACAATTCAAAGATCATATGTTATTGATTCATCAGAATACAGAGAAGACAAAAGCATATTATTTGCATGGCTTACCATTCTCATCCAGAGAAAAGTCATCTTGAGCATATCGGAATTTCTCTGGCCCGCATGCAATAAATACATCATCCTCCCCAAAGAAATCATGGAGGCAAGTCACCTACAAAAAATAAAAACAGGTCAGCAAATGGGGTTTTGAATATCCCAGCTTTACCTCTGACACAGATTTGTAAAAATGTAGATGTCTATGTAAAGGTTAATACAGAAAACATTATTGTAAAGAAAAATGTATATTCAGGACTGGTATGCTGAAATATAAAGTACAGTCAGAAACAGTATGGTAATGACCTTAGGAAGACAATTCCTATGATTTATTTATTTTAAATAGTTGAATAATTCCAACAGTACATATTATATTGCCTTTTACAAAATAAAAACAAATCTGAAAAAATAATTGGACTTTATTGGCACCCCAAGGAGTCACACAACAATAGGTTAAAAGTATAAATAACGTATTCAACAGTAATGTCGATAGTAAAAACCACATAGACAACTAAAAGCTAAACAGTAAATGTTACACCTCCAATATACAGAAGGAAAAGTCTCCTTAGTATGGCACTTATGAAACAGAAGATGTACAGAGACATGCATTAAAGAGGAAGTAAACCCTGATGGGTTTACTTCCTCTTTGATTCCCTGCAAAGGTAAAGCATAATGGACTACTATGCATCACATAGTAGTCCATTATGTGTCACTTACCTGACACAGGAGCCAGCGATGTCACCGCTGTCCCCTGTAGTTCCGAGCGTCCATCTTCTTGGTGGGTCTCGCTGCTCCGGCGAATCACATCACAATCATGACGTCACTCCCGCGAATGCGCACGGGAGCCGACACTCGCGGCATATCGCCGCGATCTGCGGCTTGCCCAGTGCGCCTGCGTGCCGCTGTCTACGGCGCATGCACCATAGACAGCGGTGGCTGTCTTCAGGTAAATATCTCCTAAACCGTATAGATTTAGGAGATATTTCTTGGACCTACAGGTAAGCCTTAATCTAGGCTTACCTGTAGGTCAAAGTGGTTTGTAAGGGTTTACAACCACTTTAAAGATACTATATGTAAGGGTTAAAGGGAGAGTCCAAAATTCCTCAACATGTTTGTGGAAAGCTGTGGAATGAGGACACAGTGGCAGCCCTCAATCTCCATCTCTGCAGCCTCAGCTGCACACAATTAAACACATAAGCCCTGGACCATTTTGCTGGCCAAAGACCAGACCACTTTTTGCGATTCGGCACTGCGTCGATTTAACTGACAATTGCGCGGTCGTGCGACGTGTCTCCCAAACAAAATTGAACAGAATTCCCACAAATAGAGCTTTCTTTTGGTGGTACTTTATCACCCCTGCAGTTTTTATTTTTTGCGCTATAAACAAATAAAGAGCGACAATTTTGAAAAAAAAACGCATTATTTTTTACTTTTGCTATAATAAATATCCCCCAAAAAAGTATAAAAAAACGTTTTTTCCCCTCAGTTTAGGTCGATACGTATTCTTTTACATATTTTTGGTAAAAAAATCAGGGATATGCAATTAGCAGACCTCCAGCTGTTGCAAAACTACAAGTCCCATCATGCCTCTGCCTCTGGGTGTCATGCTTTTGGCTGTCAGAGTCTTGCTATGCCTCATGGGACTTGTAGTTCTGCACTAGCTGGAGGTCCGCTAATTGCATATCCCTGCTCTATATGCTGTCCCTGCAGACCCTCCAATCCAGGTGTACAGGTGAGCTTCATGGGCCCGCAGGAGCATGGGGCCGGGTTACATTTGAGACACCTATGGTTACATCCCTGGTAAATAGAGCTACTTTTGAATGCATGTAAAGAAAACAAAATAGCTATGTAATTCCATCTATTTACAGATATGTTTGCAGTCTGCCAAGGCCCAATGGTATCAATAGACTTTAAAAATGCAAAATACCATAATAATAAAGCCTTAAGTATTGGTGATAATACACTGGTTTGCTACAAGTTGTAGAGAATTCATTATTCAGGTGTTATACTGTATTATTGTACATGTTGATTACCTCCCTCTAATGTCCTGTACACACGGTCAGACTTTCCAATGGAAAATGTGCGATCGGATTGTGTTGTCGGAAATTCCGATCGTGTGTGGGCTCCATTGGGCTTTTTCGGTCGGAATTCCAGACACACAAAGTTGAGAGCTGGATGTAAAATTTTCCGACAACAAGATCCGATCGTTTAAATTCCGATCGTGGGTGTAGACAATTCCGAAGCACAAAGTCCCACGCATACTCAGAATAAATTACGAGATGAAAGCTATTGGCTACTGGCCTCTTTATAGTCCCATCGTACGTCGATTTACGTCACCTCGTTCTGACTGATCGGATTTTCTGACAACTTTGTGCGACTGTGTGTATGCAAGACAAGTTTGGCCTAAAATCCATCAGAAAAAAATCAGACGGATTTTGTCTTCGGAATGTCCGACCGTGTGTACAAGGCTTTAGTGTTACATGATTCTATGAAAAGCCATATATAGACAATATCTAAAAATGTTTTTGGGTAATTAGAGTTTACTGCATTCTTCAATTTCTTGCCCGGGGAGAACCCAAATTCACCCCTAGCAAACCCCCTTCGGGGTAAGAGGAGTTAATAATTGTAAATGTTTCCCTGAGCTGCCAGCTAGCAATGTCTTCTGGTGTCGGGAAGTGAGCTGATAACAGATTATTGCTAGGGGAAGCAAGCTACTAATTTGATTCAAATTTCTTCAGCTCATTATACTGTGTATTTATAGCAGCATTTCCAAAAGCCTGCAGGCAAAGAAGATCTGAAATTGCACATTTTGTCTGAGTTAGGAAAACAAAGAGAGGCTGGATCTGGGACCTTCCATCACAGCAGGGCTGTCACCAACAATGGCTGCTCAGTCATTAACTGAAGTGCCACGCCTCCACTATTGTACACGCCCTCCCCTTTTCTTTAATCACCGTCTCCCTAAGGTCATCATTTTGACTCAAGGATTACAAGATGTCATAGTAGTGATCTAAATGACATGGATCATGGAATAAATATGGATAAACTACAATTTTTCACAAACAAATGGTCTTTGACAATTTTCAGTACTGAGAAAAAAAATGAGAACAGGGTATTAAAATTAGTACATCCAGTGGGCTGAACAAGAAAAAACTGAGTAGCTCAGGAGGAGCCGCAGTACTAACTCCCCACTGAGCTATTTTGTTCTGACAGGGGGAATCTCCCCCCCCCCCCCCGCCAGAACACACCAGTCAGCGTTCACAGCCATTGGCTTAGAGCGGTGGTTGGATGCCGATCGGCAGAGGTATTTTTGACACATCCCTTCGACAGAAGCTGGACACTCAGACGGCTTTTGTCAGACAGGATGCTAAACGCACGGGTCAAACATCGGACAGTTTTTGTTGAACCGGCCGACACCAGCCAATATTTGGCAGGTGTGTACCATGCTTAAAGTGGTTGTAAACCCTTACAAACCACTTTGACCTACAGGTAAGCCTAGATTAAGGCTTACCTGTAGGTCTAAGAAATATCTCCTAAACCTACACGGTTTAGGAGATATTTTCCAAAAGACAGGCGCCGCTGTCTGTGGTGCATGCGCCGTAGACAGCGGCGCGCAGGTGCACTGAGTGAACTGCTGTTAACGGCGATATGCCGCGAGTGGCGGCTCCCGTGCGCTTGCGCGGGAGTGACGTCACCATGGCTCCGCCGCATGACAGTGCCGGAGCAGAGAGACCCACCAAGAAGATGGAGGCTCCGTACACAAGGGGACAGCGGTGACTTCACTGGCTCCTGTGTCAGGTAAGTGTAACCTGTAAACTTGCCAACCTGCCAATTTCAGGAATGTATTTTCAATACCCTGCTCCTGACTATCAAAAGTGCTCTTCATGATAATTATATTGCAAGATAACGCATCATCTATATTGCTGCTCCATAAAGCTCATCTCCAGCTTAAACATTTAATTTAATTTAGTAAAAAGCAGGAAAGGGTTACAGCCTCTGTTGGGTTTTTATTGCAATGTCCCTATTGGTAAGAATAGCTGTAAATTCATTTTATGATGGCAAGCACTGCAAAAATGTGAAATTTTTGTCAGGAGTAAAGGACTAGATCTTCTGACAATCGTCAATTGAATAAAGGCAAATAAACTGTTCACGTTGCAAGGAGGATTGCACTTTGCAGGGTTTAGTGAATGAGGTGACACTCTGCTGACTTTCATCATCCAATCATGTGCAAGCAAAAATGCATTTTTTTCAAACTTTCCTTGCATGTGATTGGGTATTCTTTGCAAAGTATAATTTTACCACATTTACTATGCTCTGGGGAACGTTCTCTTGCTAAGTGAACAGCTGATTTTTGCATTTAGCAAATCAACCCCAATGTTTTTACTGCTGTCTGTAACTTCCTATCCCAATGACAAATGTCCCTTCCTTTCTTTCCTGTACATTTGTCGCAAGAACAAGTCACAGAAAATCTCCCCAATTAGTTCATATACAAAAGACCTTCGGTCATTATACCTATGGTGGATACCTATTGATGTCGCTACTTTAACGGATCCCTACCAGATTGGTCTATATTGGAAGTCGTGGTTGCTGTAACTTTCCTTGGGTGTGTTAAGCCCCGTACACACTATCAGATTGTCTGCTGAGTTTTTCCTTCAGATTTACCAAAACCATGTAGTAGAAGGGCCTGCCTGATTGCATACACATTGAAACTCCTAAGGTTTGACCTCATATTATATGGTTTTGGTAAATCTGAAGGAAAAACTCAGCAGACAATCTGATAGTGTGTACGGGGCTTTACACTAAAAGCTTGGTTGACCCATCAGGCATACACCTAGCTGGGTTCAACCTGTCAGGTAAACCTCTTTCCTTATGGTGGTGGATTATCTACAGACAACCATTTCACCCAGATTCACAGTCACATTATCTATATTATATGGACTATATTCACTTTATATGCACTAACACTGTTGGTTTGCTTACATTTTCTCATTATTGTTGGACAATCTTAATTTGTTGTATATTTATCTGCACATTTATATATTGTATCAATTTATATTGGAAATAATCTCATTGCTTATTTCATTTTTCATCAGCACTGCACTATATTACTATATACAAAAGACCTCTCTGAAATTGTAACTCATTCTAACAAAAACGACAACATAGTTAGCTATAAAGTGTTATTTGTTTGTTTGTGGTGGCTGATTTGACCCAGATTTATTAGGATTTTTTTGCACTGTGGAGGCTCTCTATGTGTGTAAAATCTGAGTAATCTGACATTTTGAAACCACCTCTTGAAAATGTTAGTTGACCCTTTGGATTCATTCATTTCTGACTGACTGACCTGAAACAGATTTGCAAAGTCAGAGAAAAGTCATGGATGCTTCTCTGCATATTTGTTCCAGGTCAGTGACTTAATGACTAACTTGCCTGGCGGTATTACCAAGTCTGGCTCGGGGTGGAATTTCAGTACCACGAGTGGTAACCCCGAGCCAGACTCGGGATCGCATTGCAGGATACAGGGAGACTTAGGCCGCGTACACACGGGCGGACTGTTCGCCCAACTTTGTCCGCTGAACAGTGTTTCAGCGGACAGTCCGCTCGTGTGTGGGCTTCAGCGGACAGTTTCAGCGGACAGTCTGACGAACAAAGTTTTTCGGAATTCCCGTAAGACAGTCCGCTGAAACTTGGTTTGAGGGGACAGTCCGCGCGTGTGTAGGCTTGTTCGTCAAACTAAGTTCCGCGCATGCTCAGAAAGGATTTACACGCCGAAGGTTGCATTGCAGTGTATAGGACGTCGTTTTTCTAGTCCCGTCGCACGTGCCGTTCACGTCATCGCGCACGCTTTCAGCGGACTGTTCGTTCATCGTGTGTGGTCAAGTCCGCTCATGCAAATTTTGAGCGGACTGTTTGTCGGATTGTTTGACAAACTAAGTTGGGCGAACAGTCCGCCCGTGTGTACGCGGCCTTACTTACCTTGTCCCCTGGATCCTGTGATGTCCTCCCCGCTGTGTATGCGAGCCGTCCTCCGCTCGATTCACACAGTGCCCAAGTGCCGCTGATCTCCGTTCCCTGCGACGTTACAACGCACGGGAGCGGAGATCGGTGCCAAATTCAAAAAAGTAAAAACACAAAACACATACATTATACAGTAATCTGTAAGATTACAGTACTGTATAAAAAAAAAATACACATCCCCTTTGTCCCTAGTGGTCTGTCCAGTGCCCTGCATGCACTTTTATATTATAAATACTGTTTTTTTTCTTCCTGGAATTTGGAGATTGTCCATAGCAACCAAAAACTGTCCCTTTATGTCAAAAGTGATTTTAGACCAGCTAGAAAACAGCGATAATAAATTAGATTCACTTGCAGAATTGAGCGATATCGATTTGTGGGGAGATCCGTCATCAAACACTAAATCTAATGACAGCGACAATTCTGCAAATCAGCAAATTTCAGTGTTTTTGGATTTGATTACATTATTGAATAATTTTTATTATTATTTGTTATCATTATTTATAGTTATTTATTATACTAGAAACGTTATCATACCCGGGATGTCTACTACACTCTGGTTTGAACAGATTTAAGAGAGTTATTCCTAATGCCACGTACACACGACCGGACTTTGACATCAAAGGTCCGACGGAACGATTCCGGCGGACCATTCGATCGTGTGTGGGCTGCAGCGGACTTTTGATTTGCAAAAATCCGACAGACTTTCAGAAATGGAACATGTTTCAAATTTTTCCACCGGAACTCCACCGGACCCAGTTCCTACTGAGAAATCCGCTCCTGTGTGTGCTAGTCCGACGGACAAAAACCGACGCGAGGGCAGCTAGTGGCTACTGGCTATGAACTTCCTTATTCTAGTCCGGTCGTACGTCATCACGTTCGAATCCGTCGGACTTTGGTGTGATTGTGTGTGGCCAAGTCCATTCATTCGGAAAGTCCATCAGAACTCCGTCAGAACTCCGCCGAAAGTCCGTCGGACCTAGTCCCTCGAAAAGTCCGGTCGTGTTTACGCGGCATAAGAATTGCAGGCCTACAATATAAAATGCCAAATTTCCATGCAAAATAATTTTACCACTTTCAGCACCTAAAATCAGAAATAATCATACCGCCAGGGAGGTTAAGGCCCAATTCACACCTTTGCAGGTTGCAGTTTGCATATTCCAGGTGCATTTTGCATTTTTCAATATACATTTTTTTTTTTATTGTATTTTTATTGAAAATTTGTTGGAATACAGATATAGCAAGTTATACATATTAAAGTCAGAGAAATCAAACATAAAAAAAAAGACAAAGAAACAAAAAGAAAAATATGTTGATCATAATACAGGCAAAACTACTGAAAAGGCAGAGTGTTATCTGGGTATACCCTGGGGACATAGACCTAGGAGGTGTTAAGCAGTGGGCTGTTATGTGTAACCAGGTCAACAAGGACATAGAGAGGATGGTTGATGATAGGGTGACATGGAACTGTATGTGGGGTACTGGAGGGATTCAGGGAGGAGAACCATACTCGGAATGATCCCACATATCCCAGATCTTGTCAAACCTGTCAACAGCATCCTCTACCATAGCTGGCATATACTCCTCAATATACATTTTTAATCCTCTTGTACCAAATTGTAATGTAACTGTAATGTCTGCCCTCATGTTGTAAAGCGCTGAGCAAACTGTTGGCGCTATATAAAACCTGTATAATAATAATAATAATAATCTATTCAAGTCTATGAAACCAAAAACCAGAAAAAAAAGTCCCTGGCCCTTTCCATAAAATTCATAGATGTGAACATGACCCATAGTAAACAATGTTAAATGGACTGTAGTATGTTTCTGCAAAAATGAAGACGCACGAAAAAATGCATAGGTGTGAACCAGGCCTTAGGGCATAGAGACCCTCCACAGGTTTCAATGCATTAGGGGGGGCTTTTTTATGCCCCTGCCTCAAATCAGTCCCTACGAGCAGATGAATAATATGTGGAGGCTTCCAGTTCTACTCATGCCCATAAGGGCTGATTTGAGGGTCACAGGAGATGGCAACATAGACATGACTGTGAGCAACTCCTCCACCCCATGCTGTAGGTGCAACACTGATCATTTTCTCTTAGGGCCGGTTCACACTGCAGGCGATGCGAGGCGACACCGACTTGCCTCGCCGCGACCTGCCGCGACCTCAGCGGCAACTTGCAGATGACTTCTGTATAGAAGTCAATGCAAGTCGCCCCGAGGTCGCCCGAAAGTAGTACAGGAACCTTTTTTCTGAGTCGGAGCGACTCGAGTCGCTCCTCTCAGAACGGTTCCATTGTACAGAACGGGGGCGACTTGTCAGATCGAGGCGAGGCAAGTCGTGTTGCCTCGCATCGCCCGCAGTGTGAACCGGCTCTTAAGCCATCTGACTCAAGACATACATACATTTTCTAATTTTGTCAATTTTATGAAGTAATCTCTATGATTTTAGGAATTTTATGTTGTACAAAAAACGATTACCCTAAATATTTCTTTATTTCTTATCTTATGAAGTATGTATCATTTTTTTTTTTTTTTTTAAATAAAACAAATGTGAATAAAACATAAAAGACTGGATGCTTTTTAATATCAGTTTATTCTACATATGGTTTTAAAAAAATATTTCCATTACTTCTAATATGTAGAAGCAAATCTAATGGCTCATGTAGGGTGTGGTACAAGAAGATTAAGTAAACAGCTGCTGTCTCAGTGTCAGTAGAGTTATGTCTCAGCACAAAGGTCAGCTCCATGTGCACAGCCTTGCTGCTTTATGAGTTACCCACCAGCCACATCCTTATCTGCTGCAGCATTAATAATTATACCCATAGCTGTCTGCCCTGCTGTCACTAATTACCCGTTGCCAGAAGAAATGGCTTGGGGATCTGATGTCATTGTTTGGCACAATGGCAAGCTTTTAACCCCTTCACTGCAAACTTTCCTGTTCCTAAATTGGTAAAGATAAAAACATGCAATGTAATATATTACAATGCCTATAGCAGCCCCTTAAAGTAGACCCAAACCCTAAAGGCCGGTTCACACAGCGAGCCGCGGCGAGGCGTCTCCGACTTACCTCGCCGCGACTTGCGGGGAGCTCAGCGGCGACTTGCAGAGGACTTCTGCATAGAAGTCAATGCAAGTCGCCCCCGAAGTCGCCCCGAAGTAGTACAGGAACCTTTTTTCTGAGTCGGAGCGACTCGAGTCGCTCCTCTCAGAACGGTTCCATAGTACTGAATGGTGGCGACTTGCGGGAGCGAGGCGAGGCGAGCCGTGTCGCCTCGCCTCGCGTCGCAGTGTGAACCGGCCCTAACTGGGTGGTATTTACTAAAACAAACTGTCACACTATTTACATTTTTTTAGCCTTTTTTTGCATGCCAGTGTTGCTGATTTGCTTTTTCTAGCCACTTCCTGTCTACATGCACTCACTCCTGTGTAGGCTGCACATTATTCACTTCACGTATGCAGTCCTGTGAAGAGCAAACTCTAATCAATTTATTTCATCTGCACATAATTGGATACTTTTTTTTGTGTGTCACATTCTCAACTTCTTTAGTAAATTACCCTCATAGACTGCAACTGGGCAATGAATGAGCACAGATTCACTGATAAGGTTGTTACTCTTCTATCAAAAAGCTACTGGTGCTAAATGATCAACACTATGCAAAGCAACAGGACCCAGTGCTGTCCTCCCCCTCTAGTTTGTGTGTTCCTGTGTAGGGGATTCTAGGAAGTCAATGCCATTTACATGCAGATTTTGCTTATTGCATGTAAAAATAAACCAATTTTTTTTTTTTTTTTTTATTAAATGCAAAAATTGATTTGTTGGTGTTTTATACCTGCTTGGATTTTGCTGTAAATGCATAAATGTCATAATAAATTTGAGTGTTCTTTAATGCTATATATATATATATATATATATATATATATATATATATATATATATATATATATATATATATATATATATTTTTTTTTAAGAGCTATTGTTTCACACATGAGTAATATCACTCGTTTTCCTAACCCCTTTAAAAATGAATCAATATTTAATAATTAATCTAATAAAAATTAAAAGAGCAAAAAATGTAATTCGTAAGTCTGTATTTTACAACCTGTCTACCAGGATTAATAAAGACACTGCAGTGCTTACAGAGTATTGCTCATTTGATCTGGTCTACCAGTAAGGAGCAATGTTTTCCTTGACAATAAGGAATCTTTTTACATATCAGTGCATTATCTGAGTGGGATAAGCTTAGATTCAACATACACACTCATTTGTTACAAACCAGCTACACAAAAAGAGGATGCAATTGTTCCCAGAGAGCTTAACATTTTTTCCTTTGTCCTGTCGTGTGGATGAAATATCTTCTATTTTATACCTAGTTTTTCAGCAAACCTTGCACTACGTAAGTCAAGCTAAAGCCATTTGTATTCACCAGCAGTATGCAGTAGCTCTAGTTGGCTGCAGTGAGAATTCAATGTGTAATGTTTAAAACTGCATAATTGACTGCAGTGAATTAAAGCTCTTACACTGGAAAAAAAAAAAAGCCATGTTTGACAATCTGCTCACGTCCAATGCCTGTTGTGCAGCAGGCAGATTTCATTTGGACAGCATCCCATTCAACTCTGGGGATTTCTGAAGACAGCAGACTCATCTACCTACACATATGAGTAACATGGCAAAACGTTTGGTGCGATCTAGCAAATATTAATATTTTGCATCCGAGAATAATATATAACAACCAGATTTTTTGTTTTGTTTTAAATGATGCCAAGCAATGTGCTTTCCCTCTGAGATGTTCGTCTTTCTGACATCCAAGTGTCAAAGTCACATGACATCAGCACTTTTAAACCAGCTGATGCATATCAAATGTAACTGATTTTTATTGTAGACATTAAAAGTTCTGTAGTTAATAAGCAACATACAGCAGTGTAACTACTGATTACTGGCCCAAGGGTGCCGTTGGTTAAGAAATTGCAATCAATTGTTCTATCAGATTTCAGAACAGACAACAATCTTAGGTCCCAAGAGTCTGGTTGTGCCAAAAGACTGTTCTTGGGGTGGGGGGGGGGGGGGGTGACTGGGCAGGTAGGAAACTTTTCCTTCAAGGTAGACTGGCACTTAGGCTACTTTCACACTGGGACGGGGGGCCTTAGCGGTAAACCACTTTTAGTTTTAGCGGCGCTTTACTGCTGTTTTAGACTCCTTTCACACTAAGGCACTTTACAGGCGTTTTTGCACTAAAAATAGCACCTTTAAAGCACCTGTAAAGCACCTCTCAAGCCACCCCAGTGTGAAAGTCCGAGGAAAAAAAGTCCTGCAGGTAGCATCTTTGGGGTGGTGCGGGAGCCATGAATACACCTCTCCTCCACCATCCCTGTCCATTGAAATGAATGGGCATTGCTGCCGAAGCACCTGCAAAGTGCTTCCATAACGCCCCAACATGGGCACTTTTAACCCTTTATTCGTCCGCTAGCAGGAGTTAAAAGCGCCCCACTAGTGGGCGAAAAGTGCCGCTATAACAGCGGTAAAGTGCCACTAAAACTAGCTGTGCTTTACCAGTAACACCCCCACTGCCCCAGTGTGAAAGTAGCCTTAGAGGCACATTTCGGCCACTAGTGGGCCTCTTTTAACCCTCCGCTAGTGGCTGAATAAAGGGTTAAAAGTGTCTGTAAAGCGCTGCTCATTGATTTCAATGGCACGGGCAGTTTAGGAGTGGTGTATACACTGCTCCAACAGCACCCCAAGGATGCTGCTTGCAGGACTTTTTCCCATCCTGCAAGCGCACCACCCCCCAGTGTGAAAGGCTTTCACACTGGGAAGGCATGAGATGTGCTTTTCAGGCACTTTACAGGTGCTATTTTTAGTGCTAAAACGAAAAGCGCCAAAGTGTGAAAGGGGTCTAAGATTTGACTACCCCTTCCCGTCTATATTGCCCTAATGACATTGGATAACCGAGTGGAGCAGTGCTGGATTCTGAGCAGAAAACCGCTCACTAAACTCTGAGCACTTTTGATTTTTCACGTTTGTGTCCCATAGACTTTAATGATGTTTGCATGTTCGCACAAATTTTTCTGTCTGTTCGCAAGTTCTGGTGCAAAGCGAATTGGGGGGGGGGGGGTGTTCAGCTCATCCCTAGTGCTCACTATAGAGCTCATAATCAATGAATGATCATGTCTATTCTGGACTGGAATTCTGGCAACACTGGTATTTACTAGAAGAATACATGTGTCTGAAAAAGTTTGAGGTCTGGGGGAATCTTAGGTAGGACTGCTCATCCCTTAATACACCTGTGCTTGTAACATTTGGTAAAATTTGATTTAAGCCACACACACATTCGGCATTCGATGCTAATATGGTTTTAAATGACCACTAAACTTAAAATGGTAGTAAACTCTGTTACATCATTTGTATCTACAGGTAAGCCTATAATAAGGCTTAACTGTAGGTACTGTGAATATCTCCTAAATTTGCATGCAACCAGTGACATCACCAGCGCCAATGCGCTCTGAAGGTTTGGCTTACAGTGACGGATCTTGAGAGCCCTTTCCCTAAACTGCAGCTTCCGCGTGCATGCATGGGAGCGATGTCATCACGCCCTCTGGACACCCATGTAGCCAGAGGCCGCAAACCCATAAGGAAGGCCGGGGAAAGATGTCAGCCCTCTCACTGGTGACATCGTGAAACTGGAGGGCTTTGTTCTAAAGTAAGTTTTAAGTACATAATTGCTGCTGCATCATTGCCTTTAATTCGCAAGATTGCCTTTACTTCATTTTGTAAAGACAAAATATTTGTCTTAAATTCTTTGATAATTTACGTCTTTCTTTTTTTTTTTGCAAATCTTCACATTGCTGTGTTATTCTGGTCCCACCCAATTTGGGGATTTTGGGGTTTACCATAGGTGACATGTTGACTGTATCAAAGGAAAGAGGCTACCATTATCCCCTTCAACTGGCAATAACATACTGTTATATAGTATGAAATCTATCACATTTTGGGTTACATACTTTTGAGAAGAGAAGCCGTACATACAGAGGAACATCAGAGCATAGTAAGGCGTGTTTTTTAGATTTAGAAATGGTCTCCAAGGTGCTTTATGTTTTAGGGCTATCTTTATCCACTCAATCCAACCCTGGTAATAAGCTTCCTGATGTCTCTGCCTGCCCTTGATAATATGCTTGTTCATTCTGCTTTTAGTCCCAGCAAGGGGCAATAGAGAAAAATTATTAATAATTAATATTCCAGACTGCATATGAGTCTTCCTGCTGTTTTCCTTTAAAGAAATCAAGGTCCAAAGGTTTTCAACAGGGTCGGCTATAAGAATTTGCATGTTAAACAGAACTGTCCCCTTGCAAATAATATTGAAATATATGTTAAACTCCAGTTTAAAAGGCTTTATTTAATAAACAGAACATGTGTATGGTTTCTCTTTAGTAAGTTGCATTGAAATGAAATCCATTCACATATTTGAAAACATGTAACAGTCAATTCTCAACCTATGTCTCTGTATTAATAAAGGGAAACTTTAGAGTCAATTGTATAGTAATTTTTAAGTGTATACATTTTAAATGGTTGTTTATCTGTTGTTTTACTACATACAAATACTATACGTTGTTTACAAATGACACAATTCTCAGCGCAATATGTTTTTCTACAGAGAAAATACAGTTCAACAATGCAGTTTCTCATTAAAGCCTCAAACAGATGTACTGTATATGGCCTGAAATTATGGGAGGAGCCGGGGGGTATTTAAGCAGACCACCCACCGTCTTTGTCGGTTTCAGTGCGCGGTGCCCACCTGCCCATTCCCCTTTTTAGGGCACTTCTCTCAAAACACTTTCTCTACAAACCATCCACTTAATTATCTTGGGTATGCCCCCTTCTCCTGGCATACCGTCCAGCAGACCAGGGCACAATTCGGGTCTACTTTATGTTTTTAATCTTGTGACGTGTTTATGTGGTTCACATCTATATATATATCATATATATATATATATATATATATATATATATATATATATATATATATATATATATACTAGTCTGACTGATATATATATCAAATACACTGCCACTAACTAACTAATATGCCTGCCTAATCTAGCTCAATCTCTCTATCTCTGACCACTATAACACATTATACGGTGCTGTGTAACCAGCGTTATATAATGTGGAGTGTGGACTTAGTCCCCCTGAGCCATGATTGGCCAAAGGCACCCTGCCTTTGGCCAGCTATGGCTCTCGCTAAGGATCATGCTGTGATTGGCCAAAGCATGCAGGCCAGGTGTATGCTTTGGTCAATCATCATACAGCAATGCACTGCGTTCTCGCAATGCATTATGGGGTACTAAAATTTGCCGAGAACGCCCTATAAAATTTGCTGTTCGGTGAACACCCGATGTTCGAGTTTAATTTACGTTCGACTCAAACTCAAAGCTCATCCCCTAGTGGCCACATACTGACAGTTCCACCGTTGAGTCTAGCCTTCTA
The DNA here is from genome assembly GCF_037356315.1 of Lithobates pipiens. Taxonomy (NCBI): domain Eukaryota; kingdom Metazoa; phylum Chordata; class Amphibia; order Anura; family Ranidae; genus Lithobates; species Lithobates pipiens. The sequence continues at coordinate 18,049,301 of NW_027507685.1, forward strand.
GTTTCTAAATATATTTCTAAATATAATATGACAGAGCAGAAATGTTTGTTAATAATTCTGGATTACATGGACATCAAAGCCCAGTACATTTTCTTATGGAACATTTGTACAGAAAATGGTCAGAATAAAAAACATGTGAATATTCCTCACTGTAAAGGCATGATGAATTGAAATCAATCACTTTCCAGGCAATCTAATTGTAATTACTAACAAGAATGGGCCAATCAATAGTAAAACTTGTGTGCCATTATTTACACTTATGTCTCCTGTTCCCTGTAGAGAATAACCTGAGATTCTGGGACAAGTTACATTACTGCTACGTGTGGACGTTAGCACTTACATAATAGTGATAAATAGGTCTTCTTAAACACAATTCTTGCATTACTAAAAAATATTTTTACTAGTTGGTAAATGCCATGTTTTTTTTCCCATACATGATTTATTTTTAAACTGAAACAGACTGTTCCCTTGCTCTCAACCATTTACCTTATTAGGACAGAGTTAGTCCATCTGGCCACCTATTTTATTTTAACAGTGGAAGTCTACCTAGCCATTTAGTTTATTAGGACAGCGAAAGTCAATCCAGCCATTTAGTTCATTAGCACAGTGAAGGTGTACCTAGCCATCTGGTTTGTTAGTGAAGTTGAAGTCTATCTAGAAATTTAGTTTATTAGGACAGTGGAAGTCTATTTATCCATCTAGTTTGCTGAGATAGTGAGAATCTACCTAGCAATCTGGTTTGTTGGGGAAGTGGAAGTCTACCTAGCCATTTAGTCTATTAGGACAATGAAGGTTTATCTACCGTCTAATTAATTAGGACAGTGGAAATCTACCTAGCCACCTAGTTCATTGGGACAACAGTAGTCTATATAGCCATCTAGTTTATTAGGATTGTGGAAATCAACCACACCATCTCATATTAGGACAGTGAAATCTACCCACCCATCTGGTTTGTTAGGGAAATTGAAGTCGATCTAGCTATTTTATTTATTAGCACAGTGAACCCTATCCATCTAGCTTATTAGGACAATAGTGCGTTAGGACAGTGGATGTCTACCTAGCTATTTTGTTTATTAGGACAGTGGAAGTCTACCTAGCCATCTAGATTATTAGGACAGTGAAGTATTTTAACCTCTTTGAAAGTGAAGTTAGCAGAGGTTACCTTGAATGAAAATGGCATGTCAGAATGATTGGTAAATCCATACACACAGGCAACCTGCCAGGAAAGGCTTGCCCATAGTGAAAATTACGTTTCTTGGTGCATACATATGCTCATGTGCAGGACACCAACTAGCCGGCCAGAGTGAGCACTCACGCATACAGGTATGCACCTGTCACCAATGCTGGCGCCAAATGGGCTTTTTAAACAGGCTACAGTATTGGCTCATTGCTGTTTGGTCTACAGCTTCTGTGTGCTCATTCCTGGTTCCTGTGTTTGACTTCTGAGGCTGACTCAGCTTGTTCCCGACCTTTGTTTGTCTGCTTCCTGCCCTGACCACAGTCCGTCTTTGTATTCTGCTTCTGCCTCCTGTTCTTGCCTGACTTATCTTCTGTTTCTTACTTGGCTTGTGACCCAACTATCCTGCTGCCTCTCGTCTCTGCCTGATCTGCCCAACCGTTACCGACCCAGCTTGTCTGACCCTGCATCCTGCTCATCCAGCCAGCTACAGCTTTTCAGTCCAGCAAATTCACATCTGGTTCCTGCTTCCAGCTGCACATCCACAGTCTGCCGCCAGCCAAGCTCCGTGGCAGCTCATCTGCCACCAGCCTTTTCTGCTTCCACATCCACCTACTGACTGCTGCCACACATGCGGACTACTGGACTGATCACAGGCACTCATACCTCGCCGTGCTCCTGTGGCTGCTGTCTTACTACCAATAGCCCCTGAGCTGGAGCTGTATGAGAGGTCTTCCTCTTCATGTCAGGCTCACTACTAGGTATGTGAAACAGCCTAAATGATATGCAAATTTCAACTTGCTGAGCTTGCCTTTACCTTTTCAACCCTCTAAGCCTGCCTACTCTTTTTTTTTATGGGAGATTGCACTGGCCAATAGGGAGTCTCAGGAAACAGAAAGGGGTAGGACATGAGACATAGCTTTTACAGGATAAGACAACCTGTTTATCTAACTTTATCTGTCTTTTTCACCCTGACGTGTAGGCTTCCAAACCTATAAGTGTCCAGTTCAACACGTTCTGCAGGCATGATTTACTGTTGTCACCATCAGAAAACCTGCCCTGAGAAATGTCACGTAGCCATTGGTGGAGTCCATGCATGTAGACAGGTAGTAGCTGCAAAGGAGTTGCAGAAATTAGCTGCACTGATATGAAACAATTGAATAATAGGAAAAATGGCAATTGTAAGCGATTGCTTTAATGTACTAAAAGTAATTTGGTTAGGCTTTACATCTACTATAATTAGGGCATCTAAATAGCCAAATTCTAGATCTAATCCACAAAAAAACATAAAAAGTAAACGTGTTATTTAAAAATAAATTTGGTTAAAAAATATTCTAGCAGTAGCAAACTTGTGTCCTTCCTGAGCACAGGAAGGATCCAAATGGCAAAGATTCAATGTCTGAGCAGCAAATTCTATTTAGCTAATAACAGCTCACATATTTTAGAAAAAGGGTGGGCTGCTACAACTGTTAACAGCTGATAAATAAGATTTCCTGATCAACTGAAGATTCACCCATTCAGCTTTGGTTGCCACAATTTAGTTGATTTATAATTTTAAGTATAACCTTAAAGAGTCGTTGGTCTCTAAAATATTATAACCCTAGGCAGGGCTGCTGTTAGAAACTGCAAGGACCCATTCAGCCATCCCAACAGCCATCCCAACAGCCAACACCCCCCAAATAAACACAGTTTACTATGCTTTAGTTATAACACAGTGAGTGATCAGTACCGATTACTCAGGGGGAGATGTACTAAAACTGGAGCACTAAGAATCTGGTGCGCTTTACCGTGAACACGGGGTGGTCTAGGTGTGAAAGGGCTTCCGGTTTAATCCATTGGTGGTTTGGTGGTTAAGTAGTTATTGGTTAATGCAGCTACAAAGACCACTATATTTTTAAAAAATCCATGCATGCTTCAGATACTGCTCTCTTTTGAGTTGACAGAACAAATAGGAGCTCAAAGGGAGAAGATACAAGAGATAAGGGGAACTGAATACTAAGAAACACAATTCAGAAATATATAAATATAATAAGATATATATATATATATACATATATACACACACAAAAAATATATTTTCTTCATATAATTATTTCATTTGAAACTGGTAATCATTAGGAAAAATATACACAAGTGGAGGCTGGTTTTAGATGTTTTACTAGACCCCGATGTGCATGGTATCTACGTAGTAATTACATCCTTCTTTCACATGCTGAAAGTGCTTGCTATTAACTGACAAAGAAAATAGCCAGATGGAATACAAAAGCAAATGGAAAGAACACAGACTCAAACACAGACTTCTCAACACTCCAACACCCCTTTCTCATCTTTATTCCATGTCTTTTTTGGCAGGTGTTTTGACAAGCAATGAAGTAGCTTCAATGATCAGCATTGCATTGATGTTGAATGGATGATAGAATATTTACCCCAGTGAAAGCAAACAGGCCGTTCAAAAATCAAAAATGTCATGTGGAATGCCTATACTGCAGCACATTAACAGCTTTTAAGATTCCTTTTACTATGGTATGTATCAAAAAGAATAACTCGTAAAAGAAAGGGAAATCAGAATTCATCAGTAGAAACTTAAGTCTGAAGGCACCAGTACCCCACATATTTATGAAGTGCCTCTACCTTGTTTTACTGGTGTTCCTCAACCACTCAGATCCCTGCACGATCATGTAGTACTCTTGCAAAGTCTTTGACAATTGTCAATGACTGCAGACCAAATGGCTCCCCACATGACTGTGCTGAGGCCTTGTGATTGGCCACCCAACTGCTGCTTTGTAGGGAGGCAGCTGATGCATGTTTCCCCTGACTTAAAATATAGAGCAGCAGTGGTTAGTATAGGCCAGTGATGGCGAACCTTGGCACCCCAGATGTTTTGGAACTACATTTCCCATGATCCTCAACTACACTGCAGAGTGCATGAGCATCATGGGAAATGTAGTTCCAGAACATCTGGGGTGCCAAGGTTCACCATCACTGGTATAGGCAGTGAAGGATGCCTAAGACAGGGTGGGTTGGCTTTTTTTCAGACAGGTTTGTATTGGGTTGAAAGAATACAGGTAGGTAGTATATAAAACATTTTATAAGTAGGCATTACAAGTTAAAGAAGATCATTTTATAATTTAATTTTAATAATTATTATTTTTTTGTTATTCTAATGTGTATATGCACCAAGAGATGGCTGAGCCTGTAGCCAAAAGTATTTTGTAAACCATTGACTTTTTCTTCCGACATAATTTTCATCATCACTGTAGCACCCTCAGAGAAGTTTTGTTATTATGTTTTAGGAGGAGGGGGTCCTCATCAGCTGCGTTTTGGCTATTGTAGACAATCTCATCCATGCATGCTACTATTGTAAAGACTTAAGCCGCGTACACACGGGCAGACTGTCTGGCCTACTTAGTCCGCCGAAACACATTTCAGCGGACAGTCCGCTCGTGTGTGGGCTTCAGCTGACTTTTTCAGCGTGCAGTCTGGCGGACTAAGTATTTCGGAATTTCCGTAATACAGTCCGTCGGACTCGCATTTCAGCGGACAATCCGCCCGTGTGTGTGCCAGTCCGCTGTACTTTTGAAATGAGCGGACTTTTCCCACCCGGAGAAAAGTCCGCTCATTTCGAGCGGGTATCCAGGTAGGCGGGGCCCGCGACGGAGACGTCGCTGGCCCCGCCGCCTGGTATGGACTTAAAGGGGAACCCCAACGCCGCAAAAAATCGCCAAAAGTCCACAAAAAGTCCACAACAGACCCTTGTCCGAGCACGCTACCCGGCCGGCCAGGAAAGGGGGGCGAGCGAGCGCCCCCCCCTCCTGAGCCGTACCAGGCTGCGTGCCCTCAACATGGGGGTTGCCTTGGGGAAGGGGGGGCCGCGCGGCCCCCCCACCCCAAAGCACCTTGTCCCCATGTTGATGAGGACAAGGGCCTCTTCCCGACAACCCTGGCCGTTGGTTGTCGGGGTCTGCGGGCGGGGGGCTTATCGGAATCCGGGAGCCCCCTTTAATAAGGGGGCCCCCGGATACCGGCCCCCCACCCTATGTGAATGAGTATGGGGTACAATGTACCACTACCCATTCACCTGTAAAATAAAAGTACAAAAAAAAACACAACACACGAGATAAAATACTTTATTGCACAGCTCCGGGGGTCTTCCGTCTTCGGGGGTCTTCTCGCCGGACTCCTCCGCTATCTTCTTGTAGCTCTTTTGCTAGCGGAGGAGTCCGGCTTTCTTCCTCGCCGCCGGCCTCTTCTCCCGACTTCGGGGGTCTTGTCCCCCTCTTCAGTTCTTCTGCCGGGCCACGCGCCTTCTTATAGCTCTTTTACAGGCGGTGGCCCGGTCTTCTGTCGCCGCCGTCGCCGCCGCCTTCCGTTCTTCTTCTTCTTCTTCTTCTTCTCCAGGAGATGTTGCCTCGACGATCTCTCCGGCCGGAATGCCAGGGACGCACTGCGCGGCCACTTATATAGGGGCAAGGGGCGGTGTCACATGGCTTTATGTCACATGGGTTGGTCACATGGTGACCCCGCCCCCTTACAATGTCATAGTCCCCATGTGACATCAACCCATGTGACCAACCCATGTGACATAAAGCCATGTGACACCGCCCCATTGTCCCTATAAAAGTGGCCGCGCAGTGCGTCCCTGGCATTCCGGCCGGAGAGATCGTTGAGGCAACATCTCCAGGAGAAGAAGAAGAAGAAGAAGAACGGAAGGCGGCGGCGACGGCGGCGACGGCGGCGACAGAAGACCGGGCCACCGCCTGTAAAAGAGCTATAAGAAGGCGCGGTGGCCCGGCAGAAGAACCGAAGAGGGGGACAAGACCCCCGAAGTCGGGAGAAGAGGCCGGCGGCGAGGAAGAAAGCCGGACTCCTCCGCTAGCAAAAGAGCTACAAGAAGATAGCGGAGGAGTCCGGCGAGAAGACCCCTGAAGACGGAAGACCCCCGGAGCTGTGCAATAAAATATTTTAACCCTGTGTTGTGTTTTTTTTGTACTTTTTTTCACAGGTGAATGGGTAGGGGTACATTGTACCCCATACTCATTCACATAGGGTGGGGGGCCGGTATCCGGGGGCCCCCTTATTAAAGGGGGCTCCCGGATTCCGATAAGCCCCCCGCCCGCAGACCCCGACAACCAACGGCCAGGGTTGTCGGGAAGAGGCCCTTGTCCTCATCAACATGGGGACAAGGTGCTTTGGGGTGGGGGGGGCCGCGCGGCCCCCCTTCCCTGAGGCACCCCCCCATTTTGAGGGCACGCGGCCTGGTACGGCTCAGGAGGGGGGGCGCTCGCTCACCCCCCTTTCCTGGCCGGCCAGGTAGCGTGCTCGGACAAGGGTCTGTTGTGGACTTGGGGGGGACCACCATGCCGATTTTTTTCGGCGTTGGGGTTCCCCTTTAAGTCCATACCAGGCGGCGGGGTCAGTGACGTCTCCTTCGCGGGCCCCGCCTACCTGGAGACGCGCTCGAAATGAGCGGACTTTCCTCCACGTGTGTGGGCGAGTCCGTTCATTTCAAAAGTAGGGCGGATAGTATGGCGGACTTAGTCCGCCGTATTAGTCCGCTCAAAAAGGGCCGTGTGTGGGCAAGTCCGTTCATTCGAAAGTATGACGGACTGTCCATCGGATTGTCTGTCGGACTAAGTTGGCCAGACAGTCCGCCACGTGTGTACGCGGCTTAAAGCGTCATTCACTAAAAAGTATTAATTCGATCAAAATAATCTAATGAGGATCCTGCCAAATACTGCACTGCGTTTTGCTTAGCTTCTAGTAAAATGATAATCCTTGTTCACCTGCAGTAACAATAACGTCTGCATTGTATTCAAATGGTACTGTACACCTGCCTCTATGTACATAAAAGGTTTAAAAAACAATAGCAAATTGTAATTTTCAGTTTAGGTTATTGCATAGGATTAATTTAAGAACTAATCATATAGTTATATTAACATTCACTCATCCATTCCTCATCAACTCCTACCTCTCCAACTCTACCTTTAACTCTCCTTTTTATCCCCCTCTATCTGTACCCAATAACTCACTCCCTTCCCAGGAGGTTGCCAATCATTAAAAACCCAGGACAGGGGAAATTTGTGATGAGGGGGTTATTTACTAAAACTGGAGTGTGCAAAATCTGGTGCAGCTGTGCATAGGAACCAATCAACTTACAAGATATATTGGTAAAACTTAACTGAATAAGCTGAATTTAGAAGCTGATTGGCTATCATACACAGTTGCACCAGATTCTGAGTGTTCCAGTTTTAATAAATCTCCTCTGAGATCTCCATTGTCCGGGCATCTCACCCACCTAACATACAATGTCTACCACCACAAAGAAATCTTCTTTTTTGTCCTTGTAACCAGGGCAGGACTTACCATTGGGCTTGACTGGGCTCAAGCCCATGGGCCCCGCCAAATAGGGGGCCCTGCTGAGATACATAGCCGAGTGTACTCTGCTGGGCTCCGCTCACAGTCATGCCCAGTCCCGCCCTATGATGGACATAACACAGGGACTGGGCGTGACCGTGAGCCAAGCCGAGTACACTCGTCAGGACCCGAGAGCCGCTGAGATACACAGGACTCTATCTCGGCGGGACACCATTTTTAAACTTCAAGACTGCAATGACAAGGCTACAAATGACAAGGCTGCAAATTACACTGGGGCAAGGCTGCTCACTGGAAGACTGAGCTGGGTGATGGTCCAGGCATATGAGTGGATCCTGACTGCACTCCTGTGATCCACAGAAGTAGAGCTAATGAGCTTTGGCTGTACTTTTCCTTTAAAGGTTCGGTCCATTTAAAACTGATACTTCAGTTTTTAGTAAATGCTTTAGTTCCCTGTTAGCTCTTGTACACACGATCAGAGATTCCGACGGAATGTGTCCGATCGGAGCGTTTTGTCGGATATTCCGACTGTGTGTGGTATGCATCGGACTGTTTCTGTCGGAATATCTGCCGGACCAAATTTTCCAACTTGCCGGAAATATTTTCCGACAAAATGCTCCTATCGGACATACTCTGATCATGTGTAGAGAATTCCGATCGGACAAATTGCCACGCATGCTCAGATCAAATTCCTACATCAAAGCTATTGGCTACTAGCCTGAACATAGTCCCGTCGCAACGAAATAACGTCGTCACGTCGGATTTTCAGACAACTTTGTCCGACCGTGTGTATACAATAGTTTCGGACAAAATCCGTCTGACAAAATCCGACGGATTTGGTTGTCGGAATCTCCGACCGTGTGTACAAGGGCTTAGACTTTATTGGTGAAATATCTGCAATTACTGGGTCTGCTGTGGCCATTATATGGAAATCCAATTGGATTTTTAAATCATTTTATAATACGGAAAATGCCACAGGGTGAGCTGGAACACAAAACCCATCCCATTTCACATTAAGCATTTCCCATTCTCTAACAGCACAAGTTAGCAGTGCTGCATGCAGATTTCTACCATCAATCTCTGTTGATACAATTTCAGACTCGGGATATAGCCTTCCTCTCTGTGTGATGGATTCCTTTATAGTGACAAAAAAAAGCCCTCTGCTTCTGGAAGTTTTCAGAAATGTAGCTGAAAATCAAAAGATTCGTGGAACTATCAGTATAGAGTGGAGCTTGTCATGTCAACCTCTGGGCATTGCGGGATCATTTTCTAGAAGAATTAGAACAAATATCTGAGCTACAGTGCGCTCCTAAGGTAAATTATACCAGCTATGTATTTTAACTAGATCATCCCAACTGTACATAAAAAAAGGCAACACAATTCTGCTGAGAAATAGAGACATTGAAACACTTTATTTGCAAATGAACTATGAATGAGTTGATATAAAGTAAACCAAGTAAATCAGCAATAGTGACAGTGTGATTGTAACTGTGAAATGATCAACCATAAAACCCTAGCAGGTCTGTAGATAATTTACAGCATTATCATAAATGTGAAGCGTCAAGCAATCAGCTAAATGCACAGTTAAAATATATACCGTATTTGCCGGTGTATAAGACGACCCTGCATATAAGACGACCCCATAACTGTACAGGTTTTTAAAATGTTTTGCCCGTACTCACCGTTTAAGATGACCCCCCATTCCGAGGCTTCCGACGCTTCATATCCCTCTTCTTCGTTCTTGCTGGAGCCATTTCCTTCTTCCTTCTTGCTGGTGCTGGAGCCAATCACGGCGAGCGATGTATTCTATTAATGAATACAAAGCCTGCTTGGATTGGCAGAGGCTGTAACATCATCAGCCCGCGCCTTTCTCACTCTCAAAGCCAATCCAAGCAGGCTACTGTGTGTAGCCTGCTCGGATTGGTAGAGATTGTTACTCCAATCCGAGCAGGCTCTGTATTCATTTGAATACATTGCTCACTGGGATTGGCTCAGTGGTATATACTGTATGTAGCCGAAGCTACATACAGTATTACCGGACATCCAGAAGGCATCCCAGCAGCTGACCCGGCGTATAAGACGACCCCTCCTTTTTGCCCAGTTTTTTTAAGTGTAAAAGGTCGTCTTATACGCTGGAAAATACGGTACATAATATGCCTTTCAAATAATAATTAGATACTTTTCTGATTTACAGCCGTATTAAAGAGGAAGTAAACTCTCCCACTCTGATGCTTCTCTTCATTTAGTCCATTATAATAAGTCATTATCAGACTATAGCCACTGTAATCCAGCCCAAATCGCATATTACTTACTGTTTAAAGAAACTTTAAAAAAACTTGTTTCCAGGGGTTAGGCAGCGCCATCTTAAGTATTGTTTTCTGAGTCCACAGTGGAGTGTATTTCCGCCCTTACATTAAGCACTTCCTGTACTGTTAACCAAGCCTCCTTCTCAATCCAACGTTTCTATGGCAACCCTGCTTCCCTGTTCATAGCTTACTTATTTCATAGTATTTACTTGTGCTGATGTATAATGTTTGCCTTTGTCAGACTTATCAGCTTCAGCTGATAAGACTGCAGTAATGGCCAAGTTTAGACTGTATGTGAGGTCACATGGTCACATGGTGTGTAGGAGGAAGTTCTGAGTGATTAGTAGTGTTCATTTGGGTTTTTTATGCTGATTTACATGGGACAAAGTTGTGGGGGAGAGTTTACAACCACTTTAAACCCAAAACCAAAAATGTATTTTTTTTTCCATTTTTTTTTCTTTTTTTTCTTCTTTTTTTCTTTTTTTCCCAAAACCAAAAATGGATTATATTGCAGCTTGCCAAACATTAGATGTGGTGGCTGCCCCAGCTTTCTTTTTTTTTGGCTGTTTTCACCTAGTGATCTGTTTCAGTCGTTTTGTTATTAAATGTTTCCTGAAGAAAAAAAAGGAACAATACAGAGCAGAGCAGCAAACAATCCTTGCATATCTCCGTGTATACAACAAACTATTGTAGATACACAAAAAGGAGAACATAACAGGATAAAAACATATGATGGGTAGCTACATAATACAGACCAATAACACCATAATAAATGGAAGAAATCTATCATGAAAGACATCTTATCAGATCTACCTATGATATACATGAGATCCATGAGGTCTAAAGCATCAATAATACATAACCTGGGCAGCACAGTGGTGTAGTGGTTAGCACTCTCGCCAAGCAGTAAAAAGGGTCGCTGGTTTGATTCCCAAACACGACACTACCTGCCTGGAGTTTGCATGTTCTCCCTGTGCCTGTGTGGGTTTCCTCTGGGTACTCCGGTTTCCTCCCACACTCTGAAGACATGCTGGTAGGTAAATTGGCTTCTGTCTAAATTGGTCCTAGTATGTGAATGTGAGTTAGGGACCTTAGATTATAAGCTTCTTGAGGGTGGGGACTGATGTGAATGTACAATGTATATGTAAAGTGCTGCGTAAATTGAGCCTTGTGCTATACAAGTACCTTAAATAATTAACCTCTATGAAGTGGTCTGCAAAAAGAAAGGTAGAGCATTTAACTTGTGCTATAAAATATCAGAAGCTCTTTCCATTGTCAGACATCACCTGATGATCTGGCCAGTAGCACACCTCCTGTATTGGTGAGTCACAACTCTGGAGGGATAAGCATAAGAGGCACAATGGACAACAGCATTGTCAGTCTGGGGGGAGGGTAGTGTTAAATGTACTAGCAGATTTAGATACACTAAACAAACCGATGCCAGACTCCAGCTAACACTTATAATCAGTTACAGCAAACATTTTTTTTTTCTTTTGGGATAAAAATGTTGCATGAATAAATAAATGCTGATCATTTTAATCCCCCCCACCCCACCGGTGTTCAGAGGTTTGTCTCACCAATATAAACTGATACATTTTGCTGGCAAACTTAACGTAAACCCAGGACCATGGAAATTCAATAATTGTAGTAAATATAAACTGCTAAATACGTTTACTCATTAGCAGTTAGAGCAGTCTTGTGACTTGTATCAGTGTCTGGTTAAAGCTTGTAGGAGGAGTTTGTATTCTCCTCTGATTGTCCTATGGAGGCTGCAGAACCCCTGACCCTCTGTCTGGATAGTGCTGTATTGGCCCTGTGATGATCACACGCACCCTCCCAAAATGTCTCTAGCAATATACACCAAACTGAGCATGTGCAGCTTACCCCCAAGGCTCTGTACTATCAGGAGATGGATTGGGGACAATAGAAGAAGGGAGGATCACAGAAGACAGGATTAAAAAAACCTTTTCACACAATGCAGAGGTTTAACCCCTTAGGTTCCACAGTGAGTATAGCATGCATGCTTTACTGCATATACAGACTGATTGTACTGTTGTGGCTTTAGTAACGCTTTAAAAATGTTTAAACTCGGGTGGCATCAGGATGACCAATGCCCTAGGTGTAGGGCTCCTGGTGATTTTGTCCACATGTTATGGAAATGTCCGAAGCTATTCAGATACTGGGTAGAGATTGTAGACAGGACAAATAAAACTTTTAAGATTACAATTGAGCCGACGGTCAAGACCTGCCTATTGGGGAATATGGAGGAGGGTAATGTCCCGAAGGACATCACTGAAGCAGCGCTAAGATGCCTATTTCAGGCGAGGAAATTAATTGCCCAGCACTGGCAAGCAAATAGTCCCCTGCTTGTAGAGAACTGGGTCGCGACTGTCAACTCAATAGTAGGGAATGAGAGAGTGATTTTTATTAGACAAGGAAATTATAGAAAGTTTAAGACAGTGTGGAGCCTTTGGTTGGATAAGATGGGTCTCCCTTTATAGGACGAGCGAGGTCTAAAGTATCTCCCCTTGCCCTCTTCCTGATTCTTTTTTCTGCCTCTTCCCTCTCCCCTTTCCTTTCTTTTTGTCTTATAGCTAATATAGCTGTTGCTATAGCTTGGTGCTATAGGGTTGATAACTGAGTGGTGTGGGGGGATAGCTATGCATGGGGAGGAAGGAAGTGGGTAATTAAAGCAACATTAGAATGTTATATTACAATATTTGGTATCGTAGCTTAAGATTCTATATTTCTTTTTTAACATTGTTTTGCTATCTGCGTAACAACATATTAATATATAAATAAAGAAAAAGTATTTAAATATAAAGAAAAAATTAAAAAAAAACGCTTTAAGATCTTGAAAAACAACATACTTGCTGGCAGGATCACCATATAAAAATAGAAGAAAGAAAGCCTAAAAAGGGAAACCAATACAGTCATCACATCTAATAAGTGTTAAGCTGCAATATAGTAATAAATGTTTGCTTTTGGGTTTAATCCTTTTTCCACAATGTACAGCCAGACAATGCCTGATTGAACAATTTATCTTCTTGGTTTAGCAATGTAGCTTTCTGGGTCACCTCTTTACCTATAGACTTTTTATTGGACAATAAATCAACCTTTTAACATTATCAATTCTTACAGTGAGCAGGAGGGATGGAGATGCACATGATTTCCCATCCTCCAATTAAAGAACGTCTTGTATTCTGTTAAAAAAAAGGCTTCCTGTGAATGAGTATGGAGTGACCAAAATCCTTTACGGCTTCATAGCTGCTGCTCATATGCCTGCAGCACCCTGAACTCTAGCAGGGCTTGCTTGTAGTGAGGTTTGATTTTATTACTATACAACAGCAACGCACACAGAGCATTCCTATAACATTTTTTCTACATAGCTCGGGTAAGATTTGCAATAACTTTTTTCTTGGAGCTGGGCTTTAAAAAAAAAGGAACACAAATATGCTTCTTTTTGACATTCAGGCTTGGTGACTGTTATGCCGCATACACACGATCGAACAATCCGCCAGACTTTGCAGCGGAGGTCCACCGGACTTTCCGAACGAGCAGACTTGCCCACACACGGACTAAAGTTCGTTCCTTTTGAACGTGACTTCAGGTACGACGGGACTAGAGAAGGAAGTCAATCTCGCCGCCTTCATCCATCCAGCACATGGTATGGGCTTTAAGGGTAACCCCTACGCCAAAAAACTCTTTAGCATGGTAACACTAGTGCTTCTAAATCATTGGACAAAATCTGGAGGCACAGCAGTCTCCCATCAGCAGTAAAGACAAATGGCAAATGCTTGTTGCTGCCGCAAATTTTTAACCTGAGAACCTTGAGAACTGGAAGCCAGAGTGAAAGAGAGTAATGCCACGTACACACAATCAGACTATCCGGCGGACTTAGTCCGGCAGATTAGAGTTCGCCGGACAATTCGATTGCGTGTGGGCTCCAATGGACTTTTTCTTCCCAAAGGTCCGGCGGACTTAGAAAGAAGACTTGACTCAAAATTGTCCGCCGGACTCGGCTTTCAAGCGGACACTGGTCACTGGGACAAATCGAGCGGATTTGTCCCAGTGACCAATGTCATCAGGAGAGAACATGTTGGTAAATACAAAATCTTCTGGTTATTAGTAGAATAGGCAATGCAGGGAAGTCTTCTAATGGAAACACCTTCTGACAACTGTCTTAGCCCTTGTACACATGGTCGGACATTCCGACGGAAAATGTCCGATCGGACCGTGTTGTCGGATAATCCGACCGTGTGTGGGCTCCATTTTTCCGTTGGAATGTCCGACCAACAAAGTTTGAGAGCTGGATATAAAATTTTCCGACAACATGATCCAATTGGCCTTTGTCCGATCGTTTGTAGAGAATTCCAATCGGACAAAGTGCCACGCATGCTCAGATCAAATTACGAGACCAAAGCTATTGGCTACTAGCCTGAACGTAGTCCCGTCGTTACGTACGAACAACATCACGTTCCGAACGATTGGATTTTCCGACAACTTTGTCCGACTGTGTATGCAACACCGGTTTCGGACAAAATCCGTCGGAAAAAATCAGACGGATTTTGTGGTCGGAAATTTACGACCGTGTGTACAAGGGCTTATAAGGAATTTCACCTCACTTTGGAGAGGTTCACTTTCCGTGTTGTCTCTGGGTCATGATGTGAGGGGAAATCTTCTTAGATAAATGGGATTCTGACCATTTGTTATGGAATCCAATATAAGGTTTGACTGGAGATACACTTTAAAGTAATACAATTTGTTGGCTATCTGGTTTACTGAATAGTAAAATCAATGACTTCCGGTCAAGATCAATGATTCTTCTTGTAGTCAAAAACAAAAACTGGCCCCTTCGCTATCCTGTTTTGATATAGCACTGCCAATTTTGATATTCTTGGTCGCCCTTACTCATCTCTAAATCCTGCACATGTATACTGTAACATTTGGTTACAGCATTGACATGGCTAAGACAAAAAAAATTCTCTACCGCTATTGCAGGTGTGTTCTTTTCCCTAGCCCTACTTTGCCTATTGTCAGAACAGTTTCCAATGAACATAGAGGAAGGACTATAGGCATGATCTGCGTAAACATATCGGTCCCTGTTCCGCTACCACCCTTGCATCAGGGCTCCTTTAGATTAACTAGCTGTCAGCAGTGAAAGGAGGGACATGTGGGCATCTACATTTGGACCAGGCCAATGCCTGTATTATGTGTTATACCATCTGTAACATGTATTTCCTGAGCCACCCTTTGCATGATGAAGGTAAAGGAAAACTGTAGCTCTGTTACTGTGATAACAATTGCTGCTGTCCCCCAACGAGCAATGTCTCCATGACAGAGCAAACTGCATATGTCAGTATATTTCAGTATATCTCTTACATGTTGAAAACACTGTTCAGGCTGTGCATGCAGAATAAAGTTTTCAATACAAATAATTTAGGATTCCACAAATTTTTAAGGGAAATGGGGAATTTGAAAAACATTCATTATCATGCAAAGAAGTGACCTTTATTTTGGGGACCTTCTGATATGCATGTAAAGTCCCATTTAAATCAGAGATAAGGAGGTTTTCCTGGCTAAAATGGGTTGGTGTCTTTTAATGCCTATCCATAGGCAGAATTTAAAACTGTGTACTGGTTGAAAGGTTTAGGGAAATAAAGAGAAGTTAATCTGTATTTTGCTTTGAAGATGCATAATTCTTTAGAATTTACCCTGCCTTTAATGTCCAAAGTAAATGCTGGTTAATTTCTTTACTTTAATAAATCCCCTCAAGGGTATTTGAAGGGTTTCATTTAAAATAAATATTTTTTACTGAATGACATCTTTGTATCTCCACATTTTTTTCTTAGCCTTAGCGGAAAAAATGGTATGTAATAAATAATAGGAAAACCTACTAAAAATACTTGCACGCTGTACAATGTATTGGAGAATAATGCCAGCAATCCCATGTCTCTGTAGAGAATGTTATTGAATAGCAAGTGTGGAAAATCACATTGAATTATGCATACTAAGATGGTATTGTTAATGAAGATTAGCTGGAATTAAATTCCTCTAAATACAATTAATACAGCCTTTGGCTACAATGCGGATGTTATTTTCTCTTTTTAAGTGGGCTATGCTTCATTGCAAATCTGATTTCTATGCTGCTGTTTAACACTTTCCAGTAATTATTGGAATCCTTGCATATGCTGACAATCAAATAAAAAGGCCATTACAGGTAAAACAAAGGCTAGGCGGATGGTAAACGACTTCATTTATCATTGTCAGATAGCTACCTGGTTTAATTATCAAAGTCGGGAAATATTACACAACTTCTTCCCGTTATATCTGTACACGAGGAATGAGTGGGCAGATTGGTTATTAATAAAATTGATTTACTAAAAGAATTGAGGATTTTTACACAATACAACGTGTGAATATTTACTTCAATTTTACTTCAATTGTTAATTGTCAATTTTGTAAAAAGCAAATCCCTGTTTAATTATTTCATATTTTACTAATTCGATATTAAAGGTGAACATAAATATGATTTTCATATGATTAGATAACTGAAGTTAATCTTCACACAATTTATTGCGTGGAGATTCTCAACTCTGTTAGTAAAATCAGACCAACCGTGTCTATTGATTAGCTGTCTGGCACACAGAAGTATACACAGCAAGGGGTGAATAGTTCCTTTAAGGGTGCTATGAATGATCTGTAGTGTGGTGAGTAGGGATCTATATATCCGAATCCTTTCAGTGGATCTAACTGATTGCCAATATTTATTTTAGAATGAATGATTATAGCATTAGTAGCCCTTGTACACACGGTCAGGGAATTAGTCGGAATGTGTCCTATCGGACCGTGTTGTCGGATAATCCGACTGTGTGTGGTATGCATCGGACTGATTCCGTCTGAATATCCGTCGGACCCAATTTTCCAATTTGTTGGAAATATTTCCCGACCAACTGGTTCGATCGGACATACTCCGATCATGTGTAGCGAATTTTGATCGGACCAAGTGCCACACATGCTCAGATCAAATTCCTACATCAAAACTATTGGCTACTAGCCTGAATGTAGTCCCATCGTAACGAAATTACGTCATCACGTTCTGAAAGATCGGATTTTTCGACAACTTAGTCCGACCGTGTGTATGCAACAGTTTCGGACAAGATCCGACTGACAAAATCCGTCGGATTTGGTTGTCGAAATCTCCGACAGTGTGTACAGGGGCGTAGAAATGCTGTATGTAGAACCCCAGCATTGCCTCTTTCAGAGGGAAGGCTGAACAGAAGACAAAATGTATTACTTGTGGGACAGCAATTCAGAAAGATTGTTTGTAAGCTTGGATCTGAGTATGGACTGTACCTTCTGTAAAGTACCTGATAAGTAGATTGCAAAAAGTGGACCTTTTTCTGATCTCTGGTTGTTAACCCTTTAAAACTGCCCCTGCCAGTTACTGCTCTTTAAAAGCCCTGATTATCTTATTGCTACACTTAGGCTGGCCATACAGTATACACTTGTTCAATTTCCTTTAGATTTACCTTCAACTATGTAGTGCAAGGACCTGCATGATTGCATACAAATTGAAAGTGTTTAGGTTTGACCTCCTATTATATGGTTTCGGAAAATCTAAAAAGAAAAGTGTACAGGAAAATTGTATAGTGTATGGCCAGCCTTAGCCCTTGTACACACGGTCAGACATTCCGACAACAAAATCCGTCGGATTTTGTCTGAAACTTGTGTTGCATACACACGGTCGGACAAAGTTGTCGGAAAATCCGATCGTACATAATGTGATGACGTTATTTCGTTACGACAGGACTACGTTCACGCTAGTAGCCAATAGCTTTGGTCTAAGAATTTGATCTGAGCATGCGTGGCACTTTGTCTGATCGGAATTCTCTACACACAATTGTACAAAGTCCGATCAGATCATGTTATTGGAAAGTTTTATAGCTCAGCTCTAAAACTTTGTCCGTCGGATATTCCGACGGAAACAGTCCGATGGAGCCCACACACAGTCGGATTATCCGACGACACGGTCCGATCGGACATTTTCCGTCGGAATCTCCGACCGTGTGTACAAGGGCTTAGACTCTCTTATGCATCACATGCACATTATTATGCATAAGGAAGCATGAAGCATAACGAAGCAGCATAGGACCATACTTGCTCCTGACAAGGTTGGAAAGAAGCTTTAGCTTGAAATACTCGACTTGGTTGCCAACTACTCCCACCAGTTCCTACAGCATAACATAGCCAGAGATCATCCAGCACACACTAATGAACCACCAGTTGTCTATGGACCACAAACTGAAAAATCCAAAGAGCTGTAATACCCAAATTATATAGGCTTTACAAACTGCCTTCTGTGAAACCAGTCATCCCAACACTCAGAAAATTATGGAGATATTCCTAGCTTAAGGAGCAATACTTTGTGAACCACAGGAAAAAGAAGCACCAGCATTGTTTTTTCTTTTTTTTTTTCTGCTGTGGTAGATTACATGTCAATTATAAAAAATGTTGTACGCATTTGAGAACTTTAAACTGTGAACATCAACAACTATGTTAGAAGGCAGTGCACTGTGTTGTGCTCTGCAAACAGCACGTCAAGTTTTTACCTTTTTATTTTCAATTTTCGATTTCATTGTGATGTGGAGTACTGCATCACAACACTTTGCAGTGAAAAAAGTACAGACCTGACTTGATTGTGCAAAAAGCAATTTGCCTTGTCTTTGTGTTGGGACTACAATGGAACAAGCTGCCCGGTGCAATACAACACACCTAGTAGGAAAGGATCCTAAATGTGCATTTAAATTATTTTTATAAATTCTGTTTCTAAAGACCACTATTTTCAGATATGAGTGAGTACTTTCATGCAGAGGTATCTGAACCACAAACCAGGTCAGAATATAAATTTTTAGGTGCAGCTGTCTAAAATACTAAGCAGTTATACAGTAACAACTATTTTCCACAGCTGACCTATGTGGAAGATGGGATGAATGGCTGTAAACTGAGTCCGAGAATAGGAAAGACGGCGTTCACAGCAATCTTGCAATTATCTCCACGTGACACCTCTGCCTACTGTGTATTATCATCATACAGACATTGATACACAGTAGGCAGAGAACTGTCTGAGATCTAGTCCTACTCAACAGAGGAATGCTAACAAGCAGTGTGTACTCGGATACTTGGATATTCAAGCAATAGGAGTGACGGGTTGTGGGAATATTTTACTATTTATCTATTTATTTGTTTATAATCAAAATTGAAGATTCACTAGCATATAGGGAACCTCTAAAAAATGTAAAGCAGTGTTACATTTTTAAAAAATGAAATCCACTGATAGGTAGGGTTTTTAAGACAGAAGATAGCAAGTTATTCTCTTCTGTCATAAACCTTTCTTTATGCTCGTCAATGGTAATAAAAACCAGGATGAACAGTGGCGCTAGACCAATGATGATGTGACATCTGGATGCAAATTATATATATAGATATATATATATATATATCTATATATATGCAAAATTATGAATTTGTATACAGGATGAATAGTCAATTTTAGTCCATAATGTACTTCTGTCAACACCTGGAGGAAGCACCCTAAGCCCTTGTACACACGGTCGGAGAATCTGTCGGAATGAGTCTTATCGGACCGTGTCGTCAGATAATCCGACTGTGTGTGGTATGCATCGGACTGATTCCGTCCGAATCTCCGCCCGACCCAATTTTCCAACATGTTGGAAATATTTCCCGACCAACTGGGCTGGACGGACCTAATCCGATCATGTGTAGAGCATTTTCATCGGACCAAGTGCCACGCATGCTCAGATCAAATTCCTACATCAAAGCTATTGGCTACTAGCCTGAATGTAGTCCCATCGTAACGAAATTACGTCATCACGTTCTGAAAGATCGGATTTTTCGCCAACTTGGCCCGACCGTGTGTATGCAACAGTTTCGGACACAATCCGTCGGGCTAAATCCGACGGGCAAAATCCGACGGATTTGGTTGGCAAAATCTCCGACCGTGTGTACGTGGGCTTAGAGCAAAGGAGTAGACTCTGTGGGTAAAGGAAGAACAGAGGGGCACCAAACTAAGTGTAGATTTAATATAAAAGAAAATTATACACTCACAAAATAGCAGGATCAGATAGGCATAGGTGTTGTAATCACCAGTCCTGGAGTCTGTTTTCAGCATCTGGATGGCCTATAGCAGGCATAAGCAATTAGCATGCCTCCAGCTGCTGCAGAGCTACAAGTCCATGCGGCATAACAAGACTCTGACAACCACAAGCATGACACCCAGAAGCAGAGGCATGATGGGATTTGTAGTTCTGCAACAGCTGGAGGTCCACTAATTGCATATCCCTGGCCTATAGCCACCACAAGCACGGATAATGTGTGTGGGGGGTATCCAGGGATCCAAACAGGAAGTAGGAAGCCTCTGATCACAGCCGTGACCAGCATGAACCGCAAGATGGCGTCAGGCCAGACGTGATGTCACAGCAAGCAGATAATTGGCATTTAAAGATGGAAGAGATGAAGTTGGGGAATGTTCAAAAGCCAGAAGACTATGTTAGTCAGGTTGATATGTTAGGCCCCGCGTGGCTGTTGTTTCCGGGTGACTGTCATGTTGGCATAACCCAGATGTTTGTATGCTATATAAAAACATGCTTAATAAACAGAAATTTATAAAAAAAAAAAGGATGAAAGAGATGGTAATGCATTTCGAAGCCAAAGCTTCTTCTTCAGACCGGTCTGAAGAAAAAGCTTTGGCTTCAGAATGCATTAGTGCCTGCTTCCTGGTTCAGATCCCTGGATACCCTCAGATGCCTTTTGTTTGATGGCACTATCCCATTATGGCATCCTTTGGAGCTGCCATTGTGAGCCTGCCATTGTGAGCATGTTCCTGCATACATTCACACATCTTCCTCCAAAACCTTGAGCAGCACGCTGCACTCCGCATCTCTCTGCTCCCTCCTCTTGTCTCCGTGCCACTCCTACACTCTTTACTCCTTCCTTCCTCCTGTCTTCTAAGCACATAGGCCTATATACTGTAGAATGTTTTCCTAAATGATAGTTGTTGTCGAAATGTTAAAAAAAAGTGTTTAGTTCTACTTTAATTATAATTAACCTTTGGTAGTCCGTTTGAAATTTTCAACATAATATTTCGATGTTCTGTTGGCAGCTGCATAAGATAACCAAGAAAAAAAAATGGATGACTTCATTGCACTGAGAATATTTCTGGACAGAAAACACAAAAGCAATCTACGTTGTCAATATTTGTAAAAATTATTGCTGAGTGAACATATTTCAAAGGCAACACAACTGGAGAATTTGCTTATTAGAAGAGAGGGAGAGCTTATTTTTTTGGTATAGAAGACCGCAAAAGCCAGCCTGTTAAGCTGAGATCATACTGCAGAAAATCTGATCTTGCACAATTTTAGATGAAATCAGAATTTCCATTACAGCGGTCTGTTCAGCCACAGCTATTTTGTTACTGACACAGGGAGAGAAAAAAAACGGAGCCTTGGAAATCATTCAAGTAAAACACTTCACTGTCCTCTGCTGTATTTTAACTTAACTTAAACATTACAGCTCCAAGCCGAGATCTGTCTTAAAAACACTCAAACACATATCATGGGGAATTCGTTTTACTAGGAAAATGTCCTTTGCTTTAAATAAAATCTTTTCTTTCTAAATGAAACAAGAGAAGGGCGGGAATCGTCTGCCTGAAAAGTACTGCTTTAAGCTAATAAAATTTAATATTATAATCTAGTACAGTAATTTAGCT
Source organism: Lithobates pipiens (assembly GCF_037356315.1). NCBI lineage: Eukaryota > Metazoa > Chordata > Amphibia > Anura > Ranidae > Lithobates > Lithobates pipiens. Next base: position 18,070,944 of record NW_027507685.1, read on the forward strand.
GCGTGGAAACTTGGCATTTATATTATTTAACCAAAGACATCTTTGCTGCTTTTCCTGTCACTTTCACTCAGAATTTATTATAAGAATCAGACGAGAACTCTCAACAAACAAGTTCAAGGCGTAGTGTCTCATAAATTTGTATCACACTTCAAAAAATTCAAGAATAACATCCTAGAGATGAAAATGTGCATTCCCAAAGCAATTTAAAGGAATAAATCACAGTGTTTCTTGTTTAATGTAAGGATTAGCAGGATAAGTGTGTAAAACACATTATTGGTATAAATATGTTACTATAGGTTTTTAAATATGGAAAATGCTTATGAGTGTGGCGAGCTTAATGCCGCGTATACACGTTCAGAATTCTCGTCGGGAAAAAAAGCTCTGATGGGTTTCCCGACGGAATTCCGACGGAATTCGGCTCAAGCTGTTTTGCCTACACGCGGTCACACCAAATACCGATTGTTTATAACCCGGTGACGTACAACACGTACGACGGGACTAGAAAAAGGAAGTTCAATAGCCAGTAGCCAATAGCTTCCTTCTCGTACTTGCTTCTGAGCATGTGTCATTCTTAGTCCGCTGGACTAGCACACTGACGAATGGATTTTCTGCTGAAAGCCAAGTCCGGCGGACAAATTTTGAGTCAAAACTACTTTCCGCCGGACTTTACGATGAAAAAGTCCGCTGGAGCCCGCACACGATCGAATTGTCCGGTGTACTGTGGTCCGGCGGACCGAGTCCGCAGGGTAATTCGATGGTGTGTACACGGCATAAGTAATATTCAGCCTTTAGATAAGTGTTATATAATGAACAAGTGAGATTTTATTTGATTTGTTGATATCTTTAAACAAACTGGGGGTATTTGGCATCTTCAAACACGCTGTGGTCAAAAAAACCACAGAAAAAAAATAAACATTCAGGACCAGGGCCAGCTCCAGACAGATCAGCTTTCTATAGACGGTGGAGATGTGAAGATGTGCAGCTGGCTTCTTCTCTTTTGAAGCAACAGTACAGTAGCTGATACAAGCAACATTGGGCAACTAAAAACGTATTCCTTGCAGTGGAGCTGTGATCTAGAGGAAAAAAAGAAAATATTTACTTGCCCAATCCTCCATTCCTCTCTACAGCTAGACCAGTCCCCGCAACTTCTTCTCCCTCATACTCCAGTGATCTAAGGTCCTGACATTATCAAGACCGAAGCAGGGTCAATAGATTTGCTATGCGATGTGATGATCCTAAAGAACAGTCCACCGCCAGAGTATGGGGGAGCACCTTCTGCCAGGGAGTGGAGGATCAAGCAAGAAATATTGTTTCTCTCCACTAGACAAAACAAACTATTAAAGTTGTTGTAAACTGCAAAACAAAGGCATAATGAGCTAGTATGCATAGCATACTAGCTCATTGTGAATTACTTACCTAAGATCGAAGCCCCCGCAGAGGTCCTCGTTCACCGCTCTGGCAGCCGACATCGCTCCCGGGAGGGGGTTACTTCTGGGTATCGTGGCTCCGGCGCTGTATTTACAGCCACTTTAAAGTGATACTAAAGTCTTGTTTTTTTTTGTTAAAAATAACAAACATGTTATACTTATCTCCTCCATGTAATGGTTTTGCACAGAGCAGCCCAGATCCTCCTCTTTTCAGGTCCCCCTTTGGCGCTCCTGGCCCCTTCCTCCTGTTGAGTGCTCCCCACAGCAAGCAGCTTGCTATGAGGGCTTCCGAGCCGAGTCACAGCACCGTGTGTCCATTCAGATATGGAGCTGTGGCCCGCCCCACCCCCTCGCTCCTCATCCGCTCACTGAATTTGACTGACAGCAGCGGGAGCCAATGGTACTTTGCTACTGTCTCAGCCATTGAGGAGAGAGAGTCCCGGACAGCCGAGTCTCTTGTGGAACATTGCTGGATTGAGATGGGCTCAGGTAAGTATTGGGGGGACTGAGGGGGGCTGTTGCACACAGAAGGCCTTTTATCTTAAAGAGGGATTCCACCTACAAAAAAAATATTAAAAGCCAGCAGCTATAAATACTACAGCTGCTGACTTTTAATAAATAGACACTCACCTGTCCCAGGAATGCAGCGATATCGGCAGCCGAGACCGATCGATCGCTCGGGTCTCGGCTGCTACCGCCGCCATTTTAGGTGAGGGAATCAGGAAGTGAAGCGTTGCGGCTTCACTTCCCGGTTCCCTACTGTGCATGCGCAAGTCGCGCAGCGCACAAGGAATGGTCCGCGCTGTCTCTGGGACCTGTGTGTGTCCCAGCAGACAGCGCGGCGGGACAGGAAACGGCATAGACTCCCGTGGTCATGGGAGGGTTCATTCACACACAGTGCAGTGACCAGCATTTTTCTGCACTGGAACAATGCAGGTCACCACTAGGGCACATTGAAAGCAATTGTAATGTCAGTGTTCCATTAACATTGCAATGCAGCTGGAAAGTATGGTGAGCTATGGTAAAATTCAGAAATGTAGCATTTTACCGTAGAGCATTGGAAGGAACTGAATGTCACCAGACCACCATGCACCATACTGCAGTGCGGAGACTTAAATGATATGTCACTTTGTGGATCTTCAAATAAAAGTAAAAAAAAAAAGAAAGAAAAAGTAAACAGTGCAATGCATTGCAGCCCCAGGCCCTGAAGTGACAGCAGTCTGCATGCCAAGACCAAGTGTTTTATCATGAGAAATTTTGTATAAACAAGCCCTAATGAGACTGCGGTTACTGAACTTTGAGAATGCTGGTTCCCTGGCTGTCATTCTGACTTCAACCCAAAACTACTATAGAGATATAGTATAGGTATAGTAGCTCTACCACTTTTCTCACACTCATTTATGCTTGTTCCATGACTGCAATGGTGGCTACCATATGCCTCTCAAGAGCCTTTTTAAATGTAAACATTTAATTTGGGCCTTTTTCTGTTAGTTACCTTAAAGTCATTAATTTCCATTGTTGCGCTCATTTCCTTTAAGCCCTTGTACACACGGTCAGGCATTCCGACGGAAAATGTCCAATTGGACCATGTTGTTGGATAATTCGACCGTGTGTGGGCTCCATCGGACTGTTTCCATCGGAATATCCGACCGACAAAGTTTTAGAGCTGGGCTATAAAATTTTCGGACAACATGATCCGATCGGACTTTGTCCGATCATTTGTAGAGAATTCCGATCGGACAAAGTGCCACGCATGCTCAGATCAAATTCCTAGACCAAAGCTATTGGCTACTAGCCTGAACGTAGTCCCGTCGTAACTAAATAACATCATCACGTTACGAATGATCGGATTTTCCGTCAACTTTGTCCGACCGTGTGTATGCAACACCAGTTTCGGACAAGATCCGTCGGACAAAATCCGACGGATTTTGTTGTCGGAATGTCCGAAATGCTTAGACATTTCCAACTATTGTTTAATGTATCAATCGCTAAGGTTCCATTCACACCTTGGAGATTTGAATTGCGGGCGGAATTTCTGCGATTCTGCCCACGATTCAGTATCGTGGAAGAAAGCAGGGCATGTTTGTGATGTCATTATTTGGGGTGCCATTGAAAAATTATAGCATCGCAAACGCATCTCGTGTTTTGCCGCAATTCTGAATCATGGGCAGAATCATGGCGATTCCATCCGCGATTCAAATTACCTGAGTGTAATTCTATATTTTTGTATCAAGGACTTGGTGGTATTTGGTGGCACTGATGGATATATTCATTGTGACAGTAATGATATAAATATAGCGAATAGCATTTTGATGGTATGGTATGATACAGATGCTTTGATATGTTTTCTTTTTTTTCAATACTAAAATGTAATCTTGAAATTTTAGAAATATGACTTGGGAATAAGAGGGCAACTATAAAATATTTTGATCATTAATTGTGACATCCCTGAAAAAGGGGTTTTACGTTCTGCCTAAATCACTGTATATTCTAGAAACCTCAATGTCAAAAGTGTAGAATGGTAAGGACAAATTATTACTGAAGAGATGATTCAAAGCAAAATCTAAATAAAAACATTTATTGAACAAAATGCCTTCAAATAGACTACTGTTGCCACTGTGATTTGTAGTGTTCATATTAACCCTATCATTGCATGCATAAAATGAGTAAGCTGGTCACATCAGATCCCAAACTGCAGATATAGAGAAAAAAAAAGAAAAATCAAGCCCAGCTATTTGCAGCATGACAGATCAGACTGATCCAGCTGAGAACCTTTTGTGTTGCTGAGGCTGTTTCCTAGCAACCTGAATCTGCAGCTGCCAGACTACAAATGACACGAGAATCGCAGAAATAATGAATATGTTAAGGTGGGACTGCACAGCCTATATATATATATATATATATATATATATATATATATATATATATATATATATATATATAGGCAGAAGCATCTAGTAAAGTGGCTGCTTTAAAGTAACCGTGTCCCACCAACTGAACATATGATGTAACAAGGCAGAGGTTACCTTGAAGGAGAACTGCATGTCACAATCAATTATAGGCAGCTGAAATGATGTGCCAGAAAACAAGGAGGGAGGCGACTCAGAGTGTAGATGTTTTAAAAACTTTAATGATACATAAGGTTATCAACTCACATTTGAGTAGTAAGTGCGAGCATGTGGGTCAACAGTCTGTTTGAAAAAGGAGTGCGGCTTGCCATAATATCGCAGTGCGCATGCTCACGAAATGCGCCTCATAATGTGTGACGTCATTCTCTGTTGCCATTCTTCCCATTGTGCCTCACGCCTCGCTCTAATGCCGCGTACGCACGAAAGGAATTCCAGCCAAAAAAAGACCGATGAGAGCTTTTCATCGGAAAATGCGACCGTGTGTATGCTCTATCGGAATTTAGCTGTCCGAATTCCCACCAGCCAAAAATTTATAGCATGTTCTCTGACTCCGTTCTCCGATGATTTTCCCGACGGAAAAACGTTCTATCGGTAATTACGATCGTGTGTATGCAATTCTGACACGCCAAAAATCACGCATGCTCAGATTCAACTACGAGACAGAAGCTATTGGCTACTGGCTATTGAACTTCCTTTTTCTAGTCGCGTCGTACGTGTTATAAACGATCGGAATTTGGTGTGACCGTGTGTAGGCAAGATAGCTTGAGCCGAATTCCGTCGGAATTCCGTCTGGAAAACCATCAGAGCTTTTTCCAAAGAGAATTCCGATCGTGTGTACGTGGCATGAGTCTTCCCACAGCAGCCAGATTTTCCTTCACAGCGGAGGATTCCGATGCAGACAACGCCCGTGCGTGAAGGACCGAGGAAGCAGGATCGTCATCACCAGGACTCACCCTTGTTGGGACCCACCTGCTCACACTTACTACTCAAATGTAAGTTGATAACCTTATGTATCATTAAAGTTTTTAAAACATCTTCACTCAGAGACACCTCTCTCCTTGTTTTCTTGCAGTGCTTTTGGAACCTAGTTTCTGTTCCTATATGATGGCAGCCTTGAGTGCTCTGGACTTTTTATTTCCCATATGCTATTGACTACCTACATGGACTAACATAGACTATATATTTTATAACGGTTTTGCTATTGGGATACTAATGGTTCTAAGTTTTTTTGCGCCTTTACTTGTGTTTTTTAAATGATATGCCAATCTTGACTCTTCCTCGTGCTTCCATGCCTCCTATCCCCCTTGTTCTGTTTTTAACACTATTGGGCTATGCTTTTATGTGGGGCTTAATAAATAAAAAATGTATTGCTTTATTTATTTATCAGTGCCTAAAATATCCAAACCAAAAGTTTCTATTCATTGTTACGTGAGAATACAGTATCTTCAACCGGTAGGAAAAATAAAACGGCTAAAGAAATGCTGAAAGCAAGGGAGTTTATTCATTATTTCCCTGGAGTGGGGCTTTAAAGATAAAATCTGTTACTAAAATTGAAACTTTTATATTTTTACCAATATGACTTAGGAATTAGGGAAAACTATGTTCCATTTCAGGCATCATTTGAATAAACTCAAACGCTTCCTCCCAGCCTCCAGCTTCACCAAAACAAACCGCCTTGTAGGTTGGGTTAGAGTGGGCTGGGAGTTTATTCATATTTTGCCTGCAGTGGGACTTTAAAGATATCTGTTGATACACTTTATCATATGCTCCATCTGAAAGTTTGTAGATTTGTGACAGGTTTACCTTAAATATGCTAATTAAATTGGCTTAGCCGCAAAAAATATAAAAAAAATGAAAATTAAGAGTCACAATGTATCATACAATTTAGTATCACAGAAGCTAAATTTGTTATCATTCGACGTGGGTGCTAGAGGTAGATAAGCAACCTTTGAAAAATCTGCTGCAGTAACCAGCTGCGGGATATTCCGATACTCACAGAAGAAACTATTATCAAACTTTCCTGGGATAATCCTCAACAGCAATATACATTTTAAAAATGATTTAATAATACAATTTTTTTGTTGTTGCTATAATGGTCCAATTTGTTCTCCTTTTCCTGTTGTGCTGAGCCACTGAAAACCCTACTATTGCTCTTATCCAGTTAAAACTGAAAATCGAGCCATCAGATGTATACAGGAACACAGGCATCTATATTTTAGTCATAGCTGCACTACCACCCTACTGCATAAAGTCCAAATTTATATCAGTGATCTGGTATTCTTGGCCCTCCTATAGTTCAGAAATCCAAGTAGAGCGATTCTTCATTTTCTGCTATAGGATACTTGCTGCTTCTTGCATATAGAAAAAATGGAAGCTACACAACATACAATCACATCCCCCTAAATTCCGAGTGAACTTTCAGTTAAAATCACATAAGTACATTATAGGTGCATCAAAACCAAAAGGTGTGCAACGGCTTACAGTACATTTTCTTTTGAGTGCAGCCCCTGAAGGAAAAAAATAATCCTACCCCCCCCCCCCCCCCCCGTCAGGAAGCTGTAGAAAAGGTCAAGTGCCCTCTGTCCGCTACACCCTGCATACTGAGTCACATGTAGAGCTTTTTCCAGTCTGCAGGGAGAGTCTGCTGATCACAAGGCCTTAGAGCCTTAGATCTGACTAAGGAGAGTGGAGTGTTGGTCCTCTCTAGATACACCACTGCTTACACACAGAGAGCAAGTTTATTTTTTCTGCAGCAGGCTGGCTTAGGGCAGGCTTTCTTACACAGATCAATATAATACACAGATCAATATAATATGCGTGAGTTTCCTAAATCAGAATTTGGGAATATTTTATTTATTTTTTTATGAACAGTTCACTGTACATATTGACTGAAGCTGCTCTTTTTATTGTTATTGAAGACAGAGTTATGTGACAATTAAAAACGAGGTTACTGTTTAACCATGACAGCCTTGACAAGATATGATGGGAACACAAGAAAGGAACAAGGAAGGTTAGACAGCTTGAGGACAATGTATAACTAGTGGCGAAATCAACGCCTTGGAACATATTTCTGTCTGGAGATTTCTCTTTCAAATTGGCTCTAGATTGATTTGGTTATGATCTGAGTTTAGGTTGATCTATTTATTCATCTCTTCTTAAAGTCTGTTACAGGAAAAGTAATGCTGGGCTATATACATCAAGATAGTTAATGACACTGACAGCTAATTTCAGTTTCTTAATTACTTATGTAAAAAATAACACATCTACTGCAGTTCAGCAAGGTATTCCTCCAGATACACTGTGGGGTTGATTTACTAAAACTGGGGAGTGCAATATTTGGTGTAGCTCTCCACAGAAGCCAATCATCTTCCAGGTTTTTTTTGTCAAAGCTTAAAGTGATTGTAAGGGTTTGTTTTTCTTTTTAAATAACAAGCATATACTTACCTCCACTGTGCAGCTTGTTTTGCACAGAGTGGCCCCGAAACCTGCTCTTCTGTGGTCCCCCGGCGGCTCTCGCGGCCCCCCCTCACATCAGATAACCCCCTGGGAGAATCTCCCGGGGGATTACCCTGTGGGTACGCTCCCATGTCCAGCATTCGTGCATCCATAGAGGCCGAATGCAGGACTCGCCCCCCCCCCCCCATGTTACTGAATTTGATTGACAGCAGCGGGAGCCAATGGCTGCGCTGCTATCAATCTATCCAATCAATGCCGATAACTCCGGGCAGAGAGACAGCGCGTCCATGTGGGTCAAGTTCCAGGGCTCAGGTAAGTAAAATGGGGGGCCAGTCATTTTCACCTTAATGCATAGAATGCATTAAGGTGAAAAAACACGTAGATTTACAACCCCTTTAAAGTGAAGCTGAAGTTAGAGGCTGATTGGCTACCATGCACATTTGCACCAGATTTTGCAGTCTCCTGTTTTAGTAAATCAAACCCTGTGCCCCAGGGCCACAATAGCAATGTAAGGGCCAACAGGTAAAACCACAGGCCTTGGTGGGGGATACAGGTATCTGACACACCCAGACATGTCGGATGCTAAATATTCTGCATGTAGCTGTAGCTCTACAAAGTGATGAGTGATGATCTGTGGCATGGGCAGCAGGACAAGTAAGCATTAATACTCTCCTTTTGCCTTTCTTTTAGTTTTTTGGCAACAGAGTTACTTTAAAAAGACTGATAAGAACCTATGAAAGGACATAAACATGTTAAAGTATAACTTTACCCAAACTGTAAAATCTAGCTTGTGATTATTAATTAACAAGAATGTGCCTTTTTGAATTCTACCTCTTGGCTCAAATTAAGCATAGACCATAGTGGCCCCGTGATGATGTCACGGGAGGAAAGGGGATTTTCTCACCCTTACAGAAAGCAGAAAATAGAACTAATGTTTGTGCATACTTGTACTTCCATGAATTATTTATGATTGGATTGAGATCTACTTTAACTGTTTGAGACAGATTTGATAATTTCTCACTGCATTGGATTTGATATAACTCCAGCCTTATGTTCATTTTATTCCTTCGTTATTGCATAAATATATTTTCTGAAGATGCCATAATTGACCATTATTATAATGATTTCTAAGTATTCATTGTTAACTCACAGCTGATGTGAGAACTGTGTCCATTTGTTTGCACCCTATGGGGCCACTCTATAAACCTCAAACTCTTTCAGTCTCTGAATAAAAATGCAGATGAGGGAACAAAGTCTTTGTTCTCTGCTCATTGCTTTTGACCTATATTATAGATTTGATAGTTCAACAGATGTGGAGACCTAAAATAATTGTGACCTTTGACTTTGTATACAGCTTATCCCTCCCCACCCTTGTTTGTAAACCATTGTCTGATTTTGTTCAGCATGCCGACATTTGGTAAATGGGAGCTTTCGAATCTCTTGCAAGTTCTTTTTTTGGAGAAAAAACTGTGATAGTTTTCAATTGCTAAGTTACCATGTGGTCAATGCTGGCGTTTATGCACAATGCCATGACCATTATTACCTTTAAAGGGAGCAGGTTCTCAGGGTTACTATCCTGATTTTTACTTAACCTTTATTTACTACATAGTGAATCTGACCTGGATTAAGCCACATGCTTCTTCTACGTCTGTGTCTTACTAGTAGTAGTAAAGCAAGGATCACAATGAAAGCTTTTAATCCTGCACTTTTTATGTTGTGTACACACGGTGGGACTTTCCGGCAGAAAAAGTCAGACGGAATCTTTTCATCAGATATTCGGATCGTGTGTGGGCCTCAGACTTTTTTTTTTTAGAAAACTCTGACTGACCTAGAATTAGAACATGTTTTAAATCTTTCCAACGGAATCAATTCCTATCAGGAAAACTGTTCATCTGTATGCTGTTCCGACGGAGGAAAAACGACGCATGGGCAGCTATTGGCTACTGGCTATTGAACTTACTTTTTCTAGTCCCGTCGTACGTGTTGTATGTCACTGCGTTCTAGACGATCAGACTTTGATGTGATCATGTGTAGGCAAGACCGTTTCAGCGGAACTCCGTCAGAAAAACCGTCAGAATTTATTCTGATGGAAAAAACGGTAGAGTGTATCTATACGCAAAGTTCCATTTTATTTTTATTTTGCATAGAATGTAGTGTTTTCCGGACAACCTTTTTCCAGACAGGCAGTAAGGGAAAATCTGCAGCAGGGAAATAGACTACTTACACCCCCTCCCCCAAAAAACAAAAACTTCTGCCCGTGTTGCTGTTAGAGAGATTTCCCCTCACTTCCTGTCCTGTGGACACCTTTTTACCAGATAAGAAGTGAAGGAACCTCTCCAGTGGCATTAAAACCTGACAGGTGTTCTAATCCTTCCCTACTCTATCCAAAACACTGGATACACTCTTTAAATACAAGTCAGCAATAGCAGCTCATCTCTTTCTACCATCAGTTTCCTTCAAAATATCTACCTTGCTTTACTTTTATGGTGGACTTCAGTTCCCCAAACCCCTCATACAGCTGGATAGTGGTCCGACTTTTGTAGTAGGCTAAAATAGTTAGGGACCCAAACTGGTTGCTACACCTCTAGTCAACACTTTAATGTCTTTAGGCTGGATTTGACATGCGTTGATGTGATGCTTCTTCCCCACCTGTTTTAACCCCATTCTTGCCAACAAACGTTCTGCAAGTGCATGTTTTGCACACAATGGGGGTTATTTACAAAAGACACATTCATTTTGCACTACAAGTGCAAACTACAAGTGCAAAGTGCACTTGAAATTGCACTGCAAGTGCACTTGGAAGTGCTGTCGCTGTAAATCTGAGGAGTAGATCTGAAATGAATTTGCCTTTCGTAAATAACCGTGTGTGTGTGTGTGTGTGTGTGTGTGTGTGTGTGTGTGTGTGTGTGTGTGTGTGTGTGTGTGTGTGTGTGTGTGTGTGTGTGTGTGTGTGTGTGTGTGTGTGTGGCGTTTGCAGAGCTTCCCCATTTGATTAAATATGTTGTGTTTGGCGGGTTTGGTGTCCATGGATCGCAATGTGTTAGATAGTTTTTGCTGCAGGACCAAAGTGAAGCATCATGACATCAGCATGTAAACACCCCCACCTGCTACCATTGCAGCTTCAGGCGGGCATTGGTGATGCTAAAAACACAACTTACTGCTTTTACTGCTGTCCCAACTGCACATCTAAACTTAGCCTTGAAATCAATAGATAGATTCTTATGGATTATGTTTTTATATCATAGCATTTTTAGCATGCAACAGTCACAGTGACTTAAAAAAACGAATTTGTAAAGTCTGTACTGTTTGATGTGATTGTGTATTTAATATTGTATGCTTACAAGAAAGGAAAATATAGTGGTACTGTATTGGATAGTTTCCTAAGGCTTGGGTTTATGTGTACGGTATATGTGTCCTGCATAATAGCAGAATGTCAGACTACTAATCTGTTTTTTAATAGGTATCATTTATCACGTTGACATAGGAGGTGCTTTTATGGTGAAAGAAATTAATGCTTTTCCTTCACCATTAAATTTGGCCCTTAAAACAAACTGAGTAACAGTGTCATTATCACTACAGAAAAGTTTATTTTTAAGCTGGTCTGCCAATCACTGTATGCACCAGTACTCCACTCCAGTAGTCGGATGGCACTAGGACGAGATGAAAGACATGATTGTTTCCCATGTCCCACAAGCGTTATTAGTATGGTGATTACCACAAGCCAGTATTTTGTCAAATCTGTTGCAGATTGAGCTACCTACAGTTCTTAACTGACATCTTATAAAATGGCCATTCAGAGGAAGATGTCCATGAAAAGGTGATGAGAGATCTGCAAGTGCTTATTGCAAACCACCGAAGCACCGCCAGGATCTGCACTGTCTTATTATGACAGCATCACTCAAATGATTCATCAGTGCAGTAAAATAGCCTTTCCATTGTTATCTCCAGAGAAAAATGAATAACTAAATGTGTCACCTAGTTTTTCCAAGCATGTTGCCACATATGCTTATTATTACTGGTTGCATTGCTCGCCTATATCAAGCCATGCATGGTTGGCCTCATGCATAATGATTTTTTTTTGGTTTCAGTTATTTGTAGCTGCTGCAAACCATAGACTTTGATACTATATTATTTAATGAGCATGCCAATTATCACTTGTGACCATAATGCTGAGACGCTGGGCTCCATTACCATCAAGGACATTATCTGCATAGCCTGAAGACTCCTACTGGTTTAATGTTCTCTGTTAGTCCAGGTTCACACCTAACCATTGAGGTGAGGTGTGGTAAAGTGTGCAAGGTTTTTCACATGTTTATCTGTGCTGCATTAGGCAGACCATTCAGTGGCCCACAAATCTTGCACCCATTTTGACAGAGCACCAGACTGCAATACATATTAGCACGTTGTGTGCTGTACCACTGTGCAGCGCACCTCTGTCGGAAAGGCATTTTGGAGTTCCATTGAGAATGAATAGCACTGTATCACTCTAATGCAAGAAGCACACAGTGACTCGCATTGCAGTAACAAGCGCAGTAATGTGCATGTTCCCACACCGCATTAATGTGGATGGAGCCTAAGGCTTTCTGGAGGAAATGTCAGCTCAATATAAATTAAACAAAAATAGCTCTATGCCTCTTTTTCTCACAGCTCAGACCAGCTTTGTAACAAAGCCAAATGCGTTGAGACTGTCTTACTGCCTTATATATTTATGTTTTATTATGTCAAATCAGTGCTGTCTGAACTAGCAGCCCCTGTTGTAGGGGCAAAAACACATGGGTACAGCAAAAAAAAAAAAAAAAATTTGCACATATTGAAACTAAATATTCAATGCAGCATATTATATTGCCAGAAGAGAAATGTTAACTGATAGCCACCAATCAGGTTTAAATGTGCAGTAAAAAACGAAGTAATTAAAATTAAAGTTGAAATGAAAGCTTGAATCTAATTGGTGGCTGTGGGACAAAAATGGAACAGATCTTACCTAAAACCAATGTAATAGGATTTCCAAACTTTTACAAATGTAAATTCTCCCTAGCAGTACACACCACAAGGTTCCTGCTACAAACTTATTCAGTCAAAAAGCAATTGCCACTCAGATCCCAGTTCCATGCTGTGCTAAGGGATCCACTTTTTTCACTTAAGCCTTGTAGTATACACGATCGGAATGTTTGACAACAAAGTGTCAGACTTTTATCTGAAGGGCATGTGCCAGGAATAGGGATGAGCTGAACATCCCCCGGTTCGGTTCGCACCAGAACTTTCGAACGGACCGAATATTTGTGCGAACTTTAGAACCCCATTGAAGTCTATGGGACTCGAACGTTCAACATAAAAAGTGCTAATTTTAATGGCTAATATGCAAAATATTGTCCTAAAATGGGTTTGGGGACCTGGCTCCTGCCCCAGGGGACATGGATCAATGGCAAAATTGTTTTTAAAAATGGCCATTTTTTTCGGGAGCACTGATTTTAATGACGAAGTGAAAAAAAAAGTGAAATATTCCTTTAAATATCGTGCCTGGGGGGTTTCTATAGTATGCCTGTGAAGTGGCATGTGTTTCCTGTGTTTAGAACAGTCCCTGCACAAAATGAAATTTAACGGAAAAAAAGTCATTTAAAACTGCTTCCGGTTTTAATGTAATATCTGGTTCCGGCAATATGGATGAAAATCATTGAGAAAAATGGCATGGGTAGCCCCCCTGCCCATTACCAGCCCCTTTGGGTCTTGTACGGATATTAAGGGAAACCCTGTACCCAAAAAAAAAAAAAAAGGAAAGGTGTGGGGCCCCCAGGCCCTATATACTTAGAACAGCAGTATACAGGCGGTGCAAACAAGACAGGGACTGTGTAGGTTTGTTGCGTTAAGTAGAATCTGTTTGTAATTTTGAACTGGCACATTTTGAAAGTGTAGCTCCAGTCCAAAAAATCTATTTTTAAGCTTTTTTGGAAAACATGGGGAGGTTTATCACCCCTGTATAATTTTTTTGGCTGTCCGTCTTTTTTCATCTCACTTCCTGTTGTCTCCTTCCTTTTGTAAGTAGGAGACGTTTGTAAGTTGGATGTTTGAAAGTAGGGGCCTGCCCTATATGCTCTGCAGAAATGGCGGAACAAGGTGTTGGTGTTGCCACAACACTGTAAGCCCTCAAAGTGACTCTTGGTGGGTGCTGGAGCACTCTGCTGTGAACGATTATATCAAGAATTGTAATTTCATGCCATTGTTGAACAGTGGTAGAAAAATTGGGCCTTTGGTGTTTGTGGTGATGGTGCTGGTGCCACAACACTATAAGTCTTCACAGTTACTCTCGGTGGGCACAGGAAAGGGCCCTGCTGTGAAATATTGTATCAAGAAATGTAATTACATGCCCCTGTTAATCAGGGGCTGAAAAATTGAGCCTTAGGCACTGCTTGCTGGTGCCACAACACTGCAACCTCTCCCATATACTCTAGTTGGAGTGCAGGAATGAGCCCTGCTGCAAAGCATTGCATCACAAATTGTAATTACATGCCCCTGTTAAACAGGGGCTGAAAAATTGGGCCTTAGGCACTGCTTGCTGGTGCCACTACACTGCAACCTCTCCCAGATACTCTAGTTGGAGGGCAGGAATGAGCCCTGCTGCAAAGCATTGCATCAAAAAATTTAATTACACGCCCCTGTTAAACGGGCTGAAAAATTGGGCTGGGGGCATCACCCAGAACCAAAAATGTTCTTCCAAGATATCAGCGGGATTATTGAGGAGGAAGAGGATAGGCAGTCAACATAACAGGACAGTCACTCAGCATCAGCATAGTCTTGAAGAGATGCGACATTTCAAAAAAAATTATTTGGTTACATCAGCTTCAGGAGCTTGGTAGCTGGTGGTGATCCAAGACTGATTCATCTTTATGAAGGTCAGTCGATCAACCAAGTCGGTGGACAGGTGCACCCTGTGATCGGTTGCAAAGCCACCAGCAGCACTGAAGGTGTGTTACGAAAGAACGCTGGATGCAGGACAGGCCAGTAGCTGAATTGCATACTGCGCAAACTCTGGCCAGTGATCCATCCTCAAGACCCAGTAAGCCAGACAATTTTCGGTGGGAAAGGTGTCCAAGTCTGACCTTGCCCCTAGGTATTCCTGTATAATATGTACCTTACCATTGACCGCCCTGTCCAGCGAGGCAAGGACATTGCCTTCTAAATGCCGGTAGAGAGCAGGAATCGCCTTCCATGGCAAAAAGTGGCGTTTGGGGACCTGCCACTGAGGAACCGCACATTGCACAAACTCACGGAAGGGGGCTGAGTCTACCAACTGAAAAGGCAGTTGAAGTGCTAGCAATTTAGTCAAGCTAGCATTCAACTTCTGGGCATGTGGATGGCTGGGAGTGAACTTCTTTCTACAGTCCAGCAGCTGGGGCAGGGAAATTTGCCTGCTACAACTGGACGTAGGTGTACTGCTAGCAGAGTGCCCACAACCACTTGGCTGTGACACACCTAATTCTACATCTTCATTCCTCTCAGTGCAGGTTTCAGAGAGGACTGAAGGTCTAGTGGGGTTGGAGATCCCAGCTGATGAGGAGCAAGGAGAGGTCCACTTTATTCTTTGGTGTGAGTCTTTAAGGTACACTTGCCAACGAGCTGCATGGCAGATCAACATATGTCTGGTCAAGCATGTGGTGCCCAAGCAGCTGATGCTTTGGCCACGCGAGATACGCTTGAGACATATGTTGCAAATAGCAGTGGTGCGATCTGATGCATTCGTCTCAAAAAAGGCCCACATCAAAGAACTTTTGGAATAACACACAGAGGTAGCCCCCTGCACAGGCGGAGCTCTGTGGTGTGATTCAGTCGGTGTGCTGCCCCTAAGCTGGCCCCCGGAGGGAATCCTGCCTCGTTGGAGATGTGCCTCCTCCTCCTCTCTCCTACCAGACACCCACGTGGAGTCAGTGACCTCATCCTCCCCTCCCTCTTCATCACTGGAGCAAACCTGGCAGTATGCTGCAGCTTGTGGAACATGACTGCCAGATTGCTGTCCTTCTTGAGCATTGCCTCTGTTCTCACGCTACTGCCTTCCTCTAGCTGAGTATCATCATCAGAGCCTTCAAAACACTGGGCATCCTCCTGGAGCATGTACCCAACACTGTGCTAAAACAGTTCGGGGGACTCCTCAGGAGGACATGGTGGACCTAGGGAAGGAGTGACTGATGATGACATTGAGACGAGGGAAGAGGATGCGTTGGCAGCTGCTTTGCCAGTACCCTGAGTCTGGGTGAGAGAGGATGAGGAGGATGAAAAGGGCTTGGTCATCCACTCTACCAAGTCTTCAGCATGATGCGGCTCAACGCGTCCAGCTGCCGAAAATAAGGTCAAGTGTGTCCCATGGCCACGTGCTTATGACAATGCGCCACGTCCACGACCAGCACTGTTGTGTCTAGACACAGAGCCTGCTTGCCCTCTTTTATTGACTTGTGACTGTCTGCCTCTCCTTGTTGGCCTTCCAGACATAGTAATGGCCTGCAGGGAGATGGGAAAACCAGCAGTTGGGTAGTGTATATTGTGCTGGAGGCACACAACACCCGCTAACTCCTGCAGATGCCTGTATGATAGAACACCAGCAATAAAGGGTAGATACAGGTGTATACTGTGCTGGAGGCACACAACACCCACTAACTACTGCAGATGGCTGTATTTAGAGAACTCCAGCAATAAAGGGTAGATACAGGTGTATACTGTTCTGTGCTGGAGGCACACAACACCCACTAACTCATGCAGATGGCTCTGTTAGAAAACACCAGCAATAAAGGGTAGATACGGGTGTATATTGTGCTGTGCTGGAGGCACACAACACCCACTAACTCATGCAGATGGCTCTGTTAGAGAACACCAGCAATAAAGGGTAGATACAGGTGTATACTGTGCTGTGCTGGAGGCACACAACACCCACTAACTTCTGCAGATGGCTGTATTAGAGAACTCCAGCAATAAAGGGTAGATACAGGTGTATATTGTGCTGTGCTGGAGGCACACAACACCTACTAACTCCTGCAGATTGCTCTATTGGAAAACAGCAATAAAGGGCCCACAGAGTTCTGGCTTCACCGAATGGGCGAACATGCGTTCGACTCAAACACCAAACTCATCCCTAGCCAGGAACTTGTCTTGCATACAAATCGCCAACAAACGGCATACAAACGGCCAACATTGTCAGCCAACAAACACAAACGTAGTGACGTACTATGTGGAATTTCAGCTCTTGAGCGCCACCCTTTCGGCATCTTCTGCTAATGTCATGTTTGGTGAGCATTGATTCCGAGCATGCGTGTTTGTACTTTGGACTTCTGTAATGGACTTGTGTAGACATGATGGGAAAATCTGACAACAGACCTTTGTCCGCTAAAAATTTACTAGCCTACCATCCAACATTTGTTAGTGGAAAGTTGGACAATTGTCTGATGGAGCATACTAATGGTCGGATTTTAGGCAAACAGTCTGTCATCACACAATTCTCTGACGAAAATCCGATTGTGTGTACCGGTACGTTGCTTATGGCTTAAAGCAGTCTAGCAGTGATAGTTTATTTGTTGTCTACTGAGGTGTTCACATTGGAACCTATGCATGTTTAGCATTTGGCATGACATATTTTACTGAATTGACATCTCAGGTTTGGAGAATGTCAAAACTCTCCAGTGTGAACCAGGGCTAAAGGGCTATTTTAATGCTTGTTAAAAAATAAGTAAAAACTTTAATGCTTACAGAATGGACACAGGTACGCTTTAAAGCCTGACTACTAAAACATTATTTTGGGTTTTCAATAAGAGTAAGAAAGAGGGAAGATATCTGTGAGCATTATATTATGCCGCGTACACACGATCAGATTGTCCGGCGTACTTAGTCCGCCGAAACGCATTTCAGCGGACAATTCGATTGTGTGTGGGCTTCAGCTGACTTTTCCAGCGTGAAGTCCGGCGGACTAAGAAAGTATTTTTGGACTCCAATCTTCCCGTCGGACTTGGGTTTCAGCGGACAATACGTTCGTCAGTATGCTAGTACGGCGGACTAAGAATGACGCATGCTCAGAAGCAAGTACGAAAAAGGAAGCTATTGGCTACTGGCTATTGAACTTCCTTTTTCTAGTCCCGTCGTACGTGCTGTACATCATCGCGCAAGCGAACGTCGGACTTTCTGTGTGTCCGTGTGTGGCCAAGTCCATTCAGTAGAAAGTCCGCCGGATTATCCGCCGGATTGTATGTCGGACTAAGTACGCCAGACAATTCGATCGTGTGTACGTGGCATTAAATTGCGTCCTTATTTTGGACATTTCCCCTAACTTCCTATCCTTTTGACACCAGGACAAGAAACAAAAGGAACTGGAAGGTCCAGAAAAAAATAGAAACCTGACAGAGGTTCTAACACTTCCCCATTCTACAAAAAATAAAGTTGATCCTTATTAGCAAGACAGAGGGTAAAGCACACTAGCAATTTGTTAAGCTCCTAGAAGCTGTTATTAGCATTCTCTTTTCTGCTCCTAGAAGCTAAATAATGTTATCCTATGTGTCCATGCACACTACTTAGGCCATTAGCGTTTTTTTAAGCTTCAGCGTCTAGGAACAGAAAAAAAAGTTTCATGGAGCGCTCTTTCAGCAGAAACGCTCCTAAACACTGGTAAACACTCCTAAACTCTTCTAAACGCTACTAGTAGCATTTTTAGAGCTTTTTTTTTCCTTTTACTTATTACAAGGGTTTTTTATCCAGGATTTTTCAAAGCATATTTTAGCTTAAAAAACCCCCAAAAAACTAGTGTGCATGGAGCCTTAAAGAGTCAATGAAAACTTTTACTCAAAACTTACTATTTTAGGACTTGCAAAAAGAGCTGATATTGCTTCATGTTTTACCCTGCCCAGCTTCTGCGGTACATGTAGAACTTAATTTTATGTCTTGAACTCATTGAAAACATTACTCAGATGCCATTTAAAGAAGCGATGAAAGTCTTTTCGGTGTCTCATTTACATGTAATCCTTGAGTCTGCTGCTATTGATAAGGATGAAGATATGTGTAAGCACTGTCAGCTGGACTTAATATAAAGATTATTCTTGGTGTTGCGTTAACTCAGCTTTTTCTAAAGAAAGGTTTCTCATATTAATCTCTTAAAATGGTTTTATGGATTTCAGCGTGAAGTGACTTTATGTTGGTTTTCACATTTTCCACACTTGCCAAAAAGACCTTTACACTTTGAGGTGTCCTAGAAATTTCATACTTTAAGTATGCAAAAAAAAAAGTATTAAAATAACAGTTCATCTCCTGAACCACTTATATGGAATCATTTTTACAGAATTAATAACTGAATGTGTCTTGATGAACTATATATGATTATTTAATGCAAATATATTAATAGTGTACAAGATAGTGCAACCCACACTAACCAATCTGATTTCATTTTAATCCCCATTTGATTGCAAAAGCTGAAATCTGACCGTTTTTTTTTTTTTTGAGGTCCTACATATTCAACTCAATCATTGCACTAATAATTGAAATTCTTAACTACTACAGACACAATAGTAGACAATGCCAGTACATTTACTTAAATGAGTTAAAAAAAGGAACAGTTTGCTATGTTACTAACGTGGTCTGGCTCAGTGTTACTGTAGGAAATACCATTTAGCATCTCACATAATAGAACCTCTAAGCACAAGGATACTCGATATTTGCATTTAGGCTTCTGTAAAAGGCAGAAAGGGTGTTAGATTTTTCTTTTAAATTTGTATCTTATATTAGATGCCTTATTCACATTGTGATCCCTCTAATACTATAAGGAAAAACAGAAACTTGTGTTGTGCAATGACTAAACATAATATAGTTCATATTACAAATTATAATAAAACTTTTGAAGCCCCTATTTAAAGAAATCGGGGCCTGGATGAGGTGCAACATGTTAAAAGGCAAGCAATGAAACTCAATACATATTCAAAAGTACACACACACACACACACACACACACATATATATATATATATGTATATATATATATATATATATATATATATATATATATTGTGGCAGCACGCAGGTAAAATCACCTGGTTGTATTCAGGATGGGAAATATGTGTGTCCTAGATTCAGGCTTTATGCAGACTTTTACAATTAGAGGGGAAGAGTTAATGAGCCCAGCTGTAGTAAGTGGGCTCATTAAGACCTCTACAAAAAAAACCAGCATGCATAGGGAGATGCTCCATCCTGGAACCAGTTTTGTGTGTATAGACTGGGGAGTCTGAGATCTGTTCTGTGCGGTGAGTTAACGCCTGTGTGGCAAACCTCTACAATAGAGACAGGGACTGGGGCAGCACAAGGCTGCACCCAGTTGTTAGACAGGGAGTCTACGTGTGTAGTTAGAGGTCAAGCTGACCAGGATTTATTTTCTTGTTTTATTTTGCTTGGCTGTTATATGTATCATTGCATGTAGCATAAATAAACCGGATCTTTTGTTTTTTTGCACCTACACCGCTGTCTGCTGTGCCTGACTTTGTGTTGTGAACCCATCCAGGGGGTCACACACACCCGCTACCGAGCTAACCCCCTCACAATATATATATATATATATATATATATATATATATATATATATATATATATATATATATATATATATATAGTCCCTTCACCTCTGTGTCTGCAGCACTGAGCAATACTTGGTGCTAAATGTCTTTTGTGCTCAATAGTACTGGGCTTCTTTCATTCCTAATTTCCTAATCTGGCAGCACTAGGACAAGTGAAACATAATTAATTTATACAATCATTTGATGGCATGAGCATCACTAAATGAGTGTAGTTTTATTTTGTAAGATACACTAAATCTTTATTGTAATGGTTGACTACACATTTTATTAGGAAGTGATGGACCATGAGGGCATAAAAATGAAAAGTCTTCAGGTTTACCTGGATTTATGAGGTCAATCCTATGACCCCCACTAAACACAAATGACCCTTTTGTCTGCTAGCTTACTACAATATGTCTGCCAGAAGACAGAAATGAATTATGTGAAGTGAGTGCATCTTTGTTAAACATACAACTAATATAATAGTGGGTGCCACAACTTTATGTCATTTAATGAACTTGTAAGCAGGTTGCCTACTGCAAGTTAGTCAGTTCTGGCTGACCTAGCCAAGGGGAAGAGGTTCATGTTTTCAACACCTCCCTTGGGCTAAGTTTGCAGGTTTTTTAGGGTCCCATCCTGTTTGATATAAAAGGGAAAGGGAATTGGATTCCTAGGTTTTTTTTTGGAGTTGCAGATAAAGAGAGAAGAAGATGGCTGCTGGGACTTGTAGTCCGCCCCGAGGAACACTGACTCATCAGAACACCATTTACATATAAAAAGTGTCACTGAGTGAAAGTTACTGTATCAGTTTTATCTTAAAATAGCATATATAGTAAAAAAAAACATATGTAAAACCTAACTATATATGCTCCCTTTTGGCATGTTTAAGACACAACTGAAAGTTAAAGGTACCTGTAACAATACCCGTTGACCCCGAAAGAAATTCAGTGAGTTTTCGAGTTCTTGTACTCTTGTGCCTATGCTTCAGGCTTATGAGCACTGCTCTCAGTTCTCTCTGTGCAGTACAGAACACTTCTCTTTATGTTATGGAGGGGATGGAGAAATGTTTTATAGTCTTCTCCTGTGGTGACAGTGCTAATCCTCTTTAGATAGAATAGGCTCAGTGAGCATTGTCACTCTAGGACAGGAAGTGTGTTACTAGCAGGATCACCAGGTGGAAAAAAGAAAGGAATTCAGACTCCACATCTAAGCACTGGTAAACTGTAATATATGAAATGAATGTTCTTGGGTTTAGATATGCTCAAGCTTTGATCCATCTTTGGTCTGTGACATCTGAAATCATCCGCTGATGAAGTCCCGCCCACACTGGACGTAACATGTACGGACTGATGTGACGTCACCCACAGCCATCATTCGACTTGGATATTTATATGCTGTATCGACCTAGCACTTGGTTTAAGTGCCACCATTGTGAGTTTACTTTTTTTTGCTTTTAATACATTAAACTTTACAAACTGAGAACACTTTGTATTGCTTTTTATCCCCTTAATACATGTGAATTGTGAGAGCAAATTACCAGTGGTACTCTGTTATTGAGAAGTGAGGACTTGAGGCACGTATGCAGCGCTCATCATTCTGATACCCTGAGTGGGAAAGTGCTTTAGACTCTCTATAATTAAAGGGTCAACATAGTGAGGTGAGCGGCCATCTTATACTGTGGTGGAGGTTTTCCCACAAAGTCACCTACATACTATATTTGCACTGGCAGTTCACCATTGAAGAGTGCTTGGATCTTCTTTTTTATCATTATATATTTTTATGGACTTGTGTTTATTTAGCGCTGCACTGTCTCTTGTATACTTCTGAAATCATACCAATCTGGGCAAAGTGCGGATTTCTCTAGATCTCTGCAGTCATTGGTTGAGAGAAATCTAAATATAGCAATACACGATTACTGCAATTATTAAAAAAAACATATTCATAGATACTCACTTCACTACTCACTACTACTGGCTTGCATTTGAGGTCAGTCTAAGCCCCTGTACACACGGTCAGAGATTTCGACAACCAAATCCGTCGGATTTTGCCCGTCGGATTTTGTCCGTCGGATCTTGTCCGAAACTGTTGCATACACACGGTCGGACTAAGTTGTCGAAAAATCCGATCTTTCAGAACGTGATGACGTCATTTCGTTACGATGGGACTACATTCAGGCTAGTAGCCAATAGCTTTGATGTAGGAATTTGATCTGAGCATGCGTGGCACTTGGTCTGATCAAAATTCTCTACACATGATCGGAGTATGTCCGATCGAAGCAGTTGGTCGGGAAATATTTCCAACAAGTTGGAAATTTGGGTCCGACGGATATTCCGATGGAAACATTCCGATGCATGCCACACACAGTCGGATTATCCGACAACACAGTCCGATAGGACACATTCCGACGGATTCTCCGATCGTGTGTACAAGGCTTAAGGGTTGTCTGAGATCATTGTTGGGAAGTCTTTTTGATACATTTACACTGACTTATGTGAATGAAAAAAAGAAAAGTGATGTGTTGCCTGGCAAAAGCAACAATAAATACAGTTGTATATTTACTTAACTAAACTACGTGCCAATTGTTTAAAAAATCTTTCACAAATGCAAATCAGAAGCAAAACCTAAACAGCTGAGTGCAACTACATATTCTTCTGTTCAGCACAACTCTAAGGCCCCATACACACTATTAGATTGTCTGCATATTTTTGTCTTCAGATTTACCAAAACCATTTAGTGCAAGGGCCTGCCTGATTGCATACAAATTGAAACTCTTGAGGTTTGACTACGGTACATATTATATGGTTTTGATAAATCTGAAGACAAAAATCTGCAGAAAATCTAATAGGATGTATGGGGTCTAAGCAGACTCTTCATTTTTTGATGGTAACATTTACATACCATTCAACCATAAATATAAAATGGCACAAATTATTGGAAGATTATAAAGCAAAAGATCACACCTTCTGCATCAAAGGGGTGCATTTAATAATCATTGGTTATAAAGGAAAATGTTCTTCTTTTAAAGGAGTAGTAAAGCACCAAAATATATAAATAAATATCCCCTGCAAAATAATAGAATAATGTGCTAGTATGCATTGCATACTAGCAGCTAATGAAAGACTTACCTTATAATGAAGCCCTCCAGTGGGGCGCTGTTACCACTGATAGGGCTTACATCTTCACCTGGTCTTCCTGCAGGGTTTGCGGGCTTCGGCACTGACTGGCCAAGTCACGATGACGTCACTCCTGCGCAGTGCGTATGCGCTGGTGACGTCACTGGCTGCTACTTTAGTAAATATCTCCTAAAGGATGCACCTTTAGGAGATATTTACTGTACCTACAGGTGAGACTAAAATAAGGAAGGAAAAAACACCGCTCCAAGATAGCCCTCCAGGGCAAAAGCTCTTTCTCCTATTGATGAGCCCCAGGTGCTGGCTGTTACACACACTATGGGCAGGTAGACAGAACAAAACTCTAGATAGCCGCACACTGGAAGAAGACTTGAAATCCCGTGTTTTATTAAAAAATCATAGGTCATATCACATCAAACATTCACAGCAAAAAAAAGGGGGTGCAATAGAGCTGACGTGTTTCGCACTGAAATCAGTGCTAACTCATAGCTATGGCTATCCAGAGTTTTGTTCTGTCTACCTGCCCATAAGACTAAAATAAGGCTTACCTGTAGGTACAAGAAAACAAGGTAGGCTTTACTACCACTTTAAGCAATATGCCAGACAAAAGGCTAAAAATTCACAGTTTAAGTACTTATATGTTCACTATTTTACATGCCAAAGGGTTTTCCAATTCTTTACAGCCTTGTCTGAGTCTTGTGATTTACACATATTTCTAAGACTGTATAACGACAGCTAACGACAGTCCGGTTAGTAGGTAGGTGATCCAAGAAGCAGAAAAGTACCATCAGCAGCAGAGTTTCTTACTCAAGCTGTAAAGT
This sequence comes from Lithobates pipiens, assembly GCF_037356315.1. Taxonomy (NCBI): domain Eukaryota; kingdom Metazoa; phylum Chordata; class Amphibia; order Anura; family Ranidae; genus Lithobates; species Lithobates pipiens. The sequence goes on from NW_027507685.1 coordinate 18,095,251, forward strand.
GTAGAATGTGTGTGTAAATCTCAAAACTAGCCAAACAAAATTACAAATCCTTAGTCAAGAAAAGAGAAAACGTTTATATAAACCATGTACTTAGCTCTTTACATGGAGTTTCGATTTAATGTTTACTTGTAGTTCTTTTAGACCATTATGTTTATTTTCCAAATATGAGCTTACCTGTTTTCCATCCAAGGTGTAGAGCTTCTTCACCACTCCTGTCTCCAGCTTAATAGCATCAGTGATATCAGTGAGTACTTGCTCGAATGAATGGGCCGTCTTTTTATTAAGGAGAACACGTACAGCCTTCCTTGGTTTTACTCCACTCCGAATGATAGTTACCAGCTTGGGACGGACAAAGTCCTTGCTCTCCCTGGACTGGGCATTATTGCTGCTGCCAAGTGATTGTGGGGACTTCTGAGCTGAGGGGGTCTTCACATTCACAGACCAGTTTGGATTGACATTCTTAGTGTATTCCAGTCTCTTGAAAAAGTTGTCGGATGAACAAACATAGCTTTCACCTACAAGACATGACAAGTACCAAACATATTTAAATAGATAAACTTTGCTTTTGACACTCCTATGGGCAGATAAAAATGTCATCAGTTGTACAGGGGATTTTTATGTCTATATTACTAGAATTCATCTTTAAAGTAGACCTAGCAACATATATATTTTTTTTATGTTAACGTGGAACTAAAGTGTATATTTTAAAAAATTCTTTTTTCCATTTTGTATACAGTAGGGAATAGATAAAACCTCTCTCAGGTTTTTTTTTTTTAATATGTCTTGTTCAAGAATTTCCCTTCACTTTTTGTGCTGTAGACACCACAGGAAGCAAAAAGATATCTCCTAACATGAGGGATATTCTCTCTTAAGCCTCGTACACACAGTACGATTGTTGGACAACCAAGCGCCTGATTTTTGTCAAAATGGTGTGTGCCAGGATCTTATTTGCATGCTAACGTTACACAAAAAGTGTTGTGCCACAAACATGAATGTAGTGAGGAACTACAAGTAATTTTAGCTCTTGAGCGCCACCCTTTGGGCCCCTTTTACTAATTTTGAGCATTGATTCCGAGCATGCATGTTTGTACTTTCGATTTTTGTGTGATGAATTTGTGTACTGACCATCCGAAAATCTGACGTGGAGCTGACGTTTGACAAAAATTTACCAGCCTGTCATTCAACATTTGTTGGCCGAAAAATGGAAAACAATTGTTGAAAGGAGCATACTAATGGTAAGAACTTCAGACAACAGTCTGTCAAACGTCAATCCCCTTCTGATTTTCGTACCATGTGTACGAGGCTTTAGGCCTCGCACACACGGTACGAAAATCAGAAGGGAAAAGTCTGAAGATGAGCTGTCTCCGGATTTTTGTATCGTTAGTACGGTGCATTCGACAGACGATTTGACTTTTACATCAGACAAAAGCAGCTGGATGTGCAGGCTATAAAATTTTTGTCTCATGTGAACTCAACGTCTGATTTTCGGTTGTTTATTACAGAAATCCATCACAGAAAAGTTGAAATTGCAAACACGCATGCTCCGAATCAAGGAACAACTGGGAAGAGTTCGGACTTGTAAACTACTGTTCGTAATCTAGAATTAACATTCGTGACGTGACAATTGATGAAATGTTGAAATTCTCATCTCTTTTAATGGGATAATAGTGAAGCTGCTTTGCATGTAGTTATGCCAAACTTATTTTAAAAAGCATTTGTTTTGTACGATCTGAAAATAACGAATCAAACTTCTACTAACATGAAATAAGCAGAAGGGGCCCAATGGGTGGCGCTTGAGAAATTAACTTTCTCTATACTCTCGTAATATGTCACTAGGCTCGTGTTTGCAAACAACAATTTGAGGATAGCTAGTATGCTAGACAAAATCCTGCACATGCCCTTTTGACAAAAATCAGACGCTCTGTCGTCCAACAACCAAACCGTGTGTACGAGGCTTAAGATCCCATACACACTATTAGATTTTCTGCAGATTTTCCTTCAGATTCACCAAAACCATGTAATGCAAGGGCCTGCCTGATTGCATACAACATGAAACTCTTAAGGTTTGACCTCATATTATATGGTTTTGGTAAATGTGAAGACAAAAATCTGCAGAAAATCTAATAGCGTGTATGGGTCAGACAGCACCTGAACAAGCATCCCAATCGGAAGATCCCCACCCTATTGTTGTTCTAGTGGCAGCTCAAAATTTTAGATTTTCAATCATGTTCTGTTCCAGAGCCTATGGTCACCAGGATAAACAGAGAGGGTGACTCTCCGCCATGGGGTCACAGACAGCAATAAAATCCTACAGAGGTTTTAACCCTACCCCTTTCTGTCCAAAACTAAAAAAAAATTTGCCTTTAGGTATACTTTTTTCAGTCTTTATTTCAGTGTTTTACAACATCACCACATAATAAGGCATAGATACAGATAACTAAGATTGTAAAGAAAACAATGATATACTGTATATTTTACAGAGTGTGTATAACAAGTGCAGAATCATAGATATGCAAATATTGGGGGAAAAACAAAACAAATATGGGTAGGTTACCCATAACCACCAGCAACATAAAGTTAACAGTATTATCATCTTAGAAGCCACTGCCTCTCCCCTAGTTTTACTTTCTAGACCTCTGCATGTCATACATCCTACTACTGACCCTTTTTGGATATTTCAGTCATGTAACCACCACCTCCCTCTGTAGGGATCCCCTGCCCTCTACCATTATCTGCTAGTATCACACTGTAATGTAATATTATGTATGTCACTTATTGACTTGGGGGATTGTTGGGAAAAGATCCTGGAAAGAGGAAGTGGAGAGAGAGAAAGTCTCAGCCACATGTCCTGTCCATGCTAATAATGCTAGATTAGAAGAGACAGACAGATAACTAGGACTGCATTCAAGATTGGTTGAGTAAAGGCTGGAGGGTATCCTCATCACCACAGATCTTGTCTTCGGGTCTCAGACACAAAGGCATATGCTGCATCGTCCTCGGGGACCTCTGTAATGGGACTTTGCTGCAACATTCATCTGGCGTTATCTCTATGAATAAGTATATATAACTAGATATATTTGCACAATTCCATCAGGAATCCTATCGATTCCTTTGCTGATAATATCTGTTTGTACATTGAATGTATGTACCGTTTTTAAACTCTTCTTATATAAAGCTTGTATTATGTCCATACTGATGTGCATCTATATGCTTGTAGTTAATGTTATATGCTGATTGTGCTAGTTCCACTGCTTCCAATTACTTTTGTTAGGTTACTGGGTAATTTCCCAGGAAGGGACCTCTGTTCACAGAGGCTCTGTGCTTGGTTGAGGCACTGACAACTATATTATCAATCCCATTCTTCTTATGGTTCTCTTATTTACCTACAGGTCTAGTGCAACATCCTGTTTGGGAAGGGCCATTTCTCATGACCCCCCCCCCCCAAAGAGGGGTACAACTCCTTTTTAGGAAAGTCCAATACCCTAGCTTTGTTAGGTATACTTTATTTCCCATGTGCCTGGGTGTGAGTTACTACATCATCTGGTAAAATTAAGATATTGAACCCCGGGTGAAGTGATAGAGCGGGAATTATTACTTCTCACAGAGATCACAATGCCCCCTGACAATACCCTCTGACAATGCTTTCGCCTGCTTTCCTCTGCAGAAAGTGAATTTTCCTCTGCAAAAATGTGAACTTAACCTAAAAGCCAAGCATTAGTGCGTGTTACAAAAGAGCACATCACAGGCAGAAGGTAATAATAATAAAAATCATAATAATACCATAAAGTGGTTTCAACCTTCTATACATGTCACCCCACCCACCCCCCCAGCAACTCTAATACTCACCTGAGCTGTCTCTCAATCCAGCGATGTACAAGAGAGCTTCTCCTGGATATCTCATTCCTCATAGGCTGAGACAGCAGCAGGAGCCAATGGTTCCTGTTACTGTCAATCACAGCCAGTAAGTCAATGAGCAGAGAATGGGGGCGGGGCCCAGGCACGGCTCTGTGTGTTTTATGGATGCATAGAGCGGGGCTCAGGAGTAAGCATGCACCAGTGCCCCTAGAACTAGCAGCTTGCTATTGGGGGCACTGGTTTAAGAGGAGGGGCCAGAAGTGCCAGCAGGGGACCCAAAAATAATAGGATTGGGACTGCTCTATGCAAAACCACTGCACAGGGTAAGTGAGTATAATATGTTTGTTAGTTATTTTATTTTTTTAATTAACCTTAAGTTTTTCTGTACACCCCTTGACACAAGGCGTGGCAGGCAGGTGACATACTTATGTCCTGATTTAGCAAGGCAGATTCCTAATCCTCTCTGCCTACAGATTGCTCACTGGACAATGAAAGAGCATCTTTACTGCTCATCTCTCTCCCTCCCAATATTTCTTACTTTGTCCTCCAGCAGAACCTGTCATCAGCCAGTACATGGTCCTGGTGTGTAGCGGTCCGGCTGCAGTGTCGGTGTATCCGCAGTTTACTGCATCTTACCAGTGGTTTTAGCTGCAGTCACACAGATTTTTTTAGGTTGAGCGTTTTCTGAAATCATACCAAAAGTCCGGCATCTGCATCTTTGGTGCACTTTCAGAAAATACGGCAAAAAATGTGCGACCTAATACAAATCTTAGGGACCGTCTCTAAAATCATGGATAAAATGAAGGAAAACTGCAGGTAAGCCAGCACTGCAGGCAAACCACATCACACCATTGTGAACCTTGCAGCAGGAACTGCCACTCCACTCAAAAGTGATCCAATCTCAGGTCACAGAGAGTCATTATAGTCATCAGTTCAAAATGAGTGCCAATCGCATATCCCTGCACTTATAGATTCATAGCTAACCCGGTCATCCTCATCCCTTTTGTTAATCTTTATCTGTCCAAACAAGATTATTAACATGGCTTTATGATGTATATTTTTGTATGAGTAAAACACAGTTTTAACAGCCGCCATATAATATGTGGTTTGGTAGGATAATTTAAATAAACCCTTTAGTCTAAAATATAATTTTGAAGTAGTACTATGCACAGGGCTAGAGAAATCGATATCTTATAATCTTATAAATAATATCTTATAATTATGATTGTTGTCTAATTCACCTTAAAAATTCATTTATGTCCATTATATAAGAACATCTTAGCCCTTGTACACACGGTCGGACATTCCGACAACAAAATCCGTCGAATGTTGTCCGACGGATTTTGTCCGAAACTGGTGTTGCATACACACGGTCGGACAAAGTTGTTGGAAAATCCGATAGTTCAGAATGTGATGACATTATTTCGTTACGACGGAACTACGTTCAGGCTAGTAGCCAATAGCTTTGGTCTAGGAATTTGATCTGAGCATGCGTGGCACTTTGTCCGATCGGAATTCTCTACAAACGGTCGGACAAAGTCCGATCGGATCATGTTGTCGGAAAATTTTATAGCCCAGCTCTAAAACTTTGTCGGTCGGATATTCCAACGGAAATAGTCCGATGGAGCCCACACACGGTCGGATTATCCGATAACATGGTCCGATCGGACATTTTCCGTCGGAATGTCCGACCATGTGTACAAGGGCTTAGGTGAACTGTGACCTTAAAATGTGAAGGCAAGAATGACATGAAAAGATCTTTAATATCTAAAAATTGCTGTGAGTAGAAAAAAAAAAAAAAAAAACAGGCATTCAGCATACGACGTTGAATAAAGACAGTGTAAGTTAAACCTGTAGTTACCATGGAAGCTACGCAATCTCTAAACAGTAGACCACATTACTTGCCTTACAAATATGCCTACAGCAACACAACAGGGTTAAAGTACCTGCTATTCAATTTATGAAAAATCTTTTTTTTTTTTATAACAGGGAACATTTGAAAAAAACAAACAAAAAAAACAGATTTACAGATGGTGGCAACTATTGAGGTGTTAAACCGCCTTTAACCTGAGGCTATGTTAATAAGCCATGGCCACCATGCATATGCTTATTTTATACTGCTACTTGAAGCAAGGAAGGAACTAAAACTGCTTATAAGATTAACATTGCTTGCCAGTCCCTCTAAACACATCTCATACCCATCCATTTTAATTTATTTCAGCTTCTAGTCTCAATGGGATTTGCAAATTAATTGGAGCGGTTTTAGCCTTGCTGAAAAGCAGCACATGCTTATCTAAACAGCCCCCTCATTCCAGCAGCCTGTATCCTATTCATGGACCCCGCACCGCAGAACTGAAATTCCACCGCAGCTATAAATATGTATGCTAAGAAATTCCGTTTTATACCCTCCCTAACATTGCGACCTGCAGCACTTTCCTTTTTAATTTATTCCATTTTTTTTTTAAGATCAATAACTAAGCTGTATAGAACTTGAGCATGGATGTATTTGTAATTATAATTGGAAACAATTAGCAGAAAACACTGCTAATTAGACTAACTAGAAATGGCAAGTACAGCCTTATTTTTTTTTTAAATAGATAAATGTAAAAAAAAAAAAAAATGCAAAAACTATGGGGTTTACTTCATTTCAGGATAGTGAACAGAGCATGCAAAGCACACCATTTTGTTTCTAGGGTTTATACTACAGATACAGTTTATTATTATAAAGCCTATTATTCCAAACTACATAGCTCTGTTTCAGCTTAGTTGGCCATGGCCGGTGCAGTATATGGAAACAATGGTTTCTACAGAGTATGCCTTAGCCCCTGTACACAAGGTCGGACATTCTGCCAACCAAATCCGTCGGATTTTGTCCGTCGGATTTTGCCTGTCGGATCTTGTCCGAAACTGTTGCATACACACGGTCAGACTAAGTTGTCGAAAAATCCGATCATTCAGAACGTGATGACGTAATTTCGTTACGATGGGACTAGTAACCAATAGCTTTAATGTAGGAATTTGATCTGAGCATGCGTGGCACTTGGTCTGATTAAAATTCTCTACACATGATCGGAGTATGTCCGATCGAACCAGTTGGTCGGAAAATATTTCCAACATGTTGGAAAATTGGGTCAGACGGATATTCCGACGGAATCAGTCCGATACATACCACACACAGTCGGATTATCCGGCAACACGGTCCGATAGGACACATTCCGACGGATTCTCCGACCGTGTGTACAAGGGCTTATAGATCTACATGACAATACAATTAGTTTATAGTAAGGTGGGCGCCTTTTTTGGTACCTTTTAGCCCACTTCACAGTAAATTGTCTGTACGGTATGTACCATTATCACGGAAAACAAGAGAGAGACTAAATGTATTTGGCACAGTTAAAAATGATTTGGTCAAAAAATGTTAAATATGGCATTGGGTATAAAGCTCCCTGTACATCATCCGATATCCATAGCGGGCAGATAGATCTGTCAGAGCTGGTGATTCATCTGCTGGCTCACACAGCCATGCCAGCGCTGGACTATTGGCTGCTAGTAATCCTTAAAAGACTCATACTCACATTAGTAAATGATGAGTCAGCACTGATAGGGCTGTGTAAGGTGGCAGATGAGTTACACAGCTCTGCAGCTCTGACTGATCTATCTGCTGGCTGGTGTGAGGACTTCAAATCTCTCCACCCCATTCTTATACTATGAAACTAATTCAGTATATGAATACATGTAAAAAAAAGTTAAATGAAAATGGAAAATCTGAGATGTGGTTGGTTTCAGCACCACAGCATGGAGCAGAACAACAAAGTCATGGGCTACTTGGTCCCCTGGGGGATTGAAGATAGATTTACAAGTTGTGGTGATACTTCTGTTTTAAACTTTGTAAGCAGAAGATTGTAAAATCCTAGCAGTATCATAAATTAAATTCAGAAAACTAAGCAGGGCAGCAGGTTAATGTAAATGTGGCTTAGCATGCCTCACAACCTGTAGCCTTGCACAAAGTGCTGATGACTATCATAAGCAAAATCCTGATAACCAGAGGCTTGTCAAGGGGGCCCAGTTGTAAATGACTAATTAGAGGTCAAAAAAATCCACTAAATAGAATGGCTCTTAATCTAGGCCTGCTAATAGCAGAGTGTAAAATGCCTACCTGGTAAGAGACTCCACATCTGCAGTTTAGGTTGTGGATTACATAGTGTTAAGCCAGGTACCCACGGGGCAAATGTTGGGAGACATTGGCCGGTTTAAAAAAAAGTCCAACATTCAGCCTGTGTGTATGACAGTCTGTCTGAAAGAAATCGGCTGTTTGGCCAGCTTCTGTCAGACACGCATGCTGGAAAACCAGGAGTCAACCGTCACCCAATCAGCGCCCTCCGCCAGTGGCGGAGAGCGCTGACTGGAGCGTTCTACCGGAGGGGCTGACCCCCTGTCAGAACACAACTGTTCAGTGGGGGAGATCGCTGTACTTGCCTCGCATAGTGAGTACAATGGCTCCGACCATAGCTGGCAGTTTTTTCGTAGTGTGTACCAGGCTTTAAGTTTTATACAACTCTGGATATAATGGGGATACAGTATCTCACAAAAGTGAATACACCCCTCACATTTTTGTAAATATTTTATTATATATTTTCATGTGACAACACTGAAGAAATGACACTTTGCTACCAGGGCCGTCTTTAAGGCAGGGCAAAAGGGGCAGCTGCCCTGGGCCCTGTCATTGTTGTGGGGCCCAAAGCAGCTGCCTCATACTTGCCAACTATCCCAGTTTAAATTTCCTTGTCCCTTGAAGTTTTAGCCCTGTTGTTGTGTACAGATGACTCACCTGCAGACCCTGTGTTTACATATAAATAACTGGCATTCATATGTAAATAGCAGCGGCATTACTAAGCAAAGAGCTGTGGCCATCTGCATTGATATGTAAATAAAGGTGGCATTCATATGTATATCATGCTTCCCTGCAGTGAGAAGATGATGTGCTGTAACCTCTATCAATCAGTGAGCAGTATTACTGTACAGTAATCTCTAGCAACTAATTAACAAGCAGAAATAATTTGCTGTAACCTCTAGCAACTAATCTGTGAGCCGTAATGTGTGCTGTAACTTCTGGCAACCAATCACATTTGCTGCCTGATCTGATACAGTAAACTGATTTTAAGTCCAGCTTCTATTTATTGTATGTCTCAGAGCAGGTGGAGAGTGAAATTGCATGGGAGGGGGCCCCCAAAAATTTTTTTGCCCGGGGTCCAATCAATATTAAAGATGGCCCTGTTTGCTACAATGTAAAGTCGTGAGTGTACAGCTTGTATAACAGTGTAAATTTGAATTCTTCTCAAAATAACTCACATAGTCATTAATGTCTAAACTGCTGACAACAAAAGTAAGTACACACAAGTAAAAATGTCCAAATTTGGCCAAGCTAGCCATTTTCCCTCCCCGGTGTCATGTGACTCTCTCATACTGGTCACTGGAAGTTCAATATGGCACCTCACGGCAAAGAACTCTGAGGATCTAAAAAAAAAAAAAAACATTTTTGCACTACATAAAGATGGCTTAGGCTATAAGAAGATTGCCAAGACCCTGAATCTGAGCTGCAGCAGGGTGGCCAAGACCTTACTGCGGTTTGACAGGACAGGTTCCACTCAGAACAGGCCTCACCATGGTCAACCAAAGAAGTTGAGTTCACAAGCATCATATCCAAAGGTTATCTTTGGGAAATAGACATATCAGTGCTGCTAGCATTGCTGCAGAGGTTGAGGAGGTGGGGGTAAGTCTGTCACACCACACACTGCACCAAATTGGTCTGCATGGCTGTTGTCCCAGAATGAAGCCTCTTCTAAAGATGATGTACAAGAATGCCTGCAAACAGTTTTATGAAAACAACCAGACTAAGGTCATGGATTACTGGAACCATGTCCTGTGGTCTTTATGAGACTAAAATAAACATATTTGTTTCAGATGGTGTCAAGCAGGTGTGGCGGCAACCAGGTGAGGAGTACAAAGACAAGTGTGTCTTGCCTACAATCAAGCATGGTGGTGGGAGTTTCATGGTCTGGGGCTGCATGAGTGCTGACCAGTTCGGGACATTTTCACTTAGGGGTGTACTCACTTTTCCTGCCAGCAGTTTAGACATTAATGGCTGTGTTTTGAGTTATTTTGAGGGGACAGCAAATTTACACTGTTATACAAGTTGTACACTCAATACTTTACATTGTAGCAAAATGTAATTTCTTTGGTGTTGTCACATGAAAAGATATAATAAAATATTTACAAAAATGTGAGGGGTGTACTCACTTTTGTGAGATACTGTATCTTTATAAAGTATGTCTACACTACTGTAAAAGGAAGTAACAATCACTTTTAGCCCTTGTACACACGGTCGGAGATTCCGACGGAATGTGTCCTATCGGACCGTTTTGTCGGATATTCCGACTGTGTGTGGTCTCCATCGGACTGTTTCCGTCAGAATATCCGACGGACCAACTTTTCCAACTTGCCGGTAACATTTTCAGACAACATGCTCCGATTGAACATACTCCAATCATGTGTAGCCTACTCCGACGGACAAAGTGCCACGCATGCTCAGATCAAATTCCTAGACCAAAACTATTGGCTACTAGCCTGAACATAGTCCCATCGTAATGAAATAACGCCATCACGTTATCACGTACAATCGGATTTTCCGACAACTTTGTCTGACCGTGTGTATGCAACAGTTTCGGACAAAATCCGTCGGACAAAAGCCGTCGGACAAAATCCAACGGATTTGGTTGTCAGAATGTCCGACCGTGTGTACAAGGGCTAAGACTAAACATCCCCATCTTATGAGGCGCAGCAAACTGATGGTAAACATTACCTCTTCTGACGAAGCCACACATAAAAGATACATCATAATTGGTCTCTATCAAGCCATTATTTCATACCATGCAATAATTTATTGGTTTTCAGATTGTAACACAAGACCCTATAAAAACACGATTGCATTTGCAAATCTGACCTAGAGGGATGGTCTTCCAAAAATATCACACATGTTTTAGCACTCTACATCCAGCCCCTTGGACGTGTCATTTCTGTAAACCCCTCCCCAGGGGCCACAAAAAAGCTGGTGCAACTGCAACTTGACAATTTTCCATGTCATCAAAATTATGATTTTGTGTAATACATGTTTCTGTAAGGCTCCATGCACACTGGCTTAAAAAACGTTGCTTCTACAGGAGTTTTGTGTTCTACCTGTAGAAGCTACTCAATGTTATCCAATGTGTCCATGCAAATTAGGGCGATTATGCATATTTTGAGCTCAACATTTAGAGGCAGGAAAAAGAACCTTCGGATTCGCCTGATGATAATCAGCCATGATGATAATCAGCCATGATTAAGGCCTGATGGGTGAAATGCTTTGGCTTTCTTTTTGACTGCTGTTCACATGCAATAATAAAACAATGTTTTAGCTGACGTTCATAGCACCAGCCTTTCTCCTTTTTTGCATGGACTATATGGAGGCTTACAGAGACTTCATAGGCTGAGTGCTGTTTTCTTGAGGCTCACCAGGCATTGCACAGGAGGTGGTAGCTCGGGTGCACCTGTTCCTGTTTTCTCAATTGGTTTGTGCTGGTTAGAGTGAAGGTGTTGTTTGGCAGGGATGCCTGGATCACAAAATTGTCTGCAAAAATTTACAAATCCTTTGGCAGATAAAACCATTCTCATAAGTGTATTTCAACTGTGTATCTATATTTCCAGGGGTTTGGCGTTAAACATAAAGGTAAATATTATATTAATTTTGCTATATTGTGAACAGTAAAATAAGGAGTGATATAAAAAGTTATGGGTGTTAAATTTAGAAAAAACATACATTAATAGTGGCTGAAGATACCAAAGCATTTGTCATTACAAGCTCAAGCTCGGTATTTTTAGCCTCAGATATTAATATTTGACAATACAAAGTAATGTAGGTTATGTAACCTCTGAAGACGTCAGACGTACGCTGACAAAACGACATTGGCTGGTGTTTGAGATATGTCATTTCTGGTCAGCTGGAACGCAGGTGGAGCGCAAACCGGCGATTTCTATACAATACATGCTGATCCTTGTCGTCTTTGATGTAATACAACCGTATTTTTTAATTAAATTATTTGAAATACTGCATCATGAGAGTGTCCTTTGCTCTTGCCCTCCATAATTTAAATTAAGGTATATTTATTTATTTGTTTATTCACTATGGTGATATGTAATTCATGATATAAGAGCGCGGTTCCTTTGTTTCTTTTCACGTTATAGGTGTTTTTTACACTTTACAACGTACAGCTCTTTGTTGTAGTTAATTCGTTTTTTGGTCCTTGATTTGTGCAAGTTTGGAACCTTTTGGTTCCTATATTTTCTTTTAGGTTATGTGACCCGTCTTCAATATACTGTGCATGCTAATGGAAAGCACAGGACAGGTGAGTTACAGGTTAGTAAAATCCTGTTTTGCTGAGTAGCACTCCTTAAAGTAGTACCCCACTGTTACTAGCATTGGCCATTCTATTTACATCTGCAGCCACCTATAGTTTTATGAAAAGAGCAAAAAACTAAAAAAAAAAAAAAATGGCGACCATGTTAATGTTGGAGAAGCTCTATACATCAGGTATCCTCCACATAGCTACAGTGAGTCTTTTATTCTTGGTGAGATACTCCCCAAAGGTACTGCATGTAAGGAGGAAACCTGACATGCACATTTTCTTTTTTTTAAAGATTGGGACTGATTGTGTTATCATAGCAGACTGATCTGCCTAGTCTGTTTGAAGGCATTTGAGCACATAGTTGCAATTGTTATAAAAATGTAAATATATATAACTAACCTGGAGAAGATTTTGATTTTTTCAACACATGTGGGGTTTCTTAAAGTGGACCTTTTGGTAACCTATCTGCATAAATAGGTTCCTGACATGTCCCCTAATACAACAGTACCATTTAAAAAAAAATATATACGATCATTACCAAGCAATCCCTTAGCTCTGGTCAGTTGACTTTGCTTATGCTGAGATGTCCATTAGGCCTCATTCACACAGTCCATATACATTCGGTCATACACAGCCAATATTTAGCATTTCTGCAGCAAGAATCATAGGTGATTGTTATCAGCCATGACCAGGAAGCCTGTACAAATCAATAATAAGCTGATAAGTGCCACGGTTGTTCGCATGTAACTTCACATTGAGCAGTTACATATGATTAGGAACAAATGAACGACCCTGGAAGCAAAATGTCCCCAGACAGCCCCGGTCGTCAGCCTGTCATTGATTTGTACAGGTCTCCTGACCACAGGGGATTGCAGACACCTATATAAATAATAAAGTGTCTATATTGCAATTAAAGAAACATGACACTATTTGTGCGTCTTTGAGACCATTGACACCACACTTCATTATAATAGAATTTACCTGCAATGCATCCTTGGAAATTATTGTACATCATCGCCGACTATAAGAGTGAATTCACATATTTGAAAGACAAAGTTGAAATTTCCCTAAATAAAAAAAAGGGAGCAGTGCTAACAGTGCCTTGCGTAACATTGGCAGGAAGAAGGTTAAACAGATTGACCATTTCCTGCCCAATAACATAAACTGTGATCCTTGTAAAAGGCATAGGACTGCATTGTCATGTAAAAGCTTCACCACCTGCCATTACAATGCAAAATCTGCCTCTGTGTAGTAGGCAGGGCAGCCTTCCAGGCAAAGCAATGCTGAGCTGCCAAGTCAGCACAGAAAGGGACAGATGGCCTTATGGTATGACAGCACAGAGGACTCCACACTGTGAAACTAATAAGTAATTACATGCTTTAGCTTATATGGCCATCAAACTTTCAGGTCAACAGATGCACCAGTACAAAAACATGGATTGATTATTACACTGAAAAACTAGAATCAAATATGCCTGAAAAAATATTTTTGGCTGGCGCATTTTTAAATCAGCGTTATCATTTATCATTAGTGGCAAATTGATTAATATTTCTAAACATAGATGTTTTAAGTTTTTTTTTTTTTTTTTTACTTCTTTTCTGCCTGTGCAGTATTCCTAACTTGTATTATTATAAGGCCTCATGCACTGGATGCTTTTAATGCTACTGTTAGTGGTGTCTTTCGGTGTCTTTCATGTCACCAGTTGAAAGCAGAGGAAAAAAAACTAAAAAAGAAAGCTAGTGTAGCCACCACATCTCATGCTTGGTAAGCTGAAATATATTACGTTTTAAGTTTTGTGTTTAATATTGCTTTAAAGTCTTGTGTACAAATAGAGATTGGAATTTATGGGGTTCCACAGGGACAAAGAAATATATCTGAAGATTAACACCAACAATTATGGTAACACAAAGTACCTCTACTTTAGCCTTCAGATGATTCATGATGTCGGTATGGTAGGTCCACAGCACTGAGCACTTTAATTAGTTCTAAAGCCTAAACATTTTTACCTTAATGCATTCCTGCATTAAGGTAACAAATGTTTAGGCAACAGTATCCTCCTCTTTTACTTAAATGAGCCCTCATTTGATCCAGCACTGTCCCCGTCTGCAGCTCTTCTCTCCCCTCACTTCCTGGTCACACAGGATTTGCTGAGGCAGGAGGAGTCATTGGATGCTGCTGCTGTCAATCAAAGCCTGTGATGGGAGTCCCACTGTCTGTGAGAGCAGGCCCGCATGAGTGTCCCAGTAGAAAGTGGCTTTCTATGGGGGCACTAGCTAGAGAGGAAGAGCCAGAAACACTGGTTAGGTACCTGAGAAGAGGAGGTTTCCGGGCCGCACAGAGCAGTTAAGTATAAACTTGTTTTTTTTTTTTTGTTTTTTTCTTTAAAGCATTTACAATCACAAAAATATCTGTAAAATAATTCATAGCTTTTGTCTTTCTCATTATCATTATTAACTTACAGTAGATGCACAGTCCAGAATGTTAATGGTGCCAGCTCACACAAAACTGTGTAATTAACACTAACGACCATGCTAAACCTTCTTTTTAGAGAGCAACTAGCAAAAGTGTGCCCATTTGTTGAGTGGGCTGAAGAAGGTAAAACACGTCACTACAATGGAGGAAAGCACAGAAAAGCATATTGGCACAGTGGGGGGCGGTAGAAGCACTGAGGCAACCATTGGTGCAGTGGTAAGTGATGTGGGGGCATGTGAGAGGGGCAGTGTGAGCAGAGGGAGCATAGGGATCAGGGGCCTTGGTGAGAGTTGGGGTTTGTGTGCTGTAGTGGGGAGGAGGATAGGTTCCAGTTGCAATGGTGAGAGCACAGGGGATTGGGTTGGAAGGAGGAGGAGGTTGGTGATGATGCCATTTTAGGCAAGTGTGGTGGTGGTAAGGAGGGGGGTGGTGCTGCATGGTAGTGAGCAGTGTGTCTGCAGGGAGCTGTCAGCTGTAACTCCAATTGCAGGCATAAGCAGAGGACATAGAGGATGTGTGTTTTTGCATAGGTGTGTGTTGGGGGGGTTGGTGGTGTTAACTACCAAGCCAAGAATTACAGTGCCTGTGTAAGAAGCAGCAGAAACCAAGGTGTAAGGAGCAGTGGCAGCCCGTCCATAGGGGGTGCACAGGCGCCGCCATCCAACCAACCCCCCCCCCGCCCCGCCTAGCGGTCACCAAAAAAAATTTGTTTTTTAAAAGGTCCATGTAAAAAAAGTAATTGAAAAAAATGTTCTTTAACCTCCCTGGCATTATGATTAGTTCAGATTTTTTGATGCTTAAAGCGGTACAATTATTTTGCATGGAAATTTTGCGTTTTATATTGTAGGCCTGTAATTCTTAGGAATAACTCACTTAAATCTGTCCAAACCAGAGTCTAGTAGACATCCTGGGTATGATAAAATTTGAAGAACAAAATCATAAATTAAAATATAATAAATAACTATAAATAATTATAACAAATAATAATATGATAATAATAAAAAATTATTCAATAATTTAATCAAATCAAAAACACAGAAATTTGCTCAGTTGCAGAATTGTCACTGTCATTACTTTTTAGGGTTTGATGATGGATCTCCCCACAAATCCCTATCGCTCAATTCTGCGAGTGATTAATTTATTATCGCTGTTTTCTAGCTGGTCTAAAACCACTTTTGATGTAGAGGGACAGTTTTGGTTGCTATGGACAATCTCTAGTTACCAGGCAGAAAGAACAGTTTTTATAATCTAAAACTACATGCAGTGCACTGGACAGACCACTAGGGACAAAAGGGATGTCAAATAATTTCATACAGCAATGTAATCTGTAAGATTACATTATACTGTAGGTAATGTGTGTGTTTCAATTTTTTTAATTTGGCACCATTATCAGCAACGCTCACAGGGAACGGAGCTTGGCTCCGTGATACATCGAGCGGAGGACGAGCAGCTCACACAACGGGGGGGGGGGGGGGGGAGGGGACATTGTTGGATCCAGGGGATAAGGTAATCACACTCTTTCTGGATCCTGCGATGCGATCCCGAGTCTGGCTCAGGGTTACCACTTTTGGTTCTGAAATTCCACCCCGAGAATACCGGGAATACCGCCAGGGAGATTAAGTGCACTGTGTTTAGGCGCTGGACACAGTGCACTATGGTGGGAAGAGCCACATCAATGCAATCACGAGATTGTAAACTAAGCGCTTCATTTGCCGGCCTTTGACCTGTTTTGCGGCGCAATCCAAAGCACCGAGCAGCTTCCGCCCATAGTATTACTAAGGGCAGAAGCTTTGTTATTCAAGTGAAGAGGTTACTTCCGGTTTCCCTGTTTAAGGGAACCTGGAAGTGACGCCGGCAGCTCTGTGGAACTCACGGCGCAAGTGGAGCTGCCAGTAAGGAAAGTGAGGCTCAGGGCTGCATTAGGCTGGGCACAGTGAGGCTGCATTAGACTGGAAACAGTGAGGCTGCATTAGATGGGGCACAGTGAGGCTGCATAAGATGGGCAAGGTGGCTGCATAAGATGGGCACAGTGGCTGCCTATGATGGGCACTGTAGCGTTATTTGATGGGGCACAGTGGCTGTATTTGATGGCACAGTGGCAGCAATTGATGGGCTCAGTGGTTGCGTTTGGCACAGTGGCTGTGTTTGATGATACAGTGGCAGCAATTGATTGGCACAGTGGCTGCGTTTGATGGGCACAGTGGCTGCGTTTGATGGCACAGTGGAGGCAGTTGATGGGCACAGTGGCTGTGTTTTATGGTACAGTGGTGGCAATTGATGGACGCAGTGGCTGCATTTGATGGACACAGTGGCGGCAACTGATGGGCACAGTGGCTGTGTTTGATGGTACAGTGGCAGAAATTGATGGCACAGTGGCGGCGTTTGATGGGAACAGTGGCTGCGTTTGATGGGCACAGTGGCTGCATTTGATGGGCACAGTTAGGCTGCAATTGACAGGAGTTTTTTTCAGAATTTTTCAATTTGCGACCCCCCAAAATTTTTTAGCACCAGCCGCCACTGGTAAGGAGGCGCTCTTAGCTGAAAAGGCCATAAATTAGAAGGTTATGTCCGATTGCAACACAGACATGGAAAACAGGGACAGCATTTGGGTTATCTTAAAGACTCTACACTATTCCCACAGTGGACCTGGTATTTAGTAACAGTGCTGCTGATCTTCTCTAACGTGCAGTGGTCCCTGCATATACCAGCAGCAAGCAACTCCCAGCACAGGAAGTCTCCCTGTCACTAATAACTTTGTGACTCCTACATGCCAACCGATCTACTGAATGATCTACAACATGCTCTACAAAAGAGCCACAAGCAAGTTATTAGTGATGAGAGACTTCCTGTGCTGGGAGCTAGTTGCTGGTATTTGGGGGGGGGGGGGGGGCATAGATAAGATCAGCAGAACTGTCTCCAAAAGCCAGGTCCACTCTGGGATTAGTGTAGTCTTTAAGATAACCCAAATGCTGTTTCTGTTTTCTGTTGCTGGGTCTGTTTCTGTGTTCTGATGCTGGATCCCACTTCCTTCTATGTGGCTAGAAAAGCACAGTCTCCTGGGCTGATATTAGTATGTGGCTTTCCACTACGCACACACAGGCAGTGGAGAGTAGAAGAGGCATCAGTCACACACAGAGAACCATTGCGGCATAATGCCAGTGACCTCGGTATCATAATTGTGTGCATATACTGTACAGCAGAGGAGGGGGAGGGTGGTCTTAGATTAGCACAGCGGGAAGGAAGTAAAGGGTGAGCAAATGTTCAGAAAATGCTGTTTGAAAGTAGATACAGTATTGCTTCAAAAGCAAGTAGGGTTGACTTATGAAAATGCCCTTGCCCATTCTAGAGCTTTTATTTTAGAAATACAGTAAAGGAATACTAGCAGTCGTGCATGGCTGACCTATAGCAAGCAATTAGGCTTCTACTCCTGCTAGGAAAATCAGAATATTAAGAAACTTTTCTTTCAGAAACCAATTGCTCTGTGTATCTGTCAAGATTTTGCTATGTTTGATTGAGCAGTAACATTTATACTGGCACCAGTATATGCTTATGCTGCACAGTATTTTGACAATGTTAGAAAAGCCTGGATGAACACACGAGCTCATGAATGTTGGAGATATTCAACTTCCTAACACTATGTATTTCCTATTTAGTTTTTATTTCCAAAATTACAATAAAAGGATTTCCACTGTACTATTTATCATATAGCCTTAGAGATTGTGTTTTTGTTTCCTTACGTAACTGTAAGCACAAAAAAAAAAAAACTAATTGCAGTGTTCCATCCTAGAGATACAAGGGTAACTTCTGAGGCCAAACATTTTACAGGCCAATTACCACTGGACAAAACCATTACTCTCCTCCAACTTCGAAAACAAAATGTCTTAGCTGTTGATAACAGGCTTTTTCTTGTTTGAAGTGGTGTTAGGTTGAGATGAGTTACAATTGATCCAAGGCAACTTTGACTTTAGTAGGGATATAGATTTATTCAATTAAAAAATAATGTACGTGCGCGGAACATGCATCAGAGGGCAGAAAATGTAATTTCTTGATTCAGGTATCCTAGTTCTAATGCCGCGTACACACGACCGGACTTTTTGACAGCAAAAGTCAGACGGAACGAGTCCGTCGGACAATTCAATCATGTGTGGGCTCCACCGGACCTTTGCTTGCCAAAAATCCGGCGGACTTTAGAAATAGAACATGTTTTAAATTTTTCCACTGGAACTCCGCCGGACCGAGAAATCCATTGGTGTGTATGCTAGTCAGACGGACAAAAACCGATGCTAGGGCAGCAATTGGCTACTGGCTATGAACTTCCTTATTCTAGTCCGGTCGTACATCATCACGTTCGAATCTGTCGGACTTTGGTGTGATTGTGTGCGGCCAAGTCTGTTCATTCGGAAAGTCTGTCGGAACTCCATTGAAAGTCCGCCGGAAAGAACGTCGGACCTAGTCCCTCGAAGTCTGGTCATGTGTACGCGGCATTAGAGTTATGTAGATGATTCTTTTTTCAGTAATCTTAGGTTAATTAATACATACAGTTGCTTCAATTGCCCATCATTACATATCACAGTGACCTCTCTTGTCTTACAGAGCAGAGCACAATTAACTCTGTCCTAAAGGAAATGCATGAGCTACCATTTCTGATTTCCTCCTGTAAATACTCTTTGTTGGCTGTCCTTGGCCAGAATAAGTATACAGGTCATTAATGTAGGAGAAAAGTAGGAAGTCTTTATCTTCATTCTTGATCTGGGTTGGTGATTCAAAGTATTGAGGCCAGCATTACTAGAATGCAACCATCATTTGCAGAAGGAGAGGTAATCAATGGTCTCTGTGACGACAGCTTTCCTTAAAAATAGAAGGTATTTATTCATCATTGCTCCTATTATAAATCCAATTATTCCAATCCAAACTAGAAGTTTGTTACTGGAGGATAAAGCCACATAGATTTCTATGCTTCCGTGCCCAACTGTGCATCCAAAATCACAATGACAGTGATGACTGATACATATTTTAAATCAGATATTTTTTATTGAAAACAAACACAAAAAACAAAAAAACAACAGCTTTTTTCATTTCACTACACAAAACACATTCTACATTTGTGAGGACACAAAGGTATGAATGTTAAATGACCGTCTTATATTTCTACAATAATAAATGCAAATAAAGATATCATTGTATAATAAGACAACTGAGGTTGTAATTCTTTGGTCACCTTACATGTCACGTGTGTCCTCCTTATATTCTTCCCCGTTCTGCTCCCGACCCTACCAGAACCACTGAGCAGAGCCGAAGACCGTCATCCCCTAACCAGCACGGAGCGGTGTTCAGCATTTTCATATATGAACCAGTGGGTAAAACAAATATAAACAGTTCAACCTCTGCAGGACCCGGGATTTTCATAGTAGCTCCCTTCTGGGGTAGATGGGTGATCATTCACACAGATCTCTCAAACCTCGCAAGTTCCTCTTAGTGCTAAGTTCTAAAGTGGAATAATTACTGGTATGGTTCTGCCCCCTAGGATTCTATTGTGGACCAGGTGTAGTGGAGCTAATCCAGGGGTGTCCAACCTGGGATCCCATATATTCTCAAATTTTCTTGGACTACCTCTGTGTTTGTATGTGAGTTGTTCTCTAATAAGAGAGTCGTTTATGGATGAAGTCCATTCTGTTTGTGTGGGGCCGTTGTAGATAGCCATTTTCTAGCAATAAGTTTCCTAGCCAGAAACAATACCCCAAGAATGGCAGTATATGTGTGGGGCATATATTGTTCTTGTAGCGCCCACCACCTTTAGGTGGGTGCTAATAGGTAAGAGTTAGGTAAATTTGCCAGTGCCTCACCCTTTTTTTTTTTTTAAACAATAAGCTTTTATTGGATCTTAGATATAACAATTGTACAATAATACTAACATCTGTACAGGAGTATCATATTAAAATATAACAAAGTATAATTGAGTTCAGTGGTAGAGTATATTACTAGTAAAACCAACAAAATTGCTTTGTGATCAGCCGATCATTACATCGATGGTCTATTTAGAAATACTCTGAGTTTGTGTAGAAAAATCTATTATTTAGTTTGAAAAGAAGAATGAAATGGTGGGCCTCTGAGAAGTGCCCTAAAAAGTATAGAACAGAAATGAAAGGAAAGAGAAGGAGAGAAGAATAAATAAAAATGGGAGAAGAATATTGATTGTTCACGATTATTTATACTTTAAAGGTCTATATGTTAGACATATCACTCCAAGGTGCTTCCTGATAGTCCATTCCACAGCAGACTATACTCTGCACTACCGCTACACTCTCCATCAGAGTCTTTTTTTTTTATAAAAGGGTTTTGAGTAAATTTTTCAATTTTGTTAACAATAAAGTGTGACTCTGTGAACATCATCATGAGAATTGTTAATGCGGAGTGAACAAAAATATACAATAATATAACTATTTTTAATTATCATTTATCATAGAAATAATTTCCCTCATCGTTTCAAAATAAAAAAAACGAATTTAGTCGCTTGAATTTCATCCATGCCCAATTTTTATTTCACTTCAGTACTTAATGAGTCTTAATCTCCTGTCAATTAAGCAATAGTGTGGCTGAGGTGGGCACTAATATTGGACTGTTTAAGGCATCAGTTGCCCTTTAGGCGGCATTAAACCCTCCTATTGTTTTCAGCCAAGGAAGCTGCCACCTTGGCCTTTGTTTGATCTTCAACTGCCATGATGTTGCACAAGCGATCGGTTATGACTCCAGTCATTTGATGGTTCGATGGTTTGGTTGAGAGCACACATGTAGTGCCTTTCCAAACAAAAAAGCAAGATAAATATTTCCCACTGATGCTCAGGAATGGGGTGTTGGTATGAAATATCACCATCCAGTAGTGTGTGTAGTATGCTTAGAAAAATCACTGCTCTCTCAGTCCAGTCTATGTTGTGTGAGATGGCCTCAGCCTTACATCACTCCACAAGTCATGCCCTCTGACATGTTTCGCCCCACCCACCGAGGATTAATCATAGAGGTCATAAAGCATACAACCAATGTGACAGTTAAATTCCTGTCATGTGCTGGGAATGTAACTGTTTTTTGATACTGTTAAATCAATGGGTTTGGCTCCGCTTCCGGAACTGACTTGGTATTCAGCTATGAATGGTAAAACTGCCAGCTGTTAATGTCTAAATGGAGTAATAAAGTAAAGGGGTTGTAAACCATCGCTGTTTTTCACCTTAATGCATTCTATGCATCAAGATGAAAAACATTTTTCGATGCAGCAGCACCCCAGAGCCCCCCTTATACTTACCTGAGCCCCGAAATTTGTGCGGCAGGAAGGAGCACACCAGCTCCGGCCGGTGTCTCGTATCCTGATTGGATAGATTGATAGCAGCGCAGCCATTGGCTCTCAATAAAGCGGGGCACCGGGGGCGGGTCTGAGTGATACATTCGGCAGCTATGGACACCAAATGCTGGAGCGCGTCTGCAAGATAACCCCCTCGGGGAAGCGCTTCCCCTAGGGGGTTATCTGATGCGGGGAGGAGCCGTGAGAGCCACCTGGGGACCCCAAAAGAGCAGCTTCGGGCCACTGTAAAGGCATAATGTGCTTTTTGCAGGTTTTTTTTTACCTTAGAACAAAGCCCTGCACCAACGTGCTGTCAGCTCTGACAGATGCTTCCATCTTCACCCGGTCTTCCTTCCAGGTATGCGTCCTCAGCTGTCTGATTGGCTGCGCCACGATGACATCATTCCTGCGCATTCGCACGGGAGTCACTGACCGCACCATGGAGCTCTAAAGGGACGACACAGGTATACCGTTCCCTCAGAACGCATGCGCCGGTGATATCACCAGCTGCATGAAGTGCAAATATCTCCTAAATCTTCACGGTTTAGGAGATATTCATAGTACCTACTGGTAAGCCTTATTATAGGCTTGCCTGTAAGTACAAGCCTGCAGAGTGGGTACGTCCTCTTTAATGCAGAGAACAAATTATTTCTAAAAAAAACTGATGCTTTAAAACCACTTTAAAACATAATGAGCCCGAAATATCCAAGTAAAAAATAAAAAGTAGTGTTTCTGTCTGGAGCAACCGACCTATGGAAAATACCACAGATAATGCTTTGTTTTCGTTTTTATACATCAGTCCTACTTTTTCCACAAAAGCAGAACAATATGATACTGTAATTGGCAAATCTAAACCCTATGCAAGGTCATTTCATATGAAAACAATACATTTTAGGAAAAATTTTCTTCTCCCACGTCTAATAGCTTTTCCATATGTGATAAAATATATTTGTATTTTAGAGATCAGGAGACCTTTAGCTACTCACAAAGAATTGTTAATTTCCCTAGACAAAATGTTATGTATTGTTGTGTAAAATGTCTATAGTGCCAAATAGGTTTACATAAAATATCAAGGTAGCCTGTTCAAAGTGAAACACAGTGGCCAACCTGGAGAAAAGGGGCAAAATTAGGGGAACTGTTCAGTGCAAGTGATATATTAGAATTGGAGAAAATTCAAAGGATATCAACCAAGAGCCTCATACAGAAGCGGCAGCTTGGAAAAAAAAGCATTGCGCATTTTAAATGAACCGTATGCAGCTACCAGATTCGGTAATCTATAGTTATTGTAGCAATATTATACAAGAGGGAGTTTATAGAAAAACAGAAAAAAGCTGGGAGCAGAGCCCACTCAAGGGACTTGTCAAAGTTACATGGCCAAGCACTCTCTCTGCTGCAAGACTCTCTGGGGCCGCTCTACTGGCTACACACCACAACTTGCATTTTATGAATGAATGCTAGTAACCAGTCATGGTGTGTGTAGCATAGTAGTGTGCACAGCTTGTGATATTTGTTTTTCATTACATATTGCCCCCTAAGGCAATGACAGCGATTGAAGATCTAGTTTAAAAAATGAAACTGAGCCTCTTTGCTTTTTTTTGTAGCATTCTCCTAGTTAGGTTTCTAGGACGTCAGGTAAATTTCGCCTTTTTGGTTCCTCTGTAATCATTGGAGCTGTTGTTGATTTCTTACGACTGTTCTGGATTTCACAGGCTACGTGTTTGATTGCTGTCCCCTGCCTTCTAAAAAGTACTGGAACATAGGGAGTGGAGCAAAGCAAATGAACAGCATGAATATTTAGGATGCTGCAGCCAATCCCTGGGGAGGTGGGCCCAGAAGGTGGCTGTGGTTCAGAAGATGGTTCTCCTATGATAGACTAGAGAAGGCCATAGGTATGAACCCCCAGGGAGGAGAACTACTTGACCTAGCTATCCCAGCAGTACACAGTCACCAGAATCTTTGTAGTAGAGTAGTACTCATGAGACCAAGGGAGTAGCTGTGCCCATTTAGCTGCTTCCAGGTGTCTTTCTGATGAGGTTGTGCGGACTGGATCCTTAAGTGAAGGCTTGGTGGTGTCAAAGAAACTTTCAGGTGTGGGTCCCCTGAGTCTGCCCTTCCGGAACCTTAATGAACAACTGCTTAAGTGAAAAGGCTCGGGAGGGGTTATCCACCCCCACACAGGCAGGTGGAATCCCTTGAACAGGAAAATGCTGCTGAATACTTCTAAAGCTCAGACTATGAATGTGCTCGTTCAGCCCAGTGGATCTCTGCCTTCGCCTTGGTCAACACCACGGAGATGCTCTCGTGCATTCCTGTTCAAAAACTTGCTTTGCTGACATCCCTTCTGGCTCCAGATCCTGCTTGCTGTTCCACTACATTGATCCCTGACTTCTGGCTTGGCTGACTATCCGTTCCGGTTACTGAACTTTGGCTAGTTTTGACTATGTTTGTTCATTTTACTTTTATTATTAAACAAGTGTGAATTAACTGTACTTCTGTCTCGGCCTGATTTCATGGTTTCTGACACACAGACAGCAGGATTTGGACCCACCCCCTGCAGGAAGTGAAGGGAGAGATGTGTACAGAGCTGGATCAAATGAGGGCTCAGGTAAGTAAAGGGGTGGGGGTGGTGAATGCTGATGCTTAAACAAGGAATGCATTAGGGTATAAAATATTTAGGCTATAGAACCGCTTAACCACTTCAATACCGGCACTTTCACCCCCTTCCTGCCCAGGCCAATTTTTAGCTTTAATCGCTGTAACATTTTGAATGACAATTGTGTGGTCTGTACCCAAATTCAATTCTGACCATTTTTTTCATGCAAATCCTTCCGCTGACATCGTTGGTGTCAGTGGAAGGAATAGTGCCCCATCGTTGGCGTCAGTGGAAGGAATAGTGCCCTGTCGTTGGTGTCAGTGGAAGGAATAGTGGCTCATCATTGGTGTCAGTGGAAGGAAAAGTGCCCCATCATTGGTGTCAGTGGAAGGATTAGTGCCCTGTTGTTGGAGTCAGTGGAAGGAATAGCGCCCCATCGTTGGTGTCAGTGGAGGGAATAGTGCCCCATCTTTGGTGTCAGTGGAAGGAATAGTGTCCCATCGTTGGTGTCAGTGGAAGGAATAGTGCCCCATCGTTGGTGTCAGTGGAAGGAATAGTGCCCCATTGTTGGTGTCAGTGGAAGGAATAGTGCCCCATTGTTGGTGTCCCTGCAGAAATTACTGCCCAATTGTTGGTGTCAGTGGGAGGAATAGCGCCTTAAGGGCTGGACAAAGGCAATACCATTGCTATATATGGAAGTGATATCAAAATAAATACAATTTAAAATGTTTTTTCTCACAAATGTTACTAGTGTTATAATAACTAAAGGCGAAAAAGACCTAACATAGCATTGATGCAAATGTGTCTGTGGAGCCAGGATTTCACCTGTTCTGGGGCTGTATGGATCATACTGATGTTTTACCTCCCTGTGAACCAACATTGCTGCAGGTCATAAAATGACAAACTTGATAGGTTTGTCTATATTTCACCTTATCATCTTTGTCTTTTTCAGCCATAAACAACACATTTCTAACTGTAGTTTTTCTAGTGTAATTAATAGCAGGTTGTAATGGACAACACAGACACTTACAGTATGTCCTGCTATACTTCATAATGCCAAATGAATTAATTATACTGGTGAAGATTTTATATTTGTATAAAATATCTGTTAAAATATATATTGTAACTTAATTTGCTTCAAATAAATTATATTTAAACATCTGACATGTCACCCTAGGGAGCTTGGGAGTCATCTGCTCTGCTACCAGTACACAAATTAATGGGCAGAGAGCCACCTGGGCCCTCTGGCCAGTGATAGATTAGGCTCAGGGAATTTCTTTCCCATATGAATCCACATTAGTGTTTGCGAGCAAGGGGCCATTTGTGAAAGAAACATTTATTACACAGAATAAGAGACATAAAGAGACATAAATGCATTTCAGGTTTTTGGCATTTTCTAGGAACTTAAAATAAATAAACTACCAATGCAGTAAAATGTTGCCAGCAGAGATAACATGAATGTTATCCATTCTTCTTCAATCAGCAGATCAGATTGAAATAAGCCATTAGACCTCAAACACTTCAGAGCCTATAGACCAGTGATTCTCAACCAGGGTTCCTCCAGAGGTTGCTAGGGGTTCCTTCAGCATTGGCCAATTTCTGCCTCTCAGATAAGTTCCCACTGACACCATTGATCTTTTTAGCTATCTGTAAGGAGGTAATTCTTCCCAATGACCACAAGTGTAAGGACCATTCTTCCCACTGACCATCACACTAATGTATCAAGAGTTGTAGATTTCAAATTTTTAGCAGGGGTTCCTCCGAGACCAGAGAACTATTTCAAGGGTTCCTCTGTGTTGAAAAGGTTGAGAAAGGCTGCTATAGACTATCCCTCTAAAATAGACATCTGTGTACAGAGATCTAATGGTGGCCAGGCACTTTGCTTTTAGGGGAATTTTAACCACTTTCAACCAATTTTTAATTGCAAAGACAGCAGAATGGATAAAGCCAACATTCACCAACACCACAAGCAGAGTAAGCACCGGCCTATGAGCCCGGCAGTAATTAAGGGCCCCATGACAACAGATGAAAGTAATATTTACTTTTACATTAAATCTTTCTTAAATTGTTACAAGAGCATGAAAAAAAATTGATGAAATCAAAGAAATTAAAACTTTACATTAAATACTCTATAGAGAAATTACTGTATTAATGTAATGTACCCAATACCAAATGAAAGTGCATAAACCATAGGCTTGCAATACAGCTTGTCTCTTAAAAACTCATTTTCTTTCAGCTGTCATCTTGTAAAAAAATTTGGTGCAACCTACGTATGTGTAATGTACAGTAGAGATGGTCATCTTCATCTAGTGGCCAATGTGTACACTGAGTTCAATGTTATCCCACTACAGCACACGCACAAGAAACCTCCAGAAACTTGTGAGGGGGGCTCCATGGTTTTAACTGCCTAATGCCACGTACAAACGATCAAACTATCTGGCGGAAAAGCAGACAATCTGCCCGTGTGTGGCCTTCGGCGGCGAGATTGACACAACGCTGGCCCTGTCACCTGGTATGGACTTAAAGGGAAAGCCCTACGCTGATAAAACGGCGTGGGAGTCCCCCCAGGTCCATATCAGACCCTTATCCGAGCACACTACCTGGCCGGTCAGAAAAGGGGTTGGAGACGAGCGAGGGCCCCCCCCCCCTCCTGAGCCGTACCAGGCCGTGTGCCCTCAACATGGGAGGTTCTTTGGGAAAGGGGGGCCGCGCGGCCCCCCACCCCAAAGCACCTTGTCCCCATGTTGATGAGGACAAGGGCCTCTTCCCAACAACCATGACCGTTGGTTGTAGGGGTCTGCGGGCGGGGGGCTTATCGGAATCCGGGAGCCCCCATTTAATAAGCGGCCCCCCACCTTATGTGAATGAGTATTGGGGTACCATGTACCCCTACTCATTCACCTGGTGGGCACAGGGGCTGCATATGATGGACACAGGGTTCATATTATGGGCACAGAGGCTGCCTCTTATGGGCACAGAGGCTGCATATGATGGGCACAGAAGCTGCATATGGTGGGTACAATGGCTGCATATGGTGGGTACAATGGCTGCATATGGTGGGCACAATGGCTGTATATGGTGGGCACAGAAGTTGCATATGTGGGCACAATGGCTGCATATGATGGGCACAATGGCTGTATATGATGGGCACAGACCGTATAATGCCAGGAAAGCCTGCTGACAGATGATGAATCATGGTTGTCAATGACGTGAGCTGTCGGTTTCCTGACCTGCTGATTAATAACCAGCTATTTCATCACTCAGAATTAGAATTGGCTGATTGTTTTTCGACTGATCTGAATTATAATCATTGGAATTCGTTAGAAAATAAAACACATTTTAATGGAATTCAGTGACATTCAGAGAATCGGATACATCCAAATTGCTGAATAACCACATTTAATAGTCGTTCCCCTCATGTTATAGTATTAGGTGTAAACGTAGACACTGATCTGTTCTTTCAGCCCCAAATCCAATCACTATCAAAAGCTTATAGACTTCACCTCTGTAAAATTTGCCCTCTTTTAACCAATGAAACCAACAAGCTACACATTCACTCCCTTAATATCTCTTTACTTGACTATTGCAACTCTCTCCTCATAGGCCTACCTTTACACAGGCTATCCCCTGTTCAGTTTACATTAATGCTGCTGCCAGATTAATCTACCTTATCAACCACTCAGTGTCCACCACTTCTCTCTGCCAATCCTTCCAATTGTCCAATAAATTAAATTCAAAATACTAATAATAACATGCAAAGTCGTTCACAGCACTGCCCCGAGCTACAGCTACAATCTTGTCTCAGAATATCACCCAAACTGTCCACTCTGTTCCTCCTGAAATCCTTTTTGGTCTCTAGCTCCCTTGACTCCTCCCATGCTTGTCTCCAGGACTTCTCCAGAACCTCTCTCTTTCTTCAGGACCCTCTACCTCAATCCGTATGGTTAGGTTTTACTCTGTCCACCTTTAGGCAATCCATAAAAACTCATCTCTTCAGGGAAGCCTATTCCACCCCCACCTAACAACTCATCAGCTTATCCCTCACAGTTATTACCTTTTGTACCGCTTGCTCTACCCTCTTGGATTGGAAGCTCTTATGAGCAATCATAATAATAAGAACTTCTCACACAGGGACAAATGAAAACTAATGCAGCCACTACATGCAAGTACTGGTAATCAGCAATTCATTTCATTGTGTTTTTGTGTTTATATTAGTTTTAACGTTTAACCAGATGGTTTTCTTAAAATGTAATTCCAGGATAAATCTAACTAATCTTAAAAAAAGGTGTGCCCTCCCACCTTCTAACATCTATGCTGACTAACCTGGGTAAGGAAGATGCACATGATCCAGCTTCCTTGTGTCAAACAGTGGCAGCTGCAGTGGAGAGTAGGGAGCACCACTTTGGATGGGCCATAGGAGCCCATGGGTGACATCACCAGGCATTCCCAGCCATTGTCGAGTGCTCTTTCCACTCTCTCCTTCAGCTGGCTGGCACAAGCTGGCATCATGTGATCAAACGGCAGCAGCCTGAAAATAGGTAAGTATATACGTGTTTTATACATAGCTTAGTCAGCATAGGTTTTAGAAGGGGGAGGGAGCATTTTTCGGATTAGTTAAGCCTGGAATTCCACCCCAAAACAAAATGTAATATATTGTAGTTTACCAGTAATTTGATGTGGTGGCTACTTTAGTTTCTTTTTACAGGCTTTTTTTACCTGGTGATCCTACCATTAAAACAGTTCTTGTCCTAGAGTGACACAACTCATTAATTGTACTGTATCTATGCAGCATTGTCACCATAGGCTGTTCTGCTAATTTGGACTACTGTCTTGAATCTGCAGTAATGCTTTCATGCCCTGTCTGTCTGCTTACCTCTGGTTGTGTATCAGCCCTAGGGCCTGCACTCTCACACCTGTCTGCTTAAGTAATCTTTCCACAAGCATGGCCCCACCCCAGCCTCCAACGAGGAACACTATATTAACCTGTGCACTGCAAGTCAACCTTGCTGATTAATATTGCGTGTTTGGCTTCCTGTGTGTTTCTTGCCGTGTGCTCTATGTCTGTGTCTGTTCACCGATTTTGGTTTGTTCTTTGACTATCCCTGCCTGCTTATTACCCTGACTTTCGGCGTGTTCTTTGTCTAATCCTTGTCTGCTAGTTGCCCGAAACTTTGGCTTATATTCTGACTATCCCTTGTTGTCCTGGACTGCTGCTTCCTCTCTATCTTCTAGTAGCCTATTGTGAGCATAAGCTGGGAGACCCTGGGGGCCGTGACCTGGAGCCAGTTGCAGCAAAGTCCATCGCCACCACCAGGGGCCCTGGTGAATACCTGCTGGCTCTTAGACTCCACGCCCTGGTGAATCTTATGGTCTAGCTCCCAGTGAGATCCATGTTGGTGCTCCAGTGGACCTGCTTTCCTGAACCACCCATAGCTCCATCCGCAGCAGTCAGCCGTAGAGTCCACTACCTTAGCGGTGCACTCCTGACCCCAACAGGGTACACCTATCACCTGGCCCCAGGTGACCTGAAAACTACAAACTCCTACTCATCAAATCCATTACATAGGTAACAAGGATTTTGTGGTTCACCAAAGATCACTGGGAGAGCTGACAACATTGCTTGAGATGTTAATTTAGTTCAAAGACATTGATAGGATCAACCCGCAATGAACTTTACTTTAAGTAAATGTTCTCATGCCCTAAGGAAAGAACATTAATGCAGCTACTATATCTAAGGACTGGTAAGTTGCTATATATTACACTTTTTTTTTTTGTTTAATTTAAAGTGGTTGTAAACCCTTACAAACCACTTTGACCTACAGGTAAGCCTAGATTAAGGCTTAGCTGTAGGCTCAAGAAATATCTCCTAAACCTACACGGTTTAGGAGATATTTACTAAAATACAGTCACAGCTGTCTACGGCGATATGCCGTTAGTGGCGGCTCCCGTGCTCATGCGCGGGAGTGACGTCATTGCTGCTCCAGCACTGTGAGTGGCCGGAGCAGCGATACCCTGAAGAAGATGGATGCTCCGGACTACAGGGGACAGCGGTGACATCGCTGGCTCCTGTGTCAGGTAAGCAACACATAATGGGCTACTATGCGATGCATAGTAGCCCATTATGCTTTACCTTTGCAGGGAGACAAAGAGGAAGTAAAGCCATCAGGGTTTACTTCCTCTTTAAGTAGACTTGAGAATACACTGCATGCAAAGATGTTGACCTTACAAATCATCAGTGTATTCTCAAGTCTACTTAAACCCAAGAAACAAAAAGTGTAATATATAGCAATTTACCAATTTACCAGTCCTTAGATATAGTAACTGCATTAATGTTGTTTCCTTCGGCATGAGAACATTTACTTAAAGTAAAGTCCAGAAAAATTGATATATATATATATATATATATATATATATATATATATATATATATATATATATATATATATTATAATATCATTTTTTCTGGACTTTTTTAAAAGTTAACTGCAAACAAAAAAAAGAGAAGGCTCCATCATGTTGTTACATTACACTGTAAATTACTGGGTGCTTTAATAAAGATTGTAGCACTGATTTCTCTAGAGATGAATGAGTTCTTACCATGGGACCACATTATTTTATTTGGCGACTGGAGATTGCTTGACTAAAATAATGTTGTGAAAGATGTAACAGAAATAACAGATCTACCACTGGGACTATTTATTGTGTCTGAGAAGATGTCATGCTCAGCAAAGTGTATCAGTGTGCATCAAAGGGTAGCATACTGCAGGTCTCTAGAGAGGAGTTGATGTACAAGTACAGTTTGTAAAAAAGAACATAATGCAAATGAAGAACTTGGTTTTGAATGTTGTAATGTAATTCTTTACTTGTCTGAAATAACATCCCCATGCCAAGTTGAATTCATACACATCATTTTTGCTCTGATTAGTGCTAGTGTAACTAATCTAAGTAACAAGCTTTTGATAAGTGTCAACTGGAAAAGCAGTCTGCCATTTGATAAGAAAGTGTCCTCGGAATTTTTATAGTAACATTTGCACATCTTGTAAAACCAGCTGCTGTTGAATTAGATACTGTATATATTTAAATATGAGAATGAAAGCTATAAGACAATAACTCACCTTCCTCTAGTTCATCCATGCTGGTAATCTTGATTGATCCATCAATGGTGTAGATGTAGCGAACACCTTGGGGCAAGTTAATATTATCAGAGAGAGACCTGGTCAAGTCAGCCAGCAAAGCATCAAAACTTCTAAAGCGGTCAGGAGAGACGGCGTATACTATCCCCTTGAAGTATCGATCGCCGTTACGATAGAACCGTACTTTTTTGGCTTTCTTTTCATTACTGAGGGCCTGCAAGGTACGGGTTCTGTAAAAACTGCAGTGAGCACTGTGTGTAGGACTGGGCAATCCATTCATCCGAGATGTTTTTGCATTCCTCGAAGTCTTATCCCGCTCGTCAAAGTGTCCAAAATCAAGCTCCATTTCTTAGTTCCTCTTGAGACCTAAAAAAGGCAATCATGCAGAGATGACAATGTTACTTCCATGTCTCTTCTAGAGAAACTAACAAACAGAGCAATCCCCTTGTAACATTAATAATTCCTTTCACTTGTTACATGCACATTCTCATGTTGCCCATAGATGGTAAATAATTGATACTGTAAAGTGACTGAATTGAGGCATGCCCTAAATGCTGAGATTGTTAATTGAGGCAAACAGTAGACTAAACACCTGAGCCCATGCAAAGCCAAGAGGGTATATGAACATTGAAGATGGATGCGCTTCGTTTATTCAAGTGAAGGTGACTTTGTCTAATTTAGTCTACTTAAACAGAAGGTTTGTATAGCTGCCTGCAGTTCTTTCTCTCCCTTCAAAAAAAAAAAGAAAATGAACAGAAATCCTGGCTGCACATGGTGACTTATTGCAGATTTTGCTGCCTGGCTGTTATGCCGCGTACACACGGTCGGAGAATCCGTCGGAATGCGTCTTATCGGACCGTGTCGTCAGATAATCCGACTGTGTGTGGTATGCATCGGATTGATTCTGTCCAAATCTCCGTCGGACCCAATTTTCCAACATGTTGGAAATATTTCCCGACCAACTGGGCTGGTTGGACATATTCCGATCATGTGTAGAGAATTTTGATCGGACCAAGTGCCACGCATGCTCAGATCAAATTCCTACATCAAAGCTATTGGCTACTAGCCTGAACGTAGTCCCATCGTAACGAAATTACGTCATCACATTCTGAAAGATTGGATTTTTCGCCAACTTGGCCCGACCGTGTGTATGCAACAGTTTCGGACAAGATCTGACGGACAAAATCCGACGGATTTGGTTGTGGAAATCTCCGACCGTGTGTACAGGGGCTTAGACTGATGTAATGGTTCCAATACTTGTCTGAGGCTGGGTTCACACCTAAAATGGATGTGGCTCATAGTAGGGGTCCCTGTTCTCTGTTTCAGGGACAAATCAGGCCCACAATTTTGCCTGAATTCAGACCTGAAACAGAGCCAAAGATGCGCAGGACTCCTGTGCAATCCGCCCCGCAGCCGCCATGGACATGTGTGGACCAGCTCCATTGAGAGTTGGTCACAATCTCCTGTCATGCGAATTGGATGCAGAGAAAATCTGCATCTAATGCACACTAGTTTGAACCCAGCCTCAGTCAGTGACCTGATAGTAGTATGCAGATTAGAAGTTCTGACATCACTTGCTGCATGATGCACTAAAATTAGAGAAGGCAAATCAACAAAAAAAAGGTCATAAAGGACAGAAAGCTTCTCTTAGTACAGGTATCCTTTAACAAGCAGGTATATGTATGAGAAATACCTCCTGAGATATTATACCGTTCTGACATATCTCAGACATCTTTTAATACTCACCCTCTTTTCTGCTATTAAAATGAACAAATTCTTTCACCCAAAAATTTGAGAGAAAATGTTGATTCAGGTTCACCACAACTGCAGTGATGCCAGGCCTGTTTCTGAATGCAATGAAAATCGGACCAGCCTGAAAAGTGGCTGTAAACCTCAGTTATTAAAAATGAACAAATCACATCCTACTCTAGTGGGTACATGCCTCAATCCAAAGTACCAAGTGTGGTTCCTCTCTGATCTCTCCTCTGCTATCTGCATGAATCACTAATAAGATTGTAAGGGTACACAACAGCCTCCTGGGACATAGCCAGCCCCCCTCCAGCACTGCAAGCTATTGACTATTTCCCTGTATCAGTGTGTAGAGGGGATGTGTCCTTTCCCTCACTCAGGTTTCAGATTTCAATAGAGCTCTGTGCTCTGTGTGTGATGTCAGATCCCTGCCCCCTGCTTTCTAGTGATGAGAAAAATTATTTTATCAGTGTGTTTTAGAAGGTTGTGGAGGAGAGAAATTGCTGCAGATAAATGGGTACAACGTATGTAGGAGGATTTGCTTTATCTCTTTGGATCACCTGCAGCTAGTCACTTCACTATATGAAAGGGTTTACAACCACTTTGGCCACTTCCCACCCAGCCGTCATTTTGCTATAGGCTGGGCATATGTCTCCTCCCAGATCACACTTGCGTGCAACCCTGGGGCCACACTGCGGCGTGATCTGTCACCAGCTGTATCCTCCAGTCACAGTTGATGACTGATCAGTGTATCGGCCAGCTGCCGGTACCATGAGATCACTGTGACCAATCACAGCAGATCGCATGACAGTTGTAAACAATGGATGGCTTCCTTTCATGCCAACCAATGTGTACAATTGTGTTGCTAGTTGTGATTGGTCACAGTGATCACATGGTACAGACAGGACCAATCACAGCCCATCTGTACCATGTGATTAGTTGTGGCCAATCACAGCTAATCACAACAAAACACAGTTTCATTCAATAAAAATGGTTGCTTATACCAGTGAAATTCACTGGTATAAACAATCATAATGTGTATGAGAAAAAAAATCCTGATCACTTTCTCAGAGTAGTACAGTATTACTATGGTAACACTGTATTGCTCTGGCTACAGTGTGTTAAATTCATTATTATTATTTTTTTTTTTTTACATGTCCCTGATTACCGCTACACGTATTATATGTTGTACAGCACTGGTGATGGTATGTAAAAAAACAATTGTGAATTTTATTTTTATTTTTTTTTACAAATGTTTTAATTTCTCAAAAAATTGGACAAAAAAATTAAAAACTTCCAAAAACTCGCCATGTCTCTTACTAAATACCTTAGACTGTCTACTTTTCAAAAAGGGGTAATTTGGAGGATATTTGTACTGTCCTGGTGATTAAATACCACCAAAAGAAAGCTCTATTTCTGTGAAAAAAATATAAAAATGTCCTTTGGGTACAGTGTCGCATGACCGTGCAATTGTCATTCAAAGTGCGACAGCGCTGAAAGCTGAAAATTGGCCTTGGCAGGAAAGGTGTGAAAGTACCCACTGCCCAGTATTGAAATGGTTAACAAAATGTTATAGGATTGCCAAATATAGGTAGGCAATGGGGCAATTTCTAGTGATCAAGTGTATCACAGTTATCAGCATTTCAAACTATATTTCAGCAATACACTGAAATGCTACATAATTCACTTTTACAGTGGAATTAAACACTTTTTGGGCACTTGTACTTAAAGGTAAGCCTATAATAACATACAAGTTATACAAGTACTTACTTGTAAGTACAGTTATTATCTTCTAAACCTAACGTCACCAACGCATGCACTCTGAAGGGACAGTATACCCGTGCCGTCCCTTCAGAGCTTTGTGCCGTGGTCTGTGACTCCTACGCGCATGTGTGCCAATCAGATGGCCGGTGGACGTGAACCCAGAAGGAAGACTGGGTGTAGATGGAAGCACCTGTCAGTGGTGACAGCGCAGCACTGCAGGACTTCATTCTAAGGTAAGTATTTCATAATGGTGCCTTTACCTTGTACGGTTAATAAAAAAATTGGTGCGGTTTACTACTGCTTTAAAGAGGAAGTAAACTCTCCCACTCTGATGCTTCTTTTCATTTAGTCCATTATAATAAGTCATTATCAGACTATAGCCACTGTAATCCAGCCCAAATCGCATATTACTTACTGTTTAAAGAAACGTTAAAAAACTTGTTTCCAGGGGTTAGGCAGCGCCATCTTAAGTATTGTTTTCTGAGTCCACAGTGGAGTGTATTTCCGCCCTTACATTGAGCACGTCCTGTACTGTTAACCAAGCCTCCTTCTCAATCCAACATTTCTATGGCAACCCTGCTTCCCTGTTCATAGCTTACTTGTTTATTTCATAGTATTTACTTGTGCCGATGTCTAATGTTTCCCTTTGTCAGACTTATCAGCTTCAGCTGATAAGACCGCAGCAATGGCCAAGTTTAGACTGTATGTGAGGTCACATGGTCACATGGTGTGTAGGAGGAAGCTCTGAGTGATTAGCAGAGTTCAGTGTTGTGCCGTAGGAAATCCTGATAACAGATAGATAAGCACAGAGAGTGTGCCTTAAATCAGGGGAGATCTGGGCATGCTCAGTGACTTCATTCGACAGAACAACAAGGATTACAACAATACTAAGCAAGTAAGGAGATATCTACAAGCAGTGATCATTAGGGTTTTTTATGCTGATTTATATTGGGGCAAAGTTGTGGGGGAGGGTTTACAACCACTTTAAAGGCTAAGTTTACACATGTGCAGGTGGTTGCAGGTGCGGCGCAGGGTGTAGATCACACCTGTTTCTGAACCTGCAACCAAACCTCTCTGCTCCTTAGCGTGGGGCTGCCATTCATTCTTAAGCCCCATACACACTGTCAGTTTTTCTGCTGAGTTTTTCCTTCAGATTTACCAAAACCATATAATATGAGGTCAAACCTTAGGAGTTTCAATTTGTATGCAATCAGGCAGGCCCTTGTACTACATGGTTTTGGTAAATCTGAAGGAAAAAGTCAGCAGAAAATCTGATAGTGTGCATGGGGTTTTTATGGCACCCCATGCATTCAGTTGTGAGAAATGTAATTTTCCTCTAGCTGCATTTTTAAAAAAAGGTGCAGGAACCTTTTTCTGCATGGAACGCAGGCACAGCAGCCCATTAAAATGAATGCTCTGCTGCGCCTGAGCAAACACGGCTCGCAGAGCGCTTAGGTGTGAACCTAGCCAAAATGCTTAGGACAGTTTCACACTACAATTTTTTTTAGTCTTAAATGTCCCTTTGTAAATATTTTCTAATCTTTAAATACAAGCATCATATGAATACATTTAAAAATGGAAATGTTGCAAATTTGATTAATGGTCAGATCTGTAATAAATTCTAAATTAAAACCTGGGAATGTGCCTGGAAATTGGGGACAGGTGGCATCTATGTCTATGGACGGGCCTTGTTTAGACTAGACAACGTATGATGGATCTGAGGATGGCACACCCACTTCTTTATCATTTCACTGACAGCTGACATAATGTGTAAACTGCTGGGATTGTAATATGCTTGCCAAATGTCGGTGTCATCAGGTTAAACAAATCAAGGAATAATGGAAATATTAGAACATATATGAAGAGGAAAAAAATCATATGTTCTATATTAACACTAGGGTACTGTCACACAAAATGAAACTGTTACAGGTATGGGCATTGTCTGTTGATAATATATATATTTATATATATAAAAAATAATAATCAGGTGCTGCTAACTTATAGGGAACCCTGAAGAGATGGCACTCAGCTGATGTGAACACCCTATCGTGTTATGCCAGTCCTGTTAGTTATAAATGGGGTGTAACTGCATGCCTCACAGCTCATTTCTCTTTCATTTTTCCCAAGCCTTCACTGTATTTTGAAATTTGTCTATAAATGCGCTTTTAGCTAAAGTATTTTTCAGCATTTCCCATGACTCAACTTCATGAATCTGTTTTATTCTTAATCGAGCCACATTTCCTAAATATAAAAGACAATCCTCGTACATGTGGCATGATGTCATCTATTTGATTCTGCCGCAGCCTGAGCCCACACAAAAGAATCAGTTACCATGGTTGAGGGATGCAACAAGAAAGGCAATTATCACATGGCAGACTCTGCCAGTAGTATGACCGAAGGCAAAGCTGGCAACACAGACGTCGTGTGAGGGATGTTCAAATAGGATTAAAGGACCGGTCTAATCTTAACATGACAATGTAAAAATGTAAATTATGTAACTACATGGCGAATTTCAGAAGAGAGAAATACTGATCCTTGCCTCATACTAACCCTAATGCGGATGTTTAAAATTACCCATGGACATGGTTTTCAGTGGAAAAAAATATTTTAACAGACAACATGTTAACACATAAAACACCTATTTTAAGAGTCAATTGAAAAACTCAGACATTTGCTCCTGGCGTAAAAGTTCCCCACCACCTTAAGACCCAGAAGTTTGTGATTTCTGGTGGGACATGAGCCAATCAGGTATTTAATACTTTCAAAAAAATTTGCATTCTTGAGAGATGTGATGCAACAGATACCATAAAACATCTTTGATCTGCTAAGAGCAGCAAAACCATGATTGACATAGAGCCGATACAGAAAACTCTATGAACAGAGCCAGATCAACTACAAGTCAACCTAGGCAGAGGTGTAGGGCCCATTGGATGTTCAGGGGGCCCAACTACAGTCTTCATAATCAAGTAAGCCAGAGGGATAACAAAACTGATTAAAGCTGTGTACCTGCTTGTCACTTCAACAAAGAGGAAGCACGTGTGGGCAGTTGGTGTCTGATGGGGCATGCCATGCCAGTACAGACAATGCACATGGGTGTCTTCTCTGTGTTTATTGAAATCCTTATCACTGTCATTTGAGGGGATGTGGGGCTAAACTGCAACTTTGCTAAGGGTCTCATTCATCCTTAATCTATCTCTATGACAATGGATCTCAGACATACTATATAGATTGAGTACTAGGGTACAAGATGCATGGGTGGTTTTTGTTTAGGTAGACATACCTAATCGCTAAACTTTGAAACAAAGTGCAAATGATCACAAAAGGTCTTGTGTATCAACAACATGAGTCAATTAACAATTAGGAATACTTGTTCACAGCCACTAATCAGTGTCATGGTTATGCAGTGATCTTCCTGTTTGCTCATGTGTTTAGGCTAAGAGGCCCGCCACTTCCACCTGGTGGTTTTTATAACCTCTCCTCTAAGCATGGCTCCACCCCAGGCCCTATCAGGGAACCTTATATTAACCTGTGCACTGCAAGCCAACAGGGCTGATCAACCATTGTGTATTCCTTTGTGTGTTTAGCTTCCTGTTACCTGCCGTGTGCTCTTCTGTTGTTCCGTTACCGACTTTGGCGTGTCTTTGACTATCCCTGTTTGCCTGTGATCCTGACCTTTTGGCGTGTCCCTGACCATTCCTGTCTGCTTGTGGCCCCGACCTTGGCTTTGTCCCTCACCATCCCTATCCTCCAGTTGCCTACTGTGGGTGTGAGCTGGGGGACCCTGGGGGTCGCGACCTGGAGCCAGTTGCAGCCAAGTCCATCCTCACCACTCGAGGCTCTGGTGAACACCTGCTGGCTCTTAGACTCCACGCCCCAGGGAATCTTACGCTCTAACCCCGGTGGGACCTGTATCCCATCCGCAGCAGTCAGCCGTAGGGTCCACAACCTTGCGGTGCACTCCTGATCCCTACGGTGTGCATCTGTCACCTCGCCTCAAGGTGACCTGACAATCA
Source organism: Lithobates pipiens (assembly GCF_037356315.1). Classification (NCBI taxonomy): domain Eukaryota; kingdom Metazoa; phylum Chordata; class Amphibia; order Anura; family Ranidae; genus Lithobates; species Lithobates pipiens. The sequence goes on from NW_027507685.1 coordinate 18,134,598, forward strand.
GTATCAGAGCTCCCTGAAAGCTTGAACAGCATTGGCACATGTGAGGAAATAACTCCCTTTTTAAATAAAAACATGTTGATACATGAGGACCTAATTATTTCTAAATTATTTATAACTGAAAATACAAGTAGCTTTGATGGTGAGAGGACACTGAAACAAAGTACAAACAAGACAGTACACCATGCGAGAAGATAATGAAACATAATGACCATTGTACACGATCTCTCTTTAGGATGAGATAATCGGACAATATTTTCCCATACATGTCAATAAAAATAGTTGCCATTTGACTATTCATCAACTGCTAAGTGGAACAATCGGTCTTGAAATCTGTCATTTAGAAATCACTCTCATTTACTTTGTAGGATAAACCAGCATGTTAACACAAATAGCCAAATTATGAATCAGATGAATGATCAAGAAACTTTGTTCTGCGATTGTTGATGTCAGACCTGGTGGTTGTAGTATCTCAGAAACCATCAGAAAATGGTGGGAAAAAAACAAGAAACGCCCAGTAAGCGTCAGTTCTGGGGTGAAAACACTGTTATTAAGAAGGTCAGAGAAGAACGGCCAGACTTGTCCAAGGTCATAGAAATCCCCCACTTACTCAAATAACCAATCTTCTCTATAGTGGTCTACTGGAAACCATTAAAAAACACACAACATGTTGAACCATGAAAGCCAAAGACCAAACCAGGTTAGGCAAGAAGATGAAATTGCAGCTACAGAGGGCACATGGTCAACAAAACCGAGTAATAGAAGACTGGAAAAATGTTGCCTGGTCTGATCAATCTCAATTTCTACTGCAACATGCGGATGGTAAGATCAAAATATGGTATACTGTACATAGCGTGTAACCATGGATACATACGTCTTGTGTGAGCAGTTCAGGCAGCTGGTGGTAGTGTAATGGTTTGGGGAATGTTTTTTCAGCACATATTACATAGTTATTCAGGTTGAAAACAAGACAAAAGTCCATCTTGTTCAATAGACTCAAAATACTTCAACCAATAAAAATCCATCTAACTCAACCAATAAACCCATCTAATTTGACTAATAAAAGTGATTAATTTGACCCATAATGCCAGATAACCATTATTAAAACGCTACACCATACCTCAGTAATGTAGTTGACCATATGCACTTCCATTGAGGTCCTAGATAGGTGTACCTAATAAACTGGCCACTGTATGCATATAAGTTATGATACATTCACCCTAAAGCAAATATATACTTTGTAAGTGGGGAGGTAAATGTGTTCATGGAATAAATAGGGGATTTGAACTCAAATTACCAAACTTTACAAGTACTTGAACCTTAGACCATCATGGTCCTATACTTATGCTGTTATTATCTGTGGTTGGGGGATGAACAAACGTTTAAGTATCTGGCCCTCCTCCCAGTCTACAAATAAGCAGATTAAACAAATCCAGTTTAAATCTGAATCTAACCAGCTATGTTATCTCATAAATAGGATAAATGCCATCATCAAAATGATAAGCTTATGTATAACTAAACATTTGTGCAAAGAAATATATTTCAAGAAAATGTATGTATTCTAAGTACCCTTGTGAAAAGTACATAAACTAGAATCACCCAGAAATTGCATCCCTTTAAAATTTGCAATCAGTACGTGACAGCGAGCAACAAAGGATTATTGATCAGCAACAAGACAAGCCAACCATCAACCACATGTTCGGTTTCACACCCACAGCACCCAAAAAAAAACTCTGTTATTAGCTAGCCAAATGTAAAAAAAAAAAAAAAAAAAAATATTATTATTTGTTCTAAAGAGTCTAACACAATGGCACTAGCTAGTCGGGATGGAAATACCTGCTCTAAAATGAACCCTTTTATCGAATGGTTTTAAATCAGCCCTGTGTATTGTTTCAAGGTTTTATATCTGCGCTATCCATCCTAGACACCATGCTGCAGAGAATGGGTGGAACAGGAAAAGCTGGTAATATATATTCTACGGCACAGCTGCACCACTGTTCAGAAAAATTGGAAGGAAGGTGTTAACTCCATGACAATTGGCCTCTCCCATTTCTCTACATTCTGCATGTTTAATATGTATATGTATCAGCATAGCATTCTTCACCCCTGGTTGTACTGCACCAGGGGGATGTATTATTACAATCCTATGTAGCAGCATTGAGAAATGGAGGCACACCTCTTCACGTAACGCCATGCTCATTGTCTGAATAAATTAAAATTTCTAGGAAAAAAAAAAAAAAAAGGCTACATGCTCACGATTTAAATTTTCTTTACTATGCTAACTAAGCATACGTCTTTGTTTCTAACTTTCCTAAGCCAACATTTCTTGTTATATATCTTAGTTTAAAGATTTACCTGTGATCCATGCATGACTTTTATATTACATATTGTTTCAGAAGATATCATATTGCCATTCCGATTTATCAAATATCACTGGGTAGCATACAACTCGTTGTTAAGTATAAATTAAAAAGACTAAAAAATGCAAGATATAAGTACTTATTTCCATTTAATTTCCATGCATCTACCAAGCCCTCTGTTACCGTAACAACCACTCAGTATGAGATCAGCAGCACGCCAATCGACTTACTGTCTGTCACCTATGTGACACAGCAGACAATCCCCCTCCTCCCCCAGGACCACTCCTCTAATAAAATTCTACATCCCAATAATTGTAGCACAAGGTTCAAATTCCATTCGTTAAAGCCTACTCCTATTGGTGGTTTATACACATAGCTGCAATCGGTACTACAATTATTAAATATTGTACTAAATATAATATGCTCAATTTAAAAGAAATAAAAAAAAAAAATCTGATCGTATTTTAGTGGGTGAAATGTGCTGCAGTAAACATATAAATTATTCTACATAATTCTCTACGTTATCATTTATATAGTATGGCAAGCGCTGAATTCAGAATGAATAGGCAAACACATGCATTACTGGAAAGCAGCTACTCACCGTGCTGCCACTGGTACAAGCTGAGGATGCTGTTGGAATGAAGACTATTTCCAATCTGCCTTTGTTATCTGAGCTCCCAGCCAAGGGATTCCTACCAGTGTGGGTGTTTGCTTCCAGGTCCTAGTGCCTAAAATGAGACACTCCTCCTGCTCTGGTTAACCCCTGTTCTAAATGCTTCTGGAAGCACTGAGCAGTTTGTGATTAGGATTTATAAGGATTTGATCCTTGAATATGCACACATCATTTTATACATAAAATTAGCATCCAGAAAAAAACAGCACGATGTGTTTATCTATATCTTTAAATGTGTTATTATGATTGCCCACTGTGATCAGAAAGCCTGACCCAGCTTTGGCTTTAATTTGGACATCCCCAGTTTTGGTTATACCTGGAAACAGACGCATCGCATCCCTGTGCAAATGAAAAAATTCATCTGTTTTTTGTATTTGTAAAATACAACAGCACATTGAGTGTAGTTATTTGGGTTTAGCTACATTTTAGGACAGTGATGGCGAACCTTGGCACTCCAGATGTTTTGGAACTACATTTCCCATGATGCTCAACCACACTGCAGAATCCTTGAGCATCATGGGAAATGTAGTTCCAAAACATCAGGGGTGCCAAGGTTCGCCATCACTGTTTTAGGATATGTTCAAATAAACTTTGAGATACCCTATAAACGTGTCCATGTATACCAGTACTTTCTCTAATCTGGCTCTTCGTGTACAGGTAATTCCACGTACACACAACTGGACTTTCCGGCAGACTAGGTCCAACGGTCTTCCCGACGGACTTTCGGCGGAGTTCCGACAGACTTTCCGAATGAACGGACTTGGCCACACACAATCACACCAAAGTCCGACGGATTCTAACGTGATGACGTATGACCGGACTCAGGGCCGTCTTTAATATTGATTGGACCCTGGGCAAAACTTTTCTTGGGGCCCCCCATGCAGTTTTGCTCTCCATCTGCTCTGAGACATACAATAAATAGCAGCTAGACTCAAAATTCAGTTTACTGAATCAGATCAGGCAGCTATTGCAATTGGTTGCCAGAGGTTACAGTGTATCATTATCGCTCACTGACTGGTTGCTAGAGGTTACAGCACACATTATAGCTCACTGGTTAGTTGCTAGAGGTTACAGCACACGATTTCTGCTTGTTGCTTGGTTGCTAGAGATTACTGTGGATATGACGTCAGGGGGGCATGATATACATATCAATGCCGTCGTCCACCGCTATTTACATATCAATGCCGTCACTATTTATATATGAATGCTGGTAATTTACATATACACACAGGGTCTACAGGTGAGTCATCTGTACACAACAATAGGGCAGAGCTGGGCAGCATTAGTAGCAGCACTTCACACTGAGATATTGAGACACAGCACTGGACTAAAACCTCAAGGGACAAGGGAATTTAAACCAGGATAGTTGGCAAGTATGAGGCAGCTGCTTTGGGCCCCAAAACAATGACAGGGCCCAGGGCAGCTGCCCCTTTTGCCCTGCCTTAAAAACGGCCCTGACCAGACTAGAATAAGGAAGTTCATAGCCAGTAGCCAATAGCTACCCTAGCGTCAGTTTTCGTCCGTCGGGCTAGCATACAGACGAGCTGATTTCTCCATAGGAACTGGGTCCGGCGGAGTTCTGGCAGAAAATTTTGAAACATGTTCTATTTCTAAAGTCCCTCAGATTTTTGGACAGCAAAGGTCTGATGGAGCCCACACACGATTGAATTGTCCGACGGATTCGTTCTGTCTGACCTTTGCTGTTGAAAAGTCCGGTCGTGTGTACGCGGCATAAGAATGCAGAATGACCAGTGCAGGTGTGCTATGAAAAAGGGGAATTATATTTCCATGGAGCCAACTATAATTAGGATGTATTTATTAACCAGTGGAATACCCGTACAGTGTTCTATAAGCTAAAGTGTAAATGCTATCTACATGTTATTGGGCCTGATACAGAGGTAGCTAGGCTGATAAAAGAATGACCAAATGTTCATGATTATGACCTGTGAAGCTACTTGACAAGGTGGGTTTGACCTGGGCTCAGTTGAAATGAGAAACTTTTTATATCTGACATTGATTCTGAATTGTGTGATTCAAGGGTTGGAAAGATTTACAGACTTTCACCAATCACTTGCGTTATACTATACTGAGAAGAGTTAGGCAACTCGACCAATATGAATAGACATTCAGCCTGTATCTATTCTCAGTCACTACCATGATTATGGGTGGGGAGAATTATTGAAAAAGTCTTGTAAAAAAAAAAAATTTTAGTAAAAATTGTATATTTGTGAAATATTAACCTTTTAATGTTTAAAAAATGGGAAGTATGTAAATAAAATGAAAACTCTACTAATGGTGTGGCCATTCGCTGATGACTTATTATAATCATTGCTATTGGTTACATAACCGATAATATTAAATCTTCTCTGAAGCAGAGAATACAAACCACAGTGAATGCCATAGGCCACCATGGAAGGCATAGGCCACAGGACTCCATACTAACTCTTCTTTTATTCTAAGGAGACTGTATTCCCTATAATAGAAAATAAATTTAACAGTCAATAAAAAATTGTGTTGTTGTCAGGTGTAAGAGATGCCTGTTATGGCCTCGCTAATGTCTGACTGATGTCAGGTTGGTGGGGAACAAAAAAAATACAGATGTTCGATTTATTGTTCAAATTATGTTTGTCAATTTAACAAATTACATAGGCATGTATAGAAGATCGAAATATGTTATAGTTTTTTCCAAGGTTACTATATCATTGGCAGAACATTTGGAAACAACTTGCATTGAAGAACACAGTTTCTTTCCTACACAAAAATAAAACATCTAAAAGGAACAACTGCAATAAGGGGTTCTAATTTTGGGAGGGTTTCAGACTGTATCATATTTTGCAATAAATTTTGCATATTCAAAGGGGTTACAGTATGTAGTAAGAGACTGCTGGCTTGCTGCGGATTCCTGGTGGTAGACAGCTCCTGGGACATTGTGAGTAAGAACTGGTTTGGGACTTAAGCATGTGTCTGCTCTTATAAAGATTGTCTGCTAAAAAGTTTGCCCTCTTAAAGTGGATGTAAACCCAATGTAATGCTTTCTAAACTACTGCCATAGGGGTTATCTATAAGGATACAGGCATACCCCACTTTTAAGTACACAATGGGGTTTATTTGTTTGCTGTGTTGGAAGTTCTGCCTGGTCATGTGAGCAGTGAGGTGCACGTCACAGGCCAGAACCAGGCCTGGTTGGACGTTTTGAGTATCAACCTTCTCGGAACCAGTCACTGGGAGTGCCAGGCCCTGCTGGGGAGTCCGGGAAGGGGTACTTAAGATGTGTGGGTCACGTGTTTAGGGAGAGGAGTTTGTGAGGCCTGTGTGGTCTGTTCTGGTTCCAGGACCGGGGGTAGCCCCATGAGGAGTCCCGGTCACGGGGTGTTTCACACCCGCAACATGTTCCTGTTAGAGGCCCCCAATGGACCTGCCTGGTCTGGGGTAGGGATCCGTCTGTTCCCGAGTCTCGGAACCTTCTGGTCCGAGGCGCAGTAACTGAGGGAGGATTCAAGGTGTCCGGTGTGCTCTCGGCTTGGAGAGGCACCACAGCTCGTGGAAGTGACCGGGGGAGGACTTTTCGGAGGAGGGCTGGCAAGTGACATCCTGGGAAGTGCCTGGTTACTGAGTTGGGAAGGACATTGACAAATTCACGTTTTCCAGTACCATTGAGGAGAGGGAAACATTCCAGGTACTGAGGAAAAGGTTCCTGTTCACCCTTAGTTACAACTTGTACATGTTCATAGAATTGCTTCAAGTTTCGAGTCAATTTGCTGACTGCCATGATCTCTGGCTAGAGATCTGTTCAGCCTTGAAATACCCAGCTGCGAGTGACTACTTTCTTGGTGGAATTAGAGACTTTGCTAGACCTGCAGTTCAAGGTGCCTGAGTTCTTCACCCGTGCCCTCTGTTCCCACAAGAGACTGTGATATTTGATGTTATTACTGCAAAATAAAACCTTTCAAAAGGACTTTATTTGTGTCAGCATTCAAGTCATTGGTTATCAACACTGGGAACCCCTAGACGTGGAAGAGCAGGCCGAGAGGAGGTAACTGGTAAGCCCAATAGTTCTAAGGCCGCCCTGCAAGGGTTTCTGGCTGCTACACGCCATTGTGTACTTAAAAGTGGGGTATGCCTGTATACATGTCTCCTGCATGTATCCAATCCTGGCAGAGCAGCAGAAGAAAGGAGTGGGAGGGAATTTAAAAATAATGCATGTCTCTTAGGCTAGTGCACGAGATATGTAAATCACCTGTCACTCACAGCAAGGGGGAGGATTTGACAAAGTTTTTCTCTGTTTGTCAAGATTTATCTCACTGAACAATAAGAGGATTGCTCAGAGCTGGATTAACTCTTTGAGGCAAGACTGGGCTCAAATGATAGGAAATCTTATACTCTACATTATGAAATAAAATAAAAAATCGGGTTTACATCCACTTTAATGGTTAGTATTACCATTTTGGAGTATCCTGAATCCCCCAAACCCCTCTCCAGTTTTAAGTTACCCAACAATAAATTCTAAAAAGATATCCCCTAGACTAAACCTTTGTTCTCAGTGTGCATAAAACTGTGCTTGTGACGGGCAGTCTCTGTATTACTTAGGGAGAACCTGTCTATTCTCAGCGGACCCTACGGGGGTGAGCACTATGCTCAGTACAGCACCTGAATCTTTGCGCACACTTTCAAGTACTTCTGACCTTGTTACCTTTGCACATGATCAGGGCAATTTCACATGTCAGTGGATCCAGGCTTGCTTAGTTCATTTCATTCATCAGCTGCAACAAACAGCTAGAGATGAGCATACCTATAAGCTGCTTTTAATAACCCAGTTAATTCAAAACTTTGAGTGCATTCTTTTCCACTTACAGTTTACTGTATATCCAGCCCTGGTGAAGAGGGCACTCCTGAGCCACTGAAACATGTTGGATATGTACACAAAGTCTGCTTTTTATTAAAATAAACGTTTTTGTTACTTCAGTGCCCTGGTGTGGCACTCTTGTCCTTAAAACGGTTGTTACCCCAAAACTTCATATTACTGATTTGTGCCTGCTGTACGATGTACTTGTATGAGCAAGTATCCTGTTCTCTTTGTATTGCTTCCTTTGAGTGAAATGCCTGGTTTTCATGCCAGTCCCTCTGCTTTCCTATTAAAAACTGCCCATACTAAGCGGGAGAACACACCATGGTCAGGTCTCTAGCTGTGATGGGAACTCAGCGTACTCTGCTCCAATGATCAGACTTGTCCTGACACGCCCCCGCTGCACAGCCATTCACTGGAAAGCTTAGTGTGCTGCTGCTTCTCCTCCCCCAACTTATATGCAGTTGAGAACAGAGGGAATGTGATCATTTATATAAAAAGGGGAAAAAAAGCATTTATAATCTTTTTTTTATATTTATACAAAAATGTTTTGCATTTCATTTTTATTTTAAACTGAATGTGTTGTTTTACAAGGTGATCGTTTACAATCACTTTAACTCTTTCTTTAGTAGCAGTTCAAAGTGGCCATGGAAGCTTTTCAGTTTGGGGTTGCTGCCAGCTCAGTGTCAAAATGCTGCACAATACCAGTGTTTTTACACCACCTGTTGGATACACAAACAACTTTGTGGACACAAAAGGCAAATCCACTTTGCACTACATGTGCACTTGGAAGTGAAGTCGCTGTATAGTGGAAGGTGACATGCAAGGAAAATAATAAACAGCATTTTAGCTTGCACATGATTGGATGATAAAATCAGCAGAGCTTTCCCTCATTTCAGATCTACCCCTCAAATGTACAGCGACTGCACTTCCAAGCGCACTTGCAGTGCACTTGTAGTGCAAAGTGGATTTGCCTTTCGTAAATAACCCCCTATGTGTCCCAGTGTCTGTGTTATATAAAAACTGTGGAAATTTCTATCTTATATCAGAGCATCTCCCATCGCTCATATGACTGCTCGGCATCAGCGGGAGTTCTAGGCCTCTACTGCTTTAGCTGTCAGCCAGGGAGAGGAGAGAGCCGAGGAGTCACGTGAGTGCTGGGAGATGCTCTGATATAAGGTAGAAGGGATTGTATGGTTATACTGTAGTTCAGGGATATGCAATTAGCGGACCTCCAGCTGTTGCAAAACTACAACTCCCATCATGCCTCTGCCTCTGAGTGTCATGTTTGTGGCTTTCAGAGACTTGTTATGCCTCATGGGACTTGTAGTTCTGCAACAGCTGGAGATCCGCTAATTGCATATCCCTTCTGTAGTGGCTTAAGAACCACTTTAAAGTCTAGAGTCAATTTAAAAACATGTATTGTATAAACATTGTTCAATAATAATATTAATAATAATATGAAGTGAAAAAAAAGCAAGCAAAAGGAAGCAGCAACCCTTTCTGTGAACAAAAATGATTTTGTTTTTCTATGTCATTTTTTTTTTTTTTACATTTTGTGTACATGTTCATTCTTTCTAAGCTTCCATACCTCTAATGCCACGTACACACGATCTAAATTTTGGTCGGAAAAAGCACTGATGGTTTTCCCAATGGAATTCCGACAGGATTTCGCTCAAGCTGTCTTGCATACACATGGTCACATCAAATTCCAACCGTCATCGTGGTGACATACAACACGTACGACGGGACTATAAAAAGGAAGTTCAATACCCAGTAGCCAATAGCTTCTGTCTCCTAGTTGAATGTGAGCATGTGCGTCGGAATTGCATACACACGAACGGATTTTCAGATAGGAACTTTTTCCGACCGAAAAATTGAGAATATGCTTCTCAATCTTTTGCTGGCCGAAATTCGGCCAGCAAAAGTCCGATGGAGCATACACACGATTGCTTTTTCCGACCAAAAGCTCTCATCGGTCTTTTGCTGGCCGAATTTCCAATCATGTGTACGGGGCATAACAGTCTGGCAGGAGACCATTTCTTCTTTTTAACATGTTATTAGCCTGAACTAAGAAAGAAACATACAGTAGGTCCTGTGATACAATAGGAGTTTCCAGTAAGTACAGAGCTCAGAAAATGTAACTGTCTCAGTCTCACTGATTACTTTTAGCGACCACCCTATCTATATTACTTAAAACACAAGTAGGTACTTTGGTCACATTGGAACTTGGAATCATAAAATGGAACTACCCAAAGGGTCAGAAGTGGGGAGGGTGAGAACCAAATATCAAAACCAACCCCCCCCCCCCCCCCCCCAAAAAAAAAAAAAAAAACAGGAAGACACATTACAGAAGCCAGTTACCAGGGTGGTAAGATTTGGAAACCAGTATAGGCAAAACTAAGAAACTCATATTAGAATATTGCCTCTACAGAGAGCAAACTACACTCTATCACAGCAACAGAAAAATTCTCTATTTAACAAAGTGCACCATTTCTTAATACATACTGTGCACAGTATAAACTATGGTGACAAGCATGTAAGTGCCTATGCTCCATAGAAGGAAACCTGTGATGCAAGTAAAGTATCTTGCATTTCTCCCAAGGCTCACTTTAACCTGTGTTGTCAGCATGATATATTGGGGAGAACGGACAGGGATTCTTTCTTGGGGTCAAACTTTTTGCTCCATATTAGTTGTTCTGTCATTGCAAGGATCATAAATAAAAATGTTAACTGGTTAAAATATATTTTTTTGCAGCTTTTCTATTTAAACCAAATACCCCACTTTTCAGCTAGACAAGAATTCTGTCCTAATAAAACATTTGCAAACTGATTTGCATGGATTTGTTACTGTAACAAAGGCCTGGTATTTTTTGTGTTACCTTTCCTTGCACAATGCAAATATGACTCAAATATTGTATGACTGAGGAACTAATTTTTCCAATTCTAATTTTTAGACATGCAAAAGAAAACATATGCATACCCCCACACCAAACACGTAGAACCAATGACTCTTGGATTAAAGAGTACCAGATACAAAATACAGATCCATCATTAGGTTTCTAGGTTAAACAAGACATGATAAAAGACTGAGCCGGATATTTAGAAATAGCTCAAAGGATATGGCCAATATCTGTGTTGTTTAAAAGCTGGGCCCTGCAGATGCTGGTCCTTCTATAGCCCTCAGCAATCAGTTAAAGCCCATTGCACTCTTTAAACCCACAAATGACCGCCTTAGTTTTGTCCAATTGTTCAATGCATAATATTGCAGCATGTTTTTTATTTATTACAGGTACTTTTATAGTACCATCAATTTGCACAGCACTTTACATATACAGTATACTGTACATTCACATCAGTCCTTGCCCTCAAGGAGCTAACAATCTAAAATCCCTAACTCACATTTGTACATACACATACTAGCAGCGGCGGTTGGTTGATTTTTTTCTTTTGGGGGGGCAAACAACCCTGCCAACCCCCCCCCCCCCCCTCGGTTGGTCAGTTGGTACCTCATCTAGGAAGCGGGCAGGCAGGCTGCATGTCCAGCGAGTGCTAGCTTTCTTCCTTCCTCCTCCTGTGGATCATGGCGGCTTCCAGTGTGCATCTCCCTCCTCCTCCTCCTAGGTCACTAATAGGATCGCCTGTCCTTTCAGCCAATCGGGAAACAGGTATCAGACCCACACTTCCTGATTGGCGGAGAGGCGATTCAGTGTTAGAATAGCAAATATTAATTTGCTATTCTAGCACACCTGGGTGGGCTCCGAGTGCAATGCCCTGCGTACGGAGCCCACCCTATTTTGAAGCCTATAAGAGCCTCTGGTTCTAATCAGGGGCTTCAGAGAAAAAACCTGCCGTTGTAATTTATGCGCCTGGTGTCATGAAAGGGGCCAGATGCATGGATAGGGGGTGGGGGTGGTGGCAGTGAAGGAAAGGTAAGGGACCACCCCTGCATACTAGGTCAAATTTAGACAGAAGCCAATGAACCTACCAGCATGTCTTTGTAGTGTGGGAGAAAACCCACACAGGCACAGGGAGAACATGCAAACTAAAGCCAGGTAGTACCATGGTTGGGATTCAAACTAATGACCCTAGTGCTGCTAAATGGAAGTGCTAACCACTTAGCCACTGTGCTGCCCACATTTACAAACTGTTCTGATTTTGGCAAAGTAAAGCTGGTCAATTTGGCTCTAGTTTTGAAACCTGTTTCATGTCATCCTACCCATAACAGCACTCAGATAGAGCGATAGGAGCACCACAAGGTACTAATCAGGCTTCTCTGTGTTGTACATGTGCTGACAATGCACACGCTGGCAAAATTAGGAGATTTAATAGCTCATTATATGTTACTGCTCCTTCACTATCCAGTCAGCAGACTATAGGTAGGTGCAGGACACCACTGTACTAGGTAGTGCTGTACTGGCACTGTACCTATCGAGGAACGATTGTGCTCTGTTATGGGTTCCACGCAGCCATCTTGGCGATGCCCATAAATCCTATTGGATTCTAAAATCGGATCGGCGTCTTGACTCTGTGCCATTCAGTATGTGGGAGTAAGCTAGGATCAGAACCCCTGCTGGATAGGGAGAGCGTTAGGAAGAGGTAAGTGTTGAGGAGGGAAAGAGTAGGTTCCACTCTACATAGTGTCTTCTCTGCCAGTTTACTGAAAAACATCCCTCCCAACCTTCTGAAACAGGAAAGAGGGAAGCATATTAGCCTAATCAACATTGGCAAAGGAAACACTCCCATTCATATCCCCGTTACATGGAGATTTAATACACAAAAAAAGCAAAAGTGCTTTTCCTATCAATACAATTCCCTTATTCTGGCTTTTGAAATTTAAAAATTTAACCAAAAGTGTAAAACACTTTTTGATATATAAATGGTGTATTATTTAAACAGGAATGAACATCAGACCAAAATGAGGGACAAATGAGGAGGAAAGGGGAGCAAAGGGACTTTGTTCCAAAAAGAGGATCAATCCTTCCAAATCAACCTTGCAAGAGAAGCACTCTTCTGAAATCCTGTAATCTGTAAGTGTGTATCATATCACTGCTGGAAAACTGCCTTACTTAGGCCCTTTTCACATAAAGGGTTCTATCAGGTCCACTTGTCAGTTTTTCAGGTAGATCTGATTGGACAGTCTATTCACATATGGAGTGGCAGGTGTAAACGGACTTGTGTAAGCTTACATTTGCCTACCTCTGGTCATCTAAGAAAAAATTGAAGGGAATCCATTCTCCTCAATCTACACATATTGTATCAGAGGGCAGTTTGGTTTAAACGGACAGTGCAATCCATTTACTACTGGCTGCCCATATAGCCGAGTGGGCTCTGTCTGTGTCCACTCTGCAAAAAACTGAGCCGACACAGATGGCTCATCTGCCTGCTTTGCTTTGATCAGCAAGGGATCAGAGCAGGAAATCAGCGGACAGATCCCCTGCTGATCTCAACAGAGTTCGCCCCATGTCAAAGGGGCCTTATAAACAATGTTTTCTCTGCCTGAAGAACTGTATAGTCTACAACAAGGGTTGACAAACCATCGATTGCAATCTACCTGTCGACTCGTTACATCCCTATATAGTGGCCACCTGACCCCACCCCTGTACTTTGCCCTCCTGCCACCGCCCCACACACACACACACATCGTACTCTCCTGACCCCCAGTACCGTGCCCTCTTGATTCCTTTGTTAACACCCTGTCCTCTGCCCTGATGACGCCCGGTCTTTTGACCTGCTGATGCCATGTCTTTTGTCCTACTAACCCCTGTCCATTTCCCTACTGGGCCCCTGTTGTCCTCCCTGCTAACCCCTGACCTGCTCCCCCTGTCATCTGTCCTACCGATCCCTATACACTGCTCTGCATGCTGCTCACCTCTGTATAGTTCTCCTTTTATCCTGTTGACCTCTGTACACTGTCCTACAGCCTACTGCCCTCTGTGCCCTGCCCTACTTGCTACTGACCCCTGGACACAGCCCTAAACATGACTGAACATTGAACACTAGCCTACTTCTTATTGACTTCTGTACATTTCCCTGCCCTGCATACTACTGACTTCTGGACACTACCCTGTATAATATTTACACTGGCCAGAGGTCAGAGCAGATAGTCAGGCTAAAATTGAGGCCAGCCAGGCCTAAAGCTAGTTGATCAAACCAGCCTGCAGCACCAGGTGTTCTGCTGTCATGGTGCACTCTGGCATCAGCCTTGTGTGGTGACCAATTACTCCCTAAATTGTTCTCACCAAGTTGGGAGCATGAAATTGTCCAAAATGTCTTGGTATGCTAACACCTTAAAAATTCTTCACACTGAAACTGAGCGAGTTTGGGATGGAGGAATTCGACTGGCCTGCTCAGAGTCCCGACCTAAACCCGATAGAACACCTTTGGGATGAATTAGAGCGGAGACTGCAAGCCAGGTCTTTTTGTCCAGCACCTGTGCCTGACCTCCCAAATGCGCTTCTGGAAGAATGGTCAAATATTCGCATAGACACACTCTTATGCCGCGTACAGACAACTGGACTTTCTGCCAGACTAGGTCCGACGGTCTTCCTGACGGACTTTCAGCGGAGTTCCCACAGACTTTCCAAACAAATGTACTTGGCCACATATGAGGTCCAAGTCCATTCGAAAGTCTGTTCCTTTTGAACGTGATGGCATAATATGGGACTTAAAAAGGAAGTTCAATGGCCAGTAGCTTCACTTGCGTCATATTTGGTCCGTCGGACCAGCATACAGACAAATTGTTTTCCCAATAGGAATTGAGTCAGTCGCACAGATTTGAAACATGTTCTATTTCTAGGTCTGGTCTGGTCGTGTGTACGTGCCATTAAACATTGTGGATGGCCTTCCCAGGAGATTTGAAGCTGTTGTAGCTGCAAGGGGTGGGCCAACTTAATATTGAACCCTACCAGCTAAGACTGAGATGCCATTAAAGTTCATGTCCATGTAAAGGCAGGTGTCTCAATACTTTTGACAATATTGTGTATATAGTACCATCTGCCTTGTTTGTGCCTGTGAAATTTCTACAATATATCATCATATTCAAAAAACTCCTTGTGGTGATTCCTCTCACGCTTCAGGTAAACTGATCAGGCTCCGCCTACACTTGTGTTGGAATTGAACATGAATTAATGTTATATATCTAAAGTTCTACACATCTGTTTGTACAACCAAACTCAGCCATATTGATATTTGCAGTCCCACATGTTTAAAAGGTATAGAGGAATGTGGCACCAAACAGAATCTGCATAGCAAAGGAGTTATCTTCAGCCCACCTGGTGTGCACGAAGCTTCAAAGAGATTGATGACGAAGATGGCCCAGGGCACATCGACTGCAATACTGTCCCCAGAAGCCAAGTATGGCAGGACAGTCAGTAATATAAGGAGGGCTGTCATGTCAACACTGGTTGGTCCAAAGCAAATGGGACTGGCAGTAGGATGCGGTTTGGATGGTGTGTGTTTATCAAAAAGGGATTCATCAAAGAGAGCTGTCTCTTATTCCATCATGAGGTTCAGTCACGAGGATCTGCTAAGTATACTGCTTGTATTGTATTCTGATTGTATGCTATGTACTCTTGTAATTTCTATTGATACCTAAGCTTTCTTATTTCCTTGGGAAATAAATGAGATTTGTTTGATTTTAGACTGTGTGTTTGGGTTCATAGCTAATTGCTGTAGTATTGTGATATTAACGATAGCATGTGCTCAGAGTGATAGACTAACTAATCTATAGGGACTAGACAAAGTAATACATAACTGATAAAAATAATAGTTGGTATTGATCAGTTACTTCAACTTGGTATAATATGTGGCATATGGAAAACCCACGCTCCATGGTACCATTGGAAGCAGCTTTGACACCCACCTTTGGCCCACCTGTTTTAGGTGCAAATGACATATCTCCCTGACATGGCAATTAACTCCATGGTAGGGGATCCTAGGAGAGCTGTACGGGTTTTGTCGAATGCAGAACAGACCATACTGGTACAACTCATAGCTCAATTAGAGAACTGTACGGTGAAGTCCTTTCTCCAGCTGAGTTATGCCACAAATTCTTTTTACAGTGGTTTAGGAGTTGGCTGGAAGGAAAAAAAACAACTAGGCTGTGCCACTATAGGCACTCTGGATCAAGTGATGTGGGATCAGTTTATCTCGGATATATAAGCTGGCCCCATTAAAACGATTCTACAGGACCCATTGTGGGCTAATGCAGTGGGGAAGCTCAATGCTGTCCTACTCGAAAGCTGTGAAGCTAAATCAAAAGCAAACAGAAGTCAATTCTTCTCTCTCCTTTATATCCACATGCACTCGATAGTACAGTTAGAGAGTAGACCGAGTCCAACACTTTGATCAGACAAGATGTATCTGTTGTTAAGTGCAAGTCGAGGCAGTAATCCTTTCCGCAGGGACTGAGGAGAGAACAGGCCTCACCTTCATATGCCATTCAACTAGAAGTTCCTGAGGCTGAAAGGCAACCTGTAGAAATTATTTCATCTGGTCCCAGGCTTAAACCTTCACTTCCTGTCCCATAGCCAAAACAGGAAGTGAGTGGAAATCCTTGCAAATTAAGGGAGTCTCTTGGGGACTCTCAGGTCACCAGAACTAGTGTCCCCAATGGAAGATTTCCCTTCTATTACTTTTCTGGAGACAACTCAAAATTTGGGATTTTCTTTTACTTGCGCTTTCAATGATAATGGTAAATAGGACCAATAGAGAGGGTGATACCCCCTAACAGGGGCATCAACAGCAAAAAAAAAATAAAAAAAAAATCCACCTCCCTCTATCCAAAACAAAAACAAAAAAAAACAAAAACGATTGCCTTTAGTTATATGCTAGCTCCAAGAAAATATCTTCTTGCCCAGTGGTGTTCGCAGTTTTAAATCGCCACCAGGCAAATTGTTTCGTTGGCACCGGGTCAGAGTTGATCAGTATGGACTATACTTCCTACCAGCAACAGTTTAAGCAAGCCTCAACACTAGACCCATCTTGTCTCACCTTGAAGGCAGTCAACAATCTTTCCATTCTTGTAGAAGGGGTCAACTGGAGGTCCATCCGAGTGTTTGATAAGGAATAGGAAGAGGCAGATTAGTAAGACTGCCTCTGCAACAGGGGTTTCTGGTAAATTTAAAAAAAAAATTTTTTTTTTGTTTTTTTTTAAAAAATATTAATGCTATTTTTTTTTGTTTTTTTTTAAGGGTGGCCCTCCACTTTAAGTCCAACTGTAAAAAACACAAATTTGTGATAAGTAGTTGAACCCAAAAAAGAAAACCTCCACCAGGCAATATAGACTCTTACCAGAGAACCTGGACCCTTTATTATGAAGATTCAAATGGGCTTGATGTAACATTCTTTGCAGGGGTTATCAGCTGGAGATGTGTCCTCAGATCAAACAGGGCATAAGCAGGATATTCAAACCAAGCTCCATCCACCCCGCAATCAGATTGATCAAAAAATTAAAGAGACAACATATAGTGTAAAATCCCAAAAGGTTTGTTTAATATAAAGTATTGCACTTATATTAGTACAGGTAAAACCAGCGTTGTGTACAATATAGGTGGCCGCCTTAAGATATCCAGACACTGTGCAAACAAATATGATAGCAGGAAACAGCCCCTTACCCGACCGACTTCATCACAAAAGGACTTCTTCTGGGGGAACCTGTGGTGCCGCTGGACAATTTACACTGTAATGGTGGTGATTGACATTATTTATTTTTATATTTTTACAAATGTGCAGTATTCTTCCTTTATTTAGATATACAGTAGTGTTGTATACCTGGAGTAATCTATAAAGTGAGAAAATACCTATTTTTCCTGGATTAAAATTTTTCCATTGGACTGCAAGGATCTAAATAATTAAATCCAGAGGTTTCTTAACTTTGATGTTACTCTGCTTTGGAAAGATTTTTCTCAGTTAATTTCTTAATTATGTCAGGACTTCTGTATCCAAGTCATCTAGTCCATGAGTGAAGGCAATTTGAATGAATTTTAGCATTTGCAAGTAAGATATCCCCTTTTGTGATGGCACAACTGTCATCTTGGAAGGTCACTACATTGCCTTGTTTTATGAGCTTCTTTACCGATAAAAAATTTGTTTCCAGAGCAGGGACATAGAGGACATTTTTCACAAGTATCTTTGTGGTGACACTCTGGGAAATAGGACAGTAAAAAAAGTCTCCTATTCCTTCAGATTTCATTATTTGCCCATTAGCTGTGGGATTTTTTCTGTTTTACTTTGGTCAAGGCAAATAAAGAAATGTATCTCATTTGTCATGTTACCTGTAGCTCCTGAATTAACAGACAATGCCTGCAAAGATGAGGTGTGACTTTTCAATTAAAATATAAATTTATTATCTGAAGCAAAATCTGTTTCTTCCTTCACACTTTAGGCCTTTTGTAGTTTCGTTTTTTTTTGCATTCTAGTTTTCCAGATTCTGCAATCAGGTTTTACATGACCTTATTTCTATTTTTCATCTTTAAAGCAGACTCTGCGACAGAAGATTAATTCACTAATAATGCTTTCTCTTTTATGCTTATATTCATCCAAAAACTTGCACTTAACATATTCCAATATAAGGTCATCAGCTGGACATGCATCAAGTGCTATGGCGTTTCGTAACTTTCTGGTAAACCACTGAGTGATAGTGCTGTGGCATGAATGGTCGTTCAACCATTTTCAAGGTGTGCAAACCTACAAATCCTGGCCCTTCGTCTGCTTGGTTTGGTTTAGCTTTCTAATTAAATAGTTTATTGCTGAGATTAGCTCTTTTATGCACCTTTTGTAATCCTTCCCACATTTCTTTGTCAGTTTCACACTTACATATATTTATGATTTGATCATCTTCTATGCTAAGAGAGATTGTGTTCTGAGTTTTTTGAACTTTCTCTATCCAATCATCTGAAGGATGTTCTGGCCTGACTTCATTTATACATGTACCTTCTCTAATTAGCAACATTTTTATCTTGAATTTTCAAGACTGGTAGTTCTGGGTTGTCAAATTTGCAAATAAAAGCTTTACTGAAGCTGTGTTAGTGGCCATTTTCTTTTATTCTGTTATTTTGCTCTATTTTACACTTGTCTGCTGTAGCAGGCCATGACTGGGTTCTGGGTGTCTGTGCTATGCCTGGGTCCATAACCTTTTAGAAATACTGTATATAGTCCTACAGAACAGACAGTGCACAGTCCACATGGCTCTAAAGATGTGCTATTTATCACCACCTTTCCTAGATATGGTCCCTTATCATCCCTTTCAGTAGTTTACAAACCATTGATTTTAGGCTGGCTTGCCTGTAGTTTACAGGTATATATCTTGGCCCATTCTTGAATTCTTGTACCACATTAGCTTTTCATCAATACGCTGGCACCATTCCCGCCAGTAAGCTTTCCTAGGATTAGCAATCTAGCAATCACCTGGCTGACTTCTTTGAGGACTCTTGGGTGTAATCCATCTGGCTCTGGTCATTTGTTCACATTAAATTTTTCCAGTCTATTTTGATCAGGTCTTCACCAGATTGACACAATATGGATTAAAGTTAAAGCCCAGGAAGTGTCACCTCATGCTAAACTGGATAAAGTCCATGTCATAGAAGCTGGGGGAGTATCTTCTGATTTATCTAAAATCCAGGTGGTACAGGACTGGCTGGTTCCAAAAACAGTAATTTAAGACCCCTTTCACACCAGGGCGTTTTGCAGACGCTATAGCGTTAGAAATAGCACCTGCAAAACGCCCTAAAGAAGCTGCACCATTGTCTGTAGTGTGAAAGCCCTTGGGCTTTCACACTACAGCGGTGCACTGGCAGGACATCAGAAAAAAGTCCTGCCAGCAGCTTCTTTGGAGCAGTGACGGAGCGGTGTGTTTACCGCTCCTCCACCACTGCTCCCCATTGAAATCAATGGGGCAGCGCTGTAATACCGCCGGCAAAACGCCACTATTGCGGCGTATTGCCGGCGGTTTTAACCCTTTCGTGGCCGCTAGTGGGGGTAAAAGCGCCCCGCTAGCGGCCAAAATGCGGTTTACCACCCACGCTATCGGCGGTGTGGTGTGAAAGGGGTCTAACTTTGCTCCTTTCTGGAGCTGGTAGGGTACTTTTTTTTTCCACCACAGTTTTGCATAGATTGTCACTCCCAATATTTACACAATTATTGTGCAGACATTCAACCCACCAAAAAGACATAACATTTCCGTCTAGTCCAGTAGGCAATCTACCCAAGCTGAAGCTTTTGAGACACTACAGGAACAACTAACTACTGCTCCACTTCTGGTGTATGCTGTTTACACAAAACCTTTCCATATGTACACTAATGGCAGTTCTTTGGGACTTGAGATTGCAATTGCCCAGTAGCAGGGTAAGGTTGAGCATGTCATTGCCTATGCAAGTCAACCTTTGTGGCCAACAGAACGCAAGCTGCATAACAATAATTCCTTTAAGCTAGAGCTGATGGTACCCTGTTTCCCCGAAAATAAGACCTAGCGTGATTGTCGGTGATGGCTGCAATATAAGCCCTACACCCCAAATAAGCCCTAGTTAAAGTCCGTGTAGGTCTTATTTTCAGGGTAGGACTTATTTTCAGGGAAACAGGGTAGGGCTTATTTAGGGGGTAGGGCTTATATTGCAGCCATCACTGACAATCACGCTAGGTCTTATTTTCAGGGAAACAGGGTAGTATGGGCCATAACGGAAATGTTTGCAGAATACTTGATAGGGGGACAAGTGGACATGTACACAGACAACAGTAGGCCATATAGTGTAATACCATTTAAAAAATAAAATTTAATAAGAATAGTAACAAACTCACATTTGAGAAGTAAATCAAGCGCTTTTCAAATAAAATGCTTTTCAAATAAAAATCGGCTGCAGTAGAGTGCTCCCGACGCGTTTCGTCCTCATAGACATCGTCTGAAAAGAGCTTGATTTACTTCTCAAATGTGAGTTTGTTACTATTCTTATTCAATTTTGTTTTTTTAAATGGTATTACACTATATGGCCCCATCTTCTTATTTCATGTGTCCAATATTTTGAACTGGACCTTTACACAATTGGAGAAAACCTATCATCATCAATTATATGGGTGGAGAGACCGTTTTGATGTTTCCCTGGAGATTCAATCGGCATGAGTTCGAATTTCTACTGGTATCACAAAAAGCCTGTATGACCCTTTGAATATGTATTCCTTTGGGTCCAATACGTTTCGGTAAGCCCGCATTCACAGTGGTGGTGGGACTGTCACGTGGTGTTCACATGTTATCCCTTTAAGAGCGAAGGTGGATTGATAATTTGACTACAAACGTGGGATTCGATCATTTTCACCATATAAAGAGACTTTATACCTATATCAACAAACTGTTTTGTTTTATTGATTATTTTTGATTATTTTCATTTTTGCACACAAAGCAATATATCGTTATGTGGTAAATGTCCTATAGACATATTTAATGCACAACTTTTTGAGGTAAATGGTTTATTACCACTAGTTTGATGTTTATTCAGATTAATGTTCTCACCATAGGAAACATTGGCATACCCCTTGGCGGTTGTACACAGGGGTCACCATACAGGTTTTTTTCCTGGCACATTTTTCACCTTTTCGTTTAGCGCTACACGTTTAACCTTGTCCATATTGCATTGAAAATTAACCCTTTCCAAATCATCCTGTGTATGATGTTTGGAAGATCAGAAAATGCTTTGGAAATTATTTTAGCATAATCTGCTGCAACCTTGTGCCTTTGGTGCAGACACACTTCCATTACCCTCCACAACCCTCAATGATTTTAAAATAATAGGCTTGACCCAATCCTGGAGGCCCCACTGGAGTAGTATTTGCCACCAACAGAGAGTCAATCACTCAGTCCAGAAACTCAGAATGAACCGTAATATTTTACTTCAGGAACTCCAAATTCTCAGATCAAACATGTCCTGTCTGTGAGTGATGACCATCAAGATAAACAGCTATCCTCTATTCCCGGAGCCTTGAAATATCCAATTGAGAGGTGGACAGAGGAAACCGCATCCTTGCAAAGTACACCAGAGGACTTATGCCCACTAAATATTCTGACTATATTTTGACTATATTTTGTGAAACCTTTTTGCTGTTTTTCATAATGTGTTTGGTAATTTGTTATGTAGAAGGCTGCATTCGTTAGGAGGGGGTAAGTGTAGGCAGGCGTAGGCTGCAGCATATCCTTCAAACTGATTTCTTTAGGCTGTCAAGAGCCCATTGAGGAATAATTTGTGATATGGGCTTCGGGCAGCCATTTTGGGGAAGGGATGAGTTCTGTTGGATACCAAATTCCCACAAGATTTGAGTGGCCATCTTGAGTCAGAATAGTACCATATAGAAGGAGATGTAATTCAGGGACAAAGTAGGAGCAGCATTAGGGAGAGGTACCTGTTGAGGAGGGAAAGAGTAGGTTTCCCCTTAAAGGATGTCTCCTCTGCCAGTTTCTTGGATAGTCTCCTACTGGCAATCAGATATCTATTTACAATCAAAGGTCCCTAACATTTATACACACACACACACACACATACGAGGGGCAATTTAGGCAGGAGTCAATTAACCTACCAGCATGACTTTGGAGTGTGGAAGGAAACCCATGCAGGCACAGGGAGAACATGCAAACTCCAAGAACGTGGTGCTATGGTTGGGGTTCAAACCAATGGCTAGACATGTGCAGTTTGTTTCGTTCTGAATTGAAATTCAGACGAATTGTAATTTTTTTGGAAATTTGGATGTATGCGAATCTCCGAATTACAATAGTACCAAATTTATACAAATCCGAAATAACGAGAAAAAAAAAAAAATCGGATGAAATTTGAATAGATTCTAATAGTTTTCAAATCAATTTCAAATAGTTTTCGAATTCAAAAAGTTTTTGAATCAGAATAGTTTTCAAATTTGAATTTGAAACATTTTCGAATATTTTTCCAATTTCCAAAGAGAATAAAATAGAATAGAAAATAAAAATTGATTAGAAAATGATTTGAATTCTGAAATTTAGAATTGATTTGAGTACGAATAAACAATATGAATTCCGAAAACGAATTAAGTTGGTTAAACTAATTTAACCACTTCAGCCCTGGAAGGTTTTACCCTCTTAATGACCGGAGCATTTTTTGTGATTTGGCACTGCGTAATTTTAACTGACAATTGCGCGGACGTGTGACGTTTTACCTGAAACAAAATTGATGTCCTTTTTTTCCCACAAATGGAGCTTTCTTTTGGTGCTATTTGATCACCCCTGAGTTTTTTATTTTTTGCGTTATAAACAAAAAAATAGCGACCATTTTGAAAAAAAAAACAATAATTTTGACTTTTTGCTATAATAATTATCCCACATTTATATTAGATGAGCTTTGTGACACAGTGCAATTATTCTGCTGAAAGTAGCCATCAGAAGATGGGTACACTGTAGTCATAAAGGGATGGACATGGTCAGCAACAATACTCAGGTAGGCCGTGGCATTTAAACGATGCTCAAGTGGTACTAAAGGTCCCAAAGTGTGCCAAGAAAATACCCCCACACCATTACACCACCACCACCAGTCTGAACCATTGATACAAGGCAGGATGGATCCATGCTTTCATGTTGATTACTCCAAATTGTGACCCTACCATCTGAATGTCATAGCTGAAATCGAGACTCATCAGACCAGGCAACGTTTTTCTAATCTTTTATTGTCCAATTTTGGTGAGCCTGTGCAAATTGTAGCCTCAGTTTCCTGTTCTTAGCTGACAAGCGTGGCATCCAGTGTGCTTCAAGAATAAAAGTGTTGTGAGTTCAGAGATGTATTCTGCATACCTTGGTTGTAACGAGTGGTTAGTTGAGTTATGCCGCGTACACATGATCGGATTACCCGGCGGACCAGAGTCCGCCGGACAATCCGCCCGTGTGTGGGCTCCGACAGACTTTTTGTTCCCAAAAGTCCGGCGGACTTAGAAAGAAGTCTTGAGGTCAGGACTGTGCAGGCCAGTCAAGTTCTTCCACCCAAGACATTTTAGACAATTTCATGCTCCTAACTTTGTGGGAACAGTTTGGGGATGGCCCCTTCCTGTTCCAACATGACTGCGCACCAGTGCACAAAGCAAGGTCCATAAAGATATGGATGAGCGAGTTTGGGGTGGAGGACCCTGACTGGCCTGTACAGAGTCCTGACCTCAACCCAATAGAACACCTTTGGGATGAATTAGAGCAGAGACTGCAAGCCAGGCCTTCTTGTCCAACATAAGTGCCCGATCTCACAAATCCGCTTCTGAAAGATTGGCTTACATTCCCATAGACACACTCCTAAACCTTGTAGATGGCCTTCACAGGAGAGTTGAAGCTGTTATAGCTGCAAAGGGTGGGCCAACTCAATAATGAACCCTACGGGCTAAGACGGGGATGCCATTAAGGTTCATGGGTGTGTAAAGGCAGGAGTTCCAATACTTTTGACAATATAGTTAATATTTAGAATTTGCAGTCCAGACTGCATGCAGAATTTGGCAAAACCTTGCAAATCAATCCAGAGCAGATTTGCTCATCCCTAAAGCCTACAAATTGATGCTGGTCTATTTCCTGGCTTATCGTTTCAGGAAATTTTATATAGTGACACATACACACACACACCCTGCCTAACAATAGCCCAGTAGGGGTTTGAGTTACACCTTAAATTACTTCTCAATTTGGCTTCCTCAAAGTCACAAAACGTTGTTATATTACAAAAGTTCATATCATTTTTAAATACTATACACAGATATAGACACATACAGAGAGTTCGCAAAAGCAAAGTCTCCAGTATGTGAAGTAAGATATGCAAAATTCTCTCAGGCTGTGCCAGCAGATGAGTTTTCATGTGTAGCATTCTCTGTGGGCTGCACGGCTCAGCTGTTCTCTAGGGGGGTACTGGCCGCTCAGCCACATAGTCAAAATAATTGTGATTCAGCCGCACTGACTTCCTGTTACTGGCCCTGACAGCTGAGACACCAACTATGTTTAAAGGGCTTTTCCATGTCTACCACACGTCTTCTCTGTGAAATGCATGAGTAAGCTAATCAAGGCACAGTGTCAAATAGCAGATTCCATTGTTGGAATCCTTTGGTCGTGCTTTTCTCTCAGAAACATATTTTTCCACACATTTGTAACTCCAATTATAATAAAGTGACACCTTTCCATAGATGGTAAGTTGTTATCTTGATGTTTTTGCATTGGATTATTCTGGTACACAATATATTTAAAAAGTACAAACCATCCAAGCAACTCTAATGCCACATACACACGATCGGAATTCTCATCGGAAAAAGCTCTGATGGTTTTCCCGACGGAATTCCGGTAGAATTCGGCTCAAGCTGTCTTGCCTACACACGGTCGCATTGAATTCCGATCGTTTATAACGCGGTGACGTACAACACGTACGACGTGACTAGAAAAAGGAAGTTCAATAGCCAGTAGCCAATAGCTTCTGTCTCGTAGTTGAATCTGAGCATGCGTGATTTTTGGCGTGTCGGAATTGCATACACACGATCGGAATTACCGATAGAACGTTTTTCCGTCTGGAAAATTGAGAACATGCTATCAATTTTTGGCTGGTGGAAATTCAGACAGGTAAATTCCAATGGAGCATACACGCATTTTCCGATGAAAAGCTCTCATCGGTCTTTTTCTGGCTGGAATTCCAATCGTATGTACGCGGCATTACAATATTCTGCTAAAGAAGCAGCTAATAAGCAGAATTTGCAAGTAAAACAGTCTGTGGTATATCTAGTAAAGATTTTCCAGCAGGCCAAATATCAGCACACTAAAGGGAGTGACTAATGACCTAATTCAGTCTGAAGCTGACCACTAACAACATTCAACAAAGCCGCTGGAAGCCATGTATGGACTGTCAATGCCATTTAATAGCCAGGAGGTCCCAACTCAGAATTTTCAACATTCTAGGTTTTTTAAACCCTATCAATAAGACCTACATTTTCAATGCTGAACACTAGCTAACTGAGTTTTCATAGACAGAATAATATGCCTGTTCTGTTTATTTTACATTTGAAGAATATGCTTCTTTGACTTATTCACAATGTCACAATAATGTAATTTGAAATTAAGTCAAAAACTAAAGTGGTTGTATAGTCAAATTTGGGACTTTTACCTACAGGAAAGCCTATAATAAGGCTTACCTGTAGGTAAAAAAAATATCTCCTAAACCGTACATATTCCCCTTGCAATGCACCGCTGACTGCAGCAGCGCATGAGCACATTGGATTCTCCGCTGGAAGCCCGGCAGATGCCGGACCCTGCCGGAGAGAAATCTCCTGCGCGCATGAGCGGGAATGACGATATCGCGTCTCCGGCCACTCACAGCGCCGGAGCCGCGATACCCGGAAGAAACGCAGAGGGAATATGTCAGCTCCCTCGGCGTGGATCGGGACAGATGTCGGGGCCTCGTTCTAAGGTATTTCATAATGAGCTAGTATGCAGTGCATACTAGTTCATTATGCCTTTTCCTTTGGAGGAGAGCAAAAAAAAATAAAAAATTCAGCGGGTATACAACCGCTTAACTGTGACACTACAGTATATTTATAATCACAGTCCTGTAATGAGTTATAATGCGAATAGTAATAACTGCACTCGCCAGATAATGACAGACTTCCCAGAGCCATTGATTTGAGAAGCATAAAGATTTTACTAGATCCTGCTCATCAGCATTGCCTGCGTGACCAGCAGATTTCTAGACTGACTCATCCAGTTGCAAATTCAGAGAGGTACTGTAATAATGAAATAATGACAAAATGTGGCTCTAATTTAAAATGTATTATAAGTGATATGAAAGCCATTTTGAAAATCAGTGTTAAAAAAAATATATCTTTTTATTTTTACTGTCAGCTATCGTAGCGCCCACCCATTCTAGTGAGTGCTAAACAGGTTTTCTGTATATATTGATAGGTACAGTAAATTTAGCCAGGGCCTTGCACTTTTCTAGGCCTGGTTGTTTATTTTGGAGGTAGGAGTGACAGAGTGGAGGGGGGTGTGGCCACCTACACTCTGGCTCAGAGAGATCCCCTCAGCCTTTCAGTAAAATGTTGGGACTGGAGTGGCAGGCAGCTTATGTGGAGAGCTCTGGACCAATCATTAATTTGTGTTGGCAGGGGCAGGACTCGCATATAAGCTGGGGGTCCCCTGCTTCCTGGGAGGAGAAGAGCATGGAGCAGGCTTGAAAGCCTGGGGGTTCAGAGACCCCAGTGCTGGATCGCAGGAGCGGGTTTGAAGGCCTGAGGGTTCAGGGACCTCAGTGCTGGATAGCCCACACAGTCGCTATGTAATCTGGAGGAGAAAACTGGGTGTCCCAGCCTGGGATGTACCGGACCATGCAGAGGAGGAGTAGGCGAAGGAAACTGGGATTGACCTTCTGTGGCAATCATGGACTGTCGATTGGGAGAGAGCAAAGGGAGTGCAACCCAGCAGTGCTTAACCATCAACTCGCTTGTGTCCAAGGACCTAGTGAGGGACACTTTCCAGAACTGACACTGGGCGGATTGCAAGAGTCACGGTAGGTGGTGAGGCCTGGGACTTTTAACATCCATAACCCGCAGCGTTATTCAGAGTGATGCTGGTCGGTTCATCAAAGGAAAGTACAGAGTATCAGTTACAAACCATATTATTAGAGGCAACTCATATCCTCTACTTTAATGTAACGCCCATTCAAGCTCAAGAAATGAAGCCTTTTATAAAGTTTCAAGGTCTGTCTGCTGTTTGTGGAACTTATACATGGGGAGGAAGAACGGAACAAGTTAACAGAAAGGTAGTGAACACACTTTGCAGCTCCCAAGGGAGTAGTGCGCTACACTACTATTTTATAAAACTTTAAAATATATATATATATTCTTATTTTTGAGTACAATGTTTGTAGAAAGTATTTCCTAAATTTTTCAACCCAACCTTCCCCTCCACTATTACAATTACTCATTTGTAAATTGCATGCTCCACCTATCCTTAAAGTGTATGTCCAGCCTCAACTTTTTTTTTTTTTTTTCATTTTTGATAGAGTAAAGAAGAGTTATAATCACTGTCAGGGCTTAATTAGCATGATTTCAGTGACAACCCTTTCCAAATAGAGTTATTGAGGGTAGACAGAAATAAGAACACTTTTTTGTCACCCGCACAATAAGTGAGAGGCAAATCAATGTAATGAAGACCTTGATAGTAGTTAAATTGACAGTTTTAACAGAAAGGAAGGGAGGGGGAGGCACACCTAAGTGTAGTATTAAAACATGGTATTTTAATGCTTAAGATTAGGAACACTTACAGGATGTGACGTAATTCACGCTTTAGAAGAATATCATCATACTCAGGGGCTGCCGCCATCCTGTAAGTCCTTCAGGGGGTCTGGATATCTGGATATCTGGATCTGGGGGTCTGGATATCTGCTGGAAGGACAGCTGGGATGCTTGGAGCATCCAGGAAGTCCATGCATCCCGGCGTAGATCGCACAGGAGGAAATTACATCACAGGAAGAGGCGGGGACCTGGATCATGTGAAGGATGTGATGACTGGCCAGTAGAAGGAGATGTGTGTCACACATCCATCTCATGATCCAGGACCCTGCCTTCTCCTGTGACGTAATTTCCTGTGACTCTCCAGGCATCCCAGCTCTCCTTCCAGCAGCTATCCAGACTCCCTGACAGACTTCCAGGGTGGAGGCAGGCCCTGAGGATGTCGATAATCTTCTAAAGCGTGAATTACCTTACATCTGGTAAGTGTTCTTAATCTTATGCATTAGGCCCCTTTCACACAGTATGTCCGTATTTCATCCATCCATTTGCGGATGAAATACGGACATACATGCACTTCTATGGGATAGCGGGTGTCTGCGGATGAACGTGGATGTGTGACACCTGATATCGTCCGCCTCCGCTATTGTCCGATTCTGCAGACGGAGGAAAATCCTATTTTTCTATCCGTCTGCAGATCGGATGAACACGGACACACGGCCCATGTTCATCCGATCCCCCATAGAGGAGAACGGAGAGCTGACAGGGCTGTCCCTGCACAGTGTGCAGCAGGCAGGTCGGTAATGGTTAGGCAGACCAGAGTTGTAGCAGGCTGGAATTGCAGCAGGAGCAGGAACCGGATGCGATTTGCAGAGTAGAGCCGTGGCGGGATGGATGAGCAGGTGCAGGGTCAGACAAGCCAGATGGGTAACGTTCAGGCAGATCAGCAGAGCAGCAGGCAGAAGAGAATTTGGGGGTATCAAGCAGATAGCGTTAGTGAGAACAAGCCAAATCAAGATCAGAGGTCAGCACAGGTAATAGGTCAGAACATACAGAAGCTGCAGACCAAACAGCAAAGAGTTCTTGGTGCACTCAGTTTAAATAGCCCCTTTGGCACCAGTGTTGGTGACAGGTGCACGCCGATGTGCTGCGAACGTGCGTCCTTGTCGTGCAATTCCTGCTGCACGACCATGCCTTTCCTGACTGTTACATAGACCTTTGCTGGAGTAAGACTGGAGTGCTGCATACCTGTGGGCTGAGGACGGGAGCCATTGCAGGCAGATCCAGAGAACATCTGAACAAGGGACTGTTGCTGCCATATTGCTGGGATTGTGAGAGGCCAGGACTGCCATTGACCTGTTGCTACTAGTAGAGACTGAGCACTTAGAGACTGGAAATTTGACTAGCAGCTCTAACCACTGCATGCAGACTCCACTGGCCCCAGCGTTTGCTGACTGAAGAACTACGGCAAATAAACTGTCCTATTAGACAATCTGTTCTGCAAGGACTTCACTTGCTGCCTAAAGTAATGGGTACCATTGCAGTAGACCTGGATCTTCTTAGCATAGTTATTCCTAGAGTGCACTATAGCAGCATAGTACACTGGTTTCAGGGAAGTTATTACAGTACCATTTACCACTGGTGTTAATGTTATCTGTGTTATTGATTAATGCTGATTTGCAGACTACCAATTATAGATGAATCTTTCTGAAAAGATCCTTATTATAAGCTACTGCAATTTAGTAACTCCTTTGTCTAGATAAAATGTATATGACTAGAATAGATGTATTTGACTTACTTTCTACCTGTTCCTATATTATATATATATATATATATATATATATATATATATATATATATATATATATATTGTAATGTTCGGGGGACCAGGTAGATCACAGGACACAGGCTTTTCATACAACAAAGGGTTTATTAACTTAAATAGCTTTACAGCAGCCAAAAACAAAAGGAAAAAGATTTGTAGTCTCACCGACTTGCAAAGTCCAGAACAGCTGTCCTTATCAGAAACAGAGCTTGGTCTTGATGGCAGGTAGCTTCTCCTGCCAGGAGCCTTCCAAACAGGACTTTGCTGTCCACTTCAGTAGCTGCAATCCAACATAAACACCATCCACCATGTCTTCTCCACTCCTCCACACCCATCTACAACTTCCTGCCTTGCCTTTTAAAGACACTTCCTCTAACAGGTGGGTTAATCAATTTTCATTCCCTAAAGAGAGCACAACCCAAACAGAGGGGAAATATAGCGTCCTTCCAGGACCCAGCCACGGCATCCATTACATATCCCCCCCCTGTGCCCCAACGCCAAGGAGGTGGAGGCAACAGTGGAGCTCAAACAATGGACTCGGGAGAGGGCATCTGCGTTTTGATGCAGTCTCCCGGGCCTATGCTCCACTACAAACTTAAATTCCTGGAGTGCCAGGAACCACCGGGTAACCCTGGCATTAGTCCCTTTTCCCTGTCTCAGCCATGTTAAAGGGGCATGGTCAGAAATCAACCTAAACTTCCTACCCAAAAGGTAATATCTGAGGGATTCCAGAGCCCACTTAATGGCCAGACACTCTCGTTCAATTATGGCATAGTTTTTCTCCGCTGGTGTTAACTTCCTGCTGAGGAAGACTATCGGGTGTTCCTCGCCATGAATAACCTGTGACAACACCGCTCCCAATCCTACATCGGATGCATCAGTCTGGACAATAAATTCTTTTGAAAAATTAGGTGCTACCAGGACAGGGTGTTGGCACAGCGCTGACTTGAGCTCCAAAAAAGCCTTCTCAGCGTCTGCATTCCACTCCACCATGACCGATTTCCGACCCTTAGTCAGATCGGTCAACGGAGCCGCCAACGTGGCAAAGTTGGGTACAAACCTCCTGTAGTATCCCACCATGCCCAGGAATGCACGTACCTGCTTTTTTGTGAGGGGGCGGGGCCAATTCTGTATAGCCTCTATCTTGTTGACCTGCGGTTTCACTACCCCTCTACCCACGATATAACCCAGGTATTTCACCTCCTCCATTCCCAAAGCACATTTTTCAGGGTTTATTGTAAACCCCTCCTTCCAAAGAGAGTCCAGCACTGCCTGCACTTTGGGCAAATGTGATTCCCAGTCTTTGCTAAAAATGACTATATCGTCCAAGTATACTGAGGCATACTTCCGGTGAGGTCGTAAAATCCTATCCATTGCTCTCTGGAACGTGGCTGGAGCAGTTTGCAATCCAAAAGGCATCCTTTTGTACTGAAAACTCCCCTCCGGGGTAGAAAAAGCAGTTTTCTCTCTAGCAGCCTTAGTCAACGGGATTTGCCAATACCCCTTGGTAAGGTCTAACGTAGTGATATACCTGGCTGGACCTAGTCTCTCGATAAGCTCATCTACCCGGGGCATGGGGTAGGCATCAAACCGGGAAACTTCATTAAGTTTCCGGAAATCATTGCAGAATCGCAGAGTTCCGTTGGGCTTCGGTACCAACACAATCGGGCTCGACCACTCACTCTGCGATTCCTCAATAATCCCTAGGTCTAACATCTTTTTTACTTCCTCTGAAACGGCCTTCCTTTGAGCCTCTGGGATGCGGTAAGGCCGGACAAAAACTTTGACACCTGGTTCTGTGATAATATCATGCTCTATGACACTAGTGAGCCCTGGCAAGTCTGAAAATTTTTCTTTATTTCGCTGCAAGAACTCCTTTGCTTGCTGACTTTGGGTTTTAGACAGGGTCTTTGCTACTTGGACACTCTCCACCCCAACCCGAGGCTCAAGTTTTGTACTAGCAAGGGAGGTTGCTGGTTCCCTGTCTGTCCAGGGCTTTAACAAGTTTACATGATATATCTGGAAGGGTTTCCTCTTGCCTGGCTGGTGGACTCTATAATTTACCTCTCCCATTTTTTCTACAACCTCGAAAGGGCCTTGCCATCTGGCCAAGAATTTACTTTCCACAGTGGGAATCAACACTGCTACTCGATCCCCCACTTGAAAGTTCCTAATTTTGGCTGCCCTATTATAGACCCGTCGTTGAGCCTCCTGGGCTTTTTGTAAGTGTTCCTTAACTAGCGGCATCACAGTTCGGATCCTCTCCTGCATTTGAGAGACATATTCAAGAACACTTTTATGCTGAATTGGTTCACTTTCCCATTCTTCTTTAACAAAGTCCAGTAATCCACGAGGTCTCCGCCCATATACCAATTCAAAGGGCGAAAACCCAGTGGAGGCCTGGGGCACTTCTCGGATAGCGAACAGGAGAGCTGGTAACAGGCAGTCCCAGTCTTTCCCATCCCTTTGTACCACTCTCTTGAGCATAGACTTAAGGGTCTTATTAAAACGTTCTACCAATCCATCTGTTTGGGGATGGTAGACCGATGTGCGCAGCTGCTTAATCCGGAACAGTCTGCATACATCGGCCATAACCTTCGACATAAACGGGGTGCCCTGGTCTGTGAGTATTTCCTTGGGAAAACCCGTCCGTGTAAACAACTGGAATAACTCCCGTGCAATAGCCTTAGAGGAGGTATTCCGCAGGGGTAGTGCCTCAGGATAACGAGTGGCATAGTCGAGGATCACTAGTATGTAAGAATGACCTCGAGCCGACTTTACCAAGGGACCCACTATATCCATGGCTATCCTTTCGAATGGGACCTCAATTATGGGCAGAGGGACCAACGGGCTCCGGAAATGGGTCGCCGGAGCGGTCAACTGACAGGTGGGACAAGAGGTACAGTATCTCCTTACCTCTGCTTTCAAGCCTGGCCAGTAAAACCGGTCGGCGATCCGTGCCTCCGTCTTTTCAACTCCCAGGTGTCCCCCTAAAACATCATCATGGGCCAGGTCCAGGACCTTGCGTCTATATTGTTGGGGTACCAATAATTGTTCTACCACATTTTCTCTCACTTTAGTAACCCGATAAAGCAATTCATTACATATTGAAAAATGTGGCCACCGCTCATTAGCACCTGGCTCTTGGGGCTCCCCATTTATTACTACAACCTGTTCCCGTGCCCTGGCCAAAGTGGGGTCCTGCATCTGGGCAGTACCAAATGCCCCCTGGGGAACACCCAAATCTGGCAAGTCAGGGGTAGAGGCCATTTCCTCATCGTCTTCCCCCAGCATTACCTGAAGCGGGGAAGGTTCCCCCCCCTCAGTGTTCAGGTAGGTCTGAGAACCCCACATATTGACATCTTTAACAGTATCAGCACTATTTTCATCATTATTAACCAAAGTCTTGGCGTTTTTATCAACTGGGTCCATATTATGAACATGTGGCATCTCAGGGTTATTACCCTCTACAACAGGAACAGAGGGACTAGTTTCTTCCCAGTCTCTGGACCTTTCAGATAGTTCTCCTTGTCTCCAAAGTTTTGCAAATAATGGACAGTCTCGTCCTATGATAACGTCATGTACCAAGTTCTTTACCACCCCCACCTCTTGAGTACCAGTGCCACATGCTGTGGAGATGGACACCGAGATGAGAGGGTACTCTCTAGTGTCCCCATGAATGCAGACAACCCGCAAAATTTTGCTTACCGGACCGATCTTCCCAATTACTCTAGGGCAGGGGTGTCCAAACTACGGCCCTCCAGTTGTTCAGGAACTACAATCCCCATCATGCCTAGTCATGTCTTTGAATGTCAGAGTTTTACAATGCCTCATGGGATGTGTAGTTCTGCAACAGCTGGAGGGCCGTAGTTTGGACACCCCTGCTCTAGGGTGAACCAGGGTTACCATGCTTCCGGAGTCCAGCAAGGCCCATGCAGGGTGGTTGTTCACTTGGACTTCACACTCAAAATTCCTCTCTCCAAGGTCAAGATGTGTTGTACACGATTTATGGGCATAAAAAGACCCCCTCCGAAGAACCCCGCATTCCATGGGTTCTTCCTGCAATGGGCAGTGGGCCCGGGTATGGCCCCAGGCATGACATCGCCAACATTGTACATCCCCTCCTCTCCGATCAGGAACAGGTCGCTGAGGGGGTAACGGGTGTGACTCTTGGCCTTCCGGGGTGTTGGTTCCAGGGCTCCTGGGGACATCCGTTCGAAGGGCGGCAGTTGATCGGAAGGGCCGTGGCAGACTGGGCCCTTGACGCTTGGTGGGGCCAAGCAGATCCTCCACCACCGTATATCGTTCCACCATCTCAACAAGGCCGTTCGCGGTTTTGGGGTCTCCATGACTGACCCACCGTTGAAGGTCATCTGGCAGTGACCTTAAGTATCGGTCCAGCACGATCCGCTCCACAATTTGGGGGCCAGACAACACTTCGGGCTGCAGCCATTTTTTTACTAGTTGCACCAGGTCATGCATTTGAGATCGCGGTGGCCGGTTTGAACGATACTTCCATTGGTGCACTCGTTGGGCCCGAACGGCCGTAGTCACCCCCAACCGAGCCAGTATTTCTGCCTTTAGTGTTTGATAATTTTTAGCATCTTCTGGTGGTAGGTCAAAATAGGCTTTTTGAGAATCTCCGGTGAGGAAAGGAGCAATTAAGCCGGCCCACTGGTCCTGGGGCCACCCTTCTCTCTCTGCCGTCCTCTCAAATGTTGCTAGAAACGCCTCTACATCATCACTCGGGGACAACTTCTGCAAGAAATGGCTTGCCCTTATGGTCACCTGGTTGCCAGGGGCAACGGCCACTTGTTCACGGCCCTGAGACAGCTGCTGCACTGATTCTTTTAAGGCCGCCATCTGAGCCTGCATAACCCCTTGTTGGGTCGCTTGCTGGGCTGCTAACTGGGCCACCAACAGGCGAGTATTTTCTTGCTGCAAAGCCAGTGCCTCGTTGTGCTGCGTTGCTAAGCGCTGATTAGCTTCCTCATGGCGGGTCTGCGCTTGTATATTCGCCAAGGACAGCTGTTTAATTAGCTCCTCCATGGTTTCAGCTTTCCGCAGTTGTGCAGCTTTAACCCAGGACATAAATTCACTGTACTGTCCCTTTAAATGCCAGTTCAAATCCACAAAAAAAATAGCAAGAAAAAATGCCTGTTACTTTGTCCTGCCCGCATTCGAGCACCACTTGTAATGTTCGGGGGACCAGGTAGATCACAGGACACAGGCTTTTCATACAACAAAGGGTTTATTAACTTAAATAGCTTTACAGCAGCCAAAAACAAAAGGAAAAAGATTTGTAGTCTCACCGACTTGCAAAGTCCAGAACAGCTGTCCTTATCAGAAACAGAGCTTGGTCTTGATGGCAGGTAGCTTCTCCTGCCAGGAGCCTTCCAAACAGGACTTTGCTGTCCACTTCAGTAGCTGCAATCCAACATAAACACCATCCACCATGTCTTCTCCACTCCTCCACACCCATCTACAACTTCCTGCCTTGCCTTTTAAAGACACTTCCTCTAACAGGTGGGTTAATCAATTTTCATTCCCTAAAGAGAGCACAACCCAAACAGAGGGGAAATATAGCGTCCTTCCAGGACCCAGCCACGGCGTCCATTACAATATATATATATATATATATATATATATATATATATATATATATATATATATATATATATATTGCTCCCTACGTTATTTGTTGCAATATAACATACTTCTTTATTCCTAAACAGTCTGGTGTTTGCTTACTGAACTGTAGTGTGTGCAGGGTATTTATATTTGTAATAGTAATAGTAGTGCAATATGCTCTTTGCTTAACCTAGTGTGTCAGAGGGGCTGAGGTCATTCACCGAGTTGAGGCAAAGAACAGAGAACCCAATCTACCAAGCAACTCCCTTGGTGGAAGTGCTACAACTATTTTCTATCTTAGCTCATACAAAACATAAAAGGGAATAAACATTTTCCAAAACTGTTCTGCTCTTGTTGGGATGATGTCCTGATGATGTAGCACCTTAACAAAGCTCATATCTCCAAGAGCCTAATTTAAAGGTGTATAACATGTTACCTAGCCTTGTAAGTACCGTAGTTGTGTTTAAAGTGGAACTCCAGGATCCCCTCCCCACCCCCTACAACTATAAGCCTCCAACCCTTGAAGCATCCCCACCTTGGTATTAGTTATTTTAAAAAAACAAACCAAAACATATTTTTTTCTTGCAGTCATCCAGGCAATCTGGTGACATCTCAACTTTTCGCTCTCTTTCCCCTGTCAGTGGCGGGCATTCTTCTAGGACTGAGCAGAACTTGCATTATGATGTGTGAGCGCCACTCAGTCCTGGAGTGCTGTGAGCCAGGCCTGTGTGATGACATGCCCCCATGGAGGAGTTTAAATGATAGGTTGGGCTCACAGCAAATCAACAAAATGACAGGACTGTCGTTCTGCCTGATAACTGCCTCTGCTCAACTAAGGAGGCATTTTGGGCCTTTGCATTGTTATTTTAACACCGATTTGTAAAGTCACTTCACAAATATTAAAAAAGTATCTCACCTTAAGGTGTTTCTAAAGTAAACAGCTTTATATCTTATTGCCCCAACCCCCTCAAAACACACATACCAAACACTCACTTGTGAGTTCCATCAGTGATCCAGTGCTGTCCCGGCTGTAGCTTTTCTGCCTTCTCTTGCTGGTCTCACAGGAGACACAGATAGCAGCAGGAGCCATAGGTCCCTACTGTAGGGTCGCCACCTTTTCTTCAAGCCAAACCCGAACACTTTAGCGGCACAGGGCACATTCGTTTTTGCATAGTATACACTATAGGATTATAAAAGACCTGGGACACCTTTGGGTGCCCCAAGGAGAGTGGTAATGCAGCATGCTGCGGCTAACAGTGGGTGTGGCCAAACTGCTCTTGCTGACATCATGCCCCCCAATGATGCCAACAGTGGGTGTGGCCAAACTGCTCTTGCTGACATCATGTCATCAAGTCTAATAAACTACTTTAAAAACCTGTGTTGTGTTTTTTTAATTGACATTTTTTCCCCCAGGTGAATTGGTAGGGGTACATTCCGATAAGCCCCCCGCCCGTAGACCCCGTCAACCAACAGCCAGGGTTGTCAGAAAGAGGCCCTTGTCCTTATCAACATGGGGATGAGGTGCTTTGGGGTGAGGGGCCGCAGGAGGGAAAGCTCAGGAGGGGAGCGCTCGCTCGTCCCCACCCCCTTTCCTGACCGACCAGGCTACGTGCTCAGATAAGGGTCTGGTATGGACTTTGGGGGGACCCCACGCTTTTTTTCGGCGTAGGTGTTCCCCTTTAAATCCATACTAGGCGACGGGGCTAGCGACGTGTCAAACTTGTCGATGGAGGCAGCTACATTGTCTTTCTTCCCTAGTCCCGTCTACCTGGAGTCGCGTTCAAAATGTGGGCAGGTCCGTTCATTTAAAAAGTCCGGCGGACTTTTGGGAAGAAAATGTCAGCCGGAGCCCACACATGGGCGAATTGTCTGGCGGATGCCGGATAGTCTGATCATGTGTACGCGGTATAAGCAATCTTTATGTTTAATAATTGAACATTTTATGAGAAAACAGAGAGTAGAATTAAATTTAAAAAAAACACCTTAGTGAACTGAATCTATTCTGTTTTTTTCCTGTAAAAACAATGAACCTCTTCTGTATCCCGCTTCAGCTTAATAGATGACATTTCCCAGTAACTGTATTTGCACAAAATGATTACCTGGCTGTAATAGCTATAATTATGTTGTCTGTGTTTTTATTTTACATTATGTACTCTATAACATCCTAATTTCTAGCTGCCTCAGGATGATGTCTCTGTAGGGCCATATTACATAGACAATTGTAATCTTTAAATGATTTAAAGCGGTGTTCCGACCCCAAAAAAATAAAAATAAAAGCCAGCAGCTATACATACTGCAGCTGCTGGCTTTTAACAACACTTACCTGTCCTGGAGTCCCGCAATGTCAGCACCGCAACTGATGTTTTCATCAGCTGTCGAGTGCTGCCGCTGCCATTGGGGGTAAAGGGTACCCGACAGTGTAGCCTTACGGTTCACGCTGGGAACCCTACTGCACATGTGCGAGACCCATGGTGATGTCATGGGCCGCGGCCCGGACTCCTGTGGGTGGGAACAGGATACCTGAACAGGATACCTGTTCCCTTCCCCCTGCAAGGTGCCAATTTTGGCAATAGAGGGGGGGGTATCTGATGAGCGGAAGTTCCACTTCCAGAAAGAAAAAAATTTACTCATCTATGACCAACCTAAAGCCCCATACACGCGGGCCAAATGTCGGGTGCAATCGGCCGGTTTAATAAAAAACATCCGACATTCAGCCCATGTGTAAGGTATCCAGTCTGACAGAAGCTGGCCGTAAGACGAACATGCTGAAAAACCAGCAGCCGACTGGCCCCCAATCACCAGTCTCACCAATGGTGGAGAGTGCTTATCAAAGTGTTCTGGTGGGGGTGGGCTTCCCCCTGTCAGAACACAACAGCTCAGTGGGGGGAGATAGCTGTACTAACGTTGGATCGTGGGGGACAAAAACATGTGGAAGAAGGTGTTATGGTCAGATGAGACCAAAATTTAACGTTTTTGCCTAAAAGCAAAACGCTACGTGTGACGGAAAACTAACACTGTACATCACCCTGAACCCACCATCTTGCTTTTCTTCAGCAGGGACAGGGAAGCTGGTCAGAGTTGATGGGAGGATGGATGGAGCAAAATACAGGGCAATCTTAGAAGAAATCCTGTTAGAGTCTGCAAAAGACTTGAGACTGGGGTAGAGGTTCACCAGGATGACAACGACCCTAAACATACAGCCAGAGCTACAATGGAATGGTTTAGCTCAAAGCATATTCATGTGTTAGAATGGCCCAGTCAAAGTCCATACCTAAATCCAATTGAGAATCTGTTGCAAGACTTGAAAATTGCTATTCACAGATGCTCTCCATCCAATCTAACAGAGCTTGAGCTATTTTGCATAGAAGAATGGGCAACAATTTCACTCACTAGATGTGCAAAGCTGGTAGAGACTTACCCAAAAAGACTTACAGCTGTGATTGCACCAAAAGGTGGGTCTCCAAAGTATTGACTCAGGGGGGTTGAATACAAATGCACACCACACTTTTCAGATATTTATTTGTAAAAATATTAGAAAACTATTTATCACTTTCCTTCCACTTCACAACTATGTGCCACTAATTGTTTGTGTTGGTCTATCACATAAAATCCCAATGAAATACATTTACGTTTTTGGTCATAACATGAAAAAATGTGCAAAATGTCAAGGGGTATGAATACTTTTTCAGGGCACTGTACCAGGCATTAGTCTACTCAATTTTGAGATTTAGATTAGGTTTTAGGAGATTATTTTAAGGGCTTTTTTAACCACTTCACCTGTCACACCTTTACACCCCCTATGGACCACAGCAAATTTTACATTTATGCTATGGACTGGTTTATTCAGCAATAACTTTGTTATTATTTAAAAAAAGAAGTATGGGCTTATAACAAAAACCCCAATACATTTATACTTCCCTAGACACATGCTGTCCCCCGCCGGCTCTAATGCCCTGTACACACGGTTGGACAATCCAACAACAAAAACCATCTGATTTTTTCCCAACGGATTTTGGCCCAAACTAGGCTTACATACACACAGTCACACAAAGTTGTCAGAAAATCCGATCGTTCAGAATGAGGTGACGTAAATCACGTACGATGGGACTATAAGGAGGCCAGTAGCCAATAGCTTTCATCGTGTAATTTATTCTGAGCATGCGTGGCACTTTGTCCGTTGGAATTGTCTACACACGATTGGAATTTAAACAATCAGATTTTGTTGTCGGAAAATTTTAGATCCAGCTCTCAAACTTTGTGTGTCGGAAATTCAGACGGAAAAAGTCTGATGGAGCCCGTACATGATCGGATTTTCCGACAACACGATCCGATCGCACATTTTCTGTCGGAAAGTCCGACCATGTGTACAGGGCATAAGACTGAGAACCAAGTGATCAAAAAACAGTGATCGCTCGGTGGTCCTCAGCCTTCAGTGAGCAGAGAGCAATTGATTGTCAGTCATCGACTCTCTACTGTGCCTCTCGAGCACCCGGGATCTTTTAAGAGCTTGGACCAGCAGGGAAACCCAGCATCCAATTAGCACTAGTGTAAACTCAGCCTGAAATGTGTTTAAAATGTTTTTGTTGTAAGTTTTTTTTGGGAGGGTGTATGTGGTTGGCACAGCACCAATCACTGCAGCGCAGACAGAGGGTCATGGGTCATACTGCCTCTGCTGACATACAGAGGAAACATCGGAGAGGAATGAAAGCTCCTCCTTGAAGCTGAACTGCTGTATACCGCTGTCATGTGACTGCTGTATACCTAGCTGTTAAAAGGTATTTCGTGGTTTGACTTTTCTAAAATAAATGCACTACCATGTTTTGTGTACTGTGGGAGACCTTATATTGTGAATTGAGTGTCTAGTTTTAATATCACTTTAAATTTGAGTGTTAATGGTTTAAGTATTAAGGGTTAGTTTGTTAGGTAAAGTATAGGGGTAGACTAGGGTAAGGGTTTGGAAGACAATAAGTGTTAGGGATTGGTGGGCCATGGGTGCTCATTGTGGAAGTTATTTTTGTTGTTAGCACTGAAGTCTCCTGCCAAATTTTATGACACTGTTTTTTTTTGCACTGAAAGCTACTTACTGGTTTGGGGAAATCCATATACTGTATTTAAACTGTTTTACCTGAAATAAGACTTATTATTATGATTATGTTCAACTAGTCTCATGATCCAGACAAATGTTCCAAACAGAAAAACCAGGTCTAGGATCTTCATGCAGAATACACTGCAGTTAGACAAAGCAGCCTGGTCAAGGATCCCCTGACTCTATTATTGAACAGTGAAAGAAAAGCAGAACATTTATTGATTGTAAACTTTAATTTTTATAATAAAGATTTTATAATTATTTGCTCTGTGCAACAGCTTTGCAGAGAGCAGCCCCACACTTCTTCTTCTGGGGTTCCCTGCCAGTGCTCTTGACTCCCCCTCCTTTCCAAGTTCCCCCATAGCAAGCTGCTTGTTATGAGGGCTTTTGTGCAAACTTGATCCCAAGCCAGGCTGTGCGCGTCTATTGTGGGATTTGATTGACACCAGCAGGAACCAATGGATCATGCTGCTGCCTCTGCATCCTGTGAGGAGAGAGAGAGCAGCACTGCTGTTCTTGGACATAGCACTGAATAAAGATCATGCTCAGGTAAGTATTGGCGGGAGGGGGGGGGGGGGGGGTTGGGGAGGGGCTGATCATGGGAGTTTTCTTTACTTTATTGCAGAGAATGTATTAAAGTAAAAAAAAAAAGACTTTAGCCTTTACTACCACTTTTCTGAGATGTTTGCACTTATTGAACAGATAAAACAAAATAATTTATTTTTCCAAATATTTTATTTTTCACCAGGGAAGGCAAATCTATGTCATAACAGAAAGAAGTAATACAAAAATAACGGTACAGCAGTATGCATATTATGACAGACTTACCCCGGACAGAGGCTTTTGGAGGGGGCTGAAGGATAGCCTCATGCTACCGACTATGGGCCCTGGCATTTGAGGGAGCTACATGCATTTAGGAAGATGTTCTGTTATATAATGCAAAAATGACATTATTATATTTAACAATCAAGGACGCCATGATGGTCTCTGCCAACCTGAAATTCAGTAAACAGATGTATGTGAAAAGAAAGCTGACCAATGAAATCTGGAAAGCTCTGGGTCTTCTGTTGTCTACTAGTCTGAGATGGGGTGAGATCACTGTTTGTAAAGTTAATTGTGCTAATTAACTCACCTATTTGTCTTCTAGCAAACCACTGTGATATGTACTTTGTGAGCTCGGTGCCAAACAGTCTGACCTGAAGTGGGGATATCTGATTAATCACAACATTGTCCAGGTGGCTAGTTGTTTAATTAAAGTAATGTTTATAGTCTATGTTGGCTGTTGTTTAGCCTTGGTAATTATATTCCTCCTGTGTATAGTTTTTATTGTTAGAGTAATATGATCAAGAGGGGGATGTCCTCCTGTAGGGTATAAAGCACAACGCTGTGTTGCAAGTGGCACATAAAATCTCTTTTGCCAGCACTCGACTCCGTCCCCATCAGCAGAGCAGCGCAGGGAAGTGTCAGTGAGACACTAATGCATTCCAATTTCAGAGTTCCCCACCCCGCACCTGCATTGAGGGGGAGGCACTGTGCCTTCACACATTGTAAAAGATGGGGAACGTTGGTTCTCTAACTTTGCTGTACATGCGATCATCAGCTTTTGTGATGAGGAAGAGATAGAGTGCAGTTCTACTAGGGCGGGGTGGTTCCTGTTTCCAGGAGGAGGAAGACTGTCATTAGCTACTGCTAAAGCCAATAACAGTCCTGCTAGCCCCGCCCACTATCTGGGAAGATGAGCAGGGTGGTACAGTAGTGGGGCAGATGAGCAGGGTGGTACAGTGGTGGGGCAGATGAGCAGGGTGGTACAGTGGTGGGGCAGATGTACAGGGGGTTACAGTGGTGGGGCAGATGTACAAGGGGTTACAGTGGTGGGGCAGATGTACAGGGGGTTACAGTGGTGGGGCAGATGAGCAGGGAGGTATAGTGGTGGGACAGATGTGCAGGGTGTTACAGTGATGGGTCACATAAGAAAGGGAGTACATTGGTAGGGTAGATGAGAAAGGGGGTACATTGGTAGGGCAGAAGAGCAGGGTGATACAGTGGTGGGGCAGATGAAAAAGGGGGTACAGTGGTAGGGCAGATGAGCAGGGTGGTACAGTGGTGGGGCAGATGAGCAGGGGGTTACAGTGGTGGGGCAGATGTACAGGAGTTATAGTGGTGGGGCAGATGAGCAGGGGGTTATAGTGGTGGGGCAGATGCGCATGGTGTTACAGTGGTTGGGCAGATGAGAAAGGAGGTACAGTGGTGGGGCAGATGAGCAGGGTGGTACAGTGGTGGGGTAGATGATCAGGGTGGTACCGTTGTGGGGTAGATATACAGGGGGTTACAATGGTGGGGCAGATGATCAGGGGGTTACTGTGGTGGGCACAGGAACAGAGAGGTACAGTGGTGGGGCAGATGAGAAAGGGGGTACATTGGTAGGGTAGATGAGAAAGGGGGTACATTGGTGGGGCAGATGAGATAGAGGGGACAGTGGTGGGGCAGATGAGCAGAGTGGTACAGTGGTGGGGCAGATGAGCAGAGTGGTACAGTGGTGGGGCAGATGAGTAGGTTGGTACAGTGGTGGGGCAGATGTACAGGGGGTTACAGTAGTGGGGCAGATAAGCAGGGGCTTACAGTGGTAGGGCAGATGAGGAGGGCATTACAGCGGTGGTGCAGATGAGCAAAAGGTTACAGTGGTGGGGCAGAAGTGCAGAAGGTCATGGGGGGGCAGAAGTGCAGGGGGTTACAGTGGTGGAGCAGATATGCAGGAAGTTGCAGTGGTGGGACAAATGTGCAGGGGGTTACAGTGATGCTGCAGATGTGCAGGGAGGACAGTAATTTGAGGCATGGAGTTGCAGGAATTGGGACTGATCTGAGGCGTGAGAGTGCAGGATGTTAATTTCTCAGTACTAAAGTAGTTTACAGAATTTACTTTATAAAAAACCCTTTTCGGCTTTTTTGTTATAAAATCGTCAGGCTCAATTTCTTTAAAAACATTTTTCGGCACACTGTGCTCAAAAGTTTGCCTAACCCGGGGATAAAGTATGTGTCTGAGAGTCAATAAAGAGTCATTCCTTTGGAGACTACCTCACATCTTGTCTGTATACGATGTTTAGGTTAAAAAAGGCTGGTATTAGCTCTCAAACTGCTCGGAACGATTTGGAGGGCAGAGGGCGCTGCCTAGCGGACAGATGCACCTCAGCAGGGTGGTCAAGAGGGTTCCATCACACATAGATTATACAAATCCAAGTTATACATGAGATCTGGATATGAACGGGGAACAGTGAGTTTGCAGAGTGTCCCTGTTAAAGACGCATTTAACATACCCGCTCTGTGAACTTAAAGGCTCCCAAGAACTGGCCACCGTACCAATACACAGGATAGCCCTACCCCATTTTTTCTTATTTTTAGAGTAACTAAGAAGAGATAAGGAGAGTAAAGAAAAGTCCAGAGAAAAAGGCAAGGCAGTGGTGAAGAAAGTTAAGAAGGCTTAGGGTGACCTAACGGTATATTGTAGTGGAAAGACACAGGAGGGACTCCCAATCAACCACCTAAGGTTCAAAAAGAGACTTCCCCTCTTTAGATAAGACAAACATGTTCCACAAACAAAATACATTAGGGCCATAGTGCTGTCAAGCTAGTATATCACACTATGTGCAGAGATATAGTCCCTGGTGCTATATAAAAACAATAGTGCATGGACAATATAATCATATTAGGGACACATAACGTGGATCCTAAAAGGAAAAGAAAAGTATTGCCAGTTCATCAATCTGTACACAAGTCCACTTGTATGGAGAGAGAGTGGACAATCTTCTCAAATAGACTTTAACTCAAAGTATCCACAAGACACTTCACAGCAATCTGTTGGTCTATGGAGGTATCTGTAGA
Source organism: Lithobates pipiens (assembly GCF_037356315.1). Lineage (NCBI taxonomy): Eukaryota > Metazoa > Chordata > Amphibia > Anura > Ranidae > Lithobates > Lithobates pipiens. Next base: position 18,179,124 of record NW_027507685.1, read on the forward strand.
TGCAACAATCTGAAGATATAAGATGGATACGCTTACCAGAACAGTTGGACCCGCATGCCATACAACAATGGGTCAAAAGAGCTTGTTAATCCCAACGGATTGCACTCCAACTCCTGGGGAGAAAGGGTCTCGGTGTGAAGTCCTCTCAAGAGCATCAGCAGTCCCAAATCGGAACAGGTGAATCCGATGATTACCAGCCAGTAGTTCACATGTTCAGGGTCAAAGGTACCTCAAGGACCCAATGTTTCTCACTTTCAATTCAGGGGTTCGTGCAGGTAATATATAAATAGGAAGAAGAAAAAAGAAAAAGGCTCCGGATGGTGTAGGTAAAAAAAAAACAATAGGTTTTAATAAAAAATGCGTATTATACAAATATAAAAAGTGATCACAAAAACAATTTTTTTTTTAAAATGAACTAGAAACAAAGCAATATGGGGTGCAAGTAATGCTGCCCGACGCGTTTCGACACAAGTGGTCATCAACAGGGGCAAGTAATGCGTCGGACAGCATTACTTGCACCCCATATTGCTTTGTTTCTAGTTCATTTAATAGAAAATTTTTGTTTTTGTGATCACTTTTTATATTTGTATAATACGCATTTTTTATTAAAACCTATTGGGTTTTTTTTTACCTACACCATCCGGAGCCTTTTTCTTTTTTCTTCTTCCTATTTATATATTACCTGCACAAACCCCTGAATTGAAAGTGAGATACATTGGGTCCTTGAGGTACCTTCGACCCTGAACATGTGAACCACTGGCTGGTAATCATCGGATTCACCTGTTCCGATTTGGGACTGCTGATGCTTTTGAGAGGACTTCACACCGAGACCCTTTCTCCCCAGGAGTTGGAGTGCAATCCGTTGGGATTAACAAGCTCTTTTGACCCATTGTCGTATGGCATGCGGGTCCAACTGTTCTGGTAAGCGTATCCATCTTATATCTTCAGATTGTTGCATCTAAAGATACCTCCATAGACCAACAGATTGCTGTGAAGTGTCTTGTGGATACGTTGAGTTAAAGTGTGGTTTGCACTTGCTTGCTAATTAGCCTAAGGCCGCGTACACACGCGCGGACTGTTGGCCCAACTTTGTCCGTCCAACAGTTTGAGCGAACAGTCCGCTCAAACTTAGCATGGACGGACATGGCCACACACGACGGACGAACAGTTTGCTGAAACCGTGCGCGATGACGTGAACGGCACGTACGACGGGACGAAAAATACGACCTCCTATACACTGCAATGCAACCTTCCGACGTGGAAATCCTTTCTGAGCATGCGCGAGACTTAGTTGGCCGAACAAGCCTACACACGAGCGAACAGTCCGCTGAAACCTTGTTTCAGCGGACAGTTTTTCGGAATTTCCGTAAGACCTTGTTCGGCCAACTGTCCGCTGAAACTGTCCGCTGAAGCCCCACACACGAGCGGACTGTCCGCCCAAACACTGTTCAGCGGACAAGGTTGGGCGAACAGTCCGCGCGTGTGTACGCGGCCTAATAGTTTTTTCTTTGTTGAGTATAGGTCACTCACACCTACTCAAAAAAGGTTTAATGTTTGTTTAGCGCTACATTTTATTTTTCACATTTATTTTAACTTTGTATGTTTGAATGTTAGCCGCTATTTTGATTTAAGTAGCGCAGTGTTTTGCTTTTTTCAAGCTAGTATATCCCCCACAACCAGACTATTTAAACAGTACAGTATAATGAAGAATAATTCGTTTTTAGAACAAAAAGAATGGCTCAGACAAATGTTATTGCTCCATAACAAATGATATCAGCACTACTTCCCTTTTCATTGCATTTACAATCCTTCCTCATTGTTGAGTTGATTAGAGCTTTACGAGAAAGCCTGTTATGAGCTTTCCACATATCATTTTATAGCTCTGATAGCAGCTGCCAGGTGACCTCAGTCTGGGAGCATTTAGTTAAGTGGGGATTGTGGTCACCCTTAATATGACTAATCTTTAAACCCAGAACAAAAATAACCCACACCAGTGTATTCATAGAGCCCATCATGTCAAAATGGCACTGATTTGTTTTTAAACTAAGTCTAGGTTTTAAATGCAGGTCAGAGACGGTTGTTTTCTTGCCCCATGTCTGGCAAATAAATGAGTAATAAACACAACTAGCAATAGACATTTACTAGCGGGTGTCATATAATACTGATATAAAAATGACAGCTCTGGGTGACAGGACTCCATTTTATCCTAGAGCTAAAGTTTCTTATTGTCTCTATCTACTGATGATACTCTGAATCTCCAGTTTGACAAAATGCTGGTTGATCCCTTGCTTATCATTCGAAAAGAAAAAGAAGTAGATTTAACATTAAATTTAACATTAACATGAACAAATGGGGTACAGATAGAGAGTTTGAAGTCATTGATTCCCAAATTTATTCAATTAGCACCAACATCCCTTTATATTAAAAATAGAAAAGGGAGTACATCCTCACACCCCACCTAACCAGTATTTTCAACTTTGCAGATGCCTCTTCCTCCTTCCCATCAGAAATGTTGAAAGCACTTGTAATCACCCTGCCCAAACCATCTCTTCCACATAATTTCAGGCCAATATCGTTACTTAATAACGACCTGAAACTATATGCCAAACTGATCGCACTAATGCCGCGTACACACGACCGGACTTTTTGAGGGACTAGGCTTGACGGACTTTCGGCGGAGTTCTGACAGAGTTCTGACGGACTTTCCGAATGATCGGACTTGGCCACACACAATCACACCAAAGTCCGACGGATTCGAACGTGATGACGTACGACCGGACTAGAATAAGGAAGTTCATAGTCAGTAGCCAGTAGCTGCCCTCGCGTCGGTTTTTGTCCGTCGGACTAGCTTACACACGAGCGGATTTCTCTGTAGGAACTGGGTCCAGCGGAGTTCCGGCGGAAAAATTTGAAACATGTTCCATTTCTAAAGTCTGTCGGATTTTTGCAAATCAAAACTCCGCTGCAGCCCACACACGATCGAATGGTCTGCTGGAATCATTCCGTTGGACTTTTGATGTCGAAAATTCCGGTCGTGTGTACGCGGCATGAGGCTGATAAACATACTTCCACAGCTAATACATATGGATCAATCTGGTTTTACAAAAGGACATCAAACCACTGACGCCACTAGGCACATAATTAATATAATCTGCCACGGAAATCTGAAGGGAACGCCTTCTCTGCATCTAGTTTTGGATGCAGAGAAGGCATTCAATCGGATACATTGGGGATATCTTTCCAGGTTATTGAAGAAGTTTGGATTCCAAGGCGCCATATTTTCTGCAATTATGGCATTATATTACAAGCCCTCTGCCCAGGTTTACACTTCGGTGGCACTTTCCACTCCATTTAATATTACAAATTGAACTCGCCAGGGGTGACTACTTTCATCATTAATTTTCAACCTTCTCATGGAACCTCTGGTGAGTTACATACACAACCACCCTCAAATTACAGGACATAGGTTTAACAACTCAGCACACACCATCAGTCTATTTGCTGGCGATGTTATACTCATGATCACAGACGCAGAGACCTCATTAGCCTTGATACATCAAACACTCAAAATATTCAATGGTATATCCTACTACAAAGTAAACAACAAGTCATACAGCCTTGGCATCAATATACCTCCTAAAACTAGGCGCAAAATGGAACAATTATACCTATATACGTGGAACACCACCGGTATAAATTACTTAGGCATCACCATAACACATAAGACTCGTTCAAAGCTAATTTCTCCATAGTCTTAGATAAACTACACCCCAAACTCCAAGATCTAGAAAAAACAGAATTATCCTGGTCCAGTAGACTGGCTTCCTTTAAAATGGTACTGATACCACAAGTTCTATACCTATTTAGGACCATCCCTATCCCAGTGCCTAACATCTTCTTTATTAAAGCCCAATCTATGATCAATAGATTAGTGATGGACGAACTTCCGACGGGACGTTTCGCGAACGCGAAACGCGAACGGACACAAACGTTCGCGAAAACGACCGTTCGCCGCGGGCTCCATTGACTTCAATGGGAGGCGAATTTCGCAAACCTTTAGGTCGAATTTGCGGCCACGGGGTAATTATTAGGGGGTAGCACGTAGTCCCACCACCTGGACAATAGCATAATACATGTATGAGGTGAATTTGGGATCGATAACTACAAGCATTTTTTTTTTATTTGGGAAATTGTTCTGACAATTCAGGACTATGGAGCTAATGAAGGCAATGGAGGAGAGGGAAGGTCAGGGACCAGGGTAGGCAAACAAGAGGGTGCAGGAGATACAGAGCACTGACAGCAGCACCGTAATACAGAGCACTGACATCAGCACCGTGACATACAGCGCTGACAGCAGCTCCGTGACATACAGCGCTGACAGCAGCTCCGTGACATACAGCGCTGACAGCAGCTCCGTGACATACAGCGCTGACAGCAGCTCCGTGACATACAGCGCTGACAGCAGCTCCGTGACATACAGCGCTGACAGCAGCACCGTGACATACAGCGCTGACAGCAGCTCCGTGACATACAGCGCTGACAGCAGCTCCGTGACATACAGCGCTGACAGCAGCTCCGTGACATACAGCACTGACAGCAGCTCCGTGACATACAGCGCTGACAGCAGCTCCGTGACATACAGCGCTGACAGCAGCACCGTGACATACAGCGCTGACAGCAGCTCCGTGACATACAGCGCTGACAGCAGCTCCGTGACATACAGCGCTGACAGCAGCTCCGTGACATACAGCGCTGACAGCAGCTCCGTGACATACAGCGCTGACAGCAGCTCCGTGACATACAGCGCTGACAGCAGCTCCGTGACATACAGCGCTGACAGCAGCTCCGTGACATACAGCGCTGACAGCAGCTCCGTGACATACAGCGCTGACAGCAGCTCCGTGACATACAGCGCTGACAGCAGCTCCGTGACATACAGCGCTGACAGCAGCACCGTAAGCAGCCCCAGGAGGAAGTCAGCACAGCACAGGGATGGTGTGATCCCCTCATAATAAGAACCCCCAGGAGGAAGTCAGCACAGCACAGGGATGGTGGGAGCCCCTCATAATAAGAACACCCAGGAGGAAGTCAGCACAGCACAGGGATGGTGGGAACCCCTCATAATAAGCAGCCCCAGTAGAAATATGACACCGCTCAACCTCTTCAAAGAGGAGGGTAGGGGCATATAGTACGGTGTGCTTTTTTGGGTCAGGGAAGTGAGCCAAATGAATTAAGAAGGTCTGTGTGCTTGATTCCAAAAATTGTTTATAGACATATACATGGTCTACTGATCACATGTGTTGAATTCCTCCGAGATCCATGCCTCATTCATTTTTAGAAATGTGAGGTAGTTAACACTGTGGTGAGCTAGGCGAGTACGCTTATCGGTCACAATCCCCCCTGCTGCGCTGAACGTCCTTTCGGACAGGACACTGGATGAGGGGCAAGCCAACAGTTCGATTGCAAATTGGGCAAGCTCTGGCCAGAGGTCAAGCCTGCCCACCCAGTAGTCTAGGGGTTCATCACTCCTCAGAGCGTCCACATCGGCCGTTAACCCAATGTAGTCGGACACCTGACGGTCTAGGCGTTCCCTGATGCTGGATCCGGATGACACCTGTCGATGGGTCGGCTGAAAGAATGACCTCATATCCGAAGTCACCAACACATCTTCAAACCGGCCTCTTCTTGCAGGCGCTGTTGGATTGGTACCCGCAAATCCTTCTCTGGGAGTGGGAATTGCTCCTCTGCCAGCGCACGCAAAAGCAGAATGCAGCATTTCTCGAAGCAAGGCCTGGAAGTGCTGCATTCTGACAGCCCTCTGCGACGGCGGTAACATTTCCGCCATTTTGTGTTTGTACCGGGGGTCTAAGTACGTTGCCACCCAGTACTGGTCCTTGACCCTCATGCTTTTTATACGGGGGTCCCTATTAAAACACTGGAGCATGAAGGCCCCCATTTGCACTAAAGTGGAAGCGGTGTGGTGGCCTGGCTCCTGCTCATCATCCAGGATAATGTCGTCCTCTTCATTCTCCTCTCCCCATCCTCGCACAACAGGGATCCCAGAAAGGTTTAAAGCATGCTCTTCTTGCTCCTGCTCATCCGCCCCGGCACCATCCTCCTCTGACTCCTCATCAGACTCCTGTTGTTGACTTGTCTCAGATAGAGTAGCCCCCCCTGGGAATTCATCCAGCATTGCGACTTCCTCATCTTCCCGCTCCTGCTCCTCCACAGCCTGATCAATGACACGACGCAATGCACGCTCCAGAAAGAAGGCATAAGGTACCATGTCACTGATGGCGCCATGGCTGCGACTGACCAGTTTGGTGATCTCCTCAAATGGCCGCAGAAGTCTGCATGTGTCGCGCATGAGCAGCCACTGGCGCGGTGAAAAAAAACCCAGCTCCCCAGAACCGTTTCTTTCGCAGAGTTCATACAGGTAGACGTTAACTGCACGTTTCTGCTGGAGCAGCCTATCAAGCATATAGAAGGTTGAGTTCCATCGCGTCGGGCAATCGCAAATAAGACGTCTGACCGGCAGATGGTGTCGCCGCTGAATGTCAGCAAGGCGAGCCATGGCCGTGTAAGATCTTCTGAAATGGGCCGAGATTTTCCTTGCCTGCCGCAAGATGTCCTGGACCCCAGGGTATTTGACAAGGAATCGCTGCACGACCAAGTTTAAGACGTGTGCCATGCACGGCACGTGCGTGATTTTGCCCTGTTTCAATGCGCTAAGCAGATTGGCACCGTTGTCACACACCACTTTACCAACTGTCAAATTGAGCGGTGTTAGCCACTCATCTGCCTGTGAACGCAAAGCTGAAAGGAGTGCCGGGCCAGTGTGGCTCTTTGCTTCCAGGCACAACAGACGCAGCACGGCATGGCAACGTCTCACCTGGCATGTGGAATAGGTTCTGGGGAGCTTGGGCGGTGCAGTGGAAGAGACGCTAGCAGCGGAAAAGGAGGAGGCAGCTGAGGAGGAGAGGGAGGAGGATGGAGTAGGAGGAGGAGAAGAAGAGTCAGGCCTGCATGCAATCCGTGGCGGTAAAACCAAATCTACACGGGTGCCACGGGTTACATGCTTGACGGCCGTCAGAAGGTTCACCCAGTGGGCAGTAAAACTGATATACCTTCCCTGCCCGTGTTTGCTAGACCACGTGTCTGTGGTCAGATGTATCTTGGCACCGACACTGTGTGCCAGAGATACATTCACTTGCCGCTGAACATGGCCATATAGCTCTGGGATGCCCTTCTCTGAGAAATACTTCCTTCCTGGGACCTTCCATTGTGGTGTTCCAATGGCCACAAATTTGCGAAAGGCCTCCGAGTCCACCAGTTTATATGGCAGTAGTTGGCGGGCTATGAGTTCTGACAAGCCAGCCGCCAACCGTTGGGCAAGAGGGTTATCCGGCGTCATCATTTTTTTACGCTCAAACATTAGGCCCACGGAAGCCTGCCTTTTTGCAGAAAAATGTGAGCTTGGCGTGATGGAAGGTGGAGTGGAGGACAATTGTGAGGAGAGAGGAGAAGGAGAAGTAGAAGACGAGGCTGGACGGTGAGAGCCTGCAGTGTGGCTTTGTGTGTTCCGTTGCTCCCACTGGGCTCGGTGATGGCTGCTCATGTGCCTTCTTAAGGCGGTCGTCCCTAGGTGAGTATTGGGCTTACCGCGACTAACGCGTTGACTGCAAAGATTGCAGATGGCAACGCTATTGTCAGCAGCGGACACGTTAAAAAAAGCCCACACTGCGGAGCCATGTGCCGGTGTCCTGGGAGCGCCAGATGTGACCGTACATGGTCGATGACTCGCTCCTGATACATTTGCAGTCTGCTTTGTCCCTGCTGTGCAATGTAAGTCATTGCTGCTTCTCCTCCCTATCTGCTGGTCCATATCTCCCTCTGAACTCCCCTCCTCTTCCTCTCTTGTGGGCACCCACGTGACATCACTAGACACGTCATCATCAACGTCACCTTCCCCACCGCTATAAGTAGAGTAGGCAGCAACACCGGGGACCAACCTCCTCCTTGGGCTGATCTGGGTACTGGCGTCAGACTGCTGAGTAGCGCTTGTTGCTACCTCCTCTTCCTGATCCAATACCAAGAGTGGCTGCGCATCAGAAATGTCCTCTTGATATGGATCGGAAAATAATTCCAGTGACTCAAGCGGAAGGTATGTGGTGGTGGTGGTGGTGGTCGTGTTGTTGGTGGTAGTGTCTTTGGGGGTGCACATAGCAGAGAGTGAAGAAGAGGGTGCAGATCGAGAGGATGAGGAGGGTGCAGAAGAGTAAGGCTGAGCGAGCCACTCAACCAAGTCTGGTGCATCCTTTAAAGTAATTGAACGCACCTTCTGCAACTTCCCACTTTGGCTCAAGCCTGTTGCTCCTGCCCTACCCCTACCACCCCTGCGGAAGGGCCTGCCTCTTCCTCTGCATGTCATTTTTTAAATGACCCTGTGACAAAACTCTTAGTCCCTATACCGCTGAAGGACTGCTGCAGTATAGGTGAGCGGTCAGCAGTGGTGCACGTCAACCCTATCTATTGTGGACCGATAGCGGTCCTTACAGAACAGCAGACTGTACCGCACTCAAGCCTATGTACCGTAGCACCCTATACCAAGTTACCAGTCCTTATAAGAACTTTTGTGGACCAAGCAGGTTGTGTATTAGTGTTTAGCAGACTGTACGTCAGTCCCTATACCGCTGAAGGACTGCTGCAGTATAGGGCAGCGGTCAGCAGTGGTGCACGTCAACCCTATCTATTGTGGACCGATAGCGGTCCTTACAGAACAGCAGACTGTACCGCACTCAAGCCTATGTACCGTAGCACCCTATACCAAGTTACCAGTCCTTATAAGAACTTTTGTGGACCAAGCAGGTTGTGTATTAGTGTTTAGCAGACTGTACGTCAGTCCCTATACCGCTGAAGGACTGCTGCAGTATAGGGCAGCGGTCAGCAGTGGTGCACGTCAACCCTATCTATTGTGGACCGATAGCGGTCCTTACAGAACAGCAGACTGTACCGCACTCAAGCCTATGTACCGTAGCACCCTATACCAAGTTACCAGTCCTTATAAGAACTTTTGTGGAACAAGCAGGTTGTGTGTTAGTGATTAGCAGACTGTACGTCAGTCCCTATACCGCTGAAGGACTGCTGCAGTATAGGTGAGCGGTCAGCAGTGGTGCACGTCAACCCTATCTATTGTGGACCGATAGCGGTCCTTACAGAACAGCAGACTGTACCGCACTCAAGCCTATGTACCGTAGCACCCTATACCAAGTTACCAGTCCTTATAAGAACTTTTGTGGACCAAGCAGGTTGTGTATTAGTGTTTAGCAGACTGTACGTCAGTCCCTATACCGCTGAAGGACTGCTGCAGTATAGGGCAGCGGTCAGCAGTGGTGCACGTCAACCCTATCTATTGTGGACCGATAGCGGTCCTTACAGAACAGCAGACTGTACCGCACTCAAGCCTATGTACCGTAGCACCCTATACCAAGTTACCAGTCCTTATAAGAACTTTTGTGGACCAAGCAGGTTGTGTGTTAGTGTTTAGCAGACTGTACGTCAGTCCCTATACCGCTGAAGGACTGCTGCAGTATAGGGCAGCGGTCAGCAGTGGTGCACGTCAACCCTATCTATTGTGGACCGATAGCGGTCCTTACAGAACAGCAGACTGTACCGCACTCAAGCCTATGTACCGTAGCACCCTATACCAAGTTACCAGTCCTTATAAGAACTTTTGTGGACCAAGCAGGTTGTGTATTAGTGTTTAGCAGACTGTACGTCAGTCCCTATACCGCTGAAGGACTGCTGCAGTATAGGGCAGCGGTCAGCAGTGGTGCACGTCAACCCTATCTATTGTGGACCGATAGCGGTCCTTACAGAACAGCAGACTGTACCGCACTCAAGCCTATGTACCGTAGCACCCTATACCAAGTTACCAGTCCTTATAAGAACTTTTGTGGAACAAGCAGGTTGTGTGTTAGTGATTAGCAGACTGTACGTCAGTCCCTATACCAATGAAGGACTGCTGCAGTATAGGGCAGCGGTCAGCAGTAGTGCACGGCAACCCTATGTATTGTGGACCGATAGCGGTCCTTACAGAACAGCAGACTGTAACGCACTCAGGCCTATGTACCGTAGCACCCTATACCAAGTTACCAGTCCTTATAAGAACTTTTGTGGACCAAGCAGGTTGTGTGTTAGTGATTAGCAGACTGTACGTCAGTCCCTATACCAATGAAGGACTGCTGCAGTATAGGGCAGCGGTCAGCAGTAGTGCACGGCAACCCTATGTATTGTGGACCGATAGCGGTCCTTACAGAACAGCAGACTGTACTGCACTCAGGCCTATGTACCGTAGCACCCTATACCAAGTTACCAGTCCTTATAAAAACTTTTGTGGACCAAGCAGGTTGTGTGTTAGTGTTTAGCAGACTGTGCGTCAGTCCCTATACCGCTGAAGGACTGCTGCAGTATAGGGCAGCGGTCAGCAGTAGTGCACGGCAACCCTATGTATTGTGGACCGATAGCGGTCCTTACAGAACAGCAGACTGTAACGCACTCAGGCCTATGTACCGTAGCACCCTATACCAAGTTACCAGTCCTTATAAGAACTTTTGTGGACCAAGCAGGTTGTGTGTTAGTGATTAGCAGACTGTACGTCAGTCCCTATACCAATGAAGGACTGCTGCAGTATAGGGCAGCGGTCAGCAGTAGTGCACGGCAACCCTATGTATTGTGGACCGATAGCGGTCCTTACAGAACAGCAGACTGTACTGCACTCAGGCCTATGTACCGTAGCACCCTATACCAAGTTACCAGTCCTTATAAGAACTTTTGTGGACCAAGCAGGTTGTGTGTTAGTGATTAGCAGACTGTACGTCAGTCCCTATACCAATGAAGGACTGCTGCAGTATAGGGCAGCGGTCAGCAGTAGTGCACGGCAACCCTATGTATTGTGGACCGATAGCGGTCCTTACAGAACAGCAGACTGTACTGCACTCAGGCCTATGTACCGTAGCACCCTATACCAAGTTACCAGTCCTTATAAGAACTTTTGTGGACCAAGCAGGTTGTGTATTAGTGTTTAGCAGACTGTGCGTCAGTCCCTATACCGCTGAAGGACTGCTGCAGTATAGGGCAGCGGTCAGCAGTAGTGCACGGCAACCCTATGTATTGTGGACCGATAGCGGTCCTTACAGAACAGCAGACTGTACCGCACCCAAGCCTATGTACCGTAGCACCCTAGACAGACCAAGTTACCAGTCCTGATAAAGAGCTTTGTGGAACAAGTGAGTTGTGAATGATTAGCAGACTGCAGCAGAAGGGCAGCAGTCAAGTATAATATTCTTTCTATATTTGGAAGAAAGAATATTATACGTGTACAAGCCTATTACCGTACCACTGATACCAGTCCTGAAAAGAACCTTTGTGGAACTAATAGTAACAGCAAGTCTTTAAAATTATCCTCACTGCCTGACACACTGCTTCCTGCCTGTCCCTATACAAATTGGCAAAAAAGAGTAGGCTGGAACGATTAGCTGGAACAGCTCTTTTGTGGACCTGATAGTAACAGCTAATGATGATGATGATGATGATGATGATGAAGAAAGACTAATCTGGCTGAGCTGTCCCTAAAATAGCAGCATACAGCGCTCTGTCCCTTTATCTAAACTGACAAAAGAAACTCAGGCTGCTGACCTAACACCTATACCAGTCCTGAAAAGAACTTTTGTGTACCAAATAGCTAGCGTTTTCTCTGTCCCTACTCCACACAGGATCCTTTCCCTACAGTGACAGAAGAAAGAATGTAAAATGGCCACCGGATCGGGTGTATTTATAGGTTAGGGGGAATGTCCAAGTGTCCATGAGCTGTCATGTCTCAATTGGTTGTCCTGTAACACATGATAAACGTGTCACGAAAGGTTAAAGTTCTTGTATACATTAAACACGTAAGTCCGCCGGGGCGAACGACGGAAAAAGGCGTTCGAACCCGCGGACGGCGAAAGTCGGAAATTCGCCGCGAAACGACCGCCGGGCGAACCGTTCGGCCATCACTACAATAGATATCTTTGACAAGGAAAGAGGGCGAGGTGTACATTCTTCAAACTAATCAATACTAGGAAGGTGGGAGGAGTGGGCTTAGTAGTACTTAAAGACTACTACATTGCCTCAAAATTGTCGCAAATTAAAACATGGTTCCTCCAAAGCCCTAATACCAGATGGAAAGAATTGGAATATATACAGTACAACTTAAATGTGGCAATCTTTATCACTTTTTTCTTACTAGTCAACAATACACCCCTAGATACGCATCGCTTTCTCCCACTATCACAGCATCACTTTATGCCTGGAGAGCTTTGTTAAATGCTCCATCTCAGGACTCCATTACCTCCACGCTATCAATGCCTACCTATAGCTTGACACACATCATACCTGACTTAAACGTCTCAAGCTGGGTGGAAAAATGGATAGAAAAAAATTGAAGATATGATGAAAGGTTCAACTCCAAAAACCTTCAGGTCCTTACAAATAGAATACAACCTAGCTAACTCAGAATATTACACATACCTTGGAATTACACATCTACTACACTTCACCTTGAAAACAAATGAACTGCCAGGTAGCATGCTCGGATAAGGGTCTGGTATGGATTTTTGGGGGACCCCCGCGCCATTTTGTTTTTTCAAATTTTGCCAAAGGGTGCCCCTTAAAATCTATACCCGACCTGAAGGGCCTGGTATGGATTTTGGGGGGGGGACCCCCATGCCATTTTTTTTATTTATGGCATGGGGTTCCCCTTAAAATCCACACCAGACCTGAAGGACCTGATATGAATTTTGGGGAGGATCCCCACTCCATTTTATTTTTAAATGTTGGCGCGGAGTTCCCCTTAAAGACTTCATTACACCGTGTTATATATACTACACTGCCTGCACTGGCTGAATGTAGAGTCTATACTGACTATCTAGTCTACACTAAATGCAGAGTGTATATATAGATATAGATATATATTATACTAGACTGTATAGGTATAGATATATATATATATATATATATATATATATATATATATATATAGGCAGCCTGCCTTTGGCCAATTATGGCTCTTGCAGCAGAGCACGCAGTGATTGCATTGCGATCTTGCAGTGCATTACGGGACATTCCGCGGTGCTTGAATTTGCCGCGAATGTCCCATATGTTCAGTTGGTTTGTGAGCAAATGAACACCTGATGTTCAAATTGAAGTTACGTTCGACTCGAACCGCAGGCTCATCCCTAGTCAGCAGGCCCTAGAAAGATCTGCCATTTTATTATTAGACCGAAGCAGCCAGCCACATGCAGCCTTGGTATTTTCATGTTGGTGTTTCTTTGCATTTTAAGTTTGTTTTTCATTAGAAATTAGAACACTTTTTTCTTGTTGAAGTGTTCCACATGACCAAAGCAGCACCAACCTGCCCTAGGCAGCCATGGAAAAGCAATACAACTTCCAGGAGTGATGCCTTCAAGATGAGTCAGAGGCTGCTGCTTGTTCTGCTCACCAAGCGCACAGTGCAGTGCACACCAAGGGAATAAACATCACGTGATCAGAACCTATAAAGAAATAAAGTATTTGGAAGTAGATTATTACTCCATTCTACACACAGTAGCTTATACTTCTATTTTAGATTATCACACATGTCAAGTGTTGACTATGGCTTTAATGGTACATTAAAGTGATTGTAAAGTTTCCTTTTTGTATTTTGTTTAAAACAACAAACATTTTATACTTATCTGCCCTGTGTAGTGGTTTTGCACATAGCAGCCCAGATCCTCCTTATCTCGGGTCCTTCTTTGGCACTCGTGGCCCCTCCCTCCTGCTGAGTGCTCCCACAGCAAGCAGTTTGCTAAGGGGCCCTCGAGTCAAGCCGGAGGTTCCTGTGTCCATTCAGACATGGAGCTGCGTCCTGGCCCCGCCCCCTCTCTCTCTTTATTGACTTTGATTGACAGGAGGGAACAATGGCACTTCGCTGCTGTCTCAGCCAATGAGGATGGAGAGTCCCAAACAGCTGAGTCTCTAATGCAATATCGCTGGATCAAGATGGGATCAGGTAAGTATTAGGATGCATTAAGATAAAAAAACCTTTTGCCTTTAGGCCCACTTTAAGGATTTTTTTTAAAAGCCCAAAAATATTACTATGAACCAGCTCTCTTATTAACTTACCTTAAAATAATCCTAAAGGGAAACCTTGGTGGAGATGGTTCTAAACATGTAGGGAACTCTATCCAATTCAAAATGATAGGGACACTGTCACATTGCCCATGTAGGATAATGTGATATTGGGGTTGATTTACTAAAACAGGAGAGTGCAAAATCTGGGACAGTTGTGCATGGTAGCAAATCAGCTTCTAACTGCAACTTGTTCAATTAAGCTTTGACAAAAAAAAAAAAAAAAAAAAAAAAAAAACAGGGGTTCCAAGGTTGTCATAATGGAACAAAGAGGAAAGACTAACGTAAAATATAGGTTTCCTTTAAGTAGACTGCTATGTAGTCCCTATACAAAAAGAGAGTATTGCTGCCATCTTGTGGTGAATTGCAGCATGTCTCTGTCATGATTCAAAATTACCAAGGAACTTTTATCTATTATGTGGCAGAACTAGGAGACAAAGCAAATATGCACATAATTAAAAAAAATGTTAGCCCAATGCCTGTTGCTTGCTTTAAACAAAAGTTATGTACATTCAATGAGCAAACAAAATCCAAAAACATAAACTGTCTTTTAAAATCTGAATTCAATGCAAATCACAAAAAAACAACACAATTTAATCCAATTATATATTCTTCAAACTACAGTGATTGATTATCATTTTAGTGGGTTCAGTAACTGCCTGAGATTTAAGACTCCAAGCAGGGCTGAATCTAGACTGTCTGATGTGGGGGTGCAGTAGAAAATGTCAGCTGGGCAGAGGGATAAGGGGTCTGCAGGGCTGTGTACAAAAACAGGATTCAGTAGGGCAGTGTATTAGGGGTCAGTAGGGCAAAGGATAGGGTCAGCAGTTTGTAGGGCAGTATATAGGGGGTCAGCATAGCAGAGGACAAGGAGCATCAGAGCAGTTTGTATTGGGCCAGCAGGGCAGAGGACAAGGGGGAGCAGGGCAGTGTATAGTGGGTTAGCAGTGCAGAAGTCAAGAAGCAGCAGGGCATTGTGTAATGGGTCAGCAGGGCATAGGACAGAGAGAAGCAGGGCAGTGTGTAGTGGGTAAGCAGGGCAGTGTGTAGTGGGTCAGCAGGGCATAGGACAGAGAGAAGCAGGGCAGGGTGTAGTGGGTCAGCAGGGCAGGAGACAAGGGTCAGCAGGGCAATGTGTAGTGGGTCAGCAGGGCAGAAGATGGGGGGGTCAACAGAGCGGAGGACAGGGGTAAGTATGGCAGTGTACAGGGGGTCAGCAGGGCACAGGACAAATAACATTAATGACTGCAGCTGGCCAGTGGGGGGGGGGGGAGGGGGAGGCTTAAAGGGGGATTGCACAGAATTTGTGCCTGCTGGATACAATGCACACATATACCAAAGTCCTTGTACCTGCAAAATACTAATAGGTGGCCATACATGGATTGAAATTCATCTGGTTCAGCAGGGACCAGCTGAGTTTTAATCCATGTATGGGCAGACTGGTTGTACAGAAGTTGATCTACTGACCGACTGTAAATGCATCTAAAGCTGGTTGCATGATCAGTGAATTCTGGCAGCATGGAATTCTTTCCACTGTCAAAACACAATACCTCTTTGGGGGTGTTTTTTCATCTACATTGAATTTTGTGAATGGGAGTCTAATGTCTAAAGTCTAATGAGTAAGTAAAAAACAAATCAACATATGGAGTGCAGTGGTCAGGATGAGCACCACATCATAGTCCCATCTTATAACTGTGTTCCCAGAGTGCTGCCACCTTACATCAGAGTCTGGCAGAGTCCCCCCTTACATCAGAGTCTGGCAGAATTCCCCCTTACATCAGAGTCTGGCAGAATTCCCCCTTACATCAGAGTCTGGCAGAGTCCTCCCTTACATCAGAGTCTGACAGAGTCCCCCCTTACACCAGGGTCTTGCAGAGACCCCCTATATATCAAAGTCTGGCAGAATTCCCTCTTACATCAGAGTCCGTCAGAGTCCCCCCTTACATCAGAGTCCATCAGCATCCCCCTTACATCAGAGTCTGACAGAGTCTCCCCTTACATCAAAGTTCAGCAGAGTGCCCCTTATATGAGAGTCTGGCAGAGTAACCCCTTACACATACCTTCACCAATGGTGTCAATTAGGGCCGGTTCGCACTATTTCTATGGAAGACATTGCATGTAATTTGCAGCGCCACTGCTATTCACATTACATGCGATGTCTGTGCGGTGCGATGTCAGCCATACAGATAGTATTGCTGATATTGCACCGCATTCGGTGCAAACACGCACAGGACCCTTTTTTCTGTTCGGACCAGAATCGGATCGCATGTGTATTCACACATATGTGATCCGATTCATGTCCAAACTGTCAGCTCGCAGTGCGATATGCAAGCTTAAATGGGGGTGTCGTTAACATATAATGACACTCCCCAGCAGTTCACATATGGCAGTAAGAACTGCCGTGCGTGTCGGGTGCATACGGGAACCAGCAGTTGATTTGCAGGGTTTTCGCATCGCAATAGTGTGAACCGGCCCTTAATGAAGCATCAACTTATGCCATAAGGAGTGTGAATATAACTCATGCCTTATAGGTGCCATGATGTCCACCTGGACCTTCCCCACTGCCCGATCTGAGGCTGAGCCCGGCAGTTCTCTAATTGGCTGACAAGGGAATTTTTTATGGCCTCTTTTCTTCTGTCCATGAACATTTACAGGCAGGAGAAAAGTGCCTGTTTTATACAAACTGTCTGTAAATTTACAAATGATGGGCAACACAGGGCTGGGGTGTTCACATGCTGCCACTATGATGCTTTGTTTCCTGGCAATGGCAGGAATTATACCCCCTTTTGTTTTCTGTGGGCACAACTCCTGCTGAGTCTGACCCATTCAAGTCAATGGGACTGCTCCGCAAGCACTCCACAACTACATGCAATGCAGAAGGTTGCGCTAGTGTGGGGTTCTAGAAATTGAAGCAGGTGGTGAGGACGTGATACAACACCTCCTCACTACCTTCCAAATTCTCTCTGAAGAGTGTTCAGTGCTGGCTGGGCCCTGTGAGAATGTCCCCAGGCACTCAGCCAGTAGCTGCAGACAGCTTCTAATGATACATAACCTTCGTAGGCTGCTTGGAGGGTTGCACCTGAAATCTGGGGTGACACAGCCCACCCCAGCATCTCCCTAGATCAGGCCATGACTCCAAGAGGAACATTCTCACTAGGGTTGCACCAATACCATTTTTTTCTGTGAGTACGAGTACTGATTCTTTGCGGTGCGATTTGTGTCAATACAAAAAAATGCTGCAACTCACACTGCAAAGGTTCACATGTGATTTGGAAAGGAATGCAGTAAATTCCTGTCTGAATCACATGCGATTTTCCCCAATGCTCCCATGTGTATGTGTATGAAGAGAAGGTACAAGTGCTATCTAGTGGGCAGTTTATTAAAAATGTTAGAACTCACAGTAGATATCTGACCATATGCTGTAACAGTGGGAATGTTTAATCCAAAGGCCATGGGTGGATGGAAATCTTTAACAAGGTAGGAGAGGCAGGGCTTTTTAGGTGCTTACTACAAGGGTAGCACAGGATATTTTTTTAAAATAGATAATATTTATTTAATCAAACATAATTGGTTAAAAATATGTGTAAAGCCACGTGTTGTCATTCCTCTAATGCAAGAACATTGTCTTTTACCACGCTTGTATTTCCGACAAGTTTCGCCGTTTCAGCTTCTTCAAAGAAAAATCGTGATGGACTTACTAATGAAATAAACAAAAAGACTCAAAATCAAACATTGTGAACAGGGGAGGACTGACAACTGATGGGGCCCCCGGGCAATAGAAGATCATGGGGCCCCCTGCACCCCAAGCCACACCTGCACAGGGGGACATGGGGGGGAGCACACAGGGAGACACGGGGGGGGGCGGAGCACACAGGGGGACACTGTGGTGGGGAGCACACAGGGGGACGCTGTGGGGGGAGCACACAGGGGGACGCTGTGGGGGGGAGCACACAGGGGGGCGCTGTGGGGGGGAGCACACAGGGGGACACTGTGGGGGGAGGGGAGCACACAGGGGGGACAGTGTGGGGGAGAGAATATGGGGGGCAGTGTGGGGGGACAGCATATAGGGGGGACAGTGTGGGGGAGAGCATACAGGGGGGATAGTGTGGGGGGACAGTGTGGGGGAGAGTATACAAGTGGGACAGTGTGGGGGGAGAGTATACAGGGGGACAGTGTAAGGGGGGAGTATACAGGGGGACAGTGTGGGGGGAGAGTATACAGGGGGGACAGTGTGGGGGTAGAGTATACAGGGGGGACAGTGTGGGGGGGAGTGTATATAGGGGGACAGTGTGGGGGGAGAATATACAAGGGAACAGTGTGGGGGGAGAATATACAGGGGGGGCAGTGTGGGGGGTAGAATATACAGGGGGACAGTGTGGGGGGGAGAGTATACAATGGGGAAGGTGTGGGGGGGAGATTATACAAGGGGGAAGGTGTGGGGGAGAGTATACAGGGGGATGGTGTGTGGGGACAGTATACAGGGGGGAAGGTGTGGGGGAGAGTATACAGGGGGGACGGTGTGGGGGGAGAGTATACAGGGGGGACAGTGTGGGGGGAGAATATACAGGGGGGACAGTGTGGGGGGAGAATATACAGGGGGGACAGTGTGGAGGGGGGGGAATATACAGGGGGACAGTGTGGGGGGAGAGTATACAATGGGAAAGGTGTGGGGGGAGTATACAGGGGGAAGGTGTGGGGGGAGAGTATACAGGCGGAAGGTATGGGGGGGAGAGTATACAGGGGGGAAGGTGTGGGGGGGGAGAGTATACAGGGGGATGGTGTGGGGGGGAGAGTATACAGGGGGCGGTGTGGGGGGGAGAGTATACAGGGGGCGGTGTGGGGGGGAGAGTATACAGGGGGGAAGGTGTGGGGCCCCGTGCAAGCCTTGCACTGTATCACCTAGGAGTCTAGGACGGATGAGAGGAGGGGAGGGGCTGGCGCCGAGCAACGCGCCGTTAGCGGTATTATTACAGGCATCGGGTGAGTGAGGCACGTTGCTCCCGCCGGCCCCTCCTCTCCTCTCGTCTGTCCTAGAATCCTAGGTGATACAGCGCAAGCCCTTTAAAGATTTATAAATAATACATTATAAACAGCAGAAGACAAACAATATTTTCAGATTGAAGAATAAACACATATTACTCACTAAGCTGCTTTTATAAAGTATAACTATTGCAAGGGTTTATGTCAGACTTCCACTATATTCTTTTCTTTCCGACCAGAGAATACCAGCAGATGTCACCCTTGCAATAGTATTGTAGCTCTTCAAGGGGTTTGTTTGCAATTTTCAGTGTTTAGTAATTCTCCGCTTAAAGTGCATTTTAACCCCAAAACAAGAATGTATTATCGTATTGAATTCTTAGCTGCGGTGGCTGCATTCATTTTCTTTTTGAGGCTTTTTTCCTTTATTTTTACCTGGTGATCCTGTCAGTAAGTCTATTATTTTTCAACTTCCTTTACCAGACCAAACTGTCTACCAAAAGTGGCAAATTATGTGATACTGACAGGGATACTTACAATGGTTAGCTTTTATTTATTTATGTAAACTTTTATCCCAAAAGGAAAAAATGTTTTGTAACTGTTTAAAATGTGATACCTGAAGTAATGATGTAATAAGTTAGTCATTTATGTAATGTTCATCTAAATTTACTGTTCCAACCAACAGTACCCTCTCCATAGCTTGACAATACTGCTGTCCTAGGGTAGTTATGTTTCCCTTTTATAGATCTGCTGGAGCAGTGGCGTAGCATGGGTTGTCGGTGCCCATGCTAAGGCAAGAAATTTACATCCCCTAACCCCGCAGACTTTTAGCACTCCCTGAGTCCTTCCACTAGTACAGTAGTACTGACCAACCTGATTCCTACATTGACCTACCTGACCACTATACTAACATACCTGATTACTACACTGACCTATCTGATTCCTAACTGTTTGGTTGCTGAACTTTGCTAGAGTTACTGCACAAAATTACCGCTTACCCATTAGTTGCTAGAGGTTACTGCACATCATTACTACCAACTGATTGGTTGCTAGAGGTTACTGCAAATTATTATTGCTCACTGATTGCATGGTAGATATTACAGAAGATCATTACTGTTCACTGATTGGTTCCTGAAGGTTACAGCACATCATTACAACTCACTGGTTGCTAGAGGTTACTGCACATTATTAATGCTCCCTAATTGGTTGCTAGAGGTTACAGCACATCATTACAACCCACTGTTTGATTGCTTAAGGTTACAGCACATCATCTCACTGCTTGCACACAACAGACTGCAGAGGTGAGGGGACCCACCAATAGACAAAAAATTCTACAATGAATTATTTTCAATGAGGGTTGAGAGGTGCGCTGTGTATGAAGTGCAAGATTGAGGGGCGCACTTAGTGTGGAATGCAGGGCTCAGAGGTGTGCTGTGTATGGATTGCAGAGTTGAGAGGTGTGCTGTGTATGGAGTGCAGGGTTGAGGGGGTGTTCTGTGTACGAAGTGCAGGGTTGAGGGAGTGTGCTGTGTGTGGCATGCAGGGTTGAGGGGATGTGCGCTTTGTATGGCAAGCAGGGTTGAGGGGGGTGTGCTGTGTATGGCCTGCAGGGTTAAGGGGGTGCGCTGTGTGCAATGTGCAGGGTTGAGGGGGTGCGCTATGTGTAGTGTGCAGGGTTGAGGGGGTGCGCTATGTGCAGCGTGCAGGGTTAGGGAGGGTACTGTGTACCAGTACAGAGTTGAGGGTTACATCTGAGTACATCTCCCTACCAATACAAAGCTCTCTTCCCCACAGTTTCCAGGGTTGAGGGGGTGCGCTGTGTGCGGTGTGCAGGGTTGAGGGGGTGCACTGTGTGCAGGGTTGAGGGGAGCGCGCTGTGTATGGGGTGCAGTTTTGAGGGGGGCGCTGTGTGCAGGGTTGAGGGGAGTGCGCTGTGTATGGGGTGCAGTTTTGAGGGGGGCGCTGTGTACCAGTACAATTGAATGGAGGGGTTACATCTGTGTACATCTCCATTCCAAAAAACAAATCTCTATTCCACACAGAATACAGTTCAGAGCTAGAGTAAAGCCCCATACACACTATCAGTTTTTCTGCTGAGTTTTTCCTTCAGATTTACCAAAACCATATAATATGAGGTTAAACCTTAGGAGTTTCAATTTGTATGGCCCTTACACTACATGGTTTTGGTAAACCTGAAGGAAAAACTCAGCAGAAAAACGCATAGTGTGTATGGGGCTTTATGGCTGGGTTCACACTGCTGCGGCTACGAGAACCGGATGTGATTCGCACCGCACTGCAACGCAAATCACATCCGATCTCTGTAGCGATGCGAGTTCAGCCATACAGATAGTATGGCTGAATTTGCGTCGCACCCGCCCCAAACTCGCACAGGACCCTTTTTTTGGTCCGCAGCAGAATCGGATCGCATGGGTGTTCACACCATGCGATCCGATTCCTGTCTGAGTTTGCAGATCGCACTGCGATATGCGAACTGATCTGGGGGTGTCATTAACATTTCACTGACACTCCCAGCAGTTCCCATAGGGCAGTGTGAACTGCCGCCGGGAGGCATGCGATGCGGGAACTCGCCGCGGATTCGCGGCGTTCCCGCATCGCTGCAGTGTGAACCCAGCCTATAAGTGATGGTTAGAACCCATCAGTTTTGATTTTGCCATAAAGCTAGGGAGATTAACATTCACACCATGTTTCTTAGCTAAAACAGAAAGAGAGCAGAAATCTCTCCAAAGTGAGGGAATCCCTGGTTGTCACCAAGGTCGCCAGAACGTGTGTCCTCATTGGACGATTTCCCCTCTTTTTATGCTCTGGTGACAACCGAAAATTTGGGATTTTCTTTCACTTTTACTCTCAGTGATAATAGTAAACCAGACAAATAAAGTGGGTGAATCTCCCCAATGGGGCACATACATAAATAAAACCCTTCCTATACGACTTTGGGGGCGACTTGCATTGACCTCTATAGAGAAGTTGTTTTGCAAGTCGCCGCAGCGGTCATGTCCAGGTCGCCTGAGGCAGTCGCGCTGCAAGTCATGCTGCCTCAGTATGAACCGACACTTACTGTCAGCCTCTCAATGGTTTGTACAGGCGAAGCATCCGTCCGTGTTCGTATGCACCTGTCATTCCAAATACAAGAATCTGCAGATTCTTGCAGCTAGAATTTGGTGTATATGCAGCTAATCAACCAAGTAAGGCCAAACACTGCAAAACAGCTGACTGGTTTCTTGTGCTGCTCTCTCAGTCTGAGCTCTGCTGTATAAGGGAACTCAAGAGGCGAATACCAAGCTAAAGACAGGTACTAACACTAATTTTAATAACAAATTACATTTCCTAAAGTATTAAAGAAATCATAGCAGTGTTAATTAATGCATTTTATATCTGCATAAAGTTAAACTTCTAATGTAATCCTGTACATAGTATTAGACCTAGTCTACTGAAACTGAAGAAAATCATGAAAAAGGTCTTGCATAGAGAACATACACTCACCAGCCACTTTATTAGGTACACCTGTTTAATTGCTTGGTAACACAAATTGCTAATCAGCCAATCATGGCAGCCACGCATTTAGGGATCTAGACCACGATTTGCCGCAGTTCAAACCAAGTATCAGAATGGGGAAGAAAGGAGATTTAAGTGACTTTGAAAAAGAGAAAACATCCAGTGAGCAGCAGTTGTGGACGAAAATGCCTTGCTGATGTCAGAGATCAGAGGAGAATGGGCAGACTTGTTTGAGATGATAGAAAGGCAACAGTAACTCAAATAACCACTCATTACAACCAAGGTATGCAGAATAATAAAACAAATATTAATAACTGTGCTCCACAAATATTCAAACTGACTTCAAACAAAAAAAAAAATACATTAATAATGTGTATACAGTATGTGAATACAGTGTCCATAAACTGCCACCAGGTGTCTCCAACCAAATGTGAAAAGTTGTGAACAACAGCAGTGTCTTCTTATAGATAACCACACCAAAGTTCAGTGTCTTCTTTCACCAACATATAACAACTTTCCTGCTCCTCTCCTTGACCAAACAGCGGCTTCTCTCCCCCCTCTCCAGTCATCTCTATCTCTCCTGCTGTATCTTTCACTCTGTGTCTATGGGAGATCACCACCTCCGCCCAGGAGCTTTGTCTTTGCCCTTGTACACACGGTCGGAGATTCAGACGGAATGTGTCCGATCGGAGCGTTTTGTCGGATATTCCGACTGTGTGTGGTCTGCATCGGACTGTTTCCGTCGGAATATCCATCGGACCAAATTTTCCAACTTGCCGGAAATATTTTCCGTCAAAATGCTCCGATTGGACATACTCCGATCATGCGTAGAGAATTCCGATCGGTCAAAGTTCCACGCATGCTCAGATCAAATTCCTACATCAAAGCTATTGGCTACTAGCCTGAACGTAGTCCCGTCGTAACGAAATAACGTCATCACGTTCTGAACGATCGGATTTTCCGACAACATCGTCCGACCGTGTGTATGCAACAGTTTCGGACAAAATCCGTCGGACAAAATCCGACGGATTTGGTTGTCAGAATCTCCGATCGTGTGTACAGGGGCTTAGAGTCCATTAAACAACTGACAGGTTGTGTAAAGCTGGGTACACGCTGGGGTTGCACCAATATCATAGCTCCCAACTGTCCCTGATTTTGAGGGACTATCCCTGATTTGGAGCAATGTCCCTCATTCCTAATTATTTGTCCATCATTTTGGTCTGATCTATATAGATGTATATAAAACGCACTTTTTATCTATCAAAAAGTGTTTTCCAGCACTAAACCTTTCATCTGATTTCTAAATTGCTGCATTTGTAAATTCCACAAGCCAATATAAAGCAATAGTAGGGGTAAAAAAGCTCTAGTGGGTTTAACTAGAGCTTGTTTTTTTGTACAATTCTCCTTTAAGGGGGCATGGCCATGAGAAAAAATGGGTGTACCCTGAACCTGCGCAGATTGAACAAATTAATCTATATGTGAATAAGCAATGTGATTAAAAACTAAAAAATATAATTGAAATAATGTATTATTATATTTCCAGAGCTGCCCATTGTAAGGCAAAAATAGCTTATATATGATAAAACAAATACTAACCACTTGCAGACCAGCTGCCGTCATTATACAGAGGGAAGTTGGCTCCTTCCCGTGAATCGCAGCTGTACATCTTGTCCTTTAAGAGCCATAGCAGTGGGGACCCGATGCACATGGCCGGAGGCTGCAATGACCGATGGCCACCCGCGGACATGGGAAAGAGAACCAGAATGGGGATCTCTCAATGTAAACAATGTAGACAAATCCCTGTTCTGACAGGGGAGGAGAGAGAGATCTGCTGTTCCTAGTGATTAGAAACAGCAGATCTCTCTCCTCCTCCAGTCAGTCAGTTCCATCCCCCCACAGTTATAAACACCTCCCAGGGAACACATTTAACCCCGTGATCGCCCCCCTAGTTTTAATCCCTTCCCTGCCAGTGACATTTACACAGTAATCAGTGCATTTTTTAGCACTGATCGCTGTATAAATGTCAGTGGTCCCAAAAAAGTGTCAAAAGTGTCCGATCTGTCCGCTGCAATGTTGCAGTCCCTCTAAAAATTGCAGATCGCCACCATTACTAGTAAAAATAAAAACAATAATAAAAATGCCATAAATCTATCCCCTATTTTGTAGACACTAAAATTTTTGCGCAAACCAATCAATATACGCTTATTGTGATTTTTTTTCTTTTACCAAAAATATGTAGACGAATACATATTAGCCTACACTGATGAAGGAATTTGGTTAAAAAACAAAATCTGGGATATTATTATGCTAAATAGTCAAATATTTTTTTTTTTTTTTTTTAATTGTTGCTTTTTTTTGTTCATAGCGTAAAAATAAAAACCGCAGAGGTGATCAAATTCCACCAAAAGAAATCTCTATTTGTTGGAAAAAAGGATGTCAATTTTGTTTGGGTACAGTATTGCATGACCGCGCAATTATTAGTTAAAGCGACGCAGTGCCAAATAAGATGGCCTGGTCATTAAGGGGGAAAATCTTCTGGTCTGTAAGTGGTTAATAACTGTGCTCCTTAAATATTCAAACCGACTTCAAACAAAATAAATAATACATCAATAATGTGTATATGTGAATACTGTGTCCCTAAACTACCACCAGGCAACCAAATGTGAACAATTGTGAACAGCAGTGTCTGCTGCTTATACACCTCAGTGTCTTCTTTCACCAACATATAAGCACATAGCACATGCAGCCTGGCCCGGGCAGGAAAGCGGGGGAGATGAGCGAGCGCCCCCCCCCCCCCTTCCTGAACCATAACAGGCCTTCAACATGGAGGAGTGGGTGCTTTGGGGTGGGGGGCTCTGCCCCCCCCCCCACCCCAAAGCCCATTGTCCCCATGTTGATGGGGACAAGGGACTCTTACTAACAACACTGGGCTGTGGTTGTCGGGGTCTGGGATGGGGGGCGTAGCAGAATCTGGAAGCCCCATTAACAAATGGTCCCCCAGATCCCAGTCCCCCCATCTGAATGAGTATTAGGTACATAGTACCCCTACCCATTCACCAAAAAATTGCAAAAAGTAATAATCACAAGAGACAGTTTTTGACAAATCCTTTAATAGAGAATAAAAAAATAAAAAATTGTGTCCCTTGAAGTAAATCCATTGTCAATCACGCCGCCCGCTGACGCGAAAAAAATAAATAAAATAAAAAGCTCCTGCCTCCTGGGTGGCTCCTGCCAAATGCCTGCTCTGTGCTTTCACATTTATTACATAGGTAAGGGGAGGGGTCACTGGGTGACCCCGCCCCTTCTAACATCACAGACTGGTGCATGCTGGGCCACTGGAGCGGGGCCACCAGGTGACGTAGCACGGTGGCCCCGCCCCTTACATATATAACAAGTGTCAAAGCGGAGAGGAGGCATTCGGTGGGAAGCCTCCCAGTAAGCGGAGCTTTTGTTTATTACATTTTGCAACTTTATTTGTGAATGGGTAAGGGTACTATGTACCAGATACTCATTCACTTAGTGGGGCCGGGATCTGGAGACCTCTTGTTAAAGGGGGCTTCCAGATTTAGATAAGCCCCCCCGCCCGCAGACCCCAACAGCCACAGCCCAGGGTTGTCGGGAAGAGGCCCTTGTCCCCGTCAACATGGGGACAAGGTGCTTTGGAGCCCCTCCCCCCCAAGTTGAGGGCATGTGGCCTGGTATGGTAAAGGGGGGGGGGGGCGCTCACTCATTCCCCCTTTCCTAACTTGCCTTGCTGTATGCCCAGATAAGGGTAAGGATCTGGTATAGATTTGGGGGGACCCCACGCATTTTTTCTTATTTTGGTGTTGGGTTCCCCTCCAAATTAATACCAGACCCAAAGGGCCTGGTATGGCATGGGGGGACCCCCACGCGTTTTTTTTTGTTCAGCTGTCAGCAGGGATACCTATTGACAGCTGATGACTCATCGGTTGTTAAGGACGTCCCGCTCGTAAACAGCCAGCATACACTGCTCCCTGATTGGGCAAAGCCCGCAAATTCAGGTGTTCGAAAGATGGCCGACCGGGCAAATGTTCGCCTTGAACTGTTGCACGGGTGGAACTATTCGGCCATCCCTATTTATGACTACCATGTATACATCTGATGGCTACGTCAAGCAGGATACTGCTCCATATCACAAAGCTCAAATCATCTCAAACTGGTTTCTTGAACATGATAATGAGTTCACTGTACTCCAATGACCTCCACAGTCACCAGATCTAATCCAATAAAGCGCCTTTAGGATGTGGTGGAATGGAAGATTTGCATCATGGATGTGCAGCCGAAAAAACCTGCAGCAACTACGTGATGCTATCAATATGCCAAAATCTCTGAGGATGTTTCCAACACCTTGAATCTATGCTATGAAAAATTAAGGCAGTTCTAAAGGCAAAAGAAGGTCCAAACCGGTACTAACAAGGTGTACCTAATAAAGTGGCTGATGCGTGTAGTGCTCTGTGTTACTGCCTGCCAGGCACTAAAGAGGGGATGCATATTATATTCATCTTAAAAAAACAAATTGAAAGAGGGTACCCTCAAAATCATGGAAATATTCTGGTACCATTTCAATGACAAAGGTTAAATAGAATATACTATTAGTTTGGCCTTGGAATAACCTTAATTTTCTAAACCCAGCTCTGAGACCAGATTATTCCCACCTGCAATTCCCCAGATGTGGGGCTTAATGCTTCCAAGTAGCGATATACAGGTCTTTCTAGTCTTCACTATTCTTCAGTACAATCAAGCAAGCAATCAATCAGATTAGGGAGAGATCTGCCACGCAGATAAGATCTGAAGATTCAGTACACAGCAATGCGTAGCATGTGGGTCAGATAGAAAATGTTGACAATGGGAAGCCATTTCTCTATATAAATCTGCTTTAAAATTAATTTTGTGACATCATAAACCCAACGCCACATTATTAAAATGGTTAAGAGTAATAGCATAACAGCATGGTGTGATCACATTCCACCCATCATGGGTCTTTAGCTACATTACATGGAATGCCATCCCTTGTGGCAAGATTAGCATGGAAATGGTCAGTAAAACACTAATCATGTGCACAGATTTTAATAGTTTAATCATTGTAATGTAATTGAATGAAATCAGAAGAGTTCTATTTACCGTACTGCTTAAGAAAGGAAAATTTGGTTGGCTAATTGCCTGGAAAAGATTCATGCACATAGGACAGAGAAGAGGGGCTAATGATCTCAACAATGTTTTTTTTTTCCTAAGTTGACATATACTGTACAGTGTACACAATATTTATGTCAGACAAGTGTTTATGTGAACACTGGCAGGAGGTTCTACACATTTTATATTTGGTCCTTAGTTGTGTACCAACACTGAAGTATGACAAGGTCATTGTTTGGACCTGGGGTTTAAGTATCCCCCAAGGATCAGAAGCAAATATAGAGTTCTGAGTTTGGGGAAATTATTTTAGGTTATTTTTGTTTTCCTTATTTAGGGAAACAATTTCAGACAGCCCTGAGCTCAATAGTGATGAGCCGAAACCCCCTCCCCCCCGGTTCGGACCACAGCAGAACATGCAAACAAGTAAAAAATTTGTTCGAACACGCGAACACCGTTAAAGTCTATAGGATACGAACATGAAAAATCAAAAGTGCTAATTTTCAGGGTTAATATGCAAGTTATTTTCATAAAAAATGTTTGTGAACCCGGGTCCTGCCCCAGGGGACATGTATCAATGCAAAAAAAAGTTTTAAAAAGGGCAATTTTTTCAGGAGCAGTGATTTTAATAATGCTTAAAGTGAAACAATAAAAATGAAATATTCCTTTAAATTTTGTACCTGGGGGGTGTCTATAGTATGCCTGTAAAGTGGCGCATGTTTCCTGTGTTTAGAACAGTCCGAAAGCAAAATGACATTTCTAAAGGAAAAAAGTAATTTAAAACTACTCGCGGCTATAATGAATTGTTGGGTCTCGGCAATACAGATAAAAATCATTGAAAAAAACAGCATGGGGTCCTCGCAAAAATCCATACCAGGCCCTTTGGATCTGGTATGAATATTAAGGGGCCCCCCAAATTTCATACCAGGCCCTTCAGGTCCGGAATGGCTATTAAGGGGAACCCTGCGCCAATTTTTTTTTAAAAATGACGTGGGGTCCCCCTCAAAATCCATACCAGACCCTGCAGGTCTGGTATGGATTTTAAGGGGAACCCCACACCATTATTTTTAAAAAAGATGCCGTGGGGGTCCCCCCAAAAATCCATACCAGACCCTTATCCAAGCACCCAACCTGGCAGGCCGCAGGAAAAGAGGGGGGGCAAGAGAGTGCCCCCCTACTGAACCATACCAGGCCACATGCCCCCAACATGCATGGGGAGGATGCTTTGGGTAGAATCCCAAAGCACCTTGTCCCATGTTG
Source organism: Lithobates pipiens (assembly GCF_037356315.1). NCBI lineage: Eukaryota > Metazoa > Chordata > Amphibia > Anura > Ranidae > Lithobates > Lithobates pipiens. The sequence continues at coordinate 18,208,227 of NW_027507685.1, forward strand.
ATAGGGACAAGGGCCTCATCCCCACAACCCTTCCCCGGTGGTTGTGGGGGTCTGTTGGGGGGGCTTATTGGAATCTGGAAGCCCCCTTTAACAAGGGGACCCCCAGATCCCCCCCGCTTGAAATGGTACCCCTACAATTTCACAAATAAAAGTCAAAATGTTTCAAAAAGTGTCAGAAAGTGTCAAAAAAACACAAGACACAGCTTGGGACAAGTCCTTTATGAAAAAAATAAAAAAATGAAAATGTCCAGTGAAGTCAATTCATCTTATTCTCTCACTCTGCTGACGGACCGTAAAAAATAAATAAAAAAGATCCACCTCCATGGGAGGCACCCACCTTATGACGCTTTAGCGAGATGACAGTTCTTTAATAACTGAGGGTGGGGCCAAACGGTGATGTACCCATGTGACCCCGCCCCCTCTGACACACAGGGACTTCCCAATGGCTTCCCCGTGGCGTCAGAGGGGGGTGGGGGGCCACCTGTTTACGTACCCGGGTTACCCCGCCGGATGACCCATTGCGCTGAAGCGTGATAAGGCGGGTGCCTCCCATGGAGGTGGATATTTTTTTTTTTTTTTTTTCTGGTCCATCGGCGGAGCGAGAGAAGATGAATGGACTTTTTTTTAATAAAGGAATTTTCCCAATATGTGTCTTGTGTTTTTTTTTACATTTTGACACTTATCTTGTGAAATGGCAGGGGTACAATGTACCCGTTACCATTTCAAACAGGGGGGAGGTCAGGATGTGGGGTTCCCCTTGTTAAAAGGGGCTTCCAGATTCCGATAAGCCCCCTGCCCACAGACCCCCACAACCACCAGGCAAGGGTTGTGGGGATGAGGCCCTTGTCCCCATCAACATGGGGACAAGGGGCTTTGGGGGGCTACCGCAAAGCACCCTCCCCATGTTAAAGGCATGTGACCTGGTACGGTTCAGGAAGGGGGAACTCTATTGTCCCCCTCTTTTCCTGCGGCCTGCCAGGTTACGTGCTCGGATAAGAGTCTGGTATGAATTTTTGAGGGGACCCCCACGCCATTTTTTTTATTTTGGTGCAGGGTTCCCTTTAAAATCCATCCCAGACCTGAAGGGTCTAGGGTGGATTTCAAGGGGGACCCCTACGCCTTTTTTTTTTTAAATTGTCGCAGGATTCCCCTTAATATCCATACCAGACCTGAAAGGCTTGGTATGTAATTTGGGGGGACCCTCACACAATTTCTTTTTAAATTTTGCTTTGGGGTTCCCCGTAATATTCATACCAGACCCAAAGGATCTGGTATGGATTTTTTTGGGGGGGGGGGTCCCATGCCGTTATTAATGACTATTATCTGTATTGCCGATTACTTTTTTCCTTTAGAAATGTCATTTTTTGCAGGGACTGTTCTAAACATGGGAAAAATGTGCCACTTTACCGGCATACTATAGACACCCCCGGTACAAATTTAATTTAATTTATTGTTTCACTTTAAGCATTATTATTATTATTACTATTTAAGCATTATTAAAATCACTGCTCCTGAAAAAACTGCAGTTTTTAAAACTTTTTTTGCATTGATACATGTTCCCTGGGGCAGGACCCAGGTCCCAAACACTTTTTATGACAATACCACGTATTTAGTAAGGCTTTAAAGCTAGCACTTTTAATTTCTCCCATAGACAATTCATTATAGCAGCGAGTAGTTTTAAATGACTTTTTTTCCTTTAGAAATGTCATTTTGTGCAGGGACTGTTCTAAACACAGGAAAAATGCACCACTTTACAGGCATACCATAGACACCTCCCAGGTATGAAATTTAAAGGAATATTACACTTTTATTGTTTCACTTTAAGCATTATTAACATCAGTACTCCTGAAAAAACAGCCATTTTTAAAACTTTTTTTTGCATTAATACATCCCCTGGGGCAGGACCCAGGTCACAAAACACTTTTTATGACAATACCAAGCATATAAGCCTTTAAAAGTAGCACTTTGATTTCTCCCATAGACTTTTAAAGGGTGTTCTGCGGCTTTCGAACTTGCCGCAAACACCCCAAATTGTTCGCTATTCGGCGAGCAGGCGAACACCCAATGAACGTAAGTTCGACTTGAACATCGGGCTCATCCCTAGAGCTCAAGTATGCAAGTGCACAGATTAACATCTGTTCCATAGACGTTGGTTCACATGAAACCCATGCGACAAGTATAAAGGAAATACTGAGGTGGACCGCTCAAAGTTGGGATTTAGGGTTAGCCAGGCAAATGTGAAAAAAACTCTAGAGTTCCACTAACTGGTCACCACTATAATAAAAAAAAGAATAAGAAAAGGATGAAGAAAGCAACAAATGAAGGAGGATGGAAGGATAGAGAGAGGAAAGAAGGGAGGTTATACATTTCCTCTAATCTGAAGAGATAAAGCACAGATGCTACAGAGCACAGATCAATGCAAGAGGGAGCTCATTCCAGAGATTTGTATTGCATGGATGCAACATTAGCAGTTGTTCTTCTACACACATTCATCTGTAATTTGCCTGGGGAATTTTATTGTCACACAAAATAGATAAAAATGTGAATGTATGTGTTACTTATGTATAAATTCCTTAGAGCAGCTCTAAACCAATTCAACCATTACTCATAAAAATTTCTGGGTTTATTGCCTATGGCTTCCTATTACAGCAGCTTCTTCATATTTGTTTTAGAACTGATATAATTGGAGGGGATTAATAAAACAAACAAGATTAGTAAATAATTATGACTGATATTTAAATCAATTTCTTTCATTTTACTAATATGGCATTTTTCAATATGTACGGTATGATCTGGCAATTTAATCCACAAAAACATCAATGTGAAACACTCATGTTAAAAAACCTACTCCTTTCCATTAGCTCAAATCATTAAGTTCATCAACATGCTAATGCTTACATTTTTTAAAATGTGTGTAATAAATATATATATATATATATATATATATATATATATATATATATATATCGTATTCTAGACCCAGTAACATTATTACTAGTTTATGTGCTTCTATATGCAATGCAGATAAATCATGGCTGGTGGAAGGAGCTGACCAGGGTGCTGTACATAGCCTCCTGAAAACATCACAGCATCCTGTCTCGGTACTCTTTTCTAGAACCCTCAGCCTTGATGCAAGCAGTGGGCTGGTTCTTAGGAGGAGTTATGCAAATATCAAAATGCCTTGATGGATAGATGTCAGTGTAAGGAGTTAACGTTCACAGCTAGGCTGCATTTGACTGCCCTAGGTAATGTCCACGTGTGATGCTCAGCCTCCATTATTGAAAAAACTAGAATCCAATAAATGAAGGGGGGGGGGGGGTCAGGAGCATTAAGACTGGGAAGGAAAGGGCTAGACAATGGTGGGCATCCTCCAGTCAAGAAATCCAGCTGGGTCTATCTGACTTACTGCAGATATATGTTCACTACAGCTAATGTCCTGTTGCTTTGATTTATCTTCACTGCAAGACCATGATTGCTTCTATAGCTGTTTTGGATTTGTATTGATATTTATTTGAGGGTGAGCATCTGTGCCTGGATGATGTTTACTATAATGTGTCTCTCTTTTTTTATAATAATAGAAATTTGAGTTTCACCGATACCGATAATGGTATCGGTATCGGTGCCAATACTAGGCATGTACACAAGTATCGATACTTGTGAAAATGCACCGATAATGAAAACTGATACATTCTGGCAAAGTTGTCAGTGGGAAAATTTGTATACAAAAGAATGCAGCAATTATCAGTTGTTAAGGAGCAGGGCCACCGCATCCTTAACGTCTGATGACTCATTTATCTGTCAGCGGGGTTCCCGCTGACAGATGAATATAAACTCAACCAGGGGCAGCTGCTGCTAGCCATCAGTGTCTGTGGAGGAGCCAAACCTGTGGAGTCTGCCATGCATGGGAGGGGGGAAAAGCCTGAATGTACCACCACAGGGGAGTGTGGGTATACAGGAATGCTTCCTTCATCAGCCTTTCCCCTGCTCAGTTCTCCAGGCAAAGATTTGACCGCTCAGCGCTCAGAGCTCAGAGCTCAAAGCTCTCCTCCTCCTCCTCAATTGTCTCTGCTGTGTGTGCGGACAGGTTAAACACTTTTTAGCTAGAGCCTGGAGTCTGTACACAGGAGCCGTCATTACTCCCTGTGCTGCCTACCAGGAGAGGAACCCACTGCTGACTAATAATTAGGAACCCTGTGCTGCCTGCAGGGAGAAGAGACACAGCTCATTGACTAATTAGGATCCTAACCCCCTGTGCTGCCTGCAAGGGAGAGAAGCCCCATGATTGGCTAATCAGTTTAACCCTGTACTGCCTATGTGCTATACAGCTCATATGTTAGGCTAGACAGAGCCCCTTGTTTTAAGCCTGCGCTGCCTCCACACATTCTTTTTCCCTTCTTTCTCTCTCTCACCCCTTTGTCTCTCTCTCCCTACACCCGCACCCCACTCTCATTCTGACTTATAAACTCAATACCCTATATTTTATGTTACTTACTCCTACACTTAAACATGGTTTATGAACTGCTGGAGTTAGGGGATATAAGATGGAGGAGATGGGACTGGAGGAGGAGGACATAGGATGACAGCATGGTCCTCGTAATTGTGGAGCAAACAGTGCTGAGTGTTGGGAGTGCTGTGTTTCTTCATCACTTGGTCTCATCCGGATGGTAATATTATACAGCACACTAATAGATGATCCTCCTCCTCATCTTGATCTCCCTAAATTCTGGAAATAGGTATTTCTAATTGGTAACAGCGAGTACTTAAAAAAGTATCAGTACTCGTACTCTTTGCTAAAAAAAAGTGGTATTGGTGCATCCCTAATAAAAAAAAGTTGGTATTCCATACCTGAAACAATTTTGTACAAACCGACACTTGCACTTCATTCACTTCCTTTTTTTCTTTGAGCTAAGTAGGAAGGTCTGCAGTCAGGGACATCTTTAAGGCAGGGCAAAAGGGGCAGCCGCCCTGGGCCCTGTCATTGTTTTGGGGCCCAAAACAGCTGCCTCATACTTGCCAACTATCCAGGTTTAAATTCCCTTGTCCCTTGAAGTTTTATTCCTGTGCTGTGTCCCGATACCTCAGTGTGCAGTGCTGGTACCAATGCTGCCCAGCTCTGCCCTATTGTTGTGTGTAGATGACTCACCTGCAGATCCTATGTTTACATGTAAATAACCAGTATTCGTATGTAAATAGTGGTGACAATACTAAGTAAATAGCTGCGGCCGGTGGTATTGGTATGCAAATAAAGGCGGCATTCCTATGTATATCATGCTCCCCTGCTGTGAGGAGGTGATGCTGTAACCTCTAGCAACTAGTCAGTAAGCAGTAATGATATGCTGTAACTGCTGACAACCAATCTCAATTGCTGCCTGATCTGATACAGAAAACTGATTTTAAGTCTAGCTGCTATTTATTGTATGTCTCAGAGTAGGTGGAGAGGGAAATTGCATGGGGGGGCACTAAGAAATTTTTTGCCCAGGGTCCAATCTATACTAAAGACGGCCCTGTCTGCAGTGCTTAAACATTATGTCAATTTTTAATAGTAATGCAGTGCAAAGTACAGGGAATTATGGCAACAATCTGATTTAGTAAGGGAAGGGACACGTTTATGATGATGTTCAACACACATTCACTAGACATTCACCACAATGTCAGCTGCAAATATTCACTATAGACTTTCACTTTACTTTGCAAAGGCTTGAAATATGAAGGTTAAATATTATTATTATATTTGTTATAATTCATGATTTCTATAGTGCCTAAAATCCTTTACAAAATAAAGGGATAATGCTGCTACACAGCATTTTCAGTGTGTGTTTCCTGATCGGGACAATACTAGAACATAACTGTTCAATGTACATCAGCGCATCCACTCGTAGTTTCCATTCAAAGTGTGTGTAACATGTTGGCAAACAGAACAATGGCAAAACAGGGACAGAACATTGTCACATGATAAAAAGAGGTGCCTGCACGTGGACTTTCGTGGCACGATCACCAGGTATTTTTTAAATGAAAACTGCATATTTTAAATTGTTGGCATTTTCTTTTGGAGACCTTTGGTATGTTAAAGCCTATGTAGCAACCTCCTAGTTTAGGTCAGGCAAATTTAGTTTGGCTTCCCTGTATTCAGTTAAACAGGGGTTGATTATTCGGGGCTGCTCTGTGTTTCACAGATTGCTGCTCTGCTGCTTTCCCCTGTCCTGTATGTAGAGGATTCTAGAAGTATAGTAGGAGGAAGAGCAGAGCAGGTAGCCTGAATATTTATGGGACTCCAGCCAATAACTGGTGAGGTGCGCCCTGAAGATGGTGAGAGAGCCTATAAATAGTATGAAGCATGGAAAAATAGTGTAGTGTTTCTGTGTCTAGTCCTGAAGGAGGAGACCACTGTGCAGGGGCTCTGCCCCCTGGTGCAGGATCCCTATGAAAGTCTTAAGGGAGACACCAAGGTCTCATCTAGGCTTAGCTGGGGAGGGGGCTATTCACAGACCCATTGTCCATTGATTCATCTGGATCAGGAGGAAGCTCACTGGAGAGAGCCAGGAGGAAGTTGTCAGGAAGGAGTCCACCTGTCCTGTGGTGGTGTGAGTTTCCTTCACTAGGAAGAGCCTGGTGGATATCATCAAGAGGCAACCGGTGATCCTGTGGCTAAGTGAGTAAATGACCCCAAGGCTGAAGAGAAGGGACAACGTGTAGCTAACAAACTCTTGAGGGAGTACAAGTGACCAGCAGCATTAGGAATCCTGTGGAACATTCAGTGTGCACGGTGCAGCCAGCAACTTGTGCAGAAGTGCAGCCAGCAGTGTGGGAAGTGCAGCCAGAGGTTAAGGAGTCCTCAAATTATCTAGTTGCAGGGTATCCCATGCTCCCTACCCTTATCCAAGTTAATGTTCCAATAAATAAAAAACCTAAACATAATCTGTAGGAGGTTTCCTAAGTCAGTGGAAGAATGAGGAAACTGCTTTGTGCCTGGCTGCATATGCCAGGAGGAAATAGGACCAACTTCACCAGCGGCTCTTTAGGGGTGCGCTATATTTAAATTAGATTTTAGTGTTTAGATTTACATACTTTAAAGCTCAGCTCCAGCCAAAACTAATTTCGTTTTGGACAAATTGGGGTGGTTTAGAACCTCTGTCAGATTTTTATTCACTTTCCTTTAACTTCTTTAACTTAATTTCCCCATGACACCTACAGAACATCAGCTTCTGGGATTTACTGGGTCTCCGCTGACCAGATCCAGACCCACTATGAGAAAAAAAAAGTTAAACAAAGTATATTACCTGAACACTACGCTAACAATTTACACAACCTGTTTATTTTTTCCTGTCTCCATCATGATGTGGCGTTGAAAGGGGAATACAATTTTGCTATGCTACATTAAAGAAAAATCACACTTAGGTGATCTACTTTTAATCAGCAGACTCTGATAATTACATTTTGGGGCACATATTTTGCATTACACTAACTACATAAAAAGTTGTACTGGGACGAATTACAGGAAACATTTTTTCTTTTTTCTAAATCGCTATTTCTTCCTAATTAAAACCTAGAAGATATAATTCAGAGGGAACCAAAAAAACGTATACACATTTTAACAGTTAACAGTTGTTAATTATTCCCTTTTTTAAAACCCAAATTGAATTATGGCAGCAATGTGTAGTAATGTGTTTCTCCTAAAGATTTCAGTAGTCAAACCATTGTTGATGTCATTGTGTTACCAGCCATTTGTGAGGTTTATTAAAAATGGTGCGACCTGACACACCCTATTAGTAGCAGCAGCAAGCCTCCATCCCTGATATATGTTCAATATTCAAAAAAAAGGGGAAATGGGACTTTGAATGAGGCGTGTTGCTGAATAAAAAAACTTTGATTAAGAATATTTATTTATTAAGTACAAACCATATCACAAAAAGTGTCAAACTAAGATATAGGACACAATTTACTATGGTACACTTCTTTAAATACATTTGTTTAGATATACAGTCATTTTACAAAGTACAATACAACATCATTAACAATACAGATGTATAGACATACCGTATATACTCGAGTATAAGCCGAGATTTTCAGCCTCTTTTTTGAGGCTGAAAGTGCCCCCTCGGCTTATACTCGAGTCACCGCTGTCTGACTGCTCGATCAGCGTATCGAGCAGACAGACGGCGGACATTAAAATTCAAAAGCCGTGCCTCCTTCTCCGCCTCCGCCTGTGATAGGCGGAACACTGAATTTCCCAGCAGTCAGTGTTCCGCCTATCACGGACATCCGTTCATTCTCATACTACGGACGAGTATGAGAGGATGTCCGTGATAGGCGGAACACAGGCTGCTGGGAAATTGAGTGTTCCGCCTATCACAGGCGGAGGACGGAGGCGCAGCTTTTGAATCGTAGAATGGCCGCCGAGAAGAGCGGCGATCCATCGGCACGACACGGGACGGAGGAGGCACGGGACGGAGGAGGCACGGGACAGAGGAGGCACGGGACAGAGGAGGCACGGGACAGAGGAGGCACGGGACAGAGGAGGCACGGGACAGAGGAGGCTCGGGACGACGGCGGCTCGGGACGGAGGCTTGGGACACAGGTAGGCTGGACACACACACAAGGCTGCACGGACACACACACACACACACACACACACACACACACACACACACACACACACACACACACACACACACACACAGGGATGGATGGATGGATGGATGGATACACACACACACACACACAGGGATGGATGGATGGATGAATACACACACACACACACACACACACACACACACACACAGGGATGGATGGATACACACACAGGGATGGATGGACGGACACACAGGGATGGATGGATGGATGGACGGACACACACACAGGGATGGACGGACACACAGGGATGGACAGCCATGTCTCACCCTCGGCTTATACACGAGTCAATAAGTTTTCCAGTTTTTTGGGGGTAAATTGGGGGCCTCGGCTTATATTCGGGTCGGCCTATACTCGAGTATATACGGTACTCATCCATTCATAAAACCAATAAACATAAGCAATTGGTGGCTGAGGAGGCTGAGGTGAGGATCGCACCCAAAACGAGGATAGCAGTTGTGTAAAGCTCAGGTATATTCCTGCAGAATAGTACGGCCTGGTAAGCACACATCATATACTATGGTGATTCCTCACCTCAGCCCTGGGGGAGATCGATATCCCTGTCCTCTGTATCTCCTGGACAGATGTTTGGTATCACCTTTGGGCCGGACAGTAAGTTATAGCCCCCCCTTTTCTTGAGAGAAGGTTCTCCGTTTAAAGGTTATCCCATATTTATAGATATTCTTTATATCATTTCAGAGCATTTGTACTCCTGATGATTGGCAAGAGCCATGAAACGTGCGTCGAGTATATATCCAACTGATGCCCAGATCATTTCGACTTACTATGAGCAATTGCTTATGTTTATTGGTTTTATGAATGGATGAGTATGTCTATACATCTGTATTGTTAATGATGTTGTATTGTACTTTGTAAAATGACTGTATATCTAAACAAATGTATTTAAAGAAGTGTACCATAGTAAATTGTGTCCTATATCTTAGTTTGACACTTTTTGTGATATGGTTTTTACTTAATAAATAAATATTCTTAATCAAAGTTTTTTTTATTCAACAACACGCCTCATTCAAAGTCCCATTTCCCCTTTTTTTGAATCGTGAGGTTTATGCGGATGAGCACTTTTACTTCCAGCAAGATGGCGCACCACCTCACTACCACCGAGACAGGAGAGCCTACCTCGATAACATTCTGCCAAGACATTGGATAGAAAATAGAGGTGCTGTTGAATTCCCTCCACGTTCCCAGGACTTAACGCCTCTCGATTTCTATCTGTGGGGAACACTAAGGGAGGTGGTGTACCATAGAAAAACACCTACACTGACTGTACTACGGGAAGAAATTAAAACATAATGCAGAGCAATTCCTGTGGATGCTCTAGTCAATGTTTTTCATGCAGTAGTTCACCAAAATCAAGTGTCTGGATGCTAATGGTGACCACTTTAAGCACCTAATGTGATTGTGCAATTCAAACATGACTTGCAGCTACCCTTTGATGTTTATTGAAATCTAGTAATAAAATGCTTCTGCATATATTTTTCATGCTGAAGTGTGTATACATTTTTGTTGGCCCATTGGTATATGTATCAAAATATGCAATTCAATTAAAGATATATCTGTCCACTCTGCCCCCCCCCCCCCAAAAAAAACAAAAAACAAAAAAAACAATTTATGAGATGCTAGGGTAGACTACAAAGCCTAAGGGATACAGAACCATGACCAAAAAAAAAAAGAAAAACACTCTGGGACTCAAGGGTGTTATAGGGAAAAAAAGGCCCAGGAACTCAATGGACTACATAAATGTTGCAGTGTGTTCCTGCTACAAATGTGAGACTTCTTTCTAAACACATTTATACCTAAATCGTTTTGCATTGTTCTTATAATGGCATTTGCCTAAATTGCATATAGAAATGGAACATGGATAAAAAAAAAAAAGTGGTGAGAAAAGGACATGCTGTGAGTTGATTATAATCCAATTAAGCATTAATTATAGAACGCATTAAATATCAACTTTTATGTAGAGCCACACCATGAAACCTTCTGCTCAAATTCCATCCACTCGGCTACAGACTGCTTGTTAATCACATGTAGCTAAGTAGACAAGAACATAGTATATTTTTTCTTTGTGTTTAAAAAAGAAAAAAGGCTGGCTTTAGTTTGAAAATAGCCCTTTTATGAGGATTCATTGAGTATAATTCAGAGCGAACAAGCACATGTTTTGAGTTTCCCTGGGCAGAGCACATGACCGAACTAGAACAGCAGATCCCCAGGCCTCAGGTTATGAAAAGCTCTACATTTAGAAACCCAAACAGAACTATGTGTATCAATAGTAAAACATGCTTCAAATAGAAGCGTTATATATATATATATATATATATATATATATATATATATATATATATATATATATATATATATATTTATCTATGTATGTGTGTGTGTGTATCTATATATCTATATATATATATATATATATATATATATATATATATATCTATATATATATATATATATCTATATCTATATCTATATCTATATATATATTTATGGTCCAGAGCCCTCAGACCGATACGGATAAGGATGACAAACAAGGTTAACATAAACTCGCTTCCTTGAAATGGACCTGAAAGTGTGCCCTGGTCTAACGTACGGTATGCCAAAATAAGGGGGCATACCTTAAAATGAAATGAATATGAAATGGGTGAAATGAGTACTCACTTGAGGAGTATGCTTAGAGGAATGCCCTGACAAAGGGGATGGGTGGGCGGGTATCGCGCACCGGAACCGACGAGGAAGACGGGCGGACGGCTGGTTAAATACTCCACCGGGCTCCTCCCATAATTTCAGGCCACCATACTGGCCTTTCTATTTATGGTCCAGAGCCCTCAGACCGATACGGATAAGGATGACAAACAAGGTTAACATAAACTCGCTTCCTTGAAATGGACCTGAAAGTGTGCCCTGGTCTAACGTACGGTATGCCAAAATAAGGGGGCAAAACATCCAGGTAGGGGTTGCACTTTATTGAGACAAGACTGTCACTGGGTGAGTTTGACAAAGGCCTGGGCCATCTCTATTTGCAGTTTGGGTATGTAACGGGCAAAACAGGAGGACTTCCATCTACCCAATTTCTTGATAACATGGACCGGGACCCCTTGGCGGGAGGCAGTAGAAGCTGCTTCGATACGGAATAAATGTCCGGAGTAGTGAGCAGGATTGAGGTGAAGGATGCCCAGGAGTATCCTGACATGCTCCATGAACTGGGCTGCGTCGAGAGGTTTCGTGTGAAAAGGCAGAAGCGGGCCAGTTCCTGGTTGGTTGGCCAAAAGGGTCAACAAGCGGATGAGAACAGTGACCGGGCACCAGCGGTTGTTGGTTTTATAGAAGTGTATGTCCATACCTGAGCCAAGCTGCTGCGTCTTGGAGACTGCTAAGTGTAAGATGAAATGGTCTTCGTATCGGACCAGGTGGTGCTTGTACAGCATGCGTGCTGTGAGGCTACTACAAGTAAACTGGCTTGGCCGTAAGAAGCCGTAGAAGGCCAGGTGTATGGCTGCTTGTAAATGCCACTCATGTGGAGACCGAAAGGTGAAGTGGCCAGGATATCTGACATAGTTCTAGAACGTCTCCTGTGAAAGGCGGTGGTTTGGTGCCGGCCATCGGCTGGCGCTTCTGGACACTGCGCATACCAGCCCGAACGGTGTGGTAAGAAAATAAGGAGGGTACGGTAGGGTCCTGGAGGGACGTGGAATGTTGTACACTGGTCAGGTATAGCCGGATCGTATTAACGGATAACACCAACTGCGAGTGGCAGTAGGAAATGAAGGCTACGACTCGCTTGACACGGGACGTCACTGTGCTGTGATACGTGATGAAGCGGTTAAAGGCCCTCCAGGCTGACTGATAGTCCTTGAGGGTATTGCGGGAAAGGGAGTGATCGATAAGTTGGGTAGCCGCTAGGAGGTGAGGGGCTAATCCAGGGTTAGTTGAGACCAGTCCGGGATAGCTGCTGATGTTGGTCCGGCTCCAGGTACCTGATCGGAAAAGAGACAAGGTTACAGCGGGAGAGGGCGTCCGCTGCCTGATTGAACTTACCGTGGATAAAGGAACAATAGATGTTGAACTGAAACAACAACAAGAGCTGGACCAGTAGACGTAGGAAGGACATAATCAACCGAGAGGACGCCTTGGCGCAGCCAGGAATTGCCAGTAACTGGGGAGGCCAGGGAGCTGCGAGCCGGAGGTGGCCAAAAAACAGCCGCAAGCCCGTGGAGGCCGCTGCGTCGGTCATCACCTGGGGCGAAAGGGAAGACACGGAGGGAATGAACAGGGAGACGCCATTCCCAGACGATAGGAATTCCTCCCGCATAGCAAGGACTGCTATTGCCGCGGGATCCAGGCTGAGGACTTGCTCTGGATCCTGTGAGAGGGACAGTAAAACCAATAGGTGTGACACAAGGCGCGACCCTGAGGGATGATGCGCATAGCGAACTCAACATGCCGTGTAGGGACTGTAGGTGTCTTTTGGACGACTAGACTGGAGAATATGCGAGGATATAATATGCCCCTAAAGATGGCAGTTGTGATGGCGAGCGTTTGCCGTTGGCTATGGGCTGATGCCTCTGGATGCCCCGAGGTGGGGATCTTGCTGTATGGGCCGTAACGACAGATGGCTCTCCGTGCACTGTAAGGATAAGAAATGCTGAACGCTGGCTAGAAATAGCCTGGGCGTGCTACAGGAAGAAGCCAGTTGCGTGTGACAACATGATCCTGGTGCGGGACGGAAGCTGAACTCAACTGTCCTAAGGAAGAGACGGCTAGACAGACAACAGTGAATGGTTTGTAAGAAAGCCACGGGAGACGAGAGGCCAATTAAGTGCTGCTGAAAATGACGTGTAGCCAGTTTGTGTGCCACTGAGAACGTGCTTGCCAATGAATGATTGCAAGAAGTTATGCTAAGTCACGAGCCTTGGCGTGACTAAAAGTTGTGTTTAAACATGTGCTTGCGACAATTGCCCGGGAGTTTGTCACTGGAGATGTATACGTAGTGACTGTGAGCCATTCGTGTTACCGCATGTGCACTGCGAAGACTACAGGAGTTGTGCTTGAATGCATGTTTGGATGCGTGCTTGCGATGATTGCAAGATGTTACCCAGGATGCGTGCTTGCCATGACTGCAAGATGTTATGCTAGGATGCGTGCCTGCAACTAATGCAAGGAGTTGTGCCAGGACTCGTGCCTGCAACGACTGCAAGGAATTATGGTAGGCTTCATGGGTAGCCAGGCCGGAAAAGACAGAAGTCCATCCGGTCCAACCAAATCAAAATAAATAAGGTATCACACAACCCGACACCCAATTCTACGCCCGCAGCTGATCCAGAGGAAGGCAAAAAACCCCCAACAGAGCATAGGCCAATTTGCTACAGCCGGGGAAAATTCCTTCCTGACCCCTCGTGAGGCAATCGGATTTTTCCCTGGATCAACTATACCTATAAATATAAGTACCCCGTAATACAACGTACATTTAGGAAGGTATCCAGGTCTTCCCTAAAGCAATCTATTGAGCAAGCCAGAAGTGCCTGCCAGCAATGATTGCAACAAGTTGTGCCTGGACACCTGCTTGCAACGATTGCAAGAGGTCTATGCTCAAATGCGTGCTTGCCATGATTGCAAGAGAACTATGCTCGAATGCGTGCTTGTAATGAGTGCAAGAGGTCTATGCTCGAATGCGTGCTTGCAATGATCGCCAGAGGTCTATGCTCGAATGCCTGCATGCAACGATTGCAAGAGGTCTATGCTTGAATGCATGCTTGTAATGAGTGTAAGAGGTCTATGCTCGAATGCGTAATTGTAATGACCGCGAGAGGTCTATGCTCGAATGCGTGCTTGCAGCGATTGCAAGAGGTCTATGCCCGAATGCGTGCTTGTAATGAATGCAAAAAAAGGTCTATGCTCGAATGCGTGCTTGCAACGATTGCAAGAGGTCTATGCTCGAATGCGTGCTTGTAATGACCGCGAGAGGTCTATGCTCGAATGCGTGCTTGCAGCGATTGCAAGAGGTCTATGCCCGAATGCGTGCTTGTAATGAATGCAAAAGGTCTATGCTCGAATGCGTGCTCGCAACGATTGCAAGAGGTCTATGCTCGAATGCGTGCTTGTAATGACCGCGAGAGGTCTATGCTCGAATGCGTGCTTGCAGCGATTGCAAGAGGTCTATGCCCGAATGCGTGCTTGCAACGATTGCAAGAGGTCTATGCTCGAATGCGTGCTAGTAATAAGTGCAAGAGGTCTATGCTCGAATGCGTGCTTGTAACGATTGCGAGAAGTCTATGTCTGGATGCATGCTTGCAACGATTGCAAGAAGTCTACGCTTGGATGTGTGTTTGCAACGATTGCAAGAAGTCTGCGCTTGTATGTGGAGAAAACAGCGAGACACGCCTAAACGAAGCTGTGTTTCCCTTTTGAAGGCAATCTATAATGAAATGAGGCCGAGGAGCAAGGCCCCCCGGCAGGCATCCAAACATTGAAGAATCAACTGGACCCAAGCCGGGAAGCGGTATGTGACAGTGAAATGAGAGAACCTTCCATGACAGAGATCCGGATCGCCATGCCACAACTTGCGACCGAGCACGAAACGGATTCTGGAGCATGTACTGAAATGAGGCCATTCCTGGGGCACGCCGAGACGAATTTGGTACACCGATGTGACTATTCGTACCGGAACGTGATAGGTGAAATGAAATGAAAAACCCATGACAAAGACAAGAATCAGAGGACGAGCCCATGAACCAAACAGATGAATCCTGTCTTTGGAGCATGTACTGAAATGAGGCGTAGCAGCTGGGCACACCAGAACGAATCGGTGCATAAGGAATGCGACAGGATTCGAATTGGCGCGTAATAAGTGACAGAAATGATATGCCATGACAGAGACAAGATTCAACGACTGGACTGATGGTTACAACAAAGAATCCGTCTCTGGAGCATGTACTGAAATGAGGCGTAGCAGCTGGGCACACCGGGACGAATCGGTGCATAAATAAACGCAACAGGATTCGAATCGGAGCGTAATAAATGACAGAAATGATATCCCATGACAGAGACAAGATTCAACGACTGGACTGATGGTAGCAATAAAGAACCCGTCTCTGGAGCATGTACTGAAATGAGGCGTAGCAGCTGGGCACACCAGAACGAATCGGTGCATAAAAAATGCGACAGGATTTGAATTGGAGTGTAATGAGTGACAGAAATGATGTCCCATGACAGAGACAGGATTCAACGACTGGACTGTAGGTTACAAAGAATCCGTCTCTGGAGCATGTACCGAAATGAGGCGTAGCAGCTGGGCACACCAGGACGAATCGGTGCATAGAGGAATGCGACAGGATTCGAATTGGAGCGTAATAAGTGACAGAAATGGTATGCCATGACAGAGACGAGAATCAGGGACCGTGCGTGAACCTGCGAGTGATTCAGTCTCTGGAGCATGTACAGAAATGAGGCCGAACCCTGGGGCACTTCAAAGCGAATCGGTGCACCAGAGGTGCGACAAGATTCGCGCCGGAGCGCGACTAGTGACAGAAATGATTTGAAACGGTAGAAATGACTGGGAGTGAAATGATTTGACATGAGATAAAATAAGATACATAACATAACTGCATGAATGAAGAGACATATATTCGAACTGGAGCAGACAAAGCGAAACGTGCGGACTGCTTGCCTTGTCGTAACAAGCAGTCGGCTGTGAGTCGAACGATTCGACCGATACTAATAGAAATGCTCGGGCAGACGAATGGTTTCGAATGCCGTACCTGCGAATGAATCGCCTGACGTGGCGTAATCGAACGTGTCGAAAAGTGATAACGACTACATCGAAAATAGAAAATAGTGACATGCGTACGAGGGCCACAGTAAAACATTCGATTTAAAAGAAGCGAGCGGGTCGAGAGTACAGGGAATGTTGATGGTACATCGAAATACATATTTGAAAAGGGGATGCCGAAGCCAAACCTGCGACAGCCGGCCCAACGTGAAACGACAAATTCGATGGGTACGACGACACTCTGACGGCGAAACCCACGGACGCTGATGTACGGGAAGACGAGTTGTCAAGACGGAAACGAATAACGCGGGAACTCACGAACAGGCTCACTGCATCTGGCCTGGATAGTCGGCCCTTGATGTCTGACGTATCAGATATCGCGCACCGGAACCGACGAGGAAGACGGGCGGACGGCTGGTTAAATACTCCACCGGGCTCCTCCCATAATTTCAGGCCACCATACTGGCCTTTCTATATATATATATGAAAAATATAGGACAACTGTTCTGATGCAATAATTTCCTTTTACTTCAATATCTTGTGTGCCAGAAAAAGCCTGAGGAAGAGCGTCTTCGCTCGTAACTGTACAGTGGCTGTTGCTTTTGTTATGCTTGATACAAGATATTGAAGTAAAAGGAAATTATTGCATTGGAACAGTTGTCCTGTCTTTTTCCTGAATGATTACTGGTGGATGATTGGAAGTTCCACCTGACGCTGTTCTGAACACCCAAACGGATCAACAGGAGAGTAACCCTTCCCAAGGTTTGATATATATATATATTACAATAAGTCACTGTAGTGTACTTTCAGGTGTGTGTAGTTAAGCTAAGGTTTAGTTAGGGTTACTTGTTTGTGAAGGGATAAAGTGACATTTTTGCTTACAACTTTTCGGATTGCTTGAGGTACTCTGAATTTCATGAATGTTTTACATCATTGGCAGATAAATGGCAGGGGTACAGAAGAGCCAGCAGACCTAGGTAAGGTGTTTGGTTACATTTTTATTTTTTCCTACTCTAGCTGCCCACTATGCAAAGCTGAATGATGGTCCTCCTCACTACACTCACACTATCCCTAGACTGACACTAAACTATTATTCTACACTGACAATTGAAGCAAAATACCACAGTGAAGCACACTAACTGATAGCACAGAACAGAGCCCTGTTCTATGTCTCTCCACGCCAAAATCACACTGAAAAAGGCTGCCATTGATAGATTACTTTTATTCTTTCAATGGCAGCCATTTTCAGTGTGATTTTGGTGTGGAGAGACATAGCACTGAACAGAGCCCTGTTCTATCAGTTAGTGGTGCGGAAATGAGACATGGTTGGATAAGGTCCAGATGACAGTGTCCAATCATGACTCTGACAGTGCTCTGTGCCCTGATTGGCTGAAGCTTTCAATGCTTTAGCCAATCAGGGCTTGCAATGCACTGTTCAGTGCCAGAATGCATTGTGGCCGGGTTTGGGGGGGCCAAACAAACAATCTAACGACCTGTTTGTTCGTCTGTTCCCTGAATGACCAAACAACGAATGTTTGGCCGGAACTTATGCTCAGGCCAAACCGTTCTCCCATCCCTAGTCATAAAGAAGTCCTGTGCTTCCATTTACACGCAAATATATGCATAGTGACAAATATAGTGTGATTAATTCTCTCCATCAGCTTAATGGCTTCCATCGCTTGTGTTACTTGCGACCAGGAAACTGAGGTATTTCACCAATTAAGGGCTTGGGCCAGTGTATGGTCCTAAAAAGAGTATGCGTAAGTCTCAGGCCAGGGTTTGAGATCTCAGGGATTGTAGAGAAAAAAAAGACACATGGGCGCTGTTAAGGTGAGCTGTACGCCTGTAATTTGGGACACCTTGATAGCTGCTTTTTGCCAGATGGGTTGAAGAGCCTGACAGCTTGTAAATATATGGAGTATCTCAATCTGCGCAGCCCCTAAAGCATGTGTCACCCACCCCAGGGAATATAGCGTGGATTATGACAGGTGTATGGTAACATCTTGTATGTAATTTTAACAACTGTTTGTTTAATGGCTAAATATCGAGTGCTTTTGTGCATATTCGATAGTATCTCTAACCAGTCCGCAACAGAGTACTCTGCCCCTAGTTTGGTCTCCCACTGAACCATCGAGGAGGATTTATTAATAGATTGTACCCCATTAATAAAAGATATAAGGTAGAAATAATGATCAACTTTATTTTATAACACAAGGGAGCACCCTGAAATCTTTTTTGTTGTTCCCTCAGGCACCACTCATGTTCACTACATAGCATTAATGGGAGAACCACATGTAAGGGTGCAAAGACAGTAGTTTTTTATACTTTCTATTGAGACATACTATTAGCCAACAGCTGTGAGCAGTTCTTTATATTTCCCAATTCTACTTGCAATCCTTATGATTGGGTCAAATTGTCCTCTCCATGAAAGCCAGTCAGGTTTAGCTGGCTACAGGATGCTTACAATAGTTAAAAGAGAATTGCTCCTTGAACACTATGAACATGAAGGCAACAGTTGGGAAAATGAAATATTAACAATTATAAAAAAAAGAATATTTATTCCTATCCTACAGCGCTTCAATCATCATCAATTCAGTGCCTCCCAAAAATATACTCTACAACTCCACTATTCCTTGCTCCTTTAAAAACCACTGTGGCAGCTCAGCCCAGCCATGCTTTGTTCAGTAAATATTGTTTTTCTTCGAAAATTGGCAAAGTTTCCTTTTGTTAGCGCTTGACTTTTTTTTTTTCAAGCTATACATTTGTGTCCACCCACTATTAGTGCCTTAATGAACACAGATGTGAGTCTAATATCCTTAATATTCAATTGAGGCTTGACTGTGCTCTTGTGTTTGGTATTTCTTCTTTACCTGAACATTTATTGAATCTTTTCTTACAACAGCTCATAATTAAAATCTAAAAGGCATGTTGCTGCATGGCTTGCCCTTTTATATCTCAACTGTACTTATGCCCCCTTCCAGTGTTAATGTTTTTCCTTCATGTTGGTCGAAGGCCAGGCCAAGCAATCGGCACCATTCTGTGTTGGACCACCTCTAAGCAGTTAAAAGACCTCACTGAACATGATGTCATTTTACACACCCCAGTAGTTTGCTTCAAAACATAGAATAAGCCAAAATTCTGCTTTAAAGGTTAAATCAGTTATGCACAGAATTGTGCAATAGCCTGAAAAGTTAAGTTTAACTGGTTACAATGTTGTAAGGTTAATTGCAATGGCTCTTTATTACAATTACTTTCCAATCCAGATTGGTTCTCTTTTAGACTATAAATATTCAGTTGACACAATTCTTAAAGCAGACCTATTTTGTAAAGCCATGCACAGAAAGAGGCTTGAGGAAATTTAAATACACAGCCTATTGTAATCTATGATGGATTGTGGCATATCATCCATTCTCTGATCTTCCACTTAGACAAAATTCCCATATCCGTTGCCAACCTTTTTAGTGTTCTATTACAATTCACTTATGTATATGACAATACCTAACTCATCTTTTTATTTCTTTCCCTTTTATGGCGGACCCTTATGGTCCAGAACACATTTATTGGGGGGGGGGTCTCTTCTTTTCATCCATAGTAAATACCTTGTTACCTATAGCCCCAAGTATCCGTTAATGATCGTTTACACCCCAACTTACCATGTAGTAATTAAAGTACTCCATATGAGATGCCCAACACGATAATGAAGCTACATTGCTCACTGACGATACTGATGTTCATCATCCATGTGGATATCACTATTGTCGCCCATTTATGTATTTCTTTATATTTATTTTTACAAATTTTTGCATGTGCATGGGACCCGCAGACTCGATCGCCGCGGGCATACCCGTGATCGTCTCACGGGACTGCTGAATGGAGGAAATGCCGTGTAAACAGCATTTCTCCATTCTGCCTAGCAACTACTGACGCTGATCTCTGCTCCATGTGATTGGAGCAGAGATCAGTGTTCACTAAATGAAAGCCCAACCCCCCCACAGTTAGTAACACACCCCTAGGAACACTTAACCCCTACACTGCCACCCACTGGTTAACCCCTTCACTGCCAGTGTCATTTACACAGGAATCACTGCATTTATATAGCAGTGATTGCTGTATAAATGACAATGGTCCCAAAAATGTGTCAAAAATGTCCGATGGGTCCCCCACAATGTCGCAGTCACAATAAAAATTGCTGATCGCCGCCATTACTAGTAAAAAAATAAAAATAATAAAAAATTATTAATAAAAATGCTATAAAACTATCCCTAACAAAAAGTAAAAAATAATGCGTTTTTTTCAAAATTGTCGCTCTATTTTTGTTTATAGCACAAAAAATAAAAACCGCAGGGGTGATCAAATACCACCAAAAGAAAGCTCTATTTGTGGGAAAAAAGGACGTCAATTTTTTTTGGGAGCCACGTCGCACGACCGCGCAATTGTCAGTTAAAGCGACGCAGTGCCGAATCGCAAAAAGTGGTCTGGTCTTTGACCAGCAAAATGGTCCGGTCTGTAAGTGGTTAAATAAGAGTCAGTACACACCTTCCATCATTTAAAATGCCTCTGATTAACCCCAAATAATGTTCAGCTGTTCTAGTAGGTCTTTCCTGACATTTTCTTAGTTGCATCCTACAGCAAAAGCCATGGTCCTCAGAGAGCTTCCAAAGCATCAGAGGGATCTCATTGCTAAAAGGTATCAGTAAGGAAAAGGGTACAAAAGAATTTCCAGGGAATTAGATATACCATGCATATACCATGCAGCACAGTGAAGACAGTCATCATCAAGTGGAGAAAATATGGCATGACAGTGACATTACCAAGAACTGGACGTCCCTCCAAAATTGATGAAAAGATGAGAAGAAAACTGGTCAGGGAGGCTGCCAAGAGGCCTACAGCAACATAAAGGAGCTGCAGGAATATCTGGCAAGTACTGGCTGGGTGGTACATGTGACAAGAATCTCCCATATTCTTAATATGTCTGGTCTATGGAGTAGAGTGGCAAGACGGAACACTTTTCTTACCAAGAAAAACATCCAAGCCTGTCTACTTGGAACACATCTGAAGTCTCCCAAAAGCATGTGGGCAAATGTGTTATGGTCTCCTGAAACCAAGGTTGAACTTTTTGGCCATAATTCCAAAAGATATGTTTGGCTAAAAAACAACAATGCACATCACCGAAATAACACTATACCCACAGTGAAGCATGGTGGTGGCAGCATCATGCTTTGGGGCTGTTTTTCTTCAGCTGAAACAGGGTCCTTAGTCAAGGCAGATGGAATTATGAACAGTTTCAAATACTAGTCAATATTTGCACAAAACCTTCAGGCTTTTGCTAGAAAGCTGAACATGAAGAGGAACTTCATCTTTCAGCATGACAACGACCAAAAGCATATGTCCATATCAACAAACAAATGGCTTCACCAGAAGAGGATTAAAGTTTTGGAATGGCCCAGCCAGAGCCCACACCTGAATCTGTTTAAAAATGTGTGGGGTAATCTGAAGAGGACTATGCATAGAAGATGCCCTCGCAATCTGACAGATTTGGAGTGTTTTTGCAAAGAAGATTGGACAAATATTGCCAAGTCAATATGTGCCATGCTGATCGACTCATACCCAAAAATACTGAGTGCTGTAATAAAATAAAAAGGTGCTTAAACAAATTATTATAAATTGTAATTTTTATTGAGAGAATTTTTTTACAGAAAATGAAAAGATACAGAACTGACAATATTCAAAGAAAATCTGGTGCATACCTTATTGGAGAGACTGATATAACCTCATGGTGACTACAGATATACAGTAGCAATGGAAGGATAAAAATAGATAACTAAAAGAAAACAAAGCAAAATAAAATGCAGAAAGGAAATAAACAACAGAAAAGTTTTACGTAAAACCTTATGAAAATAAAAAGGCTGAGAGACAACACATATCGTAAAGCAGAGGTTGGGGTCTTGAGCAGGTGCTTCAATAACGTAACTAATATCTGACATAAGAGGGCTACATACCACTATAAATTTCCTCAGGAGGTAAGGTAAGCTTCAAATGGCCTTTGGGCCAGCAGAAACAGACTTGAAGTACCGACACAGTACAAAACATCAGGGAGCCAGAAGGTCAGGGAACACTAGGGGACGGGCACCAACCGGGTGGCTAGGGGTACCAAGGGCTCCCGTGGGAGCCCAAAAATCGAGGCATCCCATGGGGCCCAGATCACGCCAAACCGGTCAATCCCATCCTCCACCATAGCCGTCAAATGCTCCATCCTGCGTATGTCCCCGACGGTTTGTATCAGCTGAGTCTGGGTTGGGGGCTGAGTAGACAACCAATTAGAGGGGATAGCTCTTTTAGCAGCAAGCAGCACATAGGAAGCTAATTTATTAGCTGCCTTCCCCAACTCCGGGAAGGGAAGGCCTAGGAGAAGGTGGACAGGATCCAATGGAATGGGGGTGTCAAAAATTTGCTGGAGCATGTGAGATACCATGGACCAGAAAGGAGTAATTAAAGCGCATTGCCAAAAGATATGATAATGCGTGCCCTTGGTCCTCCCACACCTCCAGCACATGGGAGAAAGAGAGGCGTCATACCGATGAATAACCTCGGGGGTCCTATACCAGAACAGTAGGACTTTATATGCTGTCTCTCTCTGTGCCACACATCTGGAAATTTTAGAGGTGGAGGACCAAATTCTGGACCATTGTGGGAGAGTGATTTGTTGATTAAGGAGCTGCGTCCACTTGCCCATGTAGGAGTGGGATAGGGCAGTGAGAGAGGACCTCTGCTGGAGTATATGGTAAATACTAGAGATAAGCTTTGCTTGGTAGGGGCCCTGGGAGCAGAGCAGCTCAAAAGGCATCGGTGTGGAGAGGGAGAGAGAGGGGGAAAGAGTTGAAAAGTAGTGAGTTATCTGGAGGTATGAATACCGCATGTGGTTAGGGAGTTGACTGTCGGTTTGGAGGGCCGAAAAGGGCTTAAGTTTACGCGTGACAGGGTGGACGAAGTGGCGGAGTTGGAACAATCCCTCTCTAGCCCAGGGAAACATACGAACATGCGATAGACTGTCAGGAATTAAAGGATTAAACAGCACATTAGAGAGGGGGGAACAGGGTGATGACAATGCAAATTTGGAAGAGCAGGAACGCCACAGTCTAAGCGTGAACAACATGGGACCCAGGCATAGATCCAGAAGCCCGGGGTCCCCCATTGTCCCCGGCGACCACGCCAAGGAGCAGGGATGGGTCGGATATAGGGAACCCATCTCAATCTCCGTCCAGCGATTCGGAGGTCTCAGGCAAGACCAACTTAAACAAATTATTAGTTTAAAGTTGTGCACACTTATGCAACTATATTTAATTTTTTTATTTTTACTTCCCTGAGTTCCCTCCTCCTAAAAGATTTCAGTATGTTGTTCAGTTGAGTTGTACAGTTTATAGGTCACATTAAAGGTGGAAAAAGTTCTGAAACAATCAAAGAAACCTGACATTTTAACAGGGGTTTGTAGACTTATACATATATATCTCTTTTATATCCATTGTTTCTTTGCAAGTGTATCATATATGTACTGTTTTGCTTACTGCACCCAGACTGGTGGTTTGTTCAGCTTGTTTTTAAATTTAAACCTGCTGGCCCAAATCCTAACAAATTTTTAAATAATTTTTACAACAAATTCTTTAGCCACACTATCTTTTAGGTCAGTGTGGCCATTGTAGTCCCACGACTGCCTGACACACTTAAATAGCTGCCAAGAACAGTACCCTTCCAGGCCTGTAGAAGGAGCCGGAGTTCCAAGCGCATTGCCTGCTTGTCTCCCTATCTGTGCTCATCCATCCGGTGATGTGATTTCCACCCACGTTCCATGCTGGTTTGCTTTCTGGTGGCCGCAGGACTCCCATAGAGCCTGCATCTGGATTAACATTACCGCGTATGGCGCTATAGCCAAAGAACGGACTGGGATAGAACCTCCCCTTCACCTTACTTAGCTTGAAACCTACTTGCATCTTGTAAGTGTATTTATTCTTGTGAATTAAATGAACTTTTAATCTTTGCACTGAGCTTGCGCTTCCTTCTCTTCTCCCTTCCAGAAAGATAAAGAGAGAGGCAAAGAACTAATCTGCATAATTACATGTATATTCCCTGAAATTGATCTTTTGCTCGGGGCCAATTAACTATGACTCATTTTGTGCTCTGTCTTCGTGTAATGGGGGCCATATTAGTAGAGTTCCAGGGCATTGCTTCTTTATTGTGAATTAAAGTGCAGCACTTAATGATTAATATGAACCTACAAAGCATACATAAAAGTTTACACAAGACTCCACCATCCAAAATGTAATACTTGACATGAGGTACTGTATATCTTCCTTCTATAGAAGTGCAGATCATCCATTTTATGTAAACAGTGTTCCTTCACTGACTGCTTAATCAACACTTACCAGACTTTTTTGATCCACTTACTCAGAGAATTCAAAATGCACCTGTGTACAAGGGATCCTTTGAATGGATCTCTACTATTTAGTCTCCAAGGCTCCACCACATCCATAAAAAGAAAGCCAAGGAAGCAACATGGTGTAAAACCATAAACAAGTTTTATTATTTATGTGCAAAATACTTACAAGGATAAAAAACAATGGCACCTGTAACAATATAAAGCTATTCTCAGCAGGAGCACAGACAGGCCGCTTCTGGATTTCAGGATGTTTGATGATGTCACAAACTTCGGCTTCTCCCTACTTGTTTAGTCACATATGATGTTTTCCAGGGTGTGGATGTGGGCCCCGGAAGCAGTTGTAAGAGGTGAGGGTGGATGGGATAATGCCTTAAGCCTCATACACACTATCAGATTTTCTGCTGATTTTTTTCTTCAGATTTACCAAAACCATGTAGTGCAAGGGCCTACCTGATTGCATACACATTGAAACTCCTAAGGATTAACCTTATATTATATGGTTTTGGTAAATCTGAAGGAAAAAATCAGCAGCAAATCTGATAGTGTGTATGGGGCTTTAGATAATCCCACACAATGGACATACTGTAGGAGTGCTTAGGCATTTTCACATGTTAGGAAGCATGCATAAATTGAAGAAGCACATTTTATTTTTTTAAGGTACTACATTACCACAATTAACCTTACTAGATATTCTCTATAAGAGAGCATTTCTTACATTTTTGAGTATAGGTCCACTTTAGTATTCTATTCATAATAAATATTGAAACAGCATAGTATTAACTTCATGCAATGTATACGTTTCTCCATTTAAATACAGATAAAAACATCTTCTTTAAGTACGTAAACAGTAAAAAAGGAAAGACAGGCCATATTGGCCCCATAAAGAATGAGGAAGGACATTTGGTTACAAAGGATGGGGAGATGGCGAAGGTATTGAATTTATTCTTCTCTTCAGTGTTCACAGGGGAATCAGGGGGAATCAGGGGGCTTTAGTAACCAAAATTGCAGTGTTTATACTCATGACACATCACAGGAAGCACCTCCATGGTTAACGGAGGACAGAATTAAAATTAGACTTGGGAAACATAACGTTAATAAATCACCGAAACCAGATGGCTTGCATCCGAGGATACTAAGGGAACTCAGTCAAGTAATTGCCAGACCATAGTTCCTAATTTTTACTGAAAGTCTACTGACTGGAATGGTACAAGCTGATTGGAGAAAAGCCAATGTAGCACCAATATTTAAAAAGGGCCCAAAATACATCCCTGGGAATTACAGACCAGTTAGCCTAACATCAATAGTATGTAAGCTCTTGGAGGGGATGATAAGGGACTATATACAAGATTTTAGTAGTGAGAATGGTATCATTAGCAGTAATCAGCATGGATTCATGAAGAATAATTCTTGCCAAAACAATCTATTAACCTTCTATGAGGAGGTGAGTTGCTATCTAGATAAAGGTAGATGTGGTGTATCTGGATTTTGCAAAAGCATTTGACACAGTCCCCAATAAACATTTACTGTACAAAATAAGGTCCATTGGCATGTACCATAGGGTGATTAGATGGATTGAAAACTGGCTACAAGGGCGAGTTCAGAGGGTGGTGATAAATGGGGAGTACTCGGAATGGTCAGGGGTGGGTAGTGGGGTCCCCCAGTGTTCTGTGCTGGAACCAATCCTATTTAATTTGTTCATAATCGACCTGGAGGATGAGGTAAACAGTTCAATCTCTGTATTTGCAATAACTTCTCCACAGGATGTGGAAACCTTGCAAAAAGACCTGAACAAATTAATGGGGTGGGCAACTACATGGCAAATGAGGTTAAATGTAGAAAAATGTAAAATAATGCATTTGGGTGGCCAAATATGAATGCAATCTATACACAACCTCTGGGGGAATCTAGGATGGAAACGGACCTTGGGGTCCTAGTAGATGATAGGCTCAACAATAGCATGCAATGACAATCTGCTGCTAACAAAGCAAAAAGAATATGGGCATGCATTAAAAAAGAGATCAACTCCAGATATAAAACGATAATTCTCCCACTCTACAAGACTCTGGTCTGGCCACATCTAGAGTATGCTGTCCAGTTCTGGGCACTAGTCCTCAGGAAGGATGTACTGGAAATGGAGCGAGTACAAAGAAGGGTAACAAAGCTAATAAAGGGTTCTTTAGTGTAAGAGCGGCAAGGATGTGAAATTTCCTTCTACAGGTGGTAGAATCAGCGGGGAGCATTGATAGTTTCAAAAAACTATTAGAAAAGCACCTGAACAACCACAACATTCAGGGATATACAGTGTAATACTGACATATAATCACACACATAGGTTGGACTTGATGGACTTGTATCTTTTTTCTTTTTTCAACCTCACCTACTATGTAACTAAGTAACTATGTAAGTATGGAGTCTGTACCTATCATTGGCATGTCACAAGGACTCTTGGACCTGTACCCAAGTGGAACCAAGACCATGGCAATGCTCCTCCAATGAGGAACAAATGAGTCAGGCAACATGAATAGTTGGAAACCATCATTTGCCATGAATGGAGACAATCGGGAAGCGGTATTGATGGCACTACCACCCAAGGTCTGACCAGTTGTTATGGTGGTCAGAAATGTAGCAACATAAAAACTGCTTTGAGGACTGGTTGACGACCCCATTGTACTGCGGGTAATATGCAGAGGAGAAGGAAAGCTGAATTCCCAACTGTGCGCAAAAGGCTTGCCAAAATCTGGACACGAACTGGTTACCCCTGTTCGAGATGATAACCTTGGGTAGCCTACATAAGTGAAAGATCTCCTGAGCAAAAATGGAAGCCAGTTCTTTGGATGTGGGCAACTTCTTAAGTGGAATACGAGACATTTCTGAAAACCGGTCAACCACCATAAGGATAACTGTCTTGCCCTGAGAGTTGGGTAACTCCACAATAAAATCCATAGACAGGTGGGTCCAAGGCCTCTCTCCATTGGACGTGGGTTGTAGGAGCCCCACTGGAAGGTGTTGTGATGTCTTACTCTGAGCACACACGGAACAAGCAGCTACAAAGGCGGCTACATCAGCACGTAGATTAGGCCACCATAATTATTGGGAAATAGTCCAAATGAGTTAATTCTTCGATGGGTGGCCAGCAGCCTTGGGAGAATGGTAAGTCTGGAACAATGCAGAGACTCTCAGGGACAAAGCAGCAGTCACAAGGTTTCTCAGGAGGAGAATGGATCTGAGAGGCAAGAATTCTGTAACTCAAAGGTGAAGTGAGACTGGTGCGAACTGTAGCCAGAATACGATCGGGAGGTATCACAGGAACAGGAACCGACTCCATCTTGGAAGCAGATGAAAACTGTTGCGACAGTGCATCAGCCCTTACATTCTTAGTACCATGTAAGAATGAAACTATGTTATTGAAACTTGACAAGAAAAGAGCCCATCTCTCTTGAGAGAGGCATTTAGCCTCAGACAAGAATGTAAGATTCTTATGATCAGTCAGAATAAGAACCAGCACAGTGGTACCTTTAAGGAGATGCCTCCATTCTTTAAGGGTTAAAATGATCGCTAACAATTTCTTGGAAAAGTAGCCACAAGGATGCATAGCGCTCTCAGAGGTAGGATGTTGAGACAGAAGGGTGCCTGATCCAGTCTCCGATGCATCAACCTCAAGCATGAAAGGTACCATAGGATCAGGATGTACCAACAGAGGAGCTGAAACAAAGACATTAATGGAATCTGGAGACCAATTCTGTAGGTTACCGTCCTTTCTGGTCATATCAGTCAGAGGTTTGACCAGAGACGAGTAGTTATGAATTAACTTCCGATAATAATTGGTGAAGCCCAGAAAACGTTGTGATGTAAACCCACGGGTCGGGGCCACTGTAGAACTACCGAAAGTTTCTCTGGGTCCATAGAAAAACCAGCAATGGAAATTACCCAGGAATTTAACCACAATGGATTCGCATTTCTCCAATTTACAATACAGATTATTATCTCTCAGCCTCTTATGCACGCGGTAGACATCTGTGTGGTGGCTCTCTAGGCACTTGGAAAATATGAGGATATTGTCGAGATAAACCACCACACATAGCTGCAACAAATCTCAAAGGACATCATTGATAAATTCCTGGAAAACGTCCGGGGTGTTGCAAAGACCAAACGGTATTACAAGGTAATGACCCGTTCTGCTATTAAATGCAGTTTTCCATTCGTCGCGCTCCTTGATTCTCACAAGATTTTATGCCCCTCTCAAATCAAGTTTCATGAAAACCATTGCTCCCTTGAGGCAGTCAAATAACTCCATAATCAATGGATAAGCATTCTTAATTGTGAAGTGATTGAGACCCCTATAATCAATACAATGTCTCAGTTCACCACTCTTCTTTTTCACAAAGAAGAAACCAGCATGAGACAAGTGAATCCTCGAACATGCGCCGGCAACATACTGCTCCATGGCTTTGTCCTCCGAGACAGACAAATGGGTAAACCCGGCCATGAGGGGGTATGGCACCAGGTTGAAGGTCAATTGTGCAATCATACTACTGATGTGGAGGCAAACTACCAGCTTGTCAAAAACATTGCTAAATTTGCGGTACTCCGGCAGGGAGGAGAATGAAGAGGTGCACAAGACCTTAGCCACATTCTGAAAACATGTCTTCCTGCATTTTGGCGACCAGAAAAGAGCCTCAGCACGAAGTCAATCAAAAGTGGGGTTGTGTCTTTTTAACCAAGGATAACCAATAATCACCAGGAAATTAGGTGAAGAAATTACTTGGAATTGGATTATCTCATGGTGAGGAGCCCCTGCGGCCATGGTCAATGGAGCAGTCTCAATAATCACACGGGCAAGCTGTAGAGGTCTCCCATCAATAGCCTCAATGGCACGTGGAGTGGCAAAAAGTTGCAGCAGAATCGAGTGCTTAGACACAAAGGCACCATCTATGAACAGGCTTGCAGCCCCAGTCGATTAGAGCCTGTATCTCGATGGATGACTCAGAGCAAGAAAGGGTAACCAAAACCAGAGGCTTATCCTTCTGGATAACTGGGGACGTAACAACGCCACCTAAGGTCCGTCCCCTACAGGACCTCAGGTGCAAGCGTTTGGACGGGTAGAACAAGACTTCAGGAAGTGACCTGCCTGGCCACAATAAAAGCACTATCTCTCCCTCCTCCTAAAGGCCCTTTCATCTGCAGAGACGTGTGAAGCCCAACCGCATGTGTTCTACTTTACTGGCAGACCCTGTACCAGAAGGTATGGGATGTGAGAGAGGCAAGGGTGGGACTGCAAAGCTCGGAGCCAAATGTACAGGCGGCTTCCGCTAGCACTCCTTAAAGGAAGATCTTTCTCAAAATCTTGAGTCAAAGAGAATGGCAAACATGATCAACTTCTCCAGCTCAGTGGTTATGTCTCGGGCTGCTATCTCAGCTGTGATGGTCTCTGAGAGACCATGAGAAAAAGCAGCCACGAGGGCCTCATTGTTGCAAGCAATTTCTGCTGCCAGAGTACGGAATTCAATGGCGTAATCGTCAACAGTTCTCGTACTCTGGTGATGGACATGAGGCTCTTGGCAGCAGAAGTGGAGCGTGTGGGAACATCAAATACCCTTTTAAAGGAAGCCACAAACTCTAGGTAACTCAGGATGTGGTCACATGTATGTGTTTAATTTAATTTTTCACAAATGTATGCATGTTATTTTTGGTGTGTAATTTAGTTTTTACACAGTTTACATATATTAGGATATGTTAAATGAGTTATGGATCTTTACATTGTTTATGAATTTACTTTATACACTGCACATTTTTTTGATTTATACTGTTTATTAGGTTGGTCACCTTTTAGTGCTATCAGTTACATCCTCTAAGCGCTCACTATTTTTTTGTTTTCTATGTT
Source organism: Lithobates pipiens (assembly GCF_037356315.1). Taxonomy (NCBI): domain Eukaryota; kingdom Metazoa; phylum Chordata; class Amphibia; order Anura; family Ranidae; genus Lithobates; species Lithobates pipiens. The sequence goes on from NW_027507685.1 coordinate 18,238,950, forward strand.
TGCATGTTACACTGGCATACAAAATGTCCAAACAAGGACCAGCCTAAAACTTTACCACCCTAGGTCATGATGCAGGTAATGTCCCTATAAATCTGGGCCTATTTGCAGCAGAAACATGCAGTGCGGTCAGTGGCAGGTGAGGCACTGACTATTATCAGAGCCAGATACACTCAGGTTACATATGCCACGATCATTAGAGCGAGAGCAATAATTCTAGCACTAGACCTCCTCTGTAACTCTAAACATGTAATCTGTAAAAAATTTAGATTTTTAAGTACTGAAGTTTGGCTCCATTCCACAAGTGTGCACAATTTTAAAGTGTGACATGTTAGGTATCTAGTTACTTGGCGTAACATCATCTTTCACATTATACAAAAAAATTGGGTTATCTTAAGGCCCCTTTCACACTGGGGCGGGGGGTGTCGTCGGCGGTAAAACTGCGCTATTTTTAGCGCCGCTGTACCGTTCGGTGCTATTCGGCTGATAGCGGGTGGTTTTAACCCCCCTGGTGGGCGAGAAATGGTTAAAAACATACATTGATTTCAATGGGCAGGAGGGGTGAAGGAGCGGTGTATACATCGCTCCTTCACTGCTCCAAAGATTCTGCTAGCAGAACTTTTTTGAGCGTCCTGCTGGCGCACCGCTCCAATGGGAAAGCCCTCAGGGCTTTCCCATTGGAGAGATAGCAGCTGCTGTTTCAGGGCACCTTGCATGCACTATTTTTAGTGCTGTAGCACCTGCAAAGCACCCCAGTGTGAAAGGGGTAGTGTTTTTTTTTATATTCATGAAACAGTTTTATTTTTTAAATACACGTTTGAAAAATTGCTGCGCAAATACCATGTAACATAAAAAGTTGCAACGACCACAATTTGAGGTGAGACGTGTGCCTCTACTGCAGCATTTTTTTTTTGGACAGCTGGGGCTAATGGTACTTTACCATTGGTCCAAGACTCTAAGCTGTACATTGAGCTCAGTGCCTCTGACAAGAAGTGAGGTAAGGCACTGTGAGCTCATCCTCTCAGTCTGCTGTTAAAAGAGTGTGCCAGCTTGTATTTAAATAGGCTGCTCTGTATGTAGCTTCTAACAGGCTGCACAAGGAGCCCCATATCTGGGGGTCTCTGTGACCTCAGGTCGCCAAGTTATGACCCTCGAAGCTCAATTTATTTACTTTTTTATTTTCTTTTAATGTTCATGACAGGTGAGGCTCTGTCTCACCTGCCTCCCCTGCCTGCACATATCTGATTTAGCTATATTTAGATTTGAGTTGAAAACCAGCTCTTTAAATGGTTACTTTCCGCATTAAAAATTCAAAACAATCTGAGGGCATATGTGCGATCATATGGCTAATGAGCTTAAACCTTATCAACGTCATGTTTCTTCAGCCAAGTGCTCTCTGTTCATGCTTTCACCTTGCAACTTCCAATCAAGATAGCACTTTATTCATTATAGTGAGTATGAGGATAATTAAAAACCTTTAGAAGCAGTTATACCAGTAAATCTGCATGGAGAGAGACACAATTAGAAAACACTTTATCTAATGCCTTTGTGCTAACATATTTATTTCCACAACACAATAGAAATGAGCAAAAAAAAAAAAAAAGATCTATTTTTAAATGATCTAACATTTTCTCCTAGTAAAATTATTGTAAAGAAAAAAAAAACACTTTTTATATGAGTAAAACTTGAAAGATCTGTCAGCACTCCTGCTGATGGCTTTGATAGCTTTCAGCCCTCCCTTTATAAGGCCCCTTTCACATTGGGGCGGTGCGGCCGTCGGCTTTAAAGCGCCGCTATTTTTAGTGGCGCTTTACCGTAGTTTTAGCGACGGTCTGCGGGTGCTAGTGGGGTGGTTTTAACCCCCGCTACCTGCCGAAAAAGGGTTAAAAGCCGCGCTGTCCCATTGATTTCAATGGGTAGGAGCGGTTTAGGAGCGGTGAATACACGCTCCTTCACCGCTCCAAAGATGCGGCTAGCAGGCCTTTTTTCACCGTCCTGCTAGCGCACCGCTCCAGTGTGAAAGCCCTCCGGCTACACAGGCGCTATTTTTAGCGCTGTAACACCTGAAAACCGCCCCAGTGTGAAAAGTGCCTTAGACTTGGTTCACACTAATGTGTTTTTTTATGCTTTTTGCATTTCTCAGAAATGCAGGGAATTTTTTTTAACTATGTTTAACTATGGTTCCTATGGAACACGTTCACATCAATGTATTTTGTGCCTCTGCGTTTTTGGAAAGGGTTGTGGACTTTTTTTCCTGCAAAAACATGCAGCATTTTGCATGTAATAAAATTTCATGGACCCACATCCAAAATGCAAGTACTGCATTTTACCACAATTTTGCTGTGATTTGCATTTTGAGATTTTAGGTTTTTTTTTCCATTCCACTTAGCTCGTTGCTAAGGAGTGGGCCAGGAAGATGGCTTCTGCTGTCAGCGGGCTTCCCAGTGTGAGAAGGTCATGTCCCAACTGGGATAACAGACGGTGAAATTGTAGCTTCAAGACCATTCTGTGAAAAATGATAAAAGAGGTGTAAGATGTGTAAATGTTGGTGTACATATTGGTATTTAATGTGAGAGCTAGATTCCGTAAAAGTAATACCAAGGATGGTGAACTGGGTGCAAAGTAAGAGTAGTGGTGTATACAAATAGTGACAGACAAGTGTTAATCACCATGAGAAATAAGTAAATAGAAAAGTATACTGAGCACTGAAAGACAGCCATCCATGAGAAAAACATAGAGCCAAGTAGTACCTTGATCCTGGAAACATAATCTAAAGATGTGCATGTGTGTTCAGATGGATCTAAGACAGAGTGAAAAGCACTATGCATGAGTGCCATTCATGCCGAGGTGCAGCCGCAGGGCTACTCCCAATGTCACGTGAGAGGGGTGATGCCAACGCTCGGGCGGCCTATATCGCCCAGACGTATAACACCCAACATCCCTCATGGCAAACTCAGATGGATTCATACGTGCCGGCGCATGGCACCACAGATGACGTCACATGTGCGGTGCGTGGAAAGTGACGTAAATGCACATCAGGCCCCCTAGAGCAGTAAAGGGGTAAAAAACTGTTTATACAGCAACTAGGTATGAACTGTGGTAGTTCATTGAGTACTACAAGCCGACAGCTGCAAAGGCTGCCGGACCTTGTAGGTTTCTATTCACGGAACTCTGTGAATGAGTGACGTGGCCAGGTGGGAGGAGCACTGTGCGGCCACGTTCTTTGGAGTGTATAACAGAGAAGAAGATTGCTCACCGCCTGTCACCTCGGGAAGCCAGGGGTGTTTGGTGGATTTAGAACATGTTACATGTTACACCCTTAATATTGGTGTAACATGTTACAAAAGGTAAACTTATCCTTTAAATTACATTTTGTTGCAACGTATATGTTGTGACGTCAAAACTTAAACACATGCATGATAAATAAATCTCAGTAGGTAAAAGCCCAAAAAAACACCCAAAGACATCTAGGGGACAGTCAGCAGAACACTGAATTGATACATGCCACAATTTATGAACTGTATATTAATATTAAATAGTTCAAAGTATTATTTGAATTTAATTATGAAAAAAATATATATTTCCACGGGCAATAAGTTTAAAAAGGCTAAAAATAAAACCTATGCTGCTCATGTCCAAAGCTAAAAAACCTATAATTAATAAGAAAAGTCTTTAAATATATTGGCCATTTTCCATCTGGCTAATGTATATAAATGGTTGAGCGGATGCTCTCCAGTTCCAGGAGGATATACTCGTACTGTATGTCCTCCTAGAATTGAGCGTGGGAGGTGCACAGCCAGACATACAGGTGCCCAGTCAGACATAGTGTATCATTGATCACAGTACTGGGCCTCTGTGATTGCCCTGGTATTACATGATCAAGGTGACCACAGCGTTTACAGTTACAGTAGCAAGCAAGGCTGTTATTCATGATGCCTTGCTTACTACTGTGTGATTGGCCACAGCGATCACATGGTACCAGGGCCAATCACAGCAGCCCTATACCATATGATAACTGTGACCAATCACCGTGTCACATTAGTAAACTGAATTAAAAATTTGAACAGTGCTACTGTAATAATCAGAGTGTAAAAAAGGTCCCTGATATATGTGTGTGTGTGTGTATATATATATATATATATATATGTATATATATATATATATATATATATATATATATATATATATATTTATTTATTTATTTACAGTATCTCACAAAAGTGAATACACCCCTCACATTGTTGTAAATATTTTATTCATTCTATCTTCTCATGTGACAACACTGAAGAAATGATACGTTGCTACAATGTAAAGTAGTGAGTATACAGCTTCTATAAAAGTGTACATTTTCTGTCCTCTCAAAATAACTCAGCCATTAATGTCTAAACTGCTGGCAACAAAAGTGAGTACACCCCAATTAGCCATTTTCCCTCCCCAATGTAATTTGACTTGTTAGTGTTACAAGGTCTCAGGTGTGAATGGGGAGCAGGTGTGTTAAATTTGGTGTTATTGCTCTCACTCTCTCATACTGGTCACTGGAAGTTCAACATGGCACCTCATGGCAAAGAACTCTCTGAGGATCTGAAAAAATGAATTGTTGCTCTACATAAAGATGGCCTAGGCTATAAGAAGATTGCCAAGACCCTGAAACAGAGCTACAGCACGGTGGCCAAGACCATACAGCAGTTTAACAGGACAGGTTCCACTCAGAAAATGCCTCGCCATGGTCAACCAAAGACTTTGAGTGCACGTGCTCAGCGTCATATCCAGAGGTTATCTTTGGGAAATAGACATATGAATGCTGCCAGCAGTACTGCAGAGGTTAAAGGGGTGAGGTGGTCAGCCTGTCAGTGCTCATAGTGCATGTAGAGATGCATTCTCTATTTCCATCTTAAACACTTCTTACCCACTATCCGCCTGCATACCTTGTGTTCTTTATCTGAAACGGTGTCAAGTTTGTATGTTTTTCTCATATGGATTGTAAATTCCTGATCCCAATAACACCACTCTTCTGTTCAGTTTTAGTTTGTGGGTGAAGTACCCTCTTGTGGCAATTGCTCATCTCTCTAATTTACATATTGCTACTTTTGTCTGCGGTATTACTCATACCAACTTCTAACTACCTGTACCATACATTGAAACATACATTCCTGTACCATGCTACTGTGAATTTTTTTCTACTGTTTTTGTATGATTCTGTTAAAAAAACCTTGCAATAAATGACAATCCTGCCCAAGATCCTGTACTACTTCTGCACTCTTCCAGTGCGGGTTCCCCCCACACTATCTATGCCTAGTGCAGAAAAGGGCCCTGCGTTTTATCTGGGCTGATAAGCGCCTTAGAGTTCCTAAGGCTACCCTTTTTACACACAGACTCCAGATCTCCCAGCTTTCCATGCTGCATACCTCAGTAGACGTACCCTTGGGGTCGCTCTTGGAACTCCCTAACTGTGCGCCACTGCCTCTTCAGGCCCCCTTTTGGCTTTCTCATAAACTACGCCTGTCCATCCTTAACCCCCTTAGCCCCCTTATGCAGCATCGCCTGAAAACATGGGATACTCGAGCAACCTTATGTCTACCTTCTTGCCCCTCCTGTCCATTCTCCACAACCCATTATTTCCTCCAGGTATGGACCAGCCACATGCCTTTTCTTGGTGGACAGCCCATGGCTGCTCACAAGTCCATCTCTACGTCACACTTCTGCCTACGCCTTTTGGAAAACAGCCTTCAAACACATATGCCAACACTCTCCAGGCTCATCTGGTCTCATCTCCACAATATATGCATCCTTGAAAGGAGTCAACGTACTTCATTCTCATACATATCTTCCGAGAGCAGGACCACATTTCCCCCTATATCACTCTTTTTAATCCCTATTTTATTGGCATCCTGTAGTTCTTTCAATGCTAGGCGCTCTTCTGGAGTAAGGTTATCAGGCAAACCCTCCATCACGTTTATTAGACCTTGTTCAGCTCTGTGTATACAAAGGAAAATGGAACTCAAGCCCTTCATGGGATTAGTATTGACAAAGACCCAAATCATCCACAATGGCTCAAATTTGACATGGTTCAGAAACATTTAGACAAAATAAAAGTAAAGCACCTGGACCAGTTGAATTACACCCACAGATCTTTGAAGTGATTGTAAAGGGATTTTTTTTTTAAATAACAAACATGGTATATTTACCTGCTCTGCACAATGGTTCTGCCCAGCGCAGCCCATCATCCTCTTCTCAGGTCCCCTGCCAGCCCTCCTGGCTCCTCTCCTTGCTGAGTGCTTCTGGCTAGGGGTGGCCCATCTGTTAGGGGGGAAGGGCGCCGCCCCCTCACTCTTGCAGGATGCTGGATGCATTAATTCCAATGTGGGGTGGGTGTTTTTTTGAAGCACCAATTTGAGACAGAGGTTTTAATAAGCTTCAAACTAGGGTGGACTTGGGGCACAGAGAATGTGCTCGGAGCCCATCCAGGTGTGTGAGAATAGCAAATGAATATTCACTATTCTCACACTGAATCTCCTCTCTGCCAATCAGGAAGCAGGTCTGAGACTTGTTTCCTGATTGGCCAAAAGGAGAATCATTCTGATTGGCCGTCGAGGAGGAGACAGAAGCTGCCAAGCAGGGGAAAGAGAAGCTGCTTGTGATGCCCAATGCTGTGATGCCCACGGAGGAGAGCAGGGGAAGCCACCCATGATTGCCTGCCATGGATAGGGTAAGTGCACCAACTGACTGACCAAACCAACTGGGATGGGGGGGAGCAGCTGCGAGCCACCACCCCAAAAAAATTACCACCAGCCACCACTGCTCCTGGCATAGTACCACTGGATTGGCCTAAGGTCAATGCGGTGCCTATATTTAAAAAGGATCAAAGTGTTTACAGAGTAACTACTACAAACAGTTAGAAATCTATAGTCAAGAAGGTACTTGAGAGTTTAATAAAACACCACAAGTTTTGCTAGAAAACAATATTTTAGGGCGATAGCTAGCTTGAATTCATAAAAGACCAAAGTTGTTAAACAAATATGAATTATTTTATGAGAGAGTAAACAAAAAAGAGTGTCTTTGAATATAGTATACTTGGATTTTGCAAAAGTGTTTGAAACAACTCCCCACACGTGGATAATGTGTAGGTAAAAGCCTGCAGGCTTAGGAAATTCAGTTTGTAAATGGATAGAAAACTGGCTAAAATACCATATTCAGAGAGCTGTGATTAAACCCTTTGGGCCTCAGGGTAAAACAAATGTTAATGCCTTAATTGTGCATCCAGGTGGATTATATCCATGTTTTTTTAAGGACAAATTGGGCTTTAATTTGATTGTAAATGGCATAGGATATCTCCTGATTTATTTTATTATCAAAGGAAATCTGGCCCAATAAAGTAAAAAAAAAATCATTTTTTTTAAATCTAGCTGTATAGTTCTTGCTACTACCATAACCTTCCACCAAAAAACAACCCAAAATAAATTGTCCTGCTCCTGACGATTACAGGGATACCACATATGTATAACAAAACAGTGTTGCGCTTCCTAAATAACTACCAATAAATCTTTAAATAAGAATATGTGATTAACTTGCAATGTAGCAAGATACTGAGTGCACAATCAAATATTCATGTTCCCTGACTGGGAATAGTGAAAAATACACAATAATGAAATATATGTGTTCCCTAAGTGATAGAAATGTGTTTTATTGTTTGATACTACATATGTGTATGTTAGTTGTGGTTTGTACCAGTAGTACAGCCCAGAAACAATAGTACGCATTTTGCTTTTTTTATCTTACATAAGACGCACTGACACAAACTAGTTTAAAAAAATATAATCCTGCCCAAAAAAATACTGATGCTGACCTTGACCATTGACCATGACCTTGATCCAAGCAATAACCCTGGCACTCATCAAACCCTGATCTCGGTTTTTTTTTTTTTTGTATTTTCATTTTTTATTATTATTATTATTATTATTATTATTTTTTGTTACATACAGTTTTTTTTTTCTATCTGCAAATTGAGAGAAAGATATGATGTATCTCTCTCATTCATTCAGTGAGAGAAAACATGGGGGCAGGCTTTACAGTGATTGATCACTATGATAGCTTATCAGAGGCTATCACAGCGATCACATGGCCCAGAATCAGGATTTCTGGGTCCCAATCATTAGTACAGGGCTTGGGACTCTCAGTAAGACCCCGGTCTCCATGTGGTGCGCTCCCAGCACAAACACCGATACGCAAATATGGGGCCCCTCAGAAAAAAGGCCAGTCCAGTGGGGATGCATATTTGCATACGCTCTGTGCCAAAGGGGTTAATGGTTCCTACTCTAAATGGTCTAAGGTTATTAGTGGTTTACCCCAAGATTCCATGATGGGATCCAGGGCCAGTGTCAAAGAGGTACAGCCAGCCCTCCTATACCTGGTCCAGGCTCCATCTGTTCAACGGAGGCACCTCCAAAGCAGGAGGACTGGCTGTATTGCCTTATTACTGGAACCAATTCTACTGTGGCTCCCTGCATGGGATTCCCCCACAGTCCATTACCAGGCCCTTTGGGTCTGATATGAATATTAAGGGGAACCTCGAACCAAAATAAAAAAATAATTGCGTGGGGCTCCCCAAAAAAATGTCCCTTTTTAAAACTTTTTTTTGCCATGATACATGTCCTCTGGGGCAGGACCCAGGTCCCCAAACACTTTTTATGACAATACCATGCATATAAGCCTTTAAAATTAGCACTTTTGATTATTCATGGTCGTGTCCCATAGACTTTAACGGTGTTCGTGTGTTTGAACAAATTTTTTGCCTGTTCGCATGTTCTGCTGCGAACTGAATGGGGGGGGGGGTGTTCGGCTCATCCCTAGTGCTGAGGCTGACTTGTGGCCACACGTGCACCTTTGGAGTACCTGTGGACAGCACTGCTTTACTGCCCAGTGGCAGCCGGGAGGCCGTTTCTGCTCCATCTGAATCACACAGCCATCCCCTGAGCTAGGATCCAAAGGGAGAGCCTGTAAAGTCACTTTCATCACCACCAGCTTCATCTGTCCTAGTATTGGGTGAGCGGGCACCTGCCCATATAATCATATAGACACTGTATACAAACACCATGGTCTTTGTTCACATCTCTGGTATTTGTAGTACCACCGGATATAAGCTCATTTAATCCTAAAGACATTGTATTCAAGCAACATTGATTTACCAGTGCCCACATTTGCAGGAACACCTACACTCTGCTGAACAGTCACTACATTTCATCTACCTTACCAGGTCACTGCTAGCATCCTAGATTCGACTTACCAGGATACTTTAAAGTACACTTTATTTATCCTGCTCAACAGGACACCAAGTGCCCCAATGCCAGGCTAGCTAAACATCCTGGATTTCTCCATTGTGAGGACCCTTTCTGTTACTCTTTTAGTACCAGTAATTTAGTGATTCCACTGATTGCCTTTAAAGGGGAAGTCCCACGTTAATTGTTAAAGTGATCATTTGCATTTGTGGCCTATTGCCTCACATGATCATTGCCTGGGTCTGTGATTTCAGGATTTGATGGAAGCAAACTGACCATGTTAAAGCCAGATCTGTTCCCCTAAAATGGCCTGAGAGCATAGGCCATTTTAGAGTCATTTAACCACTTCGCACCCGCTCTATAGCCAAAGATGTCCCCTGTGCCACCTATCAGTGCCATCTGTCCCCAGTGCGACCTGTCCTCAGTGTCACCTATCAGTGCCATGTGTCCCCAGTGCCACCTAGCAGTGCCACCTACCCGTGCCACCTGTCCCCAGTGCCACGTGCCACCTGTCCTCAGTGGCACGTGTCCCCAGTGCCGTCTGTCCCTAGTGCTACGTGTCCCCAGTGCCACCTGTCCCTAGTGCCATGTATCCCCAGTGTCACATGTCATCAGTGCCACGTATCAGTGCCACCTGTCAGTGTCACGTGTCATCAGTGCCACGTATTAGGGCCATCTGTCATCAGTGTCAGGTGTCATCAGTGCCACATATTAGTGCCATCTGTCATCAGTGCTACGTATTAGTGCCATCTGTCATCAGTGTCACATCAGTGTCACGTGTCATCAGTGCCACAGATTAGTTCCATCTGTCATCGGTGTCAAGTGTCATCAGTACCACGTATTAGTGCCATCTGTCGTCAGTGTCACATCAGTGTCACGTGCCATCAGTGCCATGTATCAGTGCCATCTGCCATCAGTGCCACATCAGTGTCACGTGTCATTGTCCTGGTGCTCCAGGGCCTTCAAAAGTGTAATAGGTAGTCAACAAGTTAGATGTGTAATTTATGCTCCTAGAACACGTGACGGCGCTCCCTGCATGTTGGATCTCTCTAAGTGGCCAGGCTGTGAAAAAGTCCCACAGATGTGGTATCGTAATACTCAAGAGGAGTAGCAGAATTTAATTTGGGGTGTCATTTGTGGTATACACATGCCATGTGAGAGAAATAACCTATTACAATGACAATTTTGTGGGGAAAAAATAAAAAACAAAAAAAATCTTCATTTTGCAAAGAATTGTGGGAAAAAAATTACAACACCAAAAACCTCACTATGCCTCTTACTAAATACCTTGGAATGTCTACTTTCCAAAAAGGGGTAATTTGGGGGGTATTTGTACTTTCCTGGCTTGTTCAGGTCGCAAGAAATGAGATAGCTGGTGGTACATCAGATGTGATCAATTTTTTATGATTCGCACCACAGCTTGTATACTCTCTAACTTTCACAAAGACCAAATAATATCCACTAATTTAGGTTATTTTTACCAAAGATATGTAGCAGTATAAATTATGGCCAAAATTTATGAAGAAAAATTAATAATTTGCATAATTTTATCACAGAAACAAAGAAAAATTTGTTTTTTTTTGAAATTTTTGGTCTTTTTTCATTTATAGCGCAAAAAATAAAAAGCCCAGAGGTGATCTAATTCCACCAAAAGAAAGCTCTATTTGTGGGAAAAAAAGGACAAAAAATTTATTTGGGTACAGTGCTGAATGACTGAGTAATTGTCATTCAAAGTGTGAGATCACCGAAAGCTGAAAATTGGTCTGGGCAGGAGGGGTGTTTAAGTGCCCAGTAGGCAAGTGGTTAAGTTATTTGACTGTGCTATTTTGAAGTCTACATTGGGTTTTGATTTACACCGTTAAAGATCACAGTTTGCTATTATTTACTAGTTTGTGTTTGCAAGTATACTGTTTGCTAGGTGTGCCAGAGGGGCTGGGACAGTTCTTAGGGTTGAGAGGCGGACTACGGAACCAACTATACTTATTCGGGGGTAGCGCTACACAAGCATCCATGGCCAGTTAGGAACATCGTGCCTGAGAGGGGGATCCCTGGTACATTGCATTCCAGTTGTGAGGTGGCCAGTTGGGCTACCTGGGGAGTTTGCTTGATCCAGAACATTTAATCTGGGCCCCGATCGCAGGTTTGGTGAGTGGGCACTTGCCAATTTTACAGAGATAAAGAGACACTGCATGCAGACAACATTGCCTGTGGTTACCTACATTAAAGAACACTGTGGTACACTCATCCACTGCCAGGCAGTAAAAGTGTTCTTTCTGCCCCAGGAGTTACACAGTACACTTTGTATCACTCCTACCAAACAGGATTTCTAAATGCACCAACTCAAGTGGCTAACTGAAGATTCAAGGCTTTCTTCCAAAGGACTGAAGTTATTGGTGCCATATGGGCATACACACACTGTATGTATATATATATATATATATATATATATATATATATATATATAGATCATGGGCAGGGTAGTCTGGCATGGGAATTAAGCTATTGACCACTGAACTAGGTGCAGTGTTTATGTTTTTTTGGGCCTGTGGTGTCAGGGGACAGAAAGGATAGGTCTGACATAAGAGAGAGTCGTTCCTCTGCTCTTCTCCTGCCTGGCTTATAGAGCCCAATTCAAATAGAGGGGTGGTCAATCCATTACAGTACCTGCTATTTTGTGATCTGTTGATTGTTAGAGTGTTTGACTCTCGGTCATTATTATACTGTTGACCTATTTGAGATATCTTTGTTTACTGTTAATAGTAAAGACTAGGGATGAGCCGAACACCCCCCGGTTCGGTTCGTACCAGAACTTTCGAACGGACCCCACGTTCGTTACGAACGTTAGAACCCCATTGAAGTCTATGGGACTCGAACGTTTCGAAATGAAAAGTGCTAATTTTAACGGCTAATATGCAAGATACTGTCCTAAAAAGGGTTTGGGGACCTGGCTCCTGCCCCAGGGGACATGGGTCAATGCCTAAAATGTTTTTAAAAATGGCCGTTTTGGTGGGAGCACTGATTTTAATGACGATTAAAGTGAAAAAAAAAGTGAAATATTCCTGTAAATATGGTGCCTGGGGGGTGTCTGTAGTATGCCTGTGAAGTGCCACGTGTTTCCCGTGTTTAGAACAGTCCCTGCACAAAATGACATTTAACGGAAATAACACCATTTAAAACCCTTTGCGGTTTTAATGTTATATCTGGTTCCTGCAATATGGTTGAAAATCATTCAGAAAAATGGCATGGGTAGCCCTCCCTGCCCATTACCAGCCTATTTGGGTCTTGTACGCATATTAAGGGGAACCCTGTACCCATATTAAAAAAAAGAAATGCGTGTGGCCCCCAGGCCCTATATACTCAGAACAGCAGTATACAGGCGGTGCAAACAAGACAGGGACTGTGTAGGTTTGTTGTGTTAAGTTGAATCTGTTTGTAATTTTCAAATGGTACATTTTGAAAGTGTAGCTCCAGTCAAAAAAACGATTTTAAGCTTTTTGGAAAACATAGGGAAGGGTTATCACCCCTGTATAATTTGTTTTGTCGTCCATCTTTTTTCATCTCACTTGCTGTTGTCTCCTTCCGTTTGCAAGTAGGAGATGTTTGTAAGTTGGATGTTTGAAAGTAGGGGCCTGCCCTATATGCTCTGCAGAAATGGCGGAACAAGGTGTTGGTTTTGCCACAACATTGTAAGCCCTCAAAGTGACTCTTGGTGGGCGCTGGAGCGCCCTGCTGTGAACGATTATATCAAGAATTGTAATTACATGCCATTGTTGAACAGTGGTAGAAAAATTGACCTTTGGTGGTTGTGGTGCTGGTGCCACAACACTATAAGTCCTCACCGTTACTCTGGGTGGGCACAGGAAGGGGCCCTCCTGTGAAATATTATATCAAGAATTGTAATTACATGTCCCTGTTAAACAGGGGCAGAAAAATTTGGCCTTAGGCACTGCTGCTGGTGCCACCACACTGCAACCTCTTCCATATACTCTAGTTTTATTGCAGGAATTAGCCCTGCTGCAAAGCATTGCATCAAAAATTGTACTTAAACGCCCCTGTTAAACAGGGGCAGAAAAATTGGGCCTTAGGCACTGGTGCTGGTGCCACCACACTGCAACCTCTGCCATATACTCTAGTTTTATTGCAGGAATTAGCCCTGCTGCAAAGCATTGCATCAAAAATTTTAATTAAACGCCCCTGTTAAACAGGGGCAGAAAAATTGGGCCTTAGGCACTGGTGCTGGTGCCACCACACTGCAACCTCTGCCATATACTCTAGTTTTATTGCAGGAATTAGCCCTGCTGCAAAGCATTGCATAAAAAATTGTAATTAAACGCCCCTGTTAAACAGGGGCAGAAAAATTGGGCTGCTGGCATCACCCAGAACCAAAAATGTTCTTCCAACATATCAGCAGAGGAGGAAGAGGATAGACAATCAACATAACAGAACAGTCACTCAGCATCAGCATAGGCAGTCTTGAAGGGATGTGGTATTTCAAAAAAAAATATTCGGTTACATCAGCTTCAGGTGCTTGGTAGCTGTGGGTGATCCAAGACTGATTCATCTTGATGAAGGTCAGTCGATCAACTGATTCGGTGGACAGGCGCACCCTGTGATCGGTAACAAAGCCACCAGCAGCACTGAAGGTGCGTTCCGAAAGAACGCTGGATGCAGGACAGGCCAGTAGCTCAATTGCATACTGTGCAAGCTCTGGCCAGTGATCCATCCTCAAGACCCAGTAAGCCAGAGGATTTTTGGTGGGAAAGGTGTCCAAGTCTGACCTTGCCCCTAGGTATTCCTGCACCATGTAAATCAGACGCTGGCGATGGGTGCTGGAACCAATCATACCTTGGGGCTGCGGACTAAAAAATTGTCTGAAAGCATCAGTCAGACGGCCACCTTCTCCACCGCTCCTTCTGACCGATGCCTCAGCAACACGTTGTCCAGGACCAGGAGTTTGTAACCTCCCAGTCTCTGGGAACGCGTTGCACAGACCTTTCTGCAAGGCCTCCCGGAGATGTCTCATCCTCTGCTCCCTCTGCGATGGCACGATAAGGTCGGCAACCTTACCCTTGTACCGTGGATCAAGGAGAGTGGCCAGCCAGTAATGGTCCCTCTCCTTGATCCGAAGAATACGAGGATCCTTCCGCAGGCTTTGCAGGATCAGGGAGGCCATGCAGCGTAGGTTAGCTGAGGCATTCGGTCCGGAGTCCTCTGGGTCACTAAGGACAACATGATCCGCAGCTACCTCCTCCCAGCCACGTACAAGTCCACGTGTTTCTTGGGACTGTAAATCATCCCTATAAGACTGCTGCTGCTGATGCTGATGCTGAGTGCCAGCCTCCACCTCCATGCTGACACAATCATCCTCCTCCTCCTCTTCCTCCTTCTCATCCTCTTCCTGTGTGATGGGTGGCACAGCAGGAACACTGTCTGGATAAAGGGGGCCTTGAGAGGCAAGGAAGTCCTCCTCTTCCTGCCTCTGTTCTGCCTCAAGTGCCCTGTCCATTATTCCACGCAGCGTATGCTCCAAGAGGTGGACAAGAGGTACAGTGTCACTGATGCATGCACTGTCACTGCTCACCATCCTTGTGGCCTCCTCAAACGGTGACAGGACAGTGCATGCATCCCTGATCATGCCCCACTGGCGTGGTGAGAAAAAACCAAGCTCCCCTGACCCTGTCCTGGTGCCGTAGTCACACAGGTACTCATTGATGGCCCTCTGCTGCGTGTGCAGCCGCTGCAGCATGGCCAATGTTGAGTTCCATCTGGTGGGCATGTCACATATAAGGCGGTTCTTGGGCAGGTTCAACTCCTTTTGGAGCTCAGCCAGCCGAGCACAGGCATTAAATGATCGGCGGAAATGCACACAGACTTTCCTGGCCTGCTTCAGGACTTCCTGTAAGCCGGGGTACCTGCCCAAGAACCGCTGCACCACCAGGTTAAGGACGTGAGCTACACAGGGCACATGGGTCAGTTGTCCCTGTCGGAGGGCGGAGAGGAGGTTGGTGCCATTGTCGCAAACCACCATTCCTGGCTTAAGCTGGCGTGGCGTCAACCACCTCTCGGCCTGCCCCTGCAGAGCTGACAAAACATCCGCCCCAGTGTGGCTCCTGTCCCCCAAACAAACCAGCGCAAGCACGGCATGGCATCGTTTTGCCTGCGTACTTGCGTAGCCCCTGGAACGCCTACGGAGCACCGCTGGTTCTGAGGACAGAGCACTGGAAGAGGCCATGGAGGAAGAAGAAGAGGAGGGGGTGGAGGAGAGAGGTGTGTCACAACCAATAGTAGCATTTTGGAGGCGTGGTGGCGGAACAACCTCCAACACTACTGCACCTTGTCCTGCATCCTTCCCAGCAGCCAGAAGAGTGACCCAATGGGCCGTGAAAGACAGGTAACGTCCCTGTCCATGCCTGCTGGACCATGAGTCAGCGGTAATATGCACCTTACCGCTGACCGCCCTGTCCAGCGAGGCAAGGACATTGCCTTCCACATGCCGGTAGAGAGCCGGAATCGCCTTCCGTGAGAAGAAGGGGACCTGCCACTGAGGAACCGCACATTGTACAAACTCACGGAAGGGGGCCGAGTCTACCAACTGAAAAGGCATCAGTTGAAGTGCTAGCAATTTAGCCAAACTAGCATTCAACCGCTGGGCATGTGGATGGCTGGGAGTAAACTTCTTCCGCCGGTCCAGCAGCTGGGGCAGGGACATTTGCCTGCTATAATCGGACGTGGGTGTACGACTAGCAGAGTTCCCGGAAGCACTTGGCTGTGACACACCTAATTCTACATCTTCATTCCTCTCAGAGCAGGTTTCAGAGAGGACTGAAGGTCTAGTGGGGTTGGAGATGCCAGCTGATGAGGAGCAAGGAGAGGTCTGCTTTGTTCTTTGGTGTGGGTCTTTGAGGTACGCTTGCCAACGAGCTGCATGGCAGGTCAACATATGTCTGGTCAAGCATGTGGTGCCCAAGCGGCTGATGTTTTGGCCACGTGAGATACGCTTGAGACATATGTTGCAAATAGCAGCGGTGCGATCTGATGCACTCGTCTCAAAAAAGGCCCACACCAAAGAACTTTTAGAATAACGCGCAGAGGCAGCGCTCTGCACAGGCGGAGCTCTGCGGTGTGATTCAGTCGGTGTGCTGCCCCTAAGCTGGCCCCCGGAGGGCATCCTGCCTCGTTGGACATGTGCCTCCTCCTCCTCCTCCTCCTCCCTCCTTCCAGGCACCCACGTGGAGTCAGTGCCCTCATCATCCCCTCCCTCTTCATCGCTGTAGCAAACCTGGCAGTATGCTGCAGCTTGTGGAACATGACTGCCAGATTGCTGTCCTTCTTGAGCATCCCCTCTCTCTGCGCTCACGCTACTGCCTTCCTCTAGCTGAGTGTCATCATCAGAGCCCACCAAACACTGGGCATCCTCCTGGAGCATGTACCCAACACTGTGCTCAAAGAGTTCAGGAGACTCCTCAGGAGGACGTGGTGGGTCTAGGGAAGGAGTCACTGATGATGACATTGAGAGGAGGGAAGACGATGCATTGGCAGCTGCTTTGCTACTACCCTGAGACTGGGTGAGAGAGGATGAGGAGGATGAAGAGGGCTTGGTCATCCACTCTACCAAGTCGTTGCCATGTTGCGGTTCAACATGTCCAGCTGCCGAAAAGAAGGACAAGCATGTCCCATGGCCACGTGCTGATGACAATGCACCGCGTCCACGACCAGCACTGTTGTCTCTAGACACAGAGCCTGCTTGCCCTCTTTTATCGGCTCGCGCCTGTCTGCCTCTCCTTGCTGGCCTTCCAGACATGGTAATGGCCTGAAGGGAGTTGGGTAAAACAGCAGTTGGGTAGTTTATATTGTGCTGGAGGCACACAACACCCACTAACTCCTGCAGATGCCTTTTTTATAGAACACCAGAGATAAAGGGGTATATACAGATGTATACTGTGCTGTGCTGGAGGCACAGACAACTTCCAATAACTCCTGCAGATGGCAATTGGGCTCAAATAGAGAACAGCTATGTAGGTGGATTATAGCGGTATGTACTGGGTACAGAGCACGCAGACAGCACGCACTATCTCCTAACACTACTGACTGCAAGCTCTATTATTAAAGATAGATCACTAGCTATATAGGTGAGGTGAATATCGCGGTGTATACTGCGGTCAGGGCACGCAGACAATAACCAGAAAACAGCAGAGATAAAGGGGTATATACAGATGTATACTGTGCTGTGCTGGAGGCACACACAACTTCCAATAACTCCTGCAGATGGCAATTGGGCTCAAATAGAGAACAGCTATGTAGGTGGATTATAGCGGTATGTACTGGGTACAGAGCACGCAGACAGCACGCACTATCTCCTAACACTACTGACTGCAAGCTCTATTATTAAAGATAGATCACTAGCTATATAGGTGAGGTGAATATCGCGGTGTATACTGCGGTCAGGGCACGCAGACAATAACCAGAAAACAGCAGAGATAAAGGGGTATATACAGATGTATACTGTGCTGTGCTGGAGGCAAACACAACTTCCAATAACTCCTGCAGATGGCAATTGGGCTCAAATAGAGAACAGCTATGTAGGTGGATTATAGCGGTATGTACTGGGTACAGAGCACGCAGACAGCACGCACTATCTCCTAACACTACTGACTGCAAGCTCTATTATTAAAGATAGATCACTAGCTATATAGGTGAGGTGAATATAGTGGTGTATACTGCGGTCAGGGCACAGACAATAACCACTACACAACAGCAAGATAGGAAATCAGCCAAAAACGATCGGTGTGTACTGTGTTGAAGGTACACAGAACACCCACTGCTTCAGATGCCAACACACTACACGAGGCCGCCTCAATGGCGGCCTTATATAGTGTGGGGCATGCACTACACAGCCTGAGCTATGATTGGCCACAGGCATCCTGCCTGTGGCCAATCATGGCTCTCCTCGCTGCTGGCGCTGCGATTGGCCAAGCATGCGGGGTCACAGTGCATGCTTGGCCAATCATGAGCCAGCAATGCACTGCGCCATCGCAGTGCATTGTGGGCCGTGAGCGCCACACGAATTTTGACGCGAACGGACCAAGTGTTCGGATTTCGCCGAACGGACGAACAGCCAATGTTCGAGTCGAACGTACGTTCGACTCGAACACGAAGCTCATCCCTAGTAAAGACTATTTCTGTGTTTTACTCTAACGTGTGTCATTCATTAGTGGTGTTTGCACTAACCTTATTGTCAGGTGTGCCAGAGGGGCTCAGACTGTTCTTGGGGTTGAGAGGCAGAGTACAAAACCAAATATATGTAAGTGGCTCCTCTGGGGGTAGCCCTACACATGCTTTATGTAGAAGTCTAAGCCCTTGTACACGCGGTCGGACATTCCGACGGAAAATGTCCAATCGGACCGTGTAGTCGGATAATCCGACCATGTGTGGGCTCCATCGGACTGTTTCCGTTGGAATATTCGACGGACCAAGTTTTACAGCTTGCCTATAAAATTTTCCGACAACATGGTCCGATCATTTGTAGAGAATTCCGATCGGACAAAGTGCCACGCATGCTCAGATCAAATTCCTACACCAAAGCTATTGGCTACTAGCCTGAACGTAGTCCCGTTGTAACGAAATAACGTCATCATGTTCTGAACGATCGGATTTTTCGACAACTTTGTCCGACTGTGTGTATGCAACAGTTTCGGACAAAATCTGTCGGACAAAATCCGATGGATTTGGTTGTCGGAATGTCCGACCGTGTGTACGAGGGCTAAGAAATCTAGTTAGCCAATCAAACAAGGTAGAATAAAAGTGTTACTTCCATCAAAAACCTCCTTTTTCGTGAAAAAATAGGGAAGGGTAGAAGTAGAACCATATACGGGATGATTGTATCTCTACTGATGATAATGTGTAATTATAACAATAAATTAAAAGACCACTTCACTGCCTATAATCACAGGCCTTTAATTGTCTTTAATTATTCAATGTTTGTTTTCATTATTAAAGGTGTTATTTTAATTTTCTTTGAGCTCATTTCTGCCACCTTTCAAACCACATGGGGAATCATCTTTTTTTTTACAGACGACTTCATTATTGGCATTGAGTACTAAAATAGAAAAATATGTTTTTCATTGGTTAATCTATTCTCTAAATCACAAGCTGGGCACACCCACACCCGCAAGATTGTAAAACTTGTTTTCTTTTCATGGGGAAAACCATTAATTGCATTTTATCTATACACCTTTTACCACAAATGAGGAATCTTTTTTTTTTCCTTCCCTAAGGATATTTCCGCCACATGGTGCATTGCTTATCTGAACCTCAGTACTGATTATTGGATCATTTGATGTTTTATTTTTCCCTAGAACATACAAACTCTATTTGTCAAAGCACCATTCACAAAGGCTTCTTTCACAAGGAAAAACTCCAAGGAGGGTGAAAGCTGTCTTGACGTCTGCTCAGAATAAAAGCTCTACACATAAACCAGCCACATGCCTTGTGCAAAGCTTGCCTAGAACAAAACATGTACAATTCAAGTTCATCATGGCTGACATGTCCAAAGCTTAAAGTAGTCAATATTATGTGATTTAATCAAGAAAAAAATTATCAAATCAAATCAAATATAGAGGTAAAGATAGTGCCTTTATTTTTATAAGAGTATTTGTTTAAGCAAACCTGGCATCAACATATAAAAGCATTTTTTTTTTGTTAAAATTGAAGGTGCAAAACTGAACAATGTTCTATTCATTTTATAAGAAACAGGTTCTGTTTCACATATGGGTCACAAAAAATTACAGCTGTAAAAATGTTCTATGTTCTCAGTATATTGATTTTTATCACTCATACAGCACCAACATATTATGTAGCCCTTTACAAAGATTTTTGGACTATCTACATCGGTTCTATTCCCTAAAGGTGGTTACTGTCAAATATCCTTGCTAAATGTATACAGGTACAATGGCCAATTTGGGTCCAAGCTGACACATTCTGTACTATGCTACTGTAGCAGACCCCATGTAGGAGCTGTAGAAGAACAGGGATCCCCCACACCTGCACAGCCAAGCACAGGCTCCCAAGAGTCAGAAAAAAGTCTACAGCTTTGTTTTTGCTGTTTTATTAGGGGGTTAACACATATTGTGCTGGGTCTACTCAAAAAAAATTAGGCAACTGTTTGCATTAGCTTTTTAACCACTTTCAGACTGGACCATTTTGCTGGCTTAAGACCAGACCACTTTTTGCGGTTCGGCACTGCGTCGCTTTAACTAATAATTGCGCGGTCTTGCGACGTGGCAAACAAAATTGACGTCCTTTTTTTCCCACAAATAGAGCTTTCTTTTGGTGGTATTTTATCACCCCTGCGGTTTTTAATTTTTGCGCTATAAACAAAAATAGAGCATTATTTTTTACTTTTTGTTTTAATAAACATCCCCCAAAAATATATAAAAAACATTTTTTTCCCTCAGTTTAGGCCGATACGTATTCTTCTACATATTTTTGGTAAAAAAAAATCACAATAATTTATTGAAAAATTATTATTATTATTATTAACCACTTCAATACAGGGCACTTAAACACCTTCCTGCCCAGACCAATTTTGAGCTTTCAGCGCTGTCGCACTTTGAATGACAATTGCGCGGGCATGCTACACTGTACCTAAATGAAATTTTTATCATTTTTTTCCCACAAATAGAGCTTTCTTTTGGTGGTATTTGATCACCTCTACGGTTTTTATTTTTTGTGCTACAAATAAAAAAATACCAAAAAATTTGAAAAAAAAAATGTTTTTTTTTGTTTCAGTTTCAAAACTTTGTAAATAAGTACGTTTTCTCCTTCACTGATGGGCACTGATGGGGCTACACTGATGGGCACTGATAAGGCGGCACTGATGGGCACCAATGTGGCACCAATGAAGTGGCACTGATGAGGTGGCATTGATGAACACTGATATGTGGCACTGATAGGCGGCACGGATGGGCAGCACGGATGGGCGACATGGATGGGCGACACGGACGGACACTGATAGGTGGCACAAATTGGCACTGATAGCTGGCACGGATTGGCATGGATGGGCGGCACAGATGGGCAGCACAGATGGGCATGGATAGGCGGCACAGATGGGCATGGATAGGCGGCACAGATGGGCATGGGTGGGCACTGATAGGCGGCACAGGTGGGCACTGATAGGCAGCACAGGTGGGCACTGATAGGCAGCACAGGTGGGCACTCATAGGCGGCATTGGTGTTATACTATAGTAATGGATGCCAATCAGTGCCAAACAATAATGCATGCCAATCAGTGATGCCCATTGTGGGTACTGATTGGCATCCATTATGGGCACTGATTGGCATCCATTGTGCTGACTGGCATCCCTGGTGGTTTAGGGAGGATTACCTTTTCCCTGGTGGTCTGGTGGCGTCCCTGGTGGTCCAGTGTGGGCATCCTCGGGGGGGCTGTGCTGATAATCGATCAGCACAAACCCCCCCTGTCAAAGGAGCAGCCGATCGGCTCTCCTCTACTCGCGTCTGACAGACGCGAGTGAGGGAAAGCCGATCACCGGCTCTTCCCATTTACACTGTGATCAGCCGTGATTGGACACGGCTGATCACGTGGTAAAGAGTCTCCGTCGGAGACTCTTTACCGAGATCGTAGTTGCCGGGTGTCAGACTGACACCCTGTAACAACGATCGCAGCGATGCGCGCCCCCGGGGGCGCGCAGCGGCTCATAATCCTGATCACGTCATATGACGTCCAGTCAGGATTATGAAACCACTTTGCAGCCGTCAATTGCCTATAGGGTGGGCGGCAAGTGGTTAAAATTATTGATCGGTTTGCGCAAAAGTTATAGCATTTACAAAATAGGGGATAGTTTTACAGCATTTTTATAAATCATTTTTTTTACTAGTAATGGCGGCGATCAGCAATTTTTATTGTGACTGAGACATTATGGCGGACACATCAGACATTTTTGACACATTTTTGGGACCATTGTCATTTATACAGTAATCAGTGCTATACAAATGCACTGATTCCTGTGTAAATGACACTGACAGTGAAGGGGTTAACCAGGGGGTGGCAGTGTAGGGGTTAAGTGTTCCTAGAGGCATGTTACTAACTGTGGGGGGCTGGGATTTGTGTTAGTGAACATTGATCTCTGCTTCAATCACATGGAGCAGAGATCAGCATCACTTGTTGCTAGGCAGAACGGGGAGATGCTGTTTACAACGGCATCTCCCCGTTCAGCCTCCCCGTGACACAATCGCGGGTATACCTGCGGCGATCAAGTCCGCGGGTCCCGCGACCGGACTCATGGGGGTCCCGACCGGCACGCGAGCACACCGCCGGCGGCGCGCACGCGATGGCAGGGCAGCATATAAAAATGGACATACCTGTACGCCAATATGCCTGCCCGTGCCATTCTGCCAACGTACATCGGCATGAGCTGGTCGGAAACTGGTTAAGTACTGTCAACTAAACTTATTTTTGTCTGATTAGACTTTTAATGTTTTCAACTTTGTTTTTTTAAGTAAAGGCAACAAATTTTTTTCAGTTTATAGAAAAGTTTAAGTTAGGAACACATACATTAACTTATTTATTTCAAGTACTTACATAGCACCGTCAGTCATCATCAACATGGGGACAAGGTGCCTTGGGGGAACCCAAAGCATCCTCCCCATGTTGAGGGCATGTGGCCTGGTACGGTTCATGAGGGGAGGGCGTTCTCTCATCCCTCCTTTTCCTGTGGCCTGCCAGGTTGCGTGTTCGAATTAGGGTCTGGTATGGATTTTGGGGGGGCCCCTACACCATTTAAAAAAAAAATTGTTGCAGGGTTCCCCTTAATATTCATACCAGAACCAAAGGGCCTGGTAATGGCCTAGTAATGGCCTTGGGGGGGACCCATGCCAGGGCGGGACCCATGCCATTTTTTCAATGATTTTTATCTATATTGCCGGGATCCTACAATTCATTATAGCCGCAAGCAGTTTTAAATGACTTTTTTCCTTTAGAAATGTAATTTTGCTGTGGTATTGTTCTAAATACGAGAACCCCCAGACATGATATTTAAAGGAATATTTCATTTTTATTGTTTCACTTTGGGCATTATTAAAATCACTGCTCCTGAAAAAATGGTCGTTTTAAAAGCTTTTTGCATTGATACATGTCCCCTGGGGCAGGACCCAGATCCCCATATATTTTTTATGGCAATAACTTGCATATAAGCCTTTAAAATTAGCACTTTTGGTTTTTCATGTTAGTGTCCCATAGACTTTAACGGTGTTCCACGGCTTTCAAATTTGCAGTGAACACTGCATGATGTTCGCTGTTCGAACAGGCGAACATCTGATGTTCGAGTCGAAACTTACGCTCAACTCAAACATCGGGCTCATCCCTAGTGCTGATGTCTGCCAGATCTAAATTGCTGCAAACTTAGTGCTGTTACTCAGATGTCTGAACCATTTAGGCCAACTAAGGAACTGGAGAATCTTCAAACTGCTTTTTAGGAGACAGGATTGAATCTTAAAGCTGAACTCTGGGATAAGCAAATGTTGTGTAAATACAATAGGCATGCATATTCCTCCTTGAATTTGGTGTGCTTTGTGTATTTCTTCCAGTTCTGTGCAGTAATCCAGAATTACATTTTGCCTCTGTGCAGGAGCTTACGGTAATAAAGACTGGTGACTGCTGCTCTATATTCTTGTACTGGGTGACTGGTCTTGTATCCACCCCTGCTGTAGTTTTCTGTGTTGAGAAGACCTTCTTGTATTGCATCTGATGTTTTTATGTATATAATATACATGGAGATGTGTGTATATGATATGTATATTTATATATTCTTGTGACTGTCCCAGCCTCACACTCACATTCAGGCTTGGTGTGTTTGCACACTTGTCCAACAGATGTCCTGGAGTGCTTATACAAGACACCCTCTCTGCTACCATTGTTTATACAGGTATTCTGGTCAACTATAAATATCTAGCTTGACCATTTGCTATATTTGACATCAGTGTAATGTAGCAGAAAATGATATGCCCATTTGGGATTGTCTTCTCAACACTTTCCAAATAAAAGCGAAGAACAGAGATTGAGAGCCGGACTCGCTGTAATGACGTAACACCAAAGTGTCAGGGCTGGCTTAGGCCTTCCTTCTCTGGGCTGGCTGCTCAGATGTCGGATAATTGCCAGCTCTTATCTCTCTCCACAGTTACCCAGCTGTTCCTGATCCTGCTCATCTGACCTGCCTATTTAAGGCTGTCCAGCTCACTTCATCTCTGCCTTCGCCTTGGTCACATCACAAGAAACCATCTTCTGCGTTCGTGTTTAAAGACTGGCTTGCCGACATCCCTTCTGGCTCCTTATCCTGCTTGCTGTTCCTCCACTTGGATCCCTGACTTCTGGCCTGGCTGATTACCAGATCTGGTTATTGAACTTTGGCCTGGCTGACTACTCGATCTGGTTACTGGACTCTGGCTATGCTTTGACTACGCTTACTCTATTTACCTTTTTATTTTTTATTAATAAACAAGAGTGATTTAATTATACTTCTGCCTCGGTCTGGTTCATGGTTTCTGACACAAAGAAGATCTCTGCCGGAACCTGAAGACATTTTTTCTCCCGATCTCCTGCTATCTATCCCCTGGGGTCCTCATTGCCAAGGAGATTATGACATTTCTATAAGCTTAGCTAAGTGACCGTTATGAGTATTCTTTTTATATACAGACCATAGTTTTGCTAGAAAGTAGGTAGCATTTTTTCTTGTTATAGGTATTTCCAGGGGCAGTCTGACCATTGGGCCACTCGGGCACTGCCTGAGGGCCCCGTGCCACTAGGGGGCCCCATCAGGGTTGCCAGCCTCAGTAAAACCAGGGACAGTATGTAAAAATCTGTGTTTTTTTTACATTTGTCTCTGAAATGTCCCTTACCGACATCCTTTTAATCTAAAAATCCTTAGATTATAGCTACCCCACCTCTCCAGTACCTTCTCAGCCAATAGAAACATGTCTGTGTATACTGTGTGATTGTATACTGTGTGTGTGTTTGTGTATACTGTGTGGCCCCATAATCTCTGATTGCCTGGGGGCCCCATAATCTCCTATTGCCCGGGGGCCCCATGAGTTGTCAGTCCGCCCCTGGGTATATCTGTCAGTCTTGTATTGTATTCCTAATTGTGTAATAGTTTTATATGTAAAGCATGTTTTGTACAATAAAAGCACATTTATATACTGTAGAGGTCTGAGTTTCCTTGCTTATACCGCAAAGTAACCTTAATAGTCGCAAGCATAACACAACTAGTAACACTCCTAGTACTAGTACCAGGAGTGTTAATTTTGGCAGCAAATTTTGATTTAGTTTTAGTCTTAGTCTTAGGACTAAAATGCCATTTTAGTTTTAGTCCCATTTTAGTCTTCTTCAAGTGTTTTAGTTTTAGTCATAGTCTTTGACTAAAATGGCACTTTAGTTTTAGTCCTTTTAGTCATCGTATTTTAGTCAACTAAAATCTCCAGTACATTTTAGTTGAATAAAATAATTTTAGTCAACTAAAATCGAATGGGTTTAGTTAAAATGTTATGCATTATTTAAGCATTTCTCTAGAATTTCCAAACTCATTATATACTCCTGGAGTAAAAAAATCTAGTATCATGTTATTATTTATGGTATTAAGGTTTGAACAAACTCACAGATACAGCTAAAAATAAAGTAAAAGTAAAGATACAGAAAAAAACTGAAGTTAGTTCATGTTGGTGAACATCCCTCCTTGCCATTTTTGTCCCGTTTTCATTGCTTAACGAAAACGGATTTTATTTTCATCATAGTTTGCGTCAGTAGACAAAAATGTGCTGTACTTTTTGTTTTGTTTTTATCACTGTAAAATGCTGCTGATGAAAACTTTGATGAAAACATTTTCATCGACAAAATTAACACTGTCCACAACTCATCCTGGCTTGTCCTGTGCTTCAATTTGCAATGGTACCACTGTTTGCCATGTACTCACTCTGATTTTGTCTTGTGAGGTATGTGTGAGGTATGGATTATTGGAAACTGAGGTTACAGAGAGCAATAAAAGCATAGCGGGAAATGTTAGAACTGAATAGTTTCAGTGTTGTCTGTGTCCCCAGTTATGTGTGAGATTGTGGTCACCTCAACAGAAAGTTAGGAGAAGGCCACCCAATAGAGAAAACAGGCAGCACTGAGGTTCTAACCCTTCTTCTAAATCTCTTCTGTCTCAACAGTTTTATTTTGCGAATGGAAAAGTGATTGTCATGGCATTCATAGTTCAGCACTATGGGCAGGTTTAGAGTTTGAATTTGTAGAGACATAAAGGATGCAACTGTGGACTCAGATACTCACTATAGATACCTATAATGAGCCCTGTGACCAATCTGATCAACACCAATTTTTCCTCTATGTTGCTGACACTGCTCAGTCATGTAAAAATTTACTGCCACCATCCCCCACAGGCAAATTTGTATCTGATAGGTTAGTGTGAATAACTGACATCTTTTACATCAAGTTTCCTGAGAGATAGCAAGAAGCCGGCATTGGTTGTTCCAAGATTGGAAGCAGTTGTGTTCTGGGATCAACAATTACCAATAAAATGGAATGGTGCAGTCTAGCGAGCATGAACAACTAAAATGCAGGTGCAGTTGTGCTTTCTGTACACATCTCAATGCATTATTTTAATTTTGATTAGAGTGTACCTTTAAGAATAATTCCTGCTCTCCACTGTGTATGAATTTATTCTAAAAGACTTGTGTCTTAAAGTGGGAGTTCCGCCGTTTTTTTTTTTTTTTTTTTAAAGCCAGCAGCTACAAATACTGCAGCTGCTGACTTTTAAAATAATGACACTTACCCGCCCAGCACGCCCGCAATGTTGGCACCCGAACCCGATCTCTCGATCGTCTCTCGGGTGCTGCCGCCACCATCTTAGGTATGGGAATCAGGAAGTGGAGCCTTGCGGCTTCATTTACCGGTTCCTTACTGCACATGCGCCAGTCGCGCTGCGCAATAAGGATGGTCCCCGCTGTCTCTGGGATCCGTGTGTTTCCCAGCAGACAGCGGGGGACCTTCGGAAAGGGGCGTAGATTCTGTGGAAAGAGGCGTACCTTCTGCAGATATCTATGCCGGAAGTGGGTGCAGATACCTGTACTGTACAGGTACCTGCACCCCCCTCCCCCCTGAAAGGTGCCAATTGTGGCGCCGGAGGGGGGGAGGGTTCCAATGAGCGGAAGCACCACTTTAGGGTGGACCTCCGCTTTAATTTACTTTATCTGTCATCCAGTGCAATTTAGTCAGAAGAAATCAAATTCCCAATGATGTCTCAAAAATGCATTTAATGTTCACTTTTTGAAAATAAATACATTATATAAAGGGCCAGATGGTTTCTGATGCCGCGTACACACGATCGGTTTTCCGGCCAGAAAAAGACTGATGAGAGCTTTTCATCGGAAAATGCGACCATGTGTATGCTCCATCGGAATTTAGCTGTCCGAATTTCCGCCAGCCAAAAATTGATAGCATGTTCTCAATTTTCCCGACGGAAAAACTTTCTATCGGTAATTCCGATTGTGTGTATGCAATTCCGATACGCCAAAAATCACGCATGCTCAGATTCAACTACAAGACAGAAGCTATTGGCTACTGGCTATTGAACTTCCTTTTCTAGTCACGTTGTACGTGTTGTACATCACCGCATTATAAATGATCGGAATTTGATGTGACTGTGTGTAGGCAAGACAACTTGAGCCAAATTCCATCTGAATTCCGTCGGGAAAATCATCAGAGCTTTTTCCGACGAGAATTTCGATCGTGTGTACGCGGCATTACTGTATTAGACCAGCCCTCCCTTATCTTTCAAGACATGAAGAAATTCTCCTTAACAAGCTCTATTCTGTTCAGTTTATGTTATAATGAGCTAAAAATATGCTTATATGGTACTTTTGAGAGCACTAAAAATAAATATGTTGTTTAGAATAATGGGAGATGTTCCCCTGCATTGCGCAGCCCTGCAAATTAAACTGATTGTCAAGTTGTTTTCTTGCCTGCTGTGTCATAGAAATGCATCAATGAATCTAATTGCATATGGAGAGAATTTATTTTTAACACTTTTATTCTCATAAAATCTTCTAAAAAGTCATTCAGATCTATTTATTTTGGGAGAAGTAGACCAGAATAATTGTATTGTGTGCCATAACTTGCATAGCTGCCTTTTTCTATAACGTATATTTTACTGATGCTGTGTGCTGACATTTTTAAATAAGATCACCATGTTCATGTTTTACCCATAGTTATTTTTTTTTTAAATCAAGAAAACATGCTAGAAATAGGCAAGAGCCCCCTTCCTACTTAATACTTTCCATTGATACCGAGAAGGCATTTGACCGCATTGACTAGTCCTACCTCCGTGAAGTCCTAGGCACACTGGGGTTAGGCTCAAACATGTTAGCTTGGATACTAGCCCTCTATTTGGAAACCTACTGCACAATTTAAAATTATTCATCTCATCCAGGTTCTCAATCAGGAATGGCATGAGGCAAGGGTGTCCCCTCTCTCCTCTCCTCTTTGCACTAGCCCTTGAGCCTTTTCTGCGCAGGTTGAGAGTGAACACAGACATCAGGAGCCTGGCAGTGGGCTCCGCAGAGCACAAACTTTTGGCGTATGCAGATGATGTGCTGTTCCACTTAACGAACCCCTTGGTCTCATTTCCAGTCCTGAGAGAACTCCAACATTTCGGTACACTCTCAAACTTTAAAATTAACGTCACAAAGTCCGAAATCCTGCCCATACAGTTGTCCCCAGCCATGACAGATAGCTTAAAAAACGCATTCCCCTTTACATGGGCTTCGACCTCCCTGCGCTACCTAGGCATTCAGCTAACAGACCGTTTTGACATATTGCATGCAGCAAACTATCCCAGGTTGGTGACCTCAGTCAGACAAGATTTACTGCAACTGGACGAAAACCGCCTTCACATGACTAGGGAGGGTTGATATAATAAAAATGAATGTCCTCCCCAGGATACTGTTTTATATGCAAATGCTCCCTATTTCCCTACCCAGAAAATTTTTTGCTCAAATGTCCAACATGCTCACTAGTTTCATATAGAACTCACAGAAACCACATATAGCCCTGAAAGTACTGAAACGCCGGAAGCGCTCCAGGGGTTTGGGCGTTCCAGATCCAGATATACAAAGATATCACCAAGCTATAGCTCTCCACATCTAAACTCTGGGTAACTATTGAGAAATACATGGCAGGGAGAAACCTATCCTACGCCCCTTGGCTTTCACAGGAACACAAAGGGTTGTCGGAAGACACGTCCCCCTGACGATTTACACACTTGGAGCGTGTGGGGCCAAGTCAATTGAGCACTGGACCTGGCCCCCTCGGTGTCCCCACTGGTGCCACTGGGGGGGGGGGGGGGGTTCCTTTGGTTTCCCCCTGGAGAACATGCACATTTTTCTTCAGAACTTGGGTAGATGACAGGAAGGCCAGTTGTGGGAAACTGTTGAGAGATGGCAAAATGATACCCTTTGAATCCCTGACAGCTGGACCTGGGGGACCTCAGATGAATTTCTGGAGGTACAGACAACTACACCACATGTTCGAGGTATACAGCAGCTCCATAAGAGATATCACATCACTGAAACATTTTGAAGGCCTATTCATAGCAGATGAGCCAATCCCACACATGGTCTCAGAACTTTACCTACTATTGAGGTCCTCAGCCTCGACCTCCTAGCCCATCTATATACGTGCCTGGGAGAGGGACTTAGGACTGGAATTTACTGGGCCTCAGCTGACACACCTTTATCAGCTTACCCACTCCAGCTCTGCAGACTCTAAAATGCAAGAGATAAACTATACTGTCACACTGGTACAGGGTCCCTGTGGACCTGGCGTGGATGTACCCTACCTGCTCCGAATCATGTTGGCGGGGATGTGGAGGCTGGGGAACCCTGTTACACCTGTGGTGGGATTGCCCACTGATTGCACCCTTCTGGTAGGATGTTAAGGAACAGGTTAAGGAAGTTCTAGGTATAGATGTCCCCCTCCCCCTGGTCCATTCCTCTTGCACATTCCTCCCATGCCAATAATTTGCTATAAAATGAACGCACTACCCCACCTGCTGAACGCAGCCAAAAGGCTGCCTCCTATTTACTGGAAGAAGGCAGAGGTACCAAGCAGAGAGGAATGGATACGCAGAGTGAATGAGATCAGAGAAGCGGAGGAAGGGATTGCAACATGGAAGGGCAACAGGGATAAACTTACTGCCACGTGGTTCTTATGGACTGATCACTTCTCTGATCTCATCCAGGTACCTTCTAGCCTAGACGTGGCATTGTTAAAACTAGCAGAACCAGCTCTGGGCCACCGTAAATGTCCATGACAGTAACTAAATACACCCCCCCTTAGACCAGAGCACTGATTGCGAACATTGCATATTTACGTTTTGATGAAGGACACGACTACCTGGCAGCCAACTGAAGATCCTCATAAGCTTAAGGTGAGATCCTGACTTCTCCCCTTTATTCTACTCTGTTTCCCTCCTCTCCCCTCTATAACCACTTTCTACCCCCCTTACCCTTTCTTACTCCCCTTTTACCCTTAATTAGCTATTTATTGTTAAAGGGTTATACCGTTAGAAGGCCTGATAACAGGCTCCCTACAATTGATAGGGCTGTTTGACACGGCAAAGGCGTACTGCTAGAATAAGAGTCACCTAATGAGAAGTAGTAATGATATGCCCCCCACTGGGGCTCTGGGTGGGCCCGGACGAGGCCTGGACCTAGGCAGAGTGTCGGAGAAGGTTAGTTGGAGGTCTTGGTTACCCCCCTCTTTTGGTGCAGAGCCTGGGCTGGGCGGTGTCTGAGTCAGCCCAGACCCCCCCCAGCGGCTGAGGCCAGCACAGGGCAAGAAGCTGGTCTGTTGAGGGACAGCATGCCCAGTCGGTTATGCAGCTGGTGGCTGAAACCCTGAGACTACCACAGTTAACTGGTTGATAGAAGCACTAGGGTCATACGCCCTTCATATAAGAGTAACCTTCTTATTGTCATATCTACCTGTTTCTATATGTTGCCTTATCTTTTGTTACCAATGAAACGATAACATGTCTGTCACCATTAAGCACATCCCATAACTGTATGTAAAGCTGTGACTGAACCTAATAAACAAAGTTTACATAAAAAAAAAAAACAATCAAAAAAACAAAATGATACAATAAAATTCCCAAAGCCATGTTTACATTTTTACTGCTTTTTTCTTTAAAGCAGGTGGAAGAAGGGCGGCATATCATCAAAGGACCAAATGTGCAAATAAGTTTTCTTTATTACCCTCTGAAGCTCTTTTCTTTAAAATTGCCATAAAATTTACTTTTATTGTCCACAGTCTGTGCCCTTTCCCAAACAGGATCCACCGAGCATAGATCTCAGGAAACTATGTTGACACGCTTACGTCACAGCTTTCACACCTCTCCCCAATTTCTTTCCTCTATTCTCAATTATTAGTTATACGTCGGCAGAATGGCACGGACAGGCCAATGGGCGTACAGGTATGTCCCTTTAAATTTGCCACTGTGCCATTGCATGCACGTCAGCGGCAGCGTGCGCGCCGGACCTCCGTGAGTCCGATCGCGGGTCCCGCGGACTCGATCGCCGTGGGGAACTCACGATCATCTCACAGGGAGGAAGAACGGGGAGATGCTAATGTAAACAAGCATCTCCCCGTTCTGGCTAGTGACAGTGTCATTGATCTCTGCTCCCTGTGATCGGAGCAAAGATCAGTGACGTGTCATACACAGCCAAGCCCGCAGGGCCGTCTTTAGCGCAGGGCAAACGGGGCACCTGCCTTGGGCCCAATGTTTGTAGGGGGGCCCGCACTGCTACCCGTGAATTGGGGCCCCAATGAAGGTTTTGCAGTGTGCACAGAGGACACGGGACGGGAGGCTGTATTCCCGTGCTAGCCAGCTGAGAGGGGGCGGGGCTGGGAGCTCCACTGATGCTCTGACCCCGCCCCCGTACAGCCTGTATGCTCGGAACAGAGCGGCTGTAGTGAGAGCCAGTGATCGGAGTGGGAGCGTCAGTGATGCTCCCACACCGATCACTGGCTCTCACTACAGCCGCTCTGTTCCGAGCATACAGGCTGCACGGGGCGGGGTCAGAGCGTCAGTGGAGCTCCCGGCCCCGCCCCCTCTCAGCTGGCTAGCGCAGGAATACAGCCTCCCGTGTCCTCTGTGCACTCTGCAAAACCTTCATTTGGGGCCCCAATTCACGGGTAACGGGGCCCCCCTACAAAGCATCAGTGGAGCTCCCGGCTGTTGTAGTGAGATCAGAGAATGGAAGCCCCACCCACATACCTCTAAATTTATGTAGTGTGTTTGGCCGCCCAGGTATGTCCTTGCACCCATAAAATGCCTGACTGCTTAAACCCTGAGCTGTGTTATTCAACTGTCAAGCTGTGCGTTGCTGAAAGTTCTCTGACCATCACCTGTAGCATGTCCGCAGTCTCTGATTGTCTCCTGCAGTATGTCCGCAGTCTCTGATTGTCTCCTGCAGTATGTCCGCAGTCTCTGATTGTCTCCTGCAGTATGTCCGCAGTCTTTGATTGTCTCCTGCAGTATGTCCGCAGTCTTCGATTGTCTCATGCAGTATGTCAGCAGTCTTTGATTGTCTCCTGCAGTATGTCCGCAGTCTCTGATTGTCTCCTGCAGTATGTCCGCAGTCTCTGATTGTCTCCTGCAGTATGTCCGCAGTCTCTGATTGTCTCCTGCAGTATGTCCGCACTCTCTGACACTCTCCTGTAGTATGTGTATTAATGTGCCCCTTTACTTGCTCAATTATTTAAGATTGCTCCACTGCTCAGTGAGAGGTAATGATGTGTATTAGCCTGTAGCAACCAATAAGCGAACAGTAGTGATCTGCTTTAATCTCTAGCAGCCAATCAGTAAGTGGTAATGATGTGCATTAACCTTTAGCAACCAATCGGCAAGCAGAAATTATGTGTTGTAACCTCTAGCAACCACCCAGCGAGCAGTAAGGATAGGCTGTAACCTCTGGCAAACAATTGCAATCACTGCGTGATCTGCTGCAGTAAACTGATTTTGAGTCTACCTGCTATTTTTTGTATGTCTCAGAATGGAGGGGGGGGCCCCAAGAAAATGTTTGCCCAGGGCCCAATCAAAATTAAAGACGGCCCTGCACACCCCCCCCCCCCCCCCCACACACACACACAGTTAGGGACACTTAATCCCTACACTGCCACCTAGTGGTTAACCCCTTCACTGCCAAAAAAGGGAAAAAAGCTAACACTGTACGCCCTCCACAATGAACTGGTCCTCGCTATACTTACCTTTGTGGGTGATGAGATGTCAGTTTCCACGCAGGGCTTCCAGGATGGATCAGAGTGATGCTCTGTGCCAACCCTGACCAGTCAGAATCACTTCAATCTTTCCCAGAAGCCCTGCAAAAAGAAGGGGAAGAAGAACAGGGATTTCAAATCCTGGGATCACGTGGGCACTGATATGGAGGAAAGTACAGCAGGTACCCAGGGGATGGTGCATGGTGTCATTTAACCATTTCATTTATTCTGAAAAAGTGAACTTACACTTTAAGACAAGGGTTTTGGTGTTAGAATCAAAAGAAAAGTGACACAATTGTATATGCATTCAGTTAACAAATTTTACCAGGAAATCAAAAACTCTGAATGCCACTGAAATGTGGATCTGTTCAAATGGACTTCCTAAACTCTGTGTGTAGCTAAGCCTGGCCTGACAGAAGAGGGGAGCTGTGTGCTGACTGAAACTGATAGTTCATTATTGCTGCACTATGTATACCAGCCATAAATGATGTGTGGTAACTGGGATTTTGGTCTGTATACCCTTTCTATGATGGAAGCTTTACAACTGGTTCTACATACAGTATATATATTGCCTTGAAAAAGTATTCAGACTCCTTCAAATTTTCCACATTTTGTCATGTTACAACCAAAAATGTAAATGTATTTATTGGGAGTGTGGCACATAATTGTGAAGTGGAAGGAAAATGATAAATGTTTTTCAATTTTTTTTACAAATAAATATGTGAAAAGTGTGGCGTGCATTTGTATACAGCCCCCCTTCTGCAATTCTTTATAGAAACACCTTTTGCTGCAATTACAGCTGCAAGTAATTTTGGGGATGTCTCTACCAGCTTTGCACATCTAGAGAGTGACATTTTTGCACATTCTTTCTTGCAAAATAGCTCAAGCTCTGTCAGATTGGATGGAGAGCGTCTGTTAACAGCAATTTTTAAAGTCTTGCACAGATTCTCAATTGGATTTAGGTCTGGACTTTGACTGGGCCATTCTAACACATGAATATACTTTGAGCTAAACCGGGGATATGTAATTAGCGGACCTCCAGCTGTTGTGTGTGGGCTAGTCCATTCATTTTTTCGGAAAAAAAAAATCAGATGGATCTAGAAATAGAACATGTTTCAAATCTATCCGACTGATTCAATTTCGACAGACTAAAATTGGGAAAACCGTTCGCCTGTGTGCTGGTCCGACGGACCAAATACGACGCAAAGGAAGCTATTGGCTGCTGGCTATTGAACTTCCTTGTTTAGTCCCATTTACATCATCACGTTCAAAATGAATGGACTTTCGAACTGACTTTGTTTGTTCGTGTGTGGCCAAGTCCGTTCGTTCGGAACTCAGCCGAAAGTCCGTCGGGACGACTGTCGTACCTAGTCTGCCGGAAAGTCTGGTCGTGTGTATGGGGCATCACAATTTTTCCCTGTATTTGACTCCATCCATCCTCTCATTAACTCTGACCAGCTTCCCTGCCCCTGATGAAGAAATTAATCCCCACAACATGATGCTGTCACCACCATGTTTCACGGTTGGTATGGTGTATGCAGTATTATTTTTCTGCCACACATAGCATTTTGCTTCTAGGCCATCAAGTTACATTTTGGTCTCATCTGACCAGAGCACCTTCTGTCACATGTTTGCTATGTTCCCCCCATGGCTTCTCGCAAACTGCAAATGGGACTTCTTAAGGCTTTCTTTCAACAATGGCTTTCTTCTTGCCACTTTTCCATAAAGGCCAGATTTGTGGCGTGCACGACTAATGGACAGATGCTCCCATCTGAGCTGTGGATCTCTGTAGCTCCTCCAGAGTTACCATGGTCCTCCTTGCCCAGCCTGTCAGTTTAGGTGGATGGCCATGTCTTGGTAGGTTTGTAGTTGTGCCATACTCTTTCCATTTTCGGATGATGGATTCAACAGTGCCCTGTGAGATGTTCAAAGCTTAGGATATATTTGTTTTTGTAAACTGACCCTGCTTTAAACTTCCCCACAACTTTATCTCTGACCTGTCTGGTGTGTTCCTTGGCCTTCATAATGCTGTTTGTTCACTAATGTTCTCTAACAAACCTCTGAGGGCTTCACAGAACAGCTGTATTTATAAGATACAATTAAATTACACACAGGTGGACTCTATTTACTAATTAGGTGATTGCTGAAGGCAATTGGTTCCACTCGATTTTAGTTAAGGGTATCAGAGTAAAGGGGGCTGAATACAAATGCACGCCACA
Source organism: Lithobates pipiens (assembly GCF_037356315.1). Taxonomy (NCBI): domain Eukaryota; kingdom Metazoa; phylum Chordata; class Amphibia; order Anura; family Ranidae; genus Lithobates; species Lithobates pipiens. The sequence goes on from NW_027507685.1 coordinate 18,274,778, forward strand.
CTTTTCACATATGTATTTGTAAAAAAAAATTGAAAACCATTTATTATTTTCCTTCCACTTGACAATTATGTGCCACTTTGTGTTTGTCCATCACATAAAATCCCAATAAAATACATTTACTTTTTTGGTTGTGGAGAATTTCAAGGGGTATGAATACTTTTTCAAGGCTTTGTGTCTTTCCTTGTGCCCATTGTACAATGTTGTCCAAGTAATCACATTCTGTTGTTCTGCTATGTTCATTACAAGAGATTTCCAAGGCCTATCTTAGAAAACATGGTTACCCGGTAACCTGGATACAGAAACGATGTGTTAAGTGCAAGGCTATCACACAACAGGGGACAATAATCCTGTAGGGAATATAGGTTTGGCAATAACTTTCTTGCTACAATGGGAAACAGCGGGTGGGAAGTGAAAACCTGTATTTAGTGTTTCTCTTAATGCTTTTATCTCTAGAACAATAGAGGTTTGAAAAGAGATGTTCAAATTGAATAAAACAAAGAGAAAGAGTAATGGGACTTTTAGATGCTGAAACTTCCTAATGAAATAATATGTGTGATGTATAAAAATAACAAAACTGTATTATATACATGCAAATGTCTTATATCGTTTAAGACATGTGTAATACAAATATGAAACAGCAAACTCTATATACACCCGTAAAAAGCCCCTACAAGGTGAACAATTTCCTCAATAGTCACATATATGTGTAATCATGAACCACGATAAACACTCAGGACCAAAGTATGAGAATAGAGATATAGCCCAACGCATTTCACATGGTAGCTTCGTCAGGGGTTTTCGTTGACAGTGAGGTCAGTGCACTACAGCTGATTCAATAAGTAATAGTTCTAGGAAACAAGAAAAGAGGCATTGCATGTTCCCACCAGGGCACCACAGAATGGGTCAAATGTCTGTCTCAATCACGTAGGTCTGTAACCAGCCCAAGAAAAGCTGTCCCACAACGCACATCAGAAATCCCATACACAGGAAATGGGGATTCCAAGCTTAATTGATCAAAGTTTTGCCATGCTGCATTGGGAGAAATCTCCCCATTATATCCACAAACAACTGCAAAGGTAATGAGCAACTTCCAAATGCTGATATGGTCACAATGTTAAATTTTCAATCATGGCAGAAAACATCAAAAAGCCAACCGCAAAAGGCTCCCTTGCTGGTATCACAATAACAGCAATATTCCCTATGGAAAGCAATCTCCAAATGAGCATCAAATTGAATAACCTGAACTTGTAACTCACATTAACTCATTGGGCGCCAAGTGTGGGTCACATTGGCTCATTGGGCCTGCCCTGGGGTGGGTTCTTCTGGGCTATGTTAAGCACTTTGTTACAGGGTCACTTTACTACACACAAGGGGTACCTTTGTGCTCTGTCATCTTCATCAATGCCCTGGGACAAGAGTGAGGCTGCCATGGGGAATACTCGACCCTAAAGAGGAGCTCCAGTCATTTTTGTGTTTATCAAAAGTCATCAGCTAAAAAAACTGTAGTTGCTGACTGAGGGATTCCACCAAAAAAAAAAAATATTAAAAGCCAGCAGCTATAAATACTACAGCTGCTGACTTTTAATAAATGGACACTCACCTGTCCCGGGTTCCAGCGATGCCAGCAGCCGAGGCCGATCGATCGCTCGTCCCTCGGCTGCTGCCGTCCCCATTCTAGGTGAGGGAATCAGGAAGTGAAGCGAATCGGCTTCACTTCCCGGTTCCCTACTGCGCATGCGTGAGCCGCGCCGCGCAATAGGAAATCTCCGCGCTGTCACTGGGACCCGTGTGTGTCCCAGCAGACAGCACGGCAGGGCAGGAAATGGCGTAGACTCCCACGGGAGTCTATGCCCGGAAGTGGGTGAAAATACCTGTCTTTGACAGGTATCTCCACCCCCCTGAAAGGTGTCAATTGTGACACCGGAGGGGGGAGGGATCCGATCAGCGGAGGTTCCACTTTAGGGTGGAATCCCGCTTTAATAAACACACAATTACCAGTCCCAGGATCCAGCGATGTGCTCACACGAGCCTTCCCTTCCCACGGGCTTCTCTCACCGGCGCTGGCAACTCAACTGTGGGCACCCAGCTGTGACAGCTTGAGGCTTCACAACTGGGTACCCGCTGTGCATGTGTGGGTTGCGCTGCCCCTCCCAAATTGTCCTGCAGTCTTCTGGAACCTGCGACATGTCCCAGAAGACTGCAGGGAGGGAGGGGGAGAGGAGGAGCACTTCCACTCAGATTGCCTAAAGTGGGAGTTGGTATCTGTCAGAACTAGGTAACTGCTCCACCCCCCCCCCCCCCTCAAAAAAAAATGACATGGCAAATGTGACAGGGGAGGAGGGGAGGGGTACTTAAAATGGAACTTCTCCTTTTGGGTGGAGCTCCACTAGGCAGGCCTCTACATTTAGATTTGAACATACACCATGAACACTGGCATTGCAATTGTTCTCCAGTTAAGTCTCAGTTCCCCATACCAATGCACACCTTCTATGTAATCTGCATCTAGGAGGCCCAAACTAAATTGACAGGTGCCACTCAAGGTTCCACCAGGTCATTTAATGTAGAAACCACTTGGAGTGCAGACAAGGACAGAGCTTGTCCCAGCTCTAGACATCTAATGAAAAAGGGAAAGGGAAGTCACACATCTCTGTAAACCCTGTACGAAGTTGTATGACAGCCTCAGCCTGGGCTCCAGCCAGGCCATGTCCCAATGTGTTAGACCGCGTACACACGGGCGGATTGTCTGCCCAACTAAGTTCGGCAGACAATCCGACAGACAGTCCGTTCAAAATTAGCATGAACGGACTTGACCACACACGATGAGCAGACAGTCCGCTGAAAGCGTGCGTGATGACGTGTACAGCACGTACGACGGGACTAGAAAAACGACGTCCTATACACTGCAATGCAACCTTCAGCCGTGTAAACCCTTTCTGAGCATGCGCCATACTTAGTCCGTCCAACTTGCCTACACACGAGCGGACTGTCCGCTGAAACCAAGTTTGGACGGACAAAACCAAGTTTGAACGGACTGTCTTACGGAAATTCCGTAAGACTTTGTTCGTCAGACTGTCCGCTGAAAAAGTCCGCTGAAGCCCACACACGAGCGGATTGTCCGCTGAAACACTGTTCAGTGGACTAAGTTGGGCAGACAGTCCGCCCGTGTGTACGCGGCCTTAGACTCCGCCCACTGTACTTAGTCCGCAATCTGCACCTGTTACTCTGTGAGACAGACCACTGTTGGAAGGAGTAACAACAACATCTCGCTGATAGAGGCCGTAGAAGACACCAGCACTCTGCGCTGCACTTGCTAGATCCAGGGGAAAGATCTTATACAATCTTAATTGAATGGTGTATAACAGGTACACGCTACGGAAGGCTACTTGTAAAAACTTCTGTTACCCATGGTAACTATTTCCCACATAGTAAGCAATTGTGCTGTGAGTTTGAAAATTACTTGCTAAGCTATTGCTAGACTTGCCAGGCCTCACAAGTTTGTTGCACAATTGCATCAAGTCTGCATTGCATGACTCCAGATCAACTTTCTTTGCAAACATTGTGCATGTCTGCTGCAAGTTCTGATTCAGTTATGTTGTACAATAGTCATCCCACCACAGGGGGCACTGTGGCTGAATTTTCATGCTGTAGACTCGTCGAGTTCTTGCTGTAAACTCACCATTGCAACTTTGCTCTTGCTAGAGACTTGCCATGCAAATTTTCTACAAACTGGAATAGTGTCAACTAAAACTTCAAGTGCTCTGCAAGTGTACAACTTGCCAGAAAAAATGTGCAGCAAGGTAACAGATTTACATTTCAACGCTGCCACAAATTTGTGGCAAGTTATCTTTGCTATCTGGGTTATGTCTTCACATTAGTCCATTCCACACAAATACCTTCATACTCAATGTATGAAGACCCACTTATCTGCCAGTTACTTGCTATACACCTCTTTAGTAACTTTCACACCAGGGAGGGATGCTATCAATGCTTTACTTAGAAAAGGTGCAAAATAGATATTTCACAGTCCAATAGGTAAGGCATTATTTATTCTAGTTCCCTAGCTCTTACTGCAGGCTCGAGTGCTGCCCCGGCTTACCTTGTTAAAATGTAGTCCAGCAATTACAGTCCTTCAGGGGCTTAATCCAGTGTTGGTGTCTTCAGGGCGAACACCCAAGTTCAGATGACTTTACATATATGCAGAGCTGAATGGCATTTCTCTTACTCCCCGCTAGTAAGTCACAAATGTATAATAATGCACAGAAATGAACTGAACATATCAAGTTTTAACTGAAATAATTTCAATGAAGAGCGAAATCAGACCCAGTTTTCCGTAAGTGTTCCTGAGCGGGGTATCCCTAGAACAGTGATGGCGAACCTTGGCACCCCAGATGTTTTGGAACTACATTTCCCATGATGCTCATGCACTCCGCAGTGTAGGTGAGCATCATGGGAAATGTAGTTCCAAAACATCTGGGGTGCCAAGGTTCGCCATCACTGCCCTAGAAAGTGTACCTGGTGCCTGAAAGCTAGTAATGGCCAGTTTGTGGTGGAGCCTTTCTATAGGTGGTGCACAAGAATCTGTCTCTTTAAAAGTATGTGGCTGATAGCTGCAGGACTGCTAAGTAACGAGAAGTCTATGTGGAATAATGGGGTAGCAAGGGGTTAAGTGCAGAATTAAGGCACAATTCTCTGCACTGCACAGCTGCTGTTGTCAGCAGAGGTAAAAAGGGGAAGCTCTGCAGCACACTGGTGGAGGGGGGAAGAGTCTGCACACACACACACACACCTGTAAATGCGCAGCTCGTTACCCCTGCGGGGGGGGGGGGGCGGATAAGTTGGGATCTAAAACAAATAGCGCTAGCAGTATTCTTCTTCTCACACAGCAGCCCTGCGGGGTAGGGGTGATCGGCTACACCCAGCTACACAATAATATGGTACAACGCCACTTCTGTATATAACAATTGAAGATTAGAAAGATTGTCAGTTTACTAATGTGCTGTTGCTCAAGCATTGGAACTTTATTCAATAGAGTAAGATCTCAGTATTGCTTAACTTAAAATATTTATAAGCTCAACCATTAAATCTCATAGAATTGTTAACATTTTAATAGAATTTCAAAAGTTATTTTCAGTACTTTTTAAATCTGCAGCTTTATTAAAATAATCCTTAGTGATCCCACCATAAAGGTAATTTTTCAGACACTTCCCATTATGAGATGACAGCCTTTTGCCCATTTCTACTATTTGTGCTCCTGTGTTGTTACGCTAGCTTTAGATAGAGACTACAAGTGGCCATGCAGGCACAAATTACAGCGTGGTTCACTGTTGTCAATATTAGGAATCCTGCCCTGAGAAATTACATGCAGCCAATTGCTAAAGACAAGAAGTGACTGAAAAGAGGCTGCAGAAAATCAGTAGCACTGTGATGCAACAACAGAAGAAAAATGTTATTAAAAAATGACAATTGGTTTTGATACACAGTGCTTTAGCAAATGTAATGCTATGCAGGGTTGCACATGTGCTGCAATAAAAAAAAACAAAAAACTGCATAACCACAATGCACAGGATGGAGGCTGAGGGAAAGTCTCTTTTCAGTCAATGGTATGCAAATCATTTATCATTTTCGCTCACATTCTGCCAGATTTTCAGTACCAATATAGGGATTTTCAAACTGATTAACCATACACAGAAGCCAAAAGGCAATTGATGGGTCAGTGCTAGAGTCTCCTCATGGAGTGAGAGCAAGCAGTTACAGAAGAAGGAAATTCAGGAAAAAACATTCTATTCAGCCTGTATGTGCTCAGACAACCAAATATATTTATTCTGCTGCCCGAAAGTTATTATGAAAACCAATGCATATCTTTTTAACTTTTGTGACTTCTGGGATGCACCATAGTTTTACTTCCTTCAGCACCCACATCCTTCTATCACATAGCTCTTACAGGGCTGGTGCAAGACTATTTTGCACCCTAGGCGAGATCGACTACTTGCGCCCCCCCCCCCTAAAAAAAAAATCTAAATGAATTCAATAATTTTAGCACCAAAACTCCTGGTGGAGGGATGGAGCCAGGTGGACAGGAGAGGGGGGGTGCAGCCAGGTGGAGGGAGGATGGGGCCAGGTGGTCAGAAGTGGGGGTCAGCCAGGTAAGGAGATGGAGCTAGGTGGATGGGAGAGGGGGGGTGCAGTCAGGTGGAAAGGAGGGGGTGCAGCCAGGTAGACAGGGGGGGTGCAGACAGGTGGCGGAAAGGAGCCAGTTGGACAGGAGAGGAGGTGCAGCCAGGTGGAGGGAGGCTACAGCCAGGTGGACAGGAGAGGGGGGCAGCCAGGTGGAGGGAGGATGGAGCCAGGTGGACAGGAGGGGGGGTTCAGACAGGTGGAGGAATGGAGCCAGTTGGACAGAAGAGGAGGTGCAGCCAGGTGGAGGGAGGCTATAGCCAGGTGGACAGGAGAGGGGGACAGCCAGGTGGAGGGAGGATGGAGCCAGGTGGACAGGGGGGAGGGTGTAGCCAGGTGAAGGGATGGAGCCAGGAGGAGGGATGGAGTCAGGTAGATAGGAGGGGGTGTAGCCAGGTGGAGGGGGTGTAGCTAGGTAGATGGATGAGGCCCGGTGGATAGGAGGGGGGTGTAGCCAGGTGGAGGGCGTGTAGCCAGGTAGAGGAATGGAGCCAGGTGGATAGGAGGGGGTGTAGCCAGGTGGAAGGATGGAGCAAGGTGGATAGGGGGGTGTAGCCAGGTGGAGGGATGGAGCCAGGTGGACAGGAGAGGGGGTGCAGCCAGGTGGAGGGAGGATGGAGCCAGGTGGACAGGAGAGAGGGGTGCAGCCAGGATGGGGGGGGTCAGCCAGATAAGGAGATGGAACCAGGTGGACGGGAGAGGGTGGGTGCAGCCAGGTGGAAAGGAGAGGGTGCAGCCAGGTGGACAGGAGGGGAAGTGCAGACAGGTGGAGGAATTGAGCCAGGCAGACAGGAGAGGAGCTGCAGCCAGGTGGAGGGAGGCTATAGCCAGGTGGACAGGAGAGGGGGCAGCCAGGTGGAGGGATGGAGCCAGGTGGACAGGAGAGGGGGATGTAGCCAAGTGAAGGTATGGAGTCAGGTGGACAGGAGGGTGGGGTGCAGACAGGTGGAGGAATGGAGCCAGTTGGACAGGAGAGGAGGTGCAGCCAGGTGGAGGGAGGCTATAGCCAGGTGGACAAGAGAGGGGGGAAGCCAGGTGGAGGGAGGATGGAGCCAGGTGGACAAGGGGGGGGTGTAGCCAGGTGAAGGGATGGAGCCAGGTGGACAGGATGGGGGTGTAGCCAGGTGGAAGGATGGAGCCAGGTAGATAGGAGGGGGTGTAGCCAGGTAGATGGATGGAGCCAGGTGGATAGGAGGGGGGTGTAGCCAGGTGGAGGGGGTGTAACCAGGTAGAGGAATGGAGCCAGGTGGATAGGAGGGGGGTGTAGCCAGGTGGAAGGATGGAGCCAGGTGGACAAGAGAAGGGGTGCAGCCAGGTGGAGGGAGGATGGAGCCAGGTGGACAGGAGAGGGGGGTGCAGTCAGGTGGAGGGAGGATGGAGCCAGGTGGACAGGATGGGGGGTCAGCCAGGTAAGGAGATGGAGCCAGGTGGAAGTGAGAGGGTGGGTGCATCCAGGTGGAAAGGAGGGGGTGCAGCCAGGTGGACAGGAGGGGGTGTGCAGACCGGTGGAGGAATGGAGCCAGGTGGACAGGAGAGGAGGTGCAGCCAGGTGGAGGAAGGCTATAGCCAGGTGGACAGGAGAGGGGGCAGCCAGGTGAAGGGAGGATGGAGCCAGGTGGACAGGAGGGGGGGTGTAGCCAAGTGAAGGTATGGAGCCAGGTTGACAGGAGGGGGTGTGTAGACAGGTGGAGGGATGGAGCCAGGTGGACAGGAGGGGGGTGTAGCCAGGTAGAGGGATAGAGCGAGGTGGACAGGAGGGGGGGTGTAGGCAGGTAGAGGGATGGAGCCAGGTGGACGGAGGGGGGTGTAGGCAGGTGGAGGAAAGGAGTCAGGTGGAGGGTTGGAGCCAGGTGGACATGAGGGGGGTATAGCCAGGTGGAAGGATGGAGCTAGGTGGACAGGAGGGGGGTGTAGGCAGGTAGAGGGATGGAGCCAGGTGGACAGGAGGGGGGTGTAGGCAGGTGGAGGGATGAGCCAAGTGGACAGGAGGGGGGGTGTAGGCAGGTGGAGGGATGAGCCAGGTGGACAGGAGGGGGGTGTAGCCAGGTGGAGGGATGAGCCAGGTGGACAGGAGGGAGGTTTAGCCAGGTGGAGGGATGGAGCCAGGTGAAGGGTTGGAGCCAGGTGGACAGGAGTGGGGTGTAGGCAGGTGGAGGGATGGAGCCAGGTAGAGAGGAGGGGGGTGTAGCCACGTGGAGGGGGTGTAGCCAGGTAGAGGGATGGAGCCAGGTGGATGGGAGGGGGGGTGTAGCCACGTGGAGGTATGGAGCCAGGTTGACTGGGGGGGTGTAGGCAGGTGGAGGGATGAACCAGGTGGATAGGAGGGGGGGTTTAGCCAGGTGGAGGGATGAGCCAGGTAGATAGGAGGGGGGCTGTAGCCAGGTGGAGGGGGTGTAGCCAGGTAGAGGGATGGAGCCAGGTGGATAGGAGGGGGGGTGTAGCCAGGTGGAGGGATGGAGCCAGGTAGATAGGAGGGGGTGTAGCCAGGTAGATGGATGGAGCCAGGTGGATAGGAGGGGGGTGTAGCCAGGTGGAGGGGGTGTAACCAGGTAGAGGAATGGAGCCAGGTGGATAGGAGGGGGGTGTAGCCAGGTGGAAGGATGGAGCCAGGTGGACAAGAGAAGGGGTGCAGCCAGGTGGAGGGAGGATGGAGCCAGGTGGACAGGAGAGGGGGGTGCAGTCAGGTGGAGGGAGGATGGAGCCAGGTGGACAGGATGGGGGGTCAGCCAGGTAAGGAGATGGAGCCAGGTGGAAGTGAGAGGGTGGGTGCATCCAGGTGGAAAGGAGGGGGTGCAGCCAGGTGGACAGGAGGGGGTGTGCAGACCGGTGGAGGAATGGAGCCAGGTGGACAGGAGAGGAGGTGCAGCCAGGTGGAGGAAGGCTATAGCCAGGTGGACAGGAGAGGGGGCAGCCAGGTGAAGGGAGGATGGAGCCAGGTGGACAGGAGGGGGGGTGTAGCCAAGTGAAGGTATGGAGCCAGGTTGACAGGAGGGGGTGTGTAGACAGGTGGAGGGATGGAGCCAGGTGGACAGGAGGGGGGTGTAGCCAGGTAGAGGGATAGAGCGAGGTGGACAGGAGGGGGGGTGTAGGCAGGTAGAGGGATGGAGCCAGGTGGACGGAGGGGGGTGTAGGCAGGTGGAGGAAAGGAGTCAGGTGGAGGGTTGGAGCCAGGTGGACATGAGGGGGGTATAGCCAGGTGGAAGGATGGAGCTAGGTGGACAGGAGGGGGGTGTAGGCAGGTAGAGGGATGGAGCCAGGTGGACAGGAGGGGGGTGTAGGCAGGTGGAGGGATGAGCCAAGTGGACAGGAGGGGGGGTGTAGGCAGGTGGAGGGATGAGCCAGGTGGACAGGAGGGGGGTGTAGCCAGGTGGAGGGATGAGCCAGGTGGACAGGAGGGAGGTTTAGCCAGGTGGAGGGATGGAGCCAGGTGAAGGGTTGGAGCCAGGTGGACAGGAGTGGGGTGTAGGCAGGTGGAGGGATGGAGCCAGGTAGAGAGGAGGGGGGTGTAGCCACGTGGAGGGGGTGTAGCCAGGTAGAGGGATGGAGCCAGGTGGATGGGAGGGGGGGTGTAGCCACGTGGAGGTATGGAGCCAGGTTGACTGGGGGGGTGTAGGCAGGTGGAGGGATGAGCCAGGTGGACAGGAGGGGGGTGTAGCCAGGTGGAGGAATGGAGCCAGGTGAAAGGTTGGAGCCAGGTAGACAGGAGGGGGGTGTAGGCAGGTGGAGGGATGAACCAGGTGGATAGGAGGGGGGGTTTAGCCAGGTGGAGGGATGAGCCAGGTAGATAGGAGGGGGGCTGTAGCCAGGTGGAGGGGGTGTAGCCAGGTAGAGGGATGGAGCCAGGTGGATAGGAGGGGGGGTGTAGCCAGGTGGAGGGATGGAGCCAGGTTGACAGGGGGGGTGTTGCCAGGTGGAGGGATGGAGCCAGGTGGACAGGAGGGGGGGTGTAGGCAGGAGGAGGGGTGGAGCCAGGTGGATAAGAGGGGGGGTGGAGCCAGGTGGACAGGAGGGGGGTGTAGGCAGGAGGAGGGATGGAGCCAGGTGGATAAGAGGGGGGTGGAGCCAGGTGGACAGGAGGGGGGGGTGTAGGCAGGAGGAGGGATGGAGCCAGGTGGATAAGAGGGGGGTGTGGAGCCAGGTGGACAGGAGGGGGGGGTGTAAGCAGGAGGAGGGATGAAGCCAGGTGGATTCAGTCACACACCAGTGAAAAATGTCTGACTGGAAGCCTTCATCCCCAGCAGCACTTCCCCCACCACCTGACAAGTTCTTACCTTGGGGCACTTCTTTTCAGCTCCGTCCACATGGCAGCAGGCAGCAGTCGATTTGTCACAAGTCCAAGGATTAGGAGATGGGGTTTCCTACAGGCTGCGAGTCATAGCTCATGCACGGGAGGCCTCCTCCAGCTCGTCCCCCATCCGATCAGCTGATCGTTTGGTTCCACCCCCGGGCTCCGGCTGACGACCGCGGAGAGGTTGGGTAAGCAGGGCGGGCTGCAGGACCAGCGTGTGTCCTATGGCCAGTCCATCCGGCTGTCTCTGTGCACAATGCCGCTCGCCCTGCTCCTCCAATGGCTGCACATCACCCAGGGAGGGCAGAGAGGTTACACCTACGGCTGCTGGACATTGGTATGGTTGGCTCTGGGGGAGGGGGGAACTGCCTCTTCCTACTCGCCGCCGAGTGACTCTGCAGCCAGCCAGATGGAGCTGCGGGAGCCACCTCCCACTATACTCGGCACCGCACCAGCCAACACCCGCCAGTCCTCTTGAGGGGACCCAGCGGCTGTGGCTGCGCCCCTAGGCGGCAGTGCGCCCTAGGCAGCTGCCTAGTTCGCCTAGTGGGAGCGCCGGCCCTGAGCTCTTACATCAGACAGTATGATACATGACTAGGGCAGTAAGAGCTCACCTGAGACTGCCCTACCTATGTCAGCCCCACTTATCCCCCCCCCCCACACTTATCAGGAATGACAACGCAAAACATAGGTGGAGTTGAAATGGCCCAAACGTGGCCTTTTATTAAACATAAACTTTCTATATAAAAACATAACATAACCATGCATAACTTATCCAGCTTAAAGGTTCCTGACGGTGTCACATTGCCAAACTTTTTGTGTCTGAGGCACCAGATAGCTGAGCTGCGACTCCCATAAATAGACCCCCGTCAAGGACCCCAATCGCCACAGCGCCACAAGTGTAAAGCCTTACACTTGTGCTTCCCTCCACACCCGAAAAGCTCATTGTAACCCATCTTCCAAACCCAACAGCCACAGATCCGTACCCACTGCATTAGGGTGGACACCATCACCCCTAAGAAACTGCCAAGTATTTGTCTCTAAATCCAAGTGGCAAACAAGTAAACCCCCATTCCTAACAATAAACCTCCCCACTTCCTTGTTCACCTTGACCTGTGCCTTATACATTTTTTGACTTATCTGGCCATCCGCCAAGAAGTTCAAGCCACGATGTACAAGCCACGATGTCTGACCAAAGTATAAGCATGTCAGGGAACGCAGTTCGAAGTCTAAGAAAATCAAACTTTTCCTCCCTGATGAGCTCCCTACTGGAGCGGAGGCCCAAATCATTGTCCCCCACATGAAGAATCAGAATATCGGGGGCCCTGTCCGGGACCTCCAGGACTACCCGGCTCCATAGCATACCCGGGACCCCGATCCAATGGATGTTACCCAAATCATGAGGTAGTCCTAACTGCCTGCCATTGTGCCTAATCTCTGCCATCCTGCCCCCCCCCCCCCAAAAAAAAAAAGAATGTCCCAGGATCAAGATGAGGCATAGCGGGACACCTGAAAAAAAACAAAATCACAGTGCACCAACAGGAACCAGGGACAACAACACAAAACAGTAGCACAATAGAAGGAAAACACCCATCTGCCTAAAATTATCTGGAGCAAACGCGGCCTAACATACGAGCAGAATTGGTTGGATTCCCACCTACCAATGTGCATAACAGTTTTCTCATCCAATCCCCACCGGGATGCCTCTGTGGCCGACCCAATAAAAAAGGAGTGAGAAGCGTACTCAAGCAGGTTAAACCCATCGGCCACCAGGCATGTACGAAAGACTATTACAAATTGAAACTTAGATAGACACAAGCCATCCAAATGCAGAAACAGGGCACCATTGGTCCGCGCACACACCAGAAAGAACAGTTCCAAGGCAAGCATCGGACAAAAACGGGGACCATTATCCCAAAAAAGTCGCACCAACTTGCCCTTGCCATTCTCGTCCATCTTGGATCGCCGAATCAAAATCCTGACTGAGGAAGAGGAACAAGCAACGTCCCCTACCATCAAATCCCCAGCTACCCGTTTAGAAGGGTCCACCAGCTCTCTAATGTGAAGAGCCCCGACAAAGCCAACCAAAAAGGCTGCCCTAAACAATGTGTGTTCATAAGAGGACAAACAGACCTTGCGTAACTGTCCTAAGATAGCACCTAGAACAGAAAAAGAAACTGGGCACCGTAAATCGATCGTTCGGCAACCCTTCCGATACCCTCTCATGGCCTGTCATACCGCAAACGCCTTAGTATAATCCTGCACCCCCAGCAATTTGAAACAAAAGGCCAGGCGAGCCAATTTTCTATCCACCGCAGAAGCTGATACACCCCTCCCAAAATTGCAACTCACAAAATAAAGGACCAACAAAGCAACGTCCACCCCCCCCCCCCCCCCCATCGCCTACCTCCTCCAACAAAGAAATCCATTTGGTCCAGGCCCTTGAATAAGACTCCCAGGTTGCAGTACTCAATGAATCCTGAATCAATCCAGCGGCGACTCCAAAGTGATCCCCCAAAGCCTCCGGGGACAAGGCATCCCATGCTGCTCCGCTTCTGGTGCCAACATGCAAAACTCATCCCACTGAAATCGAGATAAAGCATCTGCCACTTTGTTGATAATACTCTGAATATGTACAGTATAAATCAAAGCATTTAGGCGAAGACAAAGCAAAACCAAATGACGCAAAAGGTGCACCACTGGGGGAGAAGATGCTGATCTAGAATAAATCGCTGACACCACACCCATATTGTAACAGTGAAAGCAAACCTTTTTATTTTGCGAAAAGCATCCCCCCATATCTCAACTGGCACCAACACCTGAAGTCGCTCCGCCAACCGGCGGCTGAAAATCCTGCCCATCGGAATGATCCGACAAGTGAAATCCAGTTTACCTAGTAATAACTGCAATTCCCGCAATTGCATTTTCCGGTGACCATAGGCCTCCACTGACCTCCTTCCTTTTTCCAGTTTATCAAATGGCAGCTGGCATTCCATAGCCAACGAATCAATCGTAATGCCAAGAAAGACCAGCTCCATCGTGGGACCTTCTGTCTTGTCTGGGGCCAATGGAATACCAAAGCACTCTGATATATGCTGTAAGTCCCCCAAAGAATTGCACAGAATCTGAAGGCCCGAATGCAAAGAAAGACATCCAGATAATGGATGACTGAGTTCACACCTGACATATCCCGCACTACCCATTCAACAAATGAGCTGAAAGTCTCAAACAGGGCACATGAAATTAAACAACCCATTAAACAACGATCGACAAAATACGAGCCCTGCCAGTGACAACCCAACAAATAGATACTGTCAGGATGCACCGGAAGTAGCCGGAAAGCTGCTTCCACATCTGTCTTTGCCAATAGTGAACCGCGGCCATATTGATGCACCCAAAAGGCAGCCACATCAAACAATGTATAGGTAACCACGCAGGCAAGGGGATCAATATCATCATTGACAGAGGCTACCTTTGGATTAAATGGATCAGTCTCAATTTGCCAGGGTCTTTCTTTGGGACCACCCCAAGGGCGAGTCAACCAAAATGGCGGAGATGAAAAGGGGCTGCTCATACGCAAGCTCTTTAAAAAGTTTCTCCGATACGACTTCCGGGTGAAGAAGCGCCGAACGTACGAAAGTTCTTCGCCAATGGTGGAACAACATTTAACCTGCATGGAATGTGAAAACCCGCCCTAAAACCCAACTCCAGGATGTGAGCCGCCTCCCAATGAGGGTACCTATTTAGAAAACAAACCATCCTTTCCACCCTCACAGGAGTCGTCCCGCTTTCCAGCGGCATCCCCAGTGCATCCTTTACCTTGCTTAAAACAACCTGAGAGCAAATGGCTGCCCCCACATCCTGAGCATACATGTTTAAAATGACAGGAGCTGCCAAAACGTCTGGAACTGTTGTTAAACTGCCAGCACAATCCCTTCTTCCTAGCGGCCGGCGCACCTGAGGTGGAGGTCCCGCCAGCCCCTCCTGGAAAAAATGAAGTACCTGCCCTAGCAGAAGTCATCAACTTCATCCAGAGGCCGATATCCTTGTGATCCTAACGAATAGAGGACCGAATGGCTTTCCACTAACAAAACTGCTTTTTATAAGAGCCATGCCGCACCACCATACACTCTATGTGCCTCCCCAATGGCATCCAATAAAAAAAAGCACAGAACAATTTTCAGAGGCCTTTTCCCCAATTACGCTGGCCAAAATGGTAAAAGCCTGCAACCAAATGTGCTTTAAAATATATGGTTTTCCCTTTCATCAACAAGGAAATAATGACGTTATGATGGTTATGATGTTGGGCTGGTATAATAATGCTGTGGGCTGGTATGACATTTTTTCCAGGGCTGGTTTTTATTCCCAGTCCGGCCCTGCTGGTGCACTAATGCCATGAATCATAGAGGATGAATCCCCTTGATATACTCCTCCCTGGCAGGTAAGGATGTCCTCCCACATTATGCCCAGGCCTGGGAGGCAGACACAGGGCACTCTTGGGAACCAGCAGCCTGGTTTCAAGCATATAAGCGTTACTACTTACCTGATTGAAGTGAATGTCAAAATCCTAACTAGGTGGTACTATGTCCCCACTAAGCTGGGGAAGATCTACCCAGCGGTCTCTCACTTATGTTTCAGCGGATGCGATCTGGAGGGCACAATGTTCCACATCTGGTGGTCATGTCCCCGCATCAGGTCCTATTGGAAACTGGTATTTCACACGATAAAGGAAAATAATAGACATCACTACCTCTCCAGACCCCACCATTGCACTACTGAACCGCAAAATCCCCAGGGCACCCAAACACCTGCAAATCCTAACGTTCTACACCCTCCTGGGAGCTAAGATTATGCTCGCAAGGGCATGGAAAACTCCAACTGTATTCTACAGGGGGGCCAAGAGGAAAGTATCATGGATAATGGCACAGGAAAATATAGTTGCGAAATTACAGGACAAAGTGGGAAAATTGAAAATTATATGGGAACCCTGGGCCTTCTATTGCAATTTTTCTCTCCACTCGGGTATGCCATCTTGAAACCTGGACTCTTCTGGAACCTTTTCAGAAATGTGTGCGACCAGAAGTGTGTGGACTCTAACCAGTACACACATTTCTGGTCACACCGGTTCTTGACAGGAGGGGATTGAATATAAAAAGATATATTTTGAGGAATGAGAACCGATGGATATACATTATATGGTTTGCCGTCTCAAACTACAACTCTCAGCATTCTGCATAGAAGTCTATGGGCTTGTTTGCATAGTTACAGTCTGGTTGAAAAAAGACATTTAAATAAATGGGCTGCCTAAACACAGAATGTAGACCCACACTTGATAAACCTTTCTCAAAAATGATAATTGCCAGTAAACGTTTTTAAACATGTTACAAAGCAGTTGTGGTCAATGCTTCTAGTTTAGTCATCACAGTATTTCATTTTAGAGTCATCAAATTAATCCCATACTGCCCAAATCATTGGCCCATGTATGACAACGTAGTCAAGAATAGAAGATAAATAATATATTTTAGTAATACTAATGCAACATATAAACAATTATATTCTCAACTATCTGGATACATAATAAATTCAAATAAAAAGACAAAATAAAACAACATTGTAACTCTGGCATTTGGTGGAGTGTCAGATCTTCTCCTCTTCGCCTGTGCGGGGGAAGTATTCAGGAGAAAGATAACAGAAGTGCTCATCTTGAAGGGACAAAAAGGAACACAGCTTGAGTCTGTCACAAAGTGTAGAGATCTCAAGAGCTCCAGATTGTCAAACAACTAAAGCAGGGAGGAGAAAAAAGAAGAGAAGAGAAGGTGATAGAAGTGTAACAGAGGACAAGTGGAAAGAGGAGCACATGCAGGCAAAAGTCAAGTAGGATTGCTCCTAAAGCTGTTACACATAGTTTTCAATAGTCTGAAAATTGGATAAGGAATATATATATATATTAAAATTAATATAAAATGAAAACCATGACAGAGTAATTTATCAGTTAATGTACTTGAACTTACTCTGCATTTACTTCTCTTAGGCCGCGTACACACGCGGGGACTGTTCGCTCAACTTTGTCCGCTGAACAGTGTTTCGGCGGACAGTCCGCTCGTGTGTGGGCTTTCAGCGGACAGTTTCAGCGAACAGTCTGCTGAACAAAGTTTTTCGGAATTTCCGAAAAACTGTCCGCTGAAACTTTGTTTGAGCGGACAGTCCGCCCGTGTGTAGACTTGTTCGTCAAACTAAGTTCCGCGCATGCTCAGAAAGAATTTACAGGGCGGAAGTGCTCGGTCTTGTAAAACTAGTGTTCGCATTGAAGCTAGCATATTCGTCATGCTGCTAATTTTGTGTTTTTTTAATATAGCCCGTTTTTTTCTTCTTCGTAATGCAAGAAAAGTGAAGTAGCATTGCTGCTTATATTCACACAGAGTTATACTACATGTTTTTATTCATCCTCATCCTATGATTAATCTTCCAATTATAGAAAAAATATATTCCAAATTAAAAAACAAAACATAAAAAAACCCTCAAAAAAAAAAAAAGATAAAAAAAATTATATATATATATATATATATATATATATATATATATATATATATATACCGTATATACTCGAGTATAGGCCGACCCGAGTATAAGCCGAGGCCCCCAATTTACCCCCAAAAAACTGGGAAACCTATTGACTCGTGTATAAGCCGAGGGTGAGATATGCCTGTCCATCCCTGTGTGTGTGTCCATCCATCCATCCATCCCTGTGTGTGTGTCCATCCATCCATCCATCCCTGTGTGTGTGTGTGTCCATCCATCCATCCATCCCTGTGTGTGTGTGTGTGTCCATCCATCCATCCATCCCTGTGTGTGTGTCCGTCCATCCATCCATCCATCCATCCCTGTGTGTGTGTCCATCCATGTGTGTGTGTGTGTGTGTGTGTGTGTGTGTGTGTGTGTGTGTGTGTGTGTGTGTGTGTGTGTGTGTGTGTGTGTGTGTGTGTGTGTGAGGCCTTGTGTGTCCAGCCTACCTGTGTCCCCAGCCTCCGTCCGGTCCCGAGCCTCCGTCCGGTCCCGTCCCGTCCCGTCCCGAGACTCCGTCCGGTCCCGTCCCGTCCCGAGCCGAGCCGAGCCGAGCCTCCGTCCGGTCCCGTCCCAGGATCACCGCTCTTCGTCGGCGCCCATTTTCCTGTTCAAATGCCGCGCCTCCCTGTCTGTGATAGGCGGAACACAATTTCCCAGCAGTCTGTGTTCCGCCTATCACGGCCATCCTTTCATCCTCGTCCGTAGTACGAGGATGAGCGGATGTCCGTGATAGGCGGAACACAGGCTGCTGGGAAATTCAGTGTTCCGCCTATCACAGGCGAAGGCGGAGCCGGAGGCGCGGCTTTTGAATTAGAATAGAATGGCCGCTGTCTGTCTGCTCGACACGCTGATCGAGCAGGCAGACAGCGATGACTCGAGTATAAGCCGAGGGGGGCACTTTCAGCCTCAAAAAAGAGGCTGAAAATCTCGGCTTATACTCGAGTATATACGGTATATGTGTGTCTATCTTAAAAAAAAATATATATTAAAAAAAAAAAAAAAAAAAAAAATTATATATATATTTTTATTTCTGAAAAAAAAAAATATAGAATTTATCTATTACTATATATTTTTGGAACTACTATTGTCATATATTTTTTTTTTTTTTTGTGGGGGGTTTGAAACAAGATGGACTTGCATTTTTTTTTTTTGGGCCAAGCAGGACTATGCAAGTAGAGATAGATAGATAGATAGATAGATAGATAGATAGATAGATACCCAAACCAGCATTTTAGCTTACACATGATTGCATGTTCAAAATCAGCAGAGCTTCCCCTCATTTCAAATGTTAAGCCTCAAATTTACAGCGACTGCACTTCCAAGTGCACTTGCAGTGCTTTAAAAATTGCACTTGAAGTTAGCATATTTATATTAACATGAACGTGTGTTTTGTAAATAACCCCCAGAGTCTTTTGACGTGTATCTGCCTACTCACAAATAAACTTTGTTTTTTAAGCCAAAATTAAAAAAAAAAAAAAAAATAAAAAACATACAATATTTTTTTGAAATAATAAATTTTTATTTTTCCTCAGAACAAAAATAAATCAAGAGGGAGGCAACACTGGAGACAATTTTGACGTTTGTGAAGCCTTTTGTCCCCCAGGCACACATCAAGTGAGTGGCCACCAAAATTCCGAACCTGTGTAGCATGTAAATAGGGAGCACAACATGGTCCTAGAATCCCAAAGACCAGGAACAGCAGCAGATGAGATCTATGTCCCCAGACTGTGGTACTACAACAGCCTGCGTCTTCTTTCAGAGCAGACTGAAGCCAGGCAGTCACTTGCGACTCTTCCGTCCAGCCTTCCCTCCACGCGTCGCTGGATGCTGTGTCTCTGGTGGTGGACATGTGGTAGGAGGAGGAGGAGGAGGAGGAGGAGGAGCAGTAGGGTCTGCGTTATAAAGCTTGGTGGTGGGTGTGAGCTCACCCTTCAGACCCCGTTGGATGGCATCAAAAAATATTGCTTCACACAAGTTTTGCTGTGGTTTGTCCATTTCAAGTAGCTTACTAGCCAGATAAGTGGCATAGGCCTCCTCCAGATTGGGGGGTTTGGACAGAACTTGTGTGGCTTGGTGTATAAGCGCCAAGGACTCCTCCTCTATACGGGTCATCCTCCTGGGCCCTTTGCTGGCTAGGCGGAGGGGAGGGACCTGGCTTTCAGTCCGACTCCTGCTGGGCCCAGCTAGCTCTTGTGTGTGGCTGGTCCCGGCCTCCTCCTCCATACCACTGGTCCCGGCCTCCTCCTGGGTGAGCTCATCCTGTGTAAAAAACAAAGAAATCAATAAATAAAATATGTCTATATTTTGAAATCATCAATCCCTAACAATTTTACAGTTCTCACTTGCAAATACATTTGTCTTGAAATACAAAAGGCTATCATTTTGACACCACCATTTTTCCATCAGTTCACCAAGATTTGAGCCACATTTGTGTAAACTGCTGTATCCTTCTATCTAATTTAATTTGTGATGAAATCCTAGATTTGGAAGCAATTCAAACATTGAACTTTACAGCATTAATATTTGAGCAATCCAAACTTTAGAAACGAAAATATACCTGGCTCCAGCTGGGTGCATCAACTTCGTCCAGCAAGGAAGGGTCTGGATCTTCCAGGGATGGCTCACCTGAGGCGGAGGGAAGGGTGGAGGGACGGGTAGACGGAAGAGTCGAAAGTGACTGCCTGGCTTCTGACGTGTCATCCAGAAAACGCAGCCTGTCATAATACCACAGCTTAGGTACATAGACCTGACCTGCTGCTGATCCTGATGTTTGGGACTCTAGGATCTTTCTGCGCTCCCGCCTATACACGCTACGCAGGTTCTTAATTTTGGCGTTCACAAAGTCAGTGTCTGCCTGGGGGAGTCGGGTTTTCACAAACGCCAAAACTGTCTCCAGTGTCTTCTTCCGGGCAGCACGGCTTGAATATTGGGGGTGTTTTGAATCCCAAAGACTACTGTGCGACTCAATTAAGTCCAGAAATGTTGAGAGGAAGGCCTCCTCCTTAAAGGGGTCTGGGGTATACCTTTGCATTTTCTGGACAAAAAAAAAAAGTCAGACCAAATGCACACTATATTGTGACAATGTAGGCGAGACACACACTACCACACACGCTACCCCCCCCACACACACACTACCCCCCACCCCCCCTATACACCCACCTCCACCCCCACACTACCACACAAAACACCAATCCCACTCAACCACCAACCCACATAAAAATCAATTAAACATCAATAAGACTAAATTTCAATATACGCATTCCTAATGCAGACTTTAAATTAAACGAAAATAAAACGACAACTATCTTACCGTCGCGTGTAGCACTCGCTTCTTCCGTTCGGACAAGGCCTCGCGGTAACGCTTTATATACAGCGCATGCGCTCAGGTTCCGCCTGCGTCGCCCGCCCCTGACGTTCCTTGTGACCGTATTTCCCCCGCCCCTTTTACCCTCGTTCCGCTGTGGGTGAATGATAGGAGAAAATGGCGGATGCAAATTCAATTAGCAGCGTGAGCAGCGCAGAGGAAAGCCATGGCCCCCATGCTTCTGGAGCAAGGAGGAGATATAAGGCCACCAATATGGCCTTTGAAGAGATGGTGGAGATGGTGGCTATATTAAGAAGGGAGGACTATGATGGGGAACATGGCCCGTACCCCAAACCCAATGTCCGGAAAAGCGGCATTTTGGAGGAGGTCGTCACAACTTTGTACAACAAATTTGGGGTACGAAGAGGCAAGGACCAGCTCCGGAAACGATGGTCCGACATCAAGTCCAGGGAGCCGGAGCAATATCATCGGATCATGAAGGCCCTGAAAAAAAGTGAGTAAACTCCGCGTTTACCGTGACTGTCGGACATAATCGTTCGTGTACATACCGTATGTGAAGCCGGCGGATTTGATCCTAATCGTTCGTGTAGGTACCTTATGTGAATCCGGCGGGTTTTTTATCCTAATCGTTCGTGTTCATACCGTATGTGAATCTGGCGGATTTGATCTTAATCGTTCGTGTAGGTACCGTTTGTGAAACTGGCGGATTTGATCCTAATCTTTCGTGTAGGTACCGTATGTGAATCTGGCGGATTTGATCCTAATCTTTCGTGTAGGTACCGTATGTGAATCCGGCGGATTTGATCGTTCGTGTAGTTAATAGTTCATGTAATGAGCGCATATGGTTGTTCGTATATGTGGGCGTAAATAGCATGAATTTGTATATGGTGTAAATTTATCTGGTGTTGGATTAGATTTTAATTAGTTATTAATTTTTTGGTATTGTTCATGATAAACTGAATTGTCACGCTCAGTTTATAGGAAATGAATTTTTACTAAAGTTTCCTAAATTTATTCAGTGCAATGTAGACTCAATAAAAAAAATAAAAAAAAGATAGATAGATAGATAGATAGATAGATAGATAGATAGAATGCTGGTTCAACATCTGGACTGGGAAACATTTAAGTGTAGTTTGGGACATCATAGAACATTTTTTGACATAATCACACACAGGTACTCCAGGGGATGATTCGAGTGTGTCCGTCTGTGAAACTTGGACAAAAGATATAAAGTATCACAGTTTGGTTAAAGGCTAGGTTCACATTGCTGCAATGTACAAGATCAAATGTGATTTGCACCGCACTGCAGTGCAAATCACATGTGATCTCTGTGTGATGCGATTTCAGCCATACATATAGTATGACTGAATTTGCATCGCATCCGGCCCAAACTTGTACATGGCCCTTTTTTTAGTCCACAGCCGAATCGGATCACATGGGTATTCACACCATGTGGTCCGATTCCTGTCCGAGTTTAAAGATTGCACTGTGAAATGAGAACTAATTCGGAGGTGTCAATAAAACTTTACACTGATACTCCCAGCAGGTCACATAGGGCAGTGCGAACTGCACATGCGATGCGTGAAACCACAGTAGATTTGCTGCGTTCGCACATCGCACCAGTCTGAACACAGCCTAACTAAAAAAAAAGTAATTTTAAGGATGTATTAAACTAGGATCTTGTAATAACCAGCTAATAATTGTACACCACTTCAAACCAATGTTTCATATTCACATTTCTGAACTCAAATATCACTATGCTTAAAAGTATCTTTTATTTTATTTATTTTTTTTCTTTTCATTCTCATAGGGGAACAAAGACTCAGACAAGAGGCGGAGCAGCCCATGACCCCCCGACCTCGCCAGCCTGATTGGGCACTTAGCCCCAGCCCTGCGTCGGTATTGGAGCTGCCCAGTCCTGTGTCTGCGAGGGAGCAGCCAAGCTCGGTATCCTCCGCTGGAACAAGCTCCGTAGCTCCACTGGATGAGCCGAGCCCAGGGCTAGATGTGGAGGAGGAAGAGCAGGTGGAGTTACACACCCCACAAAGTGAGTGTCTGACAACCCAGCTTAAGGTAGACAATTAATGGCTGTATATTTTAACCAATTTTTTATCTACACATGTTTTTAGGTGATCTGGTTGTGGTAGAACAAGTCGCGGACCCATTTACCAGTGATAGTGCCCAGAGGATGATTGGTGACATCATGGCCTGGAATGGCCAGATTGATCGGATGGAGAACCAGATTCTAAACATCCAAAGAGAACTGGTCACTATGAGGCAGGGAATGAAGAACATGATCAATGTTTTAGGGAGAATCTAAGCCCCCTTTCCCTAAAACCCAATCGATCATGTTCTTCATTCCCTTTGAAAAAAGTTTTTAATGTTTTTACATCCTTGTTTTTAGAGGCCAAATTTTGAAGATGCACACGGTGTGTCAACATGTGCTATGTGCCATCAGAGGATCGCAATGGACGCATTTGGTGTTTGCAAACCCTTCCTCATTCTAGTATGTGAGAGGAAGGGATTGCACACACCAAACACGTCCATTGATCACTCATGATGGTACATAGCACATGTTGACATTACCATTTTTTGGTGTGCATCTTCAAAATTTGGCTTTACCCCTTGTTTTATGTAAATAGTTAAAAATCAGATTTTATTTTTTTATTTTTGTGATAATTGTATTTTAGATATTTCTATATATATTCTATGTTTACAAAAAAAGAAAAAAAAAAAAAAAAAACAATAAAAAAATAAAATTCCCCAAAAAAAAAACAAAAAAAAACAAACAATTAAAAAAATAAATAAAAATAAAAAATAAAAAACACAAAAAAAATATCTAAAACAGAGGCACTAGTTGGCATGTGCACTATTAAAAAATCAAAAAAAAAGATGTGTGTGTGTGTCTACTTCTTTCAATACTCAATACCAGTTTGGGAAGTCATTTTGTGTTTTCTGTCACAAAGGGCCTTATTTCCTATTGTCAAAAACCACTTTGCAATACAAATGCACTAGGACAGGAATATGCAATTAGTGGAAATCCAGCTGTTGCAGAACTACAAGTCCCATGAAGCATAGCAAGACTGACAGCCACAAGCATGAGACCCAGAGGCATGATTGACTTGTAGTTTTGCACCAGCTGGAGGTTGGCCAATTGCATATCCCTGAATTAGGACAATGTAGGAGACAAGCAACGTGAAAAGCAAACAAGAACCAAACTTAAAAATTTGAACAGACAAGACATATTTCAAGAAAAATACCTTTTTATTGCTCAGCTGGCATTGGAATAGCCCCCCTACCATTAAAATAGCTGACATAGCGGTCACACACCTCACGTGCTGTTTGGGGGGCTAAGCCAGGAAGGGCATGATCCAGCCATGTCAGTTCTGGAAATATGAGTCCGGCCTCAGGCCCAATAGGCTGCAGGTACTGGTTACCTGAAAATTTACGTAGAAAATTGTGCAGAATGCAGCAGCACAGAATCACATAGTTCAGTTTATATTCTGCAAGGTTGATCGCTGTCAGTAACAGACGGAACCGGCTGGCCATAATGCCAAAGGCACTCTCCACAACCCTTCTTGCTCTGGCCAGCCGGTAATTAAAAACCCTCCTCTCCGGGGTGAGGGTCCTTTGGGGGAAGGGTTTCATAAGATGTTCACTCAGACCGAACGCTTCATCAGCCAGAAACACAAATGGTAGACCCTCCACATTCTCGGCATCTGGTGGCAAGTCCAGGCCACCAGTGATGAGACGGTGGCAGAACTCGGTCTGCCTAAAGACTCCTCCGTCAGACATCCGGCCGTTCTTCCCCACATCCACATAAAGAAAGTCACATTGTGCCGACACCACCGCCATTAGCACCACACTATGGAACCCCTTATAATTCCAATAGTAGGACCCCGAATGGGGTGGGGGCACAATCCTCACATGTTTCCCGTCGATCGCCCCTCCGCAGTTGGGAAAGTCCCAACGGGCAGGAATTGGGAAGCCACAGTCTGCCATTCCTGTGGCGTGGAAGGACACTGGGGAGTCAAACACAGGGGAAAAAAAAAAAAAAATAGTCATTAAATAAAAACAATTCATAACAACTAAAACACCAAGCCCCAATATAGCACGAACTCGTTCCCGAGTACGTCCACTCTCCATGGCTTTGAAACGGTCGGCTGGACAGACAAGCTCAACTGAACGCACTGAAGAACAGCCAGACCTATGAAGAACGACCTGAAACACAGAAACGAGCGGACCAGAAGCGCCTAATAACAGGTACAACTGATCCACGCGTACCGAAAGGCAGATATAAACCTCACAGGTAGACTGCGCCGCAGTGAACGGACAAATTAAGCTGAAGTCTAAAAAGCGCGAATCGTCTCTAACCAAACTTCTACTAACGCAAAGTCAGCAGAAGGAGCCCAAAGGGTGCTTTGCTGTGTCTTGTACTTCCTGTTTCTAGTCCCGTCGTACGTGACATACGTCATCGCGCACGGTTTCAGCGGACTGTTCGTTCGTCGTGTGTGGCCATGTCCGTCCATGCTAATTTTCAGCGGACTGTCCGCTGAAACTGTTTGACGAACAAAGTTGAGCGAACAGTCCCCGCGTGTGTACGCGGCCTTAGTAAGACAACATGTAGTGTGAATACTCATCAATGCATAGCAACAAATCATAATTCATAATTCGTAGACCTGACAAGTAATATGACTGGTTGTTTTAATATGCACTTCATCACTACTATATGAATGGGGACCTTGGCTTGTGGGCTCCTTGAGGGTAGGGACCGATATGAGTGTGCAATATACAGGGATTGGGACAATTGTAGACACTCACTCAGGTTGAACTGGATGGACTGGTGTCTTTATTCAACCTTACTAACTACGTAACTATATGTAATTACTATTTTAATAATTTGGGAAAATGTAGTACAGGATAAAGTAAATCATACCAGGAGTGGGTTGGGGGCAGTTACCCCCTGCTCTGTATATTAGGCTGTTTTGCAGCAGCCCAAGCTTTAGACATTCACCCCTGACCATTTTAGGAACAAAAAGCCGTTGATCGGCTGAACTATTTAGCTTCCCACATTTCCTCGTCCTCAGTCTGATCCTCTATCCTACCCAATCACATTTGGCTGCTCTCTCCCACATTCTGTCATTTCATTTCTTTCTCCCTTCAATCCCATTTTGATGCTTGTTAAACAAAATAAAGGTTCTTTACTGAAGCAGTTCTTTTCAATGGTACAAACAGGATTTTTTCTGTTTTGGCCAATTAGACCACAAGGAGGGCCATTTCTTTGTCAAGTTCATAGAGAAAGAACAATTAAAGTGGTTGTAAACCCTTACAACCAACTTTGACCTACAGGTACGCCTAGATTAAGGCTTACATGTAGGTCCAAGAAATATCTCCTAAACCTACACGGTTTAGGAGATATTTGCCGAAAGACAGGCACCGCTGTCTACGGTGCATGCACCGTAGACAGCAGCGTGCAGGCACACTGAGCGCGCCGCTGTCAACGGCTATATGCCGCGAGTGGCAGCTCCCGTGCGCATACACGGGAGTGACGTCATTGCGGCTTCGCCGAATGACAGCGGCGGAGCAGCGAGACCCACTGAGAAGACGGACTACAGGGGACAGCGGTGACTTCGCTTGGAGCATAGATGACAAGACCATACTCTCTTAGATTGGGGAAACCCCTCCTCCAGTCAATTCTACCGTACTCAGAGTGCCATGCATGGTAGCTTGTTCTTGACTCAGAAAACTTGATTTCTTAGAGACAATAATTACATCCTCCTAAAGACCACCACAAGAAGGTAGTAGGATTTCTATATCGTGAATCATCTTAGAAATATTTAATCGGGGGCGTGGCCAAACCTCACGGGAAGATGGACGCATAAGAGACTAGCTCCCGCTATTTCAACTGCCGCACCGCTCTAGTGAAACCCGCCAGCACTCTCCCAGTTTCACTGTCATGGGGACAGCATCACGGACATCCTCCGCTTCCCCTTCCCACTCACCGAGGAGGCATCAAAGCGGTATTAACTATATTATCCCCGAACGTTTCCACACACAGGGGCCTAACATGGTAGCTAAGTCTGCCGGAGATACCGCCGGAATACATCCCAGCTGATTTTGATATACCAGCGGCTTTGGCTTCTGCATTGACCCATCTGAGCCTCATGGACCTCAGGGCTGTGGCGGCAGATATCAAGGATACACTGTCCGCTGCCATTGCAGATCTGTGTTTAGACATTTGCGCCATAACTGACAGAGTCCTTGAAGTGAAAAATACTACCACTCAACATCACACCATTCTGCGCAAGATGTCACACAAAGGGACATACATTACAAATCAGGGGCATACAAAGACATGTGGAAGATTTAGATAACAGGGGCAGTAGACATAACCTGATTAGAGGATTAACAGAGGCTGTAGAATCAGAACAACTACAGTCCACCGTCACTACCATTTTCAATGATTTACTTGACAGACCAGCGCACACTGATATAGCGATGGAACGAATACATAGGGCTCTCAAACCCAAAGGCAGAGAAAATGATCCCCCCAGAGATGTGGTGTGCTGTTTGGTTGATTACAAAATTAAAGAAGACATTCTCCGCAAGGCAAGAAATAGGATTCACTTCACACATGGTGGCTCTGAGATTCATATATATCAAGATTTATCAGATATTACTTTGCGGAACCGGAAAGACCTAAAACCCCTGTTAGACACCTTGCGAGCCAAAAATATACTGTACCAGTGGAAATTCCCCTTTGGGCTCTCTGCTACATTTCAAGTGCATACGGCTCTGCTAAGGTTACCTGAGGAACTACCTTCCTTTTGTGCTACTATGGGCATTCCCCTGGTAGAAGTTCCAAATTGGTATGCAGAATTTAGACAGCCTACGGCAAAGAGAGAACAATGTCCTGCAGAACCTATGGAGACACAAGAGACCCAACATCGTCGACGAAGATCTTCATCAGATACTAGGTCAACGGCTTCCAACAGAAGACACCACATCAGTACCAATTCACCTGAATCTCCGCATCCACAAAAGGCCAGAAGGGACCACGCATCACAACGCGACCGCACTCAACAACACTGACAATAATAATTTTTTTGGTCCCACCAATTCTTCCTTCTGATTCTCTGTCGTATGCTAGACTCCTAGTTCAGTAAGAATTTTATGAAGTTAGAAATGTTTTCCCCTGTTTCAGTTAAGAATTCCATTTACCATACTTTCTTAAGTTGGGCAGCTCTCAACATCATCACTTCCACTGAGAGGGACGACATACTACTACAATAGGGGTAACAATTAAGTTGAATTTAATTTTAATTTGTAAAGGGTATAAAAGGGTTACAATGGAGTATAGTTACTGACCTACAGATTTGCCATTGTCAATATTATTATTTTCTTTAAGTCCCCCGCTCTTTTTTTTTTTAAATGACCACCATTAACCACTTACAGACCAGACCATTTTGCTGGTCAAAGACCAGACCACTTTTTGCGATTCGGCACTGCGTCGCTTTAACTGACAATTGCGCGGTCGTGCGACGTGGCTCCCAAACAAAATTGACGTCCTTTTTTTCCCACAAATAGAGCTTTCTTTTGGTGGTATTTGATCACCCCTGCGGTTTCTATTTTTTGCGCTATAAACAAAAATAGAGCGACAAAAACACATTATTTTTTACTTTTTGGCCGCGTACACACGTGGGGACTGTTCGCTCAACTTTGTCCGTCAAACAGTTTCAGCAAACAGTCCGCTCAAAATTAGCATGGACGGACTTGCCCACACACGACGAACGAACAGTTTGCTGAAACCGTGCGCGATGACGTGAACGGCACGTACGACGGGACGGAAAATACAACGTCCTATACACTGCATTACAACTTTCGGCGTGTAAATCCTTTCTGAGCATGCGCGGAACTTAGTTTGACGAACAAGCCTACACACGAGGGGACTGTTCGCTGAAACCAAGTTTCAGCGGACAGTTTTTCGGAAATTCCGAAAAACCTTGTTCAGCAAACTGTTCGCTGAAACTGTCCGCTGAAAGCCCACACACGGGCGGACTGTCCGCCGAAACACTGTTCAGCGGACAAAGTTGGGCGAACAGTCCCCGCGTGTGTACGCGGCCTCAGTTATAATAAATATCCCCCAAAAATATATATAAACATTTTTTTTTCCCTCAGTTTATGCCAATATGTATTCTTCTACATATTTTTGGTAAAAAAAATCGCAATAAGCGATTATTGATTGGTTTGCGCAAAAGTTATAGCGTTTACAAAATAGGGATAGTTTTATGGCATTTTTATTAATAATTTTTTATTATTATTTTTTTACTAGTAATGGCGGCGATCAGCGATTTTTATTGTGACTGCGACATTATGGCGGACACATCGGACATTTTTGACACATTTTTGGGACCATTGTCAGTTATACAGCAATCACTGCATTATAAATGCAGTGATTCCTGTGTAAATGACACTGGCAGTGAAGGGGTTAACCAGTGGGTGGCAGTGTAGGGGTTAAGTGTTCCTAGGGGTGTGTTACTAACTGTAGGGGGTTGGGCTTTCATTTAGTGAACACTGATCTCTGCTCCAATCACAAGGAGCAGAGATCAGTGTCACTAGTTGCTAGGCAGAATGGAGAAATGCTGTTTGCAACCGGACTCACGGGGGTCCCCACCGGCACATGAGCGCGCCGCCGCCGGCTCGCTCGAGATGGCAGGGTGGCATTGAAGATTGGGCGTACCTGTACGCCAATATGCCTGCCCGTGCCATTCTGCCAACGTACATCGGCGTGCACTGGTCAGAAACCGGTTAATGATCAACATCAACTTTGCAAAATCCCCATTAAGATGTAAATAAGTTTTTGGGGGGATTCCGATTATTCTGAAACCGCACTGACATAATACAGATGAGAGTGGTCAGGACATTTAAATACAGTATGCTAGACCAAGCTTATTTCACTTATCCAGGGTAGTTGTTGATTCATCAAGAGAGATGTTCTCTATATTATAAGACCTAGATAATTAATTTCTAATACTATTAAGGAATTTAAGTTAATATGATTGTTATGCTATGTTTTATCACACTATGGTCACTCCATTTTATGTACCTCTCTCGGCATACTTAATACTAGTGTTAGTAATTAAATTATTAATCTCATATACATTGTCATGTAACACCCCATCCGTCTGAATGCACGGGTTTATGATTTTGTTTATTCAGGCGAGCTATTTTCCTACACCCCTACCAATTACATGACCGGAACTAAAGAAATAATGGTATGGTTTCCTAATATATACACTAATATATGCTAATGGCATTGATAAAAGCGGGACATCTGATTATACTCTATCCTATTTTACGTGTGGTCTTCTCCAACCCCACCACAGTAGTTTGGATCAGAGAGGGCCTGTTTTACAGAGTCCTTCTCTGACCTTACTCTGTACCTCTCCGAACACATTTTCACAGGCTCAGGGTAGTACCTGTTGCCTGTTCGGTCCTTGCTCCAGACATATTATAACCTTACGCTCTCATATTTTAAGTCACAGATATTGTCTATCCCCCCTCCTAATTCTTTCACTGCTCACTTTACTTCAAAAAAAAAAAAAATCAGCAGTCAGAGCATACCAGTCCTCTATCCAAAATGCACTACAAACCCTCCCAGGTCAAGCTGTACTCCTTGAATATAAGGGGACTAAACACTCCTGAAAAGAGATCACAGCTGTTTATGATCATAAGAAAAGCTAAAGCAGACATCGTCTACCTCCAAGAAATGCATTTTAGATCAGATAATATTCCCAAACTGTTCAATGTGGACTACCCAACAGTATATCATGCTACCAACCCAGAATCTAAATCAATGAGTGCATCTATTCTTATATCCAAAAACTGGCCACTACAAATTCAAGATACGCTGATCGATGGCAATGCGAGGTATATTTTTTTAAAGGGCAAATTATATAATAAACCCATTACTTTGGCTAATTTATAAGCCCCTAACAAACAACACGTCCAATATTTCTGTGAAGCCTTACAAAACCTCAATACATTCCAAGCAGGTATGCTCATAGTCGGGGGTGACTTCAATCTAGCTCTTAACCCCTCCCTTGATACATCCTCAGGTGCCTCCTCTATCACACATTGGGCCCTCCGGGCAATAAAAACACAATTCTCGAATTTGGAGCTACATGACACATGGTGCACATTGAATCCAAATGTTAAAGACTTTACATTTTATTACCCTCCACACCTCAGATACACAAGAATAGATTATTTTTTCTTGTCACAAAGGGACTTAGATTCACTCCAACAAGCTACAATTGATCCAATGGTCATATCGGATCACCACTCTATCTCTATCACGCTCACATTCTCACCTTCCCACGCTAGACATTCAACTTGGAGAACGAACAACGCTATTTTATCAGACACAATAAATGTGAAATGTTTAAACGATCGCTTAGTGCAATACTTTCAAGAGAATGCTTCTTCTGAATTCACCCCTCTTACACTCTGGGCGGCACATAAATGTGTCATACGAGGAGAAATGATCTCCATAAATGCACAACAACGCAAAACTAGACAAGCATTGATATCCAAATTATCGGATAGAATCCATTCTCTTGAAAAACAGCATAAGCAATCATTAGCTGATCAAACTTTTCAAGAGTTAGGCCGCGTACACACGCGCGGACTGTTCGCCCAACTTTGTCCGTCCAACAGTTTCGGCAAACAGTCCGCTCAAACTTAGCATGGACGGACATGCCCACACACGACGAACGAACAGTTTGCTGAAACCGTGCGCGATGACGTGAACGGCACGTACGACGGGACGAAAAATACGACGTCCTATACACTGCATTATAGCTTTCGGCGTGAAAATCCTTTCTGAGCATGCGCGCAACTTTGTTTGACGAACAAGCCTACACACGGGCGGACTGTTCGCTCAAACAAGGTTTCAGCGGACAGTTTTTCGGAATTTCCGAAAAACCTTGTCCGTCCAACTGTCCGCTGAAACTGTCCGCTGAAAGCCCACACACGAGCGGACTGTCCGCCCAAACACTGTTCAGCGGACAAAGTTGGGCGAACAGTCCGCCCGTGTGTACGCGGCCTTACTAAAAACTAGGGAGGAACTCCTAGAAGAACTAGGGAAAACAATAAGACGTAAATTTGCTTTTTCACAAAAAACAGTTACAATATAGTAAAATACAAGAGGATAAGAGGGCCCTGCTCAGAATAGATTACAATCTAATAGGGTGGGGCAGGTGATACAATAGGTTGTAACTGTGAGGAATGAACTGATGGAAGTGGTAGAAGATTAGTTGGAGATGTGATAGGCTTCCCTGAAGAGATGAGTTTTCAGGGATTGGGTAGGAGATAGCTGGGCAGGTTGAGGTAGAGCATTCCAGAAGGTGGGTGAAGCTTTGGAGAAGTCCTGGAGACATGGGAGGAGGATATAAGGGAGCTTGAGAGTAGGAGGTCTTGAGAGGAGCAGAGAGGACAGTTTGGGTGATATTTGATGATGTAGCTCTGGGCAGACTTATACATAACTTTGTATGTTGTGGTTAGTATTTTGAATGTAATTTGCTGGGCGATCGGGAGCCAGTGTAGGGATTGGCAGAGAGGGGTGGCAGACACTTAGCAATGAGGTGGATAAATATGGCAGCAGCATTCATGATAGACTAAATGAAGAGGTGCAGCGCTTATTAAACAAAAGTCCAAGAAGTAATTTAAAGTTCATAAAGAGCCAAAACACTTCTTGAGATGAATACTGGTACGCTGGAAAGAAAAAGCCTTCACCAACACCCAATAGTACTGACTCTTACTCTAAATCAAAGGAATTTGCACAGTGAATGGTCAAATGATAGAAACAGCGATCATCACAAGCAGAGGCGGCTCTAGACTTTCTGAGGCCTTAGGCAAAACTTAGACATGAGGCCCCACTCACGCCCATAATGGGAAAAATATTATAAAAATGATAAAAATTAACTGTATGAATGCATATATTAACTTAATTCCTATGAACTATGAATTCACCGTTTCTATAAATTTCTCTAGCCAATTATTCTTTAATCAAATATCATTAAACATAGGGTGGGTGGGTATATATGTTACACGCACACAGATATAGATCAAATTGTGCAGCTGCCTACTCATTATCCTTTGTGCTGTCTCATAAATGTGAAATTAATTTGTCAACAAAGTATAAAACAAAAAAAAAAGTAATTTTACAACATATTCTAAAACATAACCTGTTTAATGCAACAAGTCCAATCCAGCTAAGGAGCAGTCCCAGCTGAGGGATATAGTCATAGTCCAACCCAGCTGATAGACATAGTCCGACCCATCCAATCCAGCTAAGGGACAGTCCCAGATAAGAGACAGCCCAGCTAAGAGACAGTCCAATCCAGCTAAAGGACAGTCACCGACCTCACATCCATGATACAAGAGATGGTCAGAGACTGTGTACGGGCAATAATACAGGAGATGGTCAGAGACTGTGTGTGGACAATGATACAGGAGATGGTCAGAGACTGTGTGTGGACAATGATACAGGAGATGGTCAGAGACTGTGTGTGGACAATGATACAGGAGATGGTCAGAGTCTATGCAGACAATTATACAGGAGACGGTCAGAGACTGTGCAGACAATGATACAGGCAAGGGTCAGAGACTGTGGACAATGATACAGGAGATGGTTTTATTATGGTAATGACAAGCAAACTCTTACCTGGCTAACATGGTATCAAACGTTGGAGCCACTGACAGGGTGCTGACAGACAATCATGCAGGAGATGGTCATAGACTGCGGAAAATTATACAGGAGATGGTCAGAGACTGTGTGTGGACAATGAATCAGGAGATGGTCAGAGACTGTGTGTGGACAATGAATAAGGAGATGGCCAGAGACTGTGTGTGGACAATGATACAGGAGACGGTCAGAGACTGTGTGTGGACAATGATACAGGAGACGGTCAGAGACTGTGTGTGGACAATGATACAGGAGACGGTCAGAGACTGTGTGTGGACAATGATACAGGAGACGGTCAGAGACTGTGTGTGGACAATGATACAGGAGACGGTCAGAGACTGTGTGTGGACAAGGATACAGGAGACGGTCAGAGACTTGCAGAGACAATGATACAGGAGACGGTTTTATTATGGTAATAACAAGCAAACTCTTACCTGGCTAACACGGTATGAAAAGTTGGAGCCACTGACAGGGTGCTGACAGACAATCATGCCACAAAGATGCAGGAGATGGTCAGATACTGTGCGCAGATAATGATACAGGAAATGGTCAGAGACTGTGGGCGGACAATGATACAGGAGCCACTGTGCCATCAAAAGCAGCCACCGTGCCAGTAATCGCAGCCACTGTGTCATCAAACACAGCCACTGTGTCATCAAACGCAGCCACTGTGCCCTCAAACGCAGCCACTGTGCCAAAACGCAGCCACTGTGCCCATCAATTGCAGCCACTGTGCCCATCAAACTCAGCCACTGTGCCCATCAAATGCAGCCACTGCGCCATCAAACGCAGCCACTGTGCCATCAAACGCAACCACTGTGCCATCAAACGCAGCCACTGTGCCCTCAAACGCAGCCACTGTGCCCTCAAACGCAGCGACTGTGCCCTCAAACGCAGCCACTGTGCTCATCAATTGCAGCCACTGTGCCCATCAAATGCAGCCACTGCGCCATCAAACACAGCCACTGTGCCATCAAACGCATCCACTGTGCCATCAAACGCAGCCACTGTGCCCATCAAACGCAGCCACTGCGACATCAAACGCAGCCACCGTGCCAACAAAAGCAGCCACCGTGCCATCAAACACAGCCACTGTGCCCATCAATTGCAGCCACTGTGCCATCAAACTCAGCCACTGTGCCCATCAAATGCAGCCACTGCACCATCAATTGCAACCACCATGCCATCAAACTCAGCCACTGTGCCCATCAAATGCAGCCACTGCGCCATCAAACGCAGCCACTGTGCCATCAAATGCAGCCACTGTGCCCTCAAACGCAGCCACTGTGCCCTCAAACGCAGCCACTGTGCCCTCAAACGCAGCCACTGTGCCCATCAATTGCAGCCACTGCGCCATCAAACACAGCCACTGTGCCATCAAACGCAGCCACTGTGCCCATCAAACGCAGCCACTGCGACATCAAACGCAGCCACCGTGCCAACAAAAGCAGCCACCGTGCCATCAAACACAGCCACTGTGCCCATCAATTGCAGCCACTGTGCCATCAAACTCAGCCACTGTGCCCATCAAATGCAGCCACCGTGCCCATCAAATGCAGCCACTGCGCCATCAATTGCAGCCACCGTGCCATCAAACTCAGCCACTGTGCCCATCAAATGCAGTCACTGCGCCATCAAACGTAGCCACTGTGCCCATCAAACGCAGCCACTGTGCCATCAAATGCAGCCACTGTGCCATCAAACGCAGCCACTGTGCCATCAAACACAGCCACCGTGCCCATCAAATGCAGCCACTGTGCCCATCAATTGCAGCCACCGTGCCCATCAATTGCAGCCACCGTGCCATCAAACTCAGCCACTGTGCCCATCAATTGCAGCCACCGTGCCATCAAACTCAGCCACTGTGCCCATCAATTGCAGCCACCGTGCCATCAAACTCAGCCACTGTACCCATCAAATGCAGTCATTGCGCCATCAAACGCAGCCACTGTGCCATCAAACGCCGCCACTGTGCCATCAAACGCAGCCACTGTGCCCATCAATTGCAGCCACTGTGCCATCAAACACAGCCACCGTGCCCATCAAATGCAGCCACCGTGTCATCAAACTCAGCCACTGTGCCCATCAAATGCAGCCACTGTGCCATCAATTGCAGCCACCGTGCCATCAAACTCAGCCACTGTGCCCATCAAATGCAGTCACTGCGCCATCAAATGCAGCCACTGTGCCAGCAAACGCAGCCACTGTGCCCATCAAACGCAGCCACTGTGCCATCAAACGCAGCCACTGTGCCCATCAAACTCAGCCACTGTGCCATCAAACGCAGCCACTGTGCCATCAAACACAGCCACCGTGCCCATCAAATGCAGCCACTGTGCCATCAAACGCAGCCACTGTGCTCAATAATTGCAGCCACTGTGCCATTAAACCCAGCCACTGTGCCATCAATTGCAGCCACCATGCCATCAAACACAGCCACTGTAAAGCATCCTCAGTAAAGCAGATGAAAAGTTATTTTTAGAATGTGTGAAAATAAAACTGTCTTGTCAATGCAGAGTTAATATGGCCTTTGGACTCTTAGATTTGGTGGGGGTGCATTGTTGTTAGGTTTTTCATATATATATATATATATATATATATATATATATATGAAAAACCTATATATAAACTGTACCTGATGATCCTGCTCCTCGCCTTGGTGGTTGGTGACAAATTGGTAAAGGCAGCAGGACTCAGTTGGAGAAGCAACACATGATGTTCTAGCTCTGCCCTGCAGTGCAATCTGGGAGTTGTAGTCTCTGCAGAGCACAGGCACCAGACGGCCATGTTAAAGTCTATGTGCCTGTGCTCTGTGGGAGAACTACAATTCCCGGCATGCAATGGGGCCGCCGTTAGGGGAAGGAAGGGCTAGGACTCGGAGGACAGCGCTGCTGCTATTGGACACACAGGCAGCCTAAGCCATGCATATTAGACAGTCGGACATACTCTTATCACCCCCCTCATCCACCGCCGCGGAGCTCACTCTGTCTGCAGCTGTGTGCAGCGCGCCCGCCGCTCGCTCACCCCGCCGTTTGAGAGACACTCCACACAGCAGCAGACAGTGCAGCACAACACCTCAGAGACAAATTAGGCAATCGCTCGATGGCGAGGCCCTTCCTGTGGGCGAGGCCTAAGGCAATCGCCTAATTTGCCTAATTAAAGAGCCGCCTCTGATCACAAGCAGGTAGAACCACTGTGCAAGAGCTATGCTGATCAATGCAGAGGTATGAATATCAATGCTCTAAGACCGCCAGGAAGACCAATGAATGGATGGACCTCACCTCAGCACAGGTACTCTCCTCTGCTGCCTGTTTCAGTGATGTCTTCCCTTCATCATGGACTAGGGTGGACAAAAGAGAGGAGGGGAAGATGAAGCCAGGTGGAGTTGAGGACAGAGCAAGGTGGACAGAAGAGAGGAGGGTGAAGCCAAGTGGATAGAGGAGAGGAGAAGAGGACTGAAATAGGTGGACAGAGAAGAGGGAGGATGCAGCCAGTTGGAGGCGAGGATCGAGCCTGGTGGACAGAAGAGAGCAAGGGATGCAGCAAGGTGGACAGAGGAGAGGGGGGATGCCACCAGGTTGAGGAGTGGAGGGGTGGATGCAGCCAGGTAGAGGGGTGGATGCCAACAATAAACTATTAACACTTCTACTTATGAAAGCTTTCTTAATTTACAGAGTTTTTTCATACCTGTCTAAATCTTTTACACAGTACTGTATTTATGAAAATTTATAAAAAAAAAAATAAAGCTGTGATTTTTATTTTGCGCTCTTTGCGCTCTTTGCGCTCTTTGCGCTCTTTAATAAAATGCAACTGTTATAAGGGGACATGAATGTACCGATTAAAGGTTGCTTTAATTAGTACATTCATACCTATTTAAGATTTTTTTTTTTAGTACAGTAGGCAATAGCATGCAAATCACTTTTTGACACTTAGTGACGGTTCACACAGGGGCGACACAACTTGCAGCGCGACTCACAGACGCGACCTGCACATGACTTCAGCAGCGACTTGCAAAATGACTTCTGTATAGTGCGACTCTGCAAGTCGCCTGAAGTCGCCCCAAAAATAGTACAGGAACCTTTTTTCTAAGTCGGAGCGACTTGAGTCGCTCCTATTAGAACGGTTCCATAGTACAGAACAGAGCGCAACTTCTCAGGTGGCTAAGTCGCCTGACAAGTCGCTCCTGTGTGAACCGGCACTTAGTGGCCAGTTTACATTTATAACTTCTAGGTTGTACAATGAGGGCAAGCTTGTTTTTTTTTTTTTTTTTTTTTTTTAATAGGGCGGAGAGGAATTAGAACTCTTGTCAGTTTTTATTGCTGTCTGTGCCCCCCCTTTATGAAGATTCACCCTCTCTATTTGTCCTGTTTACCATAATTATTAAAAGTGAAAGTAAAAAAAAAGTAATAGAGGGGAATTCTTCAAAAGGGGACACTAGTTCTAGTGACCTGGGGGTCCCCAAGGAATTCCCTTAATCTGCAAGGATTTCCTCTCACTTTTTGTTTGGCTATGGTATAGGCCAGGGGTCTCAACCTGCGCGCCCTCCAGCTGTTGCAAAACTACAAGTCCCATCATGCCTCTGCCTGTGGGAGTCCTGCTTTTAACTGTCAGCCTTGCAATGCCTCATGGGACTTGTAGTTTTACAACAGCTGGAGGGCCGCCAGTTTGAGACCCCTGGTATAGGCAGTGAAGGGAAATCTTGACAATGGGACACACATGGTGAAAAAAAATCTGAGAGGTGTTATAACCGTTCCTTGCTTTATCCAAATGAATTGAAAAAAATTAAAATGAAATTTGCCTATAGTACTACTATAGTATATATATACTACAAGTAATACTTGTAATACTAATGTATTAACTTATAAATATACTATACACTCACCAAGCATAATATTTGGAATTCTATGCTAACACAGCCTCATTTTGCTTTCAAAAAAGCATGTATTTCTCTACATTATTTCCAAATTCCACAAACATTCTTTTAAAATTTTGGTCCATGTTGACCTGTCTTGTAAGTATTGTAGATTTGTCAGCAGTTCATTCATGCTGTGAATCTCCCATTCTGCCAGGTCCCCAAAGTCTATTGTATTCAGACCCATTGCCTGGGAAGACCACTGAAAAATGTTTTTAAAGCTATTTATCTTTGCAACTATCTAGTTTTGGTGGGCCTGTGCCTACTGCAGCACCAATTTTCTGTTCTGGCTGACAAGAGTGGAACAAACGTGGTCTTCTGTAGCCTATCTGCCTCAAGGTGCGACGTGTGTTCTGAGATGCTTTTCTGCACCACTGTTGTAAAGAGTGGTTATCTGAGTTACCCTAGCTTTTCTTTTGGCTTGAACAAACCTGCCCATTCTTTTTTGATCTCTCTCATTAACAAGACATTTCTGTAGGTAGAACTGCAGCTAATTAGATTTTTTTGCACCATTGAAAAAACAAAAAAACGACATCCCCTTTATGATTAAAGCTGAACTGCAGGCAAACAGCTACGTAACAGGAGATATATATATAAAAGGCAGGTGTTTTAACATGCAAACTATTTGTATATGTCAATCCAGTTCAAAGATTTACACAGCTCTGCCACAAAATACAGCTCTGTCTGGCAGAAGTAAGGATTTGTCTCTCCTGCTGTTAAAGTGGAATTTTGCCTGTACACCTAACTAGCCTTAGAACTGCCCCCTTTCCCCTCCTAAAACATATGCCAATTAATCTGTGAAGGACAGATGTATATACTTACCTATTTTCAGCCTGTTCCAGTCCAGTCATGTGACCTGGCTCCCCTGTGTCAGCCAGCGCAGCTTCAGTAGAGAAAAGGGAGCACCAAAAACAGGATGGGCCATTGAAGCCACTGAGTGATGTCACCACTTCATGCCAGGGGCGGACTGACCATTGGGCCACTTGGGCACTGCCTGAGGGCCCTATGCCACTAGGGGGCCCCATCAGGGTTGCCAGCCTCCGTAAAACCAGGGGCAGTATGTAAAAATTTGTGTTTTTTTTACATCTGTCTGAAAAGTCCCTTACCGACATCCTTTTGGTCTAAAAATCCAGAGATTATAGCTGCCCCACCTCTCCAGTACCTTCTCAGCCAATAGAAACATGTATGTGCATACTGTGTGATTGTATACTGTGTGTGTTTGTGTATACTGTGTGGCCCCATAATCTGATTGCCTGGGGGCCCCATAATCTTCTATTGCCCGGGGGCCCCATGAGTTGTCAGTCCGCCCCTGCTTCATGCTGTACTAGCCGTTGTTGGAGCGCTCTCCTGTCCCCTGCAGCCACCAATGCCTGACACAGGGGAGAACACATGGAGCAGAATTAAAATAGGTAGGTATGCAGATCTTTCTTACATGGGTTAGTTATCATAGGCGTTGGGTTAGGGTCAATTTGAAGGCTAGTTAGGAATATAGCTGGAATTTTACTTTAGGTAACACTTACATGTCTCTTCTCCACTTCACACCTTGTGACTGGACAGTGAAAGGACAAGCAGCTGATGGATGATAAAAACAATCCTGCTGCTCCAGGTGAACGGGCTAGAGTGGTGTCTGAACCCAAGCTTGTGCATGGGGTGCACACCCTGTCACTGCTGCAGACATCGGTACAGAGGAAAAAGATATGGACTGCTGCACACTCATGCGATGCAAATCAAAGCTTATTTATTGGAACTTGTCAAAACCAAAGCACGTATTAGTGTGTGAAACGCATTAACCTTTTTTTCCCCTGCCAACATGCTGATTGTGCCTGTTTTTATTGATGTTTTTTTTCCAATAAATAAGCTTTGATTTGCATTGCATGGGTGTGCAGCCGTCCATATCTTTTTCCTCTATACAGCTCATTGATGAGCTTATCTCTCTGATATTCTACCCTCCTATCAGCATGCTCCTTGTACTGCTTCTTTCTCTTCTACTCTGCTCTGCTGTACACTGACTTCACGATTCTAATACCCAATAAAATCTATACACCTACACTGCAAAATACATTTTTAGAGGTTTAATTTAATAGAGAGCTTCATTAATGTGTGCTCTTTATTTCTCCCTAGAGATCATATTTTAGCAAGTCACAAAAATGTTTAAAATGAAACTTAAAGTTTAAGCATTTACCATAAAGAAAATTACCGTATTTATTGGCGTACAACACACACTTTTTTCCCCTTAAAAGCAGGGGAAAATCGCGGGTGCGTGTTATACGCCGATCCCCCGTAATTCTGAGCCTCTGGGCGGCTTTCAGCCGCCTTTGGCCATTATCAGTGGCTTTTGGCCACCTTCGGCTCTTCTCGGCAGCTTCCGGCCGCCTTCGGCCATTCTCGGCAGCCAAAAGCTGTTGAGAACGGCCGAAGGTGGCCAAAAGCTGGCGAGAAGAGCCGGAGGCCGCCGAGAACTACAGCGTCGCCGAGATACACATCCGGCTATGAATCTCGGTGGCTGCATTTAAAAAAAAAGAGGCAAATAAAACGAACAAGGCTGCAATGGTGGACAAGGCTGCATAAGGCTGCAATGGTGGACAAGGCTGCAATGGTGGACAAGGCTGCATAAGGCTGAATAAGGCTGCATGACAAGGCTGCAATGGTGGACAAGGCTGCATAAGGCTGAATAAGGCTGCATGACAAGGCTGCAATGGTGGACAAGGCTGCAATGGTGGACAAGGCTGCAATGGTGGACAAGGCTGCATGACAAGGCTGTAATAGTGGACAAGGCTGCATTGATGGGCATTTAAATGTAAGTTTTTTTTTCCCTTAAACTTCCCTCCTAAAAGTTTTTTTCCTTAGAATTCCCTCCTAAACTTGGGGTGCGTGTTATACGCCGATAAATATGGTATATAATGTAAGTTTGTAAGCATTCATTTAATACAATCTCTCAGTAAGACCAAGCATACAAAAGAACAATGTTTCTATCATTGCACTCCACTGTCATCTGTTTCACTTCTTGTCAACTAGTTACAGAAATAATACAGTTTACATGTTCAATGTATTGCTCTACTAATTTAGTGAATACTGTGACTGCAGACACAGGGGTTTATTTACTAAAGGAAAATCCATTTTGCACTACAAGTGCACCTAGAAGTGCAGTCGCTGTAGACCTGAGGGGGACATGCAAGGAAAATAAAAAACAGCATTTTTGCTTGCACATGATTGGATGATAAAATCAGCAGAGCTTCCCCTAATTTTAGAGCTTCCCCTCAGATCTAAAGCGACTGCACTTACACTAGCAGTGCACTTGTAGTACAGAGTGGATTTGCCTTTAGTAAATCAACCCCACAGTTGTTTCAAATGGATAGTTTTAAAAAAAAGAATTTACCAAGGTTGAATCTTGCAAGCTTGGTTTAAAACTACTGAAATTCAGAAAATAATATCTATATCAGTATCTAGAACTCTGGGGCCAAACTTCACAGATACAATCAAGCTTTGCCTGGTCACATTACACCAGAGGAATTAAACTTCGATCAGTGGCATCTGTCTGCAATAATTTAGTATGCTGTATTTATTACAGACAGGCTCCATCGGGCATTGGGGCTTCTCTGGATTTATCGGCAGCCAGCTCAGCTTGAGTTCTCTTCTTGACCTTTATGGCCTTGAGGGATTCAGTTCACAGATGCATCCTGATTTTGATATAGCCACTTTTAAAACAAAAATGAAAAAATAAGAATAGAAAAAAAACTTTACAGAAATATAGCTGAAGGGCTGCAGCCACAAATAACACAAAGTTGCTGAAATACATATTTTTACCAACATTTACTGACAAAAAAAAGTATTTTTCACAAAAATACAATTTCAAGACACTAGATCATTGGTGACATATTTCATACGGGGGGCCTCATTTGCTGTCCCGGACATCACTAAAGGGCTGTATATTATGTTCAGTGTATGAAATGATACAGGAAAGAGTCAGAGATTAGACATACTGCAGTAGATGATCAGAGACTATGGGCATGCTATGGGAGATGGCCAAAGACTGCACACATGCTACAGGAGACTTGGAACATATTAGAGGCTGCTAGAGCTCACTGCCTTTAAAATGTCTTTACAATTTACCATTCCCTGCACATCACCATATTTGGTCAATTACATCACAGGGGTTTTTTCTTAACCGCTTCAGCCTCGGAAGATTTTACCCCATTCCTGACCAGAGCACTTTTTGCGATTCAGCACTGCATCGCTTTAACGGACAGTTGCACAGTCGTGTGACATTGCTCCCAAGCAAAATTGACGTCCTTTTTTTCCCCACAAATAGAGCTTTCTTTTGGTGGTATTTGATCACCTCTGCAGTTTTTATTTTTTGCGCTGTAAACAAAAAATGAGTGACAACTTTGAAGAAACAATTTCGTTTTATATTTTGCTATAATAAATATCCCCCAAAAATATATTAAAAAAACAATTTTTTTCCTCAGTTTAGGCCGATACGTATTCTTCTACATATTTTAGTATAAAAAAATTGCAATAAGCGTTTATTGATTGGTTTGTGCAAAAGTTATAGCGTTTACAAAATAGGGGATAGTTTGGCATTTTTATTAATAATTTTTTACTAGTAATGGGGGCGATCAGTGATATTTTATTGTGACTGCGACATTATGGCGGATGCATCGGATATTTTTGACACATTTTTGGGACCATTGTCATTTATACAGCAATCAATGCTATACAAATGCACTGATTCTTGTGTAAATGACACTGGCAGTGAAGGGGTTAACCACTGGGGGCAGGGTAAGGGTTAAGTGTGTCCTGGGGCATGTTTCTAACTGTGGGGGCATGGCTATGTGTGACACGTCACTGATCTCTGCCTCGATCACAGGGAGCAGAGATCAGTGACACTGTCACTAGGCAGAACGGGGAGATGCTTGTTTACATTAGCATCTCCCCGTTCTTCCTACCTGTGAGACGACCGTGGGTATCTCCATGGCACACATGCGATGGCATGGCGCGATGGCATGGCGGCAAATTTAAAGGAACGTACAGGTGAGCCCCTTTGCCCAGCCATGCCATTCTGTAGACGTACATCGGCGTGTGCCAGTCGGGAAGCGGTTACTGTTTGTGTGGGGTATGTAAAGGTAATGTTTACTGGGCCCCTCACAAAGCTGTGTGAGAGGGCAAAGACTCCATGTTGTGCGAAATTCAGCCACAACAGTTTGTAACACAAGGAGACCTAATAGCAGCAGTGGTCCCACCAGAAAGCCTGGTACAATTCACAAACTGTTAACTGATGCCAGAACCTTCTTATCAGTCCATTGATCAACACACACAGATCCTCTCCATTAACCAATACACAATTCAGTCTCGGTAACCTCATTAAACTGTCAAATTCACAAGCTTACGCAACCCTGAAAACAAACAGATCTTGCCAGATCAGCCCTCATTGTAAATACATCAGCTGTAGAAATACCCATTCCGGTCTCTTCCTCTTGTTAGAATCCAAAATCCCAGGGTATTTCATAACTGCTGAAATAATGACAGTACAGCCAGACTAAGGACATATTTACTTCCCTTTCTAATTAGTCATGTTTTGAGCCCAAATACTGTTACCCTAGGAGTACTGGGAGCAGAACCTAACCAAATCATCTCCTAGGCGAGCTGGGCATCTGAAATCTGTCATATTTATATTCATTCGGAAGGTCAGTCAATGCTGGACAATGATATGCACGTTAGCAGACTGTAACAAGTAGGTATTCAAAGATATTAATACCTATAGAAAACTGGATGACCACCCCTCAGCCTCCCAGATTGGTCATTTCTGTCAACACCCCCTTGAGGTCCAGGGAAGGGGGCTGCAACCATAGTTGACAGCTCTCGATTTACAAAGGAACACCTGTCAAGTCGTATGAGAGCCACTATATCACCTTGCTCATTGATGGAAGTCTACTGAACCAGGATGTTGTTAATTATTCTCACTCTCAGCTCCTTTTTATTTCTCTGTTGTGTTATTGTCTCTTTGTTTTTTTGTAATAATTTTTTTTGTAAATATTTTATTTGCACCATGTTTTACCTTTTAATTATTAAACAATATTTTGAAAAGTGTTAAGATTGTAGCTAATGTACTAACGCAGAACTAAAAGCCGCAATCTAGAATATCTTTGTGCGGGGTGAGGCTTATGCCACATACACACGATCGGAATTTCGGCCAGCAAAAGACCGATGAGAGCTTTTCATGGGAAAATGTGACCGTGTGTATGCTTCATCGGAATTTAGCTGGCCAAAGCACGTTCTCAATTTTTCTGATGGAAAAACTTTCTAGCGGAAATTCTGATCGTGTGTATGCAATTCCGGCGCACAAATACTCACGCGTGCTCATATTCAACTACGAGATGGACGCTATTGGCTACTAGGTATTGAACTTCCTTTTTCTTGTCCCGCGATATGTGTTGTACGTCACTGCGTTATTGGCGGTCGGAATTTGGTGTGACCATGTGTATACAAGACAGCTTGAGCGGAATTCCGTCGGGAAAACCATCAGACCTTTTTCCGACCATAATTCCGATCGTGTGTACGTGGCATAAGAGTGTCATTGTTGCAAAGCAGTGACAGCGCGGTGTAAGATTGACCAGTTGTCACAAGACGGTGAAAAGGCCAGTAGCCTGACCTGTGTTTGTCACATGG
Organism: Lithobates pipiens; assembly: GCF_037356315.1. Lineage (NCBI taxonomy): Eukaryota > Metazoa > Chordata > Amphibia > Anura > Ranidae > Lithobates > Lithobates pipiens. Next base: position 18,319,455 of record NW_027507685.1, read on the forward strand.
TCAACCTCTTAAAATATATACCTGACCAAAAGGGTGTGTTATAGAATTCATGTCCCTTCCTGATGACGCTTTCATATCGAAATGCATTGAGGTCAGTCGGTGCTCGTTTGCCTTGGATCGCAATTGACATCACATCCCAGTGTAGTGGAACGCACATCGGGGCTTGGTAAGGGGAACAGCGTTGTATTCGAACAATCTGGTGGAATTTGAGCACTTTGAATGTGCACACAAGCTGGTTGAGCTGGTGCCGGTCTGGGCACTCTGTCATGTAAGCACAATTGTTAATGGGATAAATTTTTAATTAATTAAGTATTTTTAATAAAACTGTGTTGCACACTGAGTTTGGGAGGAGGAGAGGGGAGGAGGTGGGGAGAGGGGGGAGGAGGGGGACAGGAAGAATTTTATTTATTTATTTTATTTTTTTATTTTTTATTTTTTTTGTCTTGTAGAGACTGGGAATTGGGTTAAGGGGTATAAAAAGATAAAAGGAGAGGGGGGTCTAAGATAGATGGGGACTGATAGCAGGAGAAGATAAGAATTATAAGAGATAGAGATGGAAGAGATAGACAGATAGAGTGGATAAGAGATAAACATACATAAAATGGAAGATATAAGTAAAGACAGAATACTAGATTTAATCCATAAATCTTAAGAGGAAAATGGAACATGTTCTACAGGATATAAGATATATTGATGTAAGATATGATGTACTATGTGGTATAAATAAAGAATATAAAAAAAACAAAAAAAACTGTGTTGCACGATTACCCTGTCATCTTTTTTTTTTGTGACTTATGCCAATCAATTGATGGAAGGAAGAAACTATTGCCACAGGAGCAGGATTGGTTTTTACATATGGTCATACTGGTTAAACAGTAAGGCTGTTCTTGATCCTGGAGACCATAGGGTTCTGGTGAGTGCATTTGCAGTATCACTGGTGGTGGAGCAATGGCTGTGTATTGTTCAAGATTACCCATATAGAAGCACGGTGGATGGGATTATGTATTTATTGAAGAACTTGCACAATTTTAAACTTTTTTTCAGATTTTTTTATCACTTATTTGCATATGTTTATGTATTCTTTGTGAAATAGTCACAGTTTTCTGCATTTAATTACCACCAATTAGCAGTCACAGTTGTTTTTTGGAGTAGATTACAATAAACACATGTACTTTGAGTCAAGGGTCACTGTTTACACTTTGAAGGGAATAGTGCCTTACTTTATTTTAGATTCTGGTATTTTAGTGCTCATGCACACGGACGTTTTAAAAAACTGGCTGCAAAGCTAGCTCCGATGCCTGGAAAAAAAACGTGATTTTTACCGCGTTTTTGCATTGGCGTTTTTGCGCGTTTTTGTGCGTTTTTGTGCGTTTATGCGCGTTTTCCCGCGATTCGCGTTTTTACAGCTCTAGCTCCACGCCACAGAACGCACTGGTCCTGGGTTTTTTTTACAGCTTAAAAACGCCTATGCCATTTGCAGCTCAAAAACGCCTAGGTGGGCATGAAGCCATAGACTAACATGGACAGCCGTTTTTAAGCTGCAAAAAAAGCTCAAAAAAGTGGCTGTAAAAACGTCCGTGTGCTTGAGGCCTTAATGTTATTCACACTTAAAGAGGCGGCTGTCACATCAACACATTCACATTTTTATTTTTTGTTTTTTTGTTCACAGTTGGCGCCATTTATATTGTTGAAGGTTTCTAATTTTGAAAAAAGTTTCCAAACCTTGATAAATTAAAAAGAAAAAGTCACTGGGTATGTGAATTGGGGGGAACTACGACTTCTTCAGCCTTCAGCCATTAAGGCTGGTGGCTTGTAGGAGCTGATGAGGTCGTTTATTGATGCTTCCCATCATTCAGTAGCTGCCTGTACAAGGTATGGCCAAACAGCTACACTGACAGTCTGCAGGAGCCAGAGATTGCACCGTGATCTGCTGATGACGATGCAATGCTCTGCAGGATCCTAATAAAATAAAAAAAGATTGATGCACTTTTTTTTACCTGCATAAAGATGTACCACTCACCAGTCAGTATCCCTGATCACCTCCACACCACTCATATGATAATGCTGTACTGCACAGGTGACAAGAAAAATACATTTTCAAAAAAATTGCCATGCCTCTTACTAAATACCTTGGACTGTCTACTTTCCAAAAATGGGACATTTTGTGGGTGTTTGCACTGTCCTGGCATTTTAGGGTATCAAGAAATGCAACGGGCCATCAGTACATCAGGATTGATCAATTTTCAAATATATATACATCATAGTTTGTAGATTTTATAACTTTCACACGGTCTAAATAATATACACTGGTTTGGGTTATTTTTTTTACCAAAGAAATGTAGTCGAATACATTTTGGTCTACATTCATGAAGAAAGATTATTTGTTTGCTAATTTGTATAACAGAAACTTCTTTGTTTTATTTTTCAAAATTGTTGGCATTTTTTCATTTACATAGCAAAAAATAAAAAACCCGGTGCTGATTAAATAGGAGTTAGGAGTCTATTTATAAAAGATTCACAGGAAAATTCATCAGGGAAATAATTTCCTGCTATTCACTTAACCACTTACAGACCAGACCATTTTGCTGGTCAAAGACGAGACCACTTTTTGCGATTTCGGCACTGCGTCGCTTTAACTGACAATTGCGCGGTCGTGCGACGTAGCTCCCAAACAAAATTGACGTCCTTTTTTTCCCACAAATAGAGCTTTCTTTTGGTGGTATTTGATCACCTCTAGCAGTCACAATGGCGGCGATCAGCGATTTTATTGTGACTGCAACATTATGGCGGACACATCGGACATTTTTGACACATTTTTGGGACCATTGTCATTTATACCGCAATCACTGCTATATAAATCACTGCTCTGTGCAGTGGTTTTGCACAGAACAGCCCCAATCCTGCTCTTCTTGGGTCCCCTGCTGATGCTCTGGGCTCCTCCCCCCACCTGAGTGCCCCCACAGCAAGCAGCTTTCTATAGGAGCACTTGCTTGTGTTCACTCCTGACCTCCGCTCTGTGTCCATTGACACACATAACGGGCCTCAGCCCTGACCCCATTCCCTCCTCGCTGGCTGTGGGGGGTCAATGGCTCCAGCTGCTTTGTCTGAGCTAATGAGGAGGGAGAGAGCCGGGAGAGATACTGCTCTTGTGCACATCGCCGGATAGAGAGTGGGCTCAGGTATAAGGGGGGGGGGGGGGGGGGCTGGGAGCTGCACATAGATTGCATGAAGGTAAAAAACTTAAGCTTTTAGAACTACTTTGACAGCATTTGTTTGGCTTGCCACCATCTCATCATTCACCCGATTTATAATATGATGAATGTGCACCAGGCGGATGTAAGTGAACATCTAATATCACAAACAGGGTGAGTTGTCAAAACATTGCTTATTGCCGTAGGCAGCAAAATAGCACTTTCTTCAATGCAGGTACTGGGCAGTAACTATGACACCCCACTGTAACAACTTCATTTTACATTTCTTCTTTCTTGATAACCTAAAATTTTGACATTTATCAATAAATACTTTTCAGGAAACCTGTCAACCTATCAAGACAAACACCAAAAAGTATTTTCAAAGTTTTGAATAGAATGGGAGTTGAGGCGGAGTTTGGCTTTAACATGTACTCTGATGTCTCAGTTTTGTTAATTCTTGGTGAATTTGTTGTAAAGGTTCCTTGCCTCTCAATTAACACCAAATTTGTCAGTCTGCCAAGCATGCTGCTTCAATTGAATGTTGGCTTCCTATCAGGTCAGCAGAGGACATGCACAGACCTGATGGGCAGTTCATAGAGACGTGCATTCTGCAATGCTGCTAAATGAGAGACACTGACTTAAGCTGGCCATACACCATTCAATTTCTCCTATTCAATTTCCTTTAGATTTACCTTCAACTGTGTAGCACAAGGGCCTGTCTGATTGCACACAAATTGAAAGTCTTTAGATTTGACCTCATATTATATGGTAAATCTAAAGGAAATCTATAGAAGAAAATAATGTATGGCCAGCATTAGTGTTGTCAGTGTGAAAGGGGAAGTGCTGTTGCTGGCAGGATCTCATGGTAAGAAACTCTGCTACAGATTCAACTAAATATTTGCTTAAGAAAACTGTATACAATAGGGAATGGCACAGAACATAATGGAAAATAGATTTGGAGTTTACCGTATATACTCGAGTATAGGCCGACCCGAATATAAGCCGAGGCCCCCAATTTACCCCCAAAAAACTGGAAAACTTATTGACTCGTGTATAAGCCGAGGGTGAGACATGGCTGTCCATCCCTGTGTGTCCGTCCATCCCTGTGTGTGTGTCCGTCCATCCATCCCTGTGTGTGTGTCCATCCATCCATCCATCCCTGTGTGTGTGTCCGTCCATCCATCCCTGTGTGTGTATCCATCCATCCATCCATCCCTGTGTGTGTGTGTGTGTGTGTGTATTCATCCATCCATCCATCCCTGTGTGTGTGTGTGTGTGTGTGTGTGTGTGTGTGTGTGTGTGTGTGTGTGTATCCATCCATCCATCCATCCCTGTGTGTGTGTGTGTGTGTGTGTGTGTGTGTGTGTATCCATCCATCCATCCATCCCTGTGTGTGTGTGTGTGTGTGTGTGTGTGTGTGTGTGTGTGTGTGTGTGTGTGTGTGTGTGTGTCCGTGCAGCCTTGTGTGTGTGTCCAGCCTACCTGTGTCCCAAGCCTCCGTCCCGAGCCGCCGTCGTCCCGAGCCTCCTCCGTCCCGAGCCGTGCCTCCTCCGTCCCGTGCCTCCTCCGTCCCGTCCCGTGCCGTGCCGCCGTCGTCCCGAGCCTCCTCCGTCCCGTGCCGTGCCTCCTCCGTCCCGTGCCTCCTCCGTCCCGTCCCGTGCCGTGCCGCCGTCGTCCCGAGCCTCCTCCGTCCCGTGCCGTGCCTCCTCCGTCCCGTGCCTCCTCCGTCCCGAGCCGTGCCTCCTCCGTCCCGTGCCTCCTCCGTCCCGTGCCGTGCCTCCTCCGTCCCGTGCCTCCTCCGTCCCGTGCCGTGCCGATGGATCGCCGCTCTTCTCGGCGGCCATTCTACAATTCAAAATTCCGCCTCCGCCTGTGATAGGCGGAACACTCAATTTCCCAGCAGCCTGTGTTCCGCCTATCACGGACATCCTCTCATACTCGTCCGTAGTATGAGAATGAGCGGATGTCCGTGATAGGCGGAACACTGACTGCTGGGAAATTCAGTGTTCCGCCTATCACAGGCGGAGGCGGAGAAGGAGGCGCGGCTTTTGAATTTTAATGTCCGCCGTCTGTCTGCTCGATACGCTGATCGAGCAGTCAGACAGCTGTGACTCGAGTATAAGCCGAGGGGGCACTTTCAGCCTCAAAAAAGAGGCTGAAAATCTCGGCTTATACTCGAGTATATACGGTACATGCACATTAAACAAATGTATTAAATAAATGTTTCATCCAAGTCACTGACCTGGAATACATATGCAGTTGTGAAGTTAGAATTGCTGACTTGACTATGTGTTCACTGAAGTAAAGTGGTGAAGCCAGAGAATCAAGATGACAGCCAGGAAGATATCAGAATATTTTTAGAACCTCTTTTCCATTAGTCAGCTTTAATTTTATATTTAGTGGCCTTTGAAAAAAAGAAAATGACATTCCCTGTATGCAGCTCAGAAAGTAATATCTGTGCAAAACTGCCAGTTAAGAAAAAAAAAAAAACAACAAACAGGGCAAATGGAATGCACCAATGCATAACAAAAGACAAAATAAATGGATCACATCATTGTGACTTTAACCACTTAAGCCCCGGAAGGATTTGCCCCTTAAAAACCAGGCCATTTTTTGCGATATGGCACTGCGTCGCTTTAACTGACAATTGCACAGTTGTGCAACGCTGTACCCAAACAAAATAGATGTCCTTTTTTTTCCCCACAAATAGATCTTTCTTTTGGTGGTATTTGATCACCTCTGTGTTTTTTTGCGCTATATTATATATATATATATATATATATATATATATATATATATATATATATATATATATATGCCAACAATTTTGAAAAAAATAATGTTTTTTTACTTTCTGCTATAATGCATATCCAAAAAAAAAATAATAATAATTAATTAGGGCATATATTTAAGTTATCATGTCTACAAACTATGGGATAGATTTAGGGACTTTTATTTATTTTTTATTGTCCTTACTGGTAATGGTGGCAATCTGCAATTTTTAGCAGGACTACGACATTGTGGCAGACAAATCTGACCCCAAATTACACTTTATGGGGACCAGTGACAGTATTACATTGATCAGTGCTATAAAAATGCACTGATCAATGTAAAAATGGACACTGGCAGGGAAGGGGTTAACACTAGGGGGCGATCAAGGGGTTAAGTGTGTTCCCTAAAAGGGACATAACAGAGAGCGCTGTTCCCGATCACCGGGAACAGAAGATCTCTGACATGTCATCTGGCAGAACGGGGAGTTGGCTTATTTACACCTCTGCGCAGGGTGGAGGGGCAGGTGCGTGCGTGCTCGCTATCTCCTATGCAAAGGCAATTTGCATAGGAGAGCCGACCTGCCGCAGTATAATGACAGCGGCTGGTCAGCAAGTGGTTAAATTAAGGGGCTACTCTATGGAACAATATTGTATGCTGGTTACTGTATGCGATTAAAATCTGCAACAACATATTTTTTAAATATAATAGTATAATTTTCTTTACATTTGCAGGCAGACCAAGGTGAACAGCTTGTTGGTAAAACCTGTACAGGAAGCCAAGGTTGGGTCCTGGACAGGAGATGTATTTCCCCACTATTTGGGCTGTGGTCCCTTTAAAGGGTAGTACAGGAGATATTTTTAGTATTAAGGGGTTCCAGGATAGTCTGACCAGAGAGGAGAAGAGAGGAACGATTTACCGTACTCTCTGGTAAGCCTTCATTTGGGAGGCTCTGAGACTTTGGGTGAAAAAAGCCCTCAAACACGGATTATAGCTAATTTGGTCACAAAAGGATTAACCGGTCTGCAGCAGAGTCCAGAAAAAGAACAGGAAACAGCCAGCAGGTGTCTGTGAGGTGGAGAAAGGAGGCTCTCTCCACTCCTGCCGCCTTTGCGTCATCCTGAGGCAGACGGGAACCACAAACTCTGGTGTACAATTGGTGTATTGGGAGTTAGGCAGCGTTTATTCTCATCATAACAGAATTATGGACTGTTTTCATTTTTCATTCGTTTTGCTGAAGGAAGCTATTTTTTGTTTGATTGTTTTTTTTCGTGGACAATAAACACTATTTACATTTCCAAGTGGCTGGCTGGTGATCTCGGGCTCTCCGTATTACAAATCATATGATACTGTCAAGGGCATGGGCATCTGCAGGTAGGGGCAAGGGGGGTCAAGTGCCCCCCGGCAGGGCCTCGCTGCATGTCCCAAGGCCGGTAGTCATATACACAACATGGAGTGTCAGAGAGTCATGGTGTTTGCAGCCCCTGAGCTGAGGGAGGCCAGAGGCAGGGAATACAAGGCTCTCCCACTGCTTGCATGTTACCTTTCACCTGCTGCCTGGACAGCGTCTGCTAATGTTCAGCCGAACCAGATCACTGATGATTTATCAACCCTCCTCCTCCTCGGCTCTGACTGCCAGCTGTGTGTGCTCTGCCTGGAAATGTGTGAGAGGCCCAGTGCTCCCTTCTAGATCTTGGCCCCAAGAATACCCACCGCATGGGGCCCCAGCCACATCTGAGCTACTTGGCATGTGCAGCTGTTGTTGGAGCCTTCCATCTGCCTATTTCAGGGGTTCGTAATCCATTTAATTCTCTCTAATGTCATCTGAAGCTTGCAATATAGAAATTGATTGGAGGGGAATTCTCTGTACTAATGATTTTGTGTGTAATGTATGGAGGTGTAATGTATCTGTGTGTATGGGGGTGTATTGTATCTGGGTGTATGGGGGTGTAATGTATCTGGGTTTATGGGGGTGTATTGTATCCGTGTGTATGGGGGGTGTAATGTATCTGGGTGTATGGGGGTGTAATGTATCTGGGTGTATGGGGGTGTATTGTATCCGTGTGTATGGGGGGTGTAATGTATCTGTGTGTATGGGGGTGTAATGTATCTGGGTGTATGGGGGTGTAATGTATCTGGGTGTATGGGGGTGTAATGTATCTGGGTGTATGGGGGTGTATTGTATCCGTGTGTATGGGGGGTGTAATGTATCTGGGTGTATGGGGGTGTATTGTATCCGGGTGTATGGGGGTTTAACCACTTTCAGCCCGGACCATTTTGCTGGCTTAAGACCAGACCACTTTTCGGCACTGCGTCGCTTTAACTGACAATTGCGCGGTCGTGCGGCGTGGCACCTCAAACAAAATTTACGTCCTTCTTTTCCCACAAATACAGCTGTCTTTTGGTGGTATTTGATCACCTCTGCGGTTTTTATTTTGTGCACTATAAACAAAAATAAAGCGACAATTTTGAAAAAAACACATTATTTTTTACTTTTTGTTTTAATAAATATCCCCCAAAAATATATTAAAAAAAACATTTTTTTCCCTTAGTTTAGACCGATACGTATTCTTCTACATATTTTTGGTAAAAAAAATCGCAATAAGCGATTATTGATTGGTTTGCACAAAAGTTATAGCGTTTACAAAATAGGGGATAGTTTTATGGCATTTTTATTAATATTTTTTTTTTTTACTAGTAATGGCAGTGATCAGCGATTTTTATTGTGACTGCGACATTATGGCGGACACATCGGACATTTTTGACACATTTTTGGGACCATTGTCATTTATACAGCAATCAGTGCTATACAAATGCAGTGATTCCTGTGTAAATGACACTGGCAGTGAAGGGGTTAACCAGGGGGGTGGCAGTGTAGGGGTTAAGTGTTCCCAGGGGCGTGTTACTAACTGTGGGGGGGCTGGGCTTTGTGTTAGTGAACACTGATCTCTACTCCAATCACATGGAGCAGAGATCAGCGTCACTTGTTTCTAGGCAGAACGGGGAGATGCTGTTTACAGCGGCATCTCCCCGTTCAGCCGCCCCGTGAGGCGATCGCGGGTATCCCCGTGGCGATCGAGTCCGCGGGACCCAAGACCGGACTCACGGGGGTCCCGACCGGAACGCGAGCATTCCACAGACGGCGCGCATACGATAGCAGGGCGGCATATTAAAATGGACGTACCTGTACGCCAATATGCCTGCCCGTGCCATTCTGCCGACGTACATCAGCGTGCGCCGGTCGGGAACTGGTTAATGTATTTGGGTGTATTGTATCTGAGTGTATGGGGGTGTAATGTATCTGGGTGTATGGGGGTATATTGTTTCTGAGTGTATGGGCATTTAATGTATCTGGGTGTATGAGGGTGTTTGGGGGCGTATTGTATCTGGGTGTAATCTGTATGTATGGGGGGTGTATCTGTACTATGTCTGCAGTCTCTGATTGTGATAATGACAGTCAAAAAGGGGCAGAGCATGGGTGACCTTAAAATTATGCCCTCCCCAGAAAAAAAGTTCTGTGGACACCCAGGGTCAAGGGTTTTTACAATGGTCACCTGTTATCCATATGATTTAAATCTTCATAAACTATGTTTTTTTGATTTTACATATAGTTTATATAATGTCATAACAAGAACACTACAAAGTATCAACACAGTCTTATTATGTACCATTCAGGGTTTTAGAATTACTGAACCACATATTTTCTGGTATTAAACACATTACAATTACCTTTTGACATTTCATTTAATACAAATGATGCTAATCAAAGGGACTTGCTCACTATAGTATTTGTTTAGAATATTACTATTCATAAATAACTGCATCATTTATATGTTGTGTTGTGCGGTGTATTACATTTTTATTTAATCGGTAACAGCAATATTGACCTGCAGTGCCCCATATCTTCCAACAAAAGTGCAGGGCACTGAAATGTGACCATTGTTTTTGCAACAGTTTAGAGTGCTTTGCATTTCACCATTGCACTTAAAGTCATTGTAAAGGGCTTTACACAGAGAAGCCCTGATCCTCCTCTTCTGGGGTGCCCCGGAGGTGCTCCTGGACCCTTCTCTTCATCTGGGGCCCCCACGGAGAGCCGTTTTCCATGGGGGCACCCGTGCGGGCGTGCTCACGAGTCCTGCTGCTGAGTCCATTGACACAGACAGCTGGACTTGGCCCTGCCCCCAGCTCCTGCTCTTGTGTCACTAGATTTGATTGACAGCAGCAGGAGCCAACAGCACCCGCTGCTATCAATCTATCCAATGAGGACAGAGATAGTGGCTGGAGCTACTGGGGTCATGCTCCTTGCTGGAACGAACTGGTTAAGGTAAAAAAAAGGGGGGGGGGCTCTTGGGGGAGCTACAGCACAGAAGGTTTTTCCCCTTAACCTCCCTGGCGGTATGATTATTTCAGATTTTAGGTGCTGAAAGCGGTACAATTATTTTGCATGGAAATTTGGCGTTTTATATTGTAGTCCTGTAATTCTTAGGAATAACTCACTTAAATCTGTCCAAACCAGAGTCTAGTAGACATCCCAGGGAATGATAAAGTTTGAAAAATTAAATCATAAATTATAATATAATAAATAATTATAAATAATTATACCAAATAATAATATAATAATAATAAAAATGATTCAATAATGTAATCAAATCAAAAACACAGAAATTTGCTCGGTTGCAGAATTGTCGCTGTCATTACTTTTCAGTATTTGATGACGGATCTCCCCACAAATCACTAGCGCTCAATTCTGCGAGTGATTCTAATTTATTATCGCTGTTTTCTAGCTGGTCTAAAACCATTTTTGATGTAAAGGGACAGTTTTGGTTGCTATGGACAATCTCCAGTTTCCAGGCTTACAAAACAGTTTTTATAATATAAAACTGCATGCAGGACACTGGAGAAACCACTAGGAACAAAGGGGAAGTGAAATAATTACATACAGCAATGTAATCTGTAAGATTACATTATACTGTATGTAATGTGTGTGTTTTACTTTTTGAATTTGGCGCCGTTCTCCATCCCCGTGCGTCGCAATGCTCGCAGGGAATGGAGCCCGGCGATGTGATGAATCGAGCGAAGGACGAGCTGTTCACAGTGCGGGGAGACATCGCTGGATCCAGGGGACAAGGTAAGTAAACTCATCCTGGATACAGCGATGCGATCCCGAGTGTGGCTTGGGGTTACCGCTTTTGGTTCTGAATTTTCACCCCAAGCCTGACTCGGGAATACCACCAGAGAGGTTAATGCATTAAAGAGGAGGTCCAGCCTGGGTGAGAAAAAATAAAAGTCAGCAGCTACAAATACTGTAGTTGCTGACTTTTAATATTAGGGCACTTACCTGTCCAGGGAGCCCACAATGTCAGCAACCCAGCCGATCTTCGAATCGACTCCTGGGTGCTGCCGCCGCCATTCCTGGTATGGGGAACTAGGCAGTGAAGACTTTTGGCTTCACCCCTGGTTCTGTACTGCGCATGCGCAAAGCGCACTTGCGCATTTTAATTGGCCAGGCGGTGAGGAACGAGGAGGGGGGCAAACTCTTGTGAGATCGAGCCGTGGCCTGTCTCTGGAAGTGGGGAAGGGGATCTGTCAAAAACAGGTCCCCCATTCCTCCCTCCCCCCTGAAAGGTGCCAAATGTGGCACCGGAGGGGAGAGGATGCATTTAAGAGAGAGTTCCACTTTTGGGTAGAACTCCGCTTTAAGGTGAAAAACCCTGAGGGTTTACAACCTCTTTAATACTGAATTATCCTCAAATCCAACCAAACACCATCCAAACTATCACATGCATTAAAAAAGGTGCTATCCATACATGCTCTCCCTGCTAAGCAAAGAACATTGTGGATCCTGACTCTCATATACCTTGGACAGATATCTCCATTAATCTTTGTTCCCGGTCCAGGCATTGGGTAAGGTCCCATAAATCTTTACTTTAATGTAAAATGCCCATTGGCTATATATAAGAGCCACTTCGAGAACTGTAAAATGCTTAAAATGTGTTTTCTTTATTTTTTTATATTAAGAAGTACCTGTTTGGCTTGTTGCTATGTCCTTTGACATTACCCAACTAGGTGACATTACCCCAAAGGCGTTGTTGGCTACTAAATCATTTTATATTCAAAATTCTGCAAAGAAAACACAACATATGCTGTATTATTTAAAGTGGTTATAAACCTTTACACATGCCCAGTGCAGGAATGGGCTCAGGTGATACACAGAGATTAAAGAGGAAGTAAACCCTTCCAAACAACTTGGACCTATAGGTAAGCCTAGATTAAGGCTTACCTGTAGGTCCAAGCAATATCTCCTAAACCTATATGGTTTAGGAGATATTTGCCCGAAAATGGGCACCGCTGTCTACGGCGCATGCGCCGTAGACAGCGGCGCGCAGGCGCACTAAATGCGGCAAATCCAAGAATGGATTTGCCTAATTTGTCGACTCCCGTGCGCATGCGCGGGAGTGACGTCATCGCGGCTTCGCCGTATGGCAGCGGCGGAGCTGCGAGACGCGACTCCCGTGCGCATGCGCGGGAGTGACGTCATCGCGGCTGCGCCGCTGTGATTCGTCGGAGCTGCGAGACGCCACCAGCAACATGGATGCGGCGGACTACAGGGGACAGCGGCGACTTCGCTGGCTCCTGTGTCAGGTAAGTGACACATAATGAGCTACTATGCGATGCATAGTAGTCCATTATGCTTTACCTTTGCAGGGAAAAAAAGAGGAAGTAAACCCATCAGGGTTTACTTCCTCTTTAAACAAATTCTCCTTAATACGTTGTACTTGTTTATTTGCAGTCTTCTCTTCTCTACGGCCGTTCAATGTACAGGATTTCTACAGTTTTCTGAGCTTCCAGAAAGCAGGGGGTGGGGAGCGGAAGTTACACTCTGCAGAGCTCAATAAGAGCTGATTGGAGGTAACCCCCTTCACACAGCACACAGGAACAGAGCTGAGGCTGTCAATCACAACCTGAGTGCTGGAGCTCTCTCTCCCCTGTCACCTATTTATCTCTTAGCCCCTGTACACACGGTCGGAGATTTCGACAACCAAATCCATCAGATTTTGTCCGTCGGATTTTGCCCATCGGATCTTGTCCGAAACTGTTGCATACACACGGTCGGACTAAGTTGACGAAAAATCTGATCATTCAGAACGTGATGACGTAATTTAGTTACGATGGGACTACGTTTAGGGTAGTAGCCAATAGCTTTGATGTAGGAATTTGATCTGAACATGTGTGGAACTTGGTCCGATCAAAATTCTCTACACATGATCGGAGTATGTCCGATCGAACCAGTTGGTCGGAAAATATTTCCAACAAGTTGGAAAATTGGGTCCGACGGATATTCCGACGGAATCAGTCCGATGCATACCACACAAAGTTGGATTATCCGACAACACGGTCCGATAGGACACATTCCGACGGATTCTCCGACCGTGTGTACAAGGGCTTAGTGTAAGGAAAACTTGTCAGAAGTGACTCATAGAGATAGCAGAGAAAGGAGGTAACAGACAGAAATGACACTTATGCCGCGTACACACGACCAGACTTATGTCCGACAGACTTTCAAAGGAGTTCTGCCGGAGTTCTGATGGACTTTTCCGAATGAGCGGACTTGGCCACACACAATCACACCAAACTCCGACGGATTCGAACGTGATGACGTACGACTGGACTCGAATAAGGAAGTTCATAGCCAGTAGCCAATAGCTGCCCTAGCGTCGGTTTTAGTCCGTCGGAATAGCACACACACGAGCGAAGTTTTCGGTAGGAACTGGGTCCGGCAGAGTTCTGGTGGAAAAATTTGAAGCATGTTCCATTTTTAAAGTCTGTCAGACTTTTGCGAATCATAAGTCCGTTGCAGCCCACACACGATCGAATAGTCTGCCGGAATCATTCCGTCAGACTTTGGATGTTGAAAAGTCCACTCGTGTGTACGGGGCTTTAGTGTTCTGGACTGAGACATGTACACACTATAGAGGGATATGCTTTGTTCATATTTGATATCAGAGGTTTACAACCACTTTAAAGTACACACATAAAAACCTCATGTATGCCTCTGATATTTGTGAGTCTTCATTGACATGCCACTTTAGTATCTGTAAAAGAGAAATGCAAATGAGGTTATTTTAAATTACATCTCCTTTTTCTTGAAATAATAATAAAATACTGTACTTAGCAGACACTCATACAATTATCATCTGCTCCGAAGAACCCAAGACTCAAAATCATTTGATAAGAGCACATGGTGGCAGCTTAACAGTGCCTTTGTTCTCTGTATCATAAGCGATAGAAATCAGTTTTTCTCATTTCTGATGAAAAATAGACAATACATTGATATGCTACTCACCATTAAGTATTCATTCATTAAGAAAACATACTTGAAAGATAATGATGATTACTGTATATTGCTGAAATGTATATGGAATCATTTACACGTAGGCAGTTACATTGAAAAACGTGAAATATAGGCAACAAGGCTGATTTACTAAAGGTGTTGAGAGTGTTCACTCAATAAAATAAGTGAACATTTTCTTTAATTATCCAATCATAAGAAAATAAACTCATGATCACTTTGAATATCCAATCATGTGTAGAAAAAATACGTAAACTGGATTTTTTTCTCTCTAGATAAATATTCACACAATTTATTGATTGAAAACACTTCTTTAGTAAATCACACAATTTATTGATTGAAAATACTTCTTTAGTAAATCTCACAATTTATTGATTGAAAATACTTCTTTAGTAAATCTCACAATTTATTGATTGAAAACACTTCTTTAGCAAATCTCACAATTTATTGATTGAGAACACTTCTTTAGTAAATCAGCCACATGGTGTTCAGTACGCTAGACATTTTGTATATGTTATACTGCTTTGATTGACAAATGTTTGCACTTATGTGCATTTATATCAGTATAGCCAATCTTGTTATGTACAGACAGTTTTTTATTTTATTGAAAGCACTCTGTAGCACAATTAAACACACATGCATACCTGTAAATAAAATGTATATGATTACCTTCCTAGAGGTCTGTGAGTTCAAACGCCATTGCTTTGCTGCTACTTGGCCATTTCATACTAGTGTAGAATATCTTTTAACCCACTGCAGGTTGTGGGTAGTCCCACCTGCTCATAATGTACTATACCTTGCAGTGGGGGAAGCAGGTATTCAAACCACCCAAGGGTTTGAAAGCTTGAAGCAGCACCATTTCAATACACGAGGCCACTGGGAGGGTATTTACTTACCTTTTTTTTAAGCCCTTGTACACACGGTCGGAAATTCCGACAACCAAATCCGTCGGATTTTGTCCGTCGGATCTTGTCCGAAACTGTTGCATATACACGGTCGGACAAAGTTGTCGAAAAATCCAATCTTTCAGAACGTGATGACGTAATTTCGTTACGACGGGACTATGTTCAGGCTAGTAGCCAATAGCTTTGATGTAGGAATTTGATCTGAGCATGCGTGGCACTTTGTCTGATCGGAATTCTCTACACATGATTGGAGTATGTCCTATCGGACCAGTTTGTCGGAAAATATTTCCATCAAGTTGGAAAATTTGGTCCGACGGAAACAGTCCGATGCATACCACACACAGTCGGATTATCCGACAGCACGGTCCGATAGGACACATTCCGACGGATTCTCCAACCGTCTGTACAAGGGCTAAAAGTGTGTTTCTGGATACAAGTGACTTGATGATGGCATGGTCACATTACACTTTGTGGAAGAACCTTGTACAGTGAATGAGCATCACTAGTTCATAGAACAGGGAAATGATGTAGAAAGCAGTAAGGGTTAATACAAATGGTATATACTGTATGTATTTTCTGCACACAACACAAGCCTTTGCTGGCAGAGCTAGCAGAAGATGCTCCGTAAAATAATCATAAGTAGTCGCGTTCACATGCATACACCTGTAAAACTGCAGAGATGTGTAGCCCAAGACACATTTGTGTCCTGCTTTTTTGTACATTGCTAAACGCAGTGCACATATTTGCAGTTGTGCGCATTGCTCAATTGATTCCTTTAATTCTGTATTTAGATTCCTACAAAACTACAAATTGCGTGCATCTAAATGCAACATTTTAGATACTCATGTGAGTGAGCACTAAAGCAGAGTGATCATACTGACTAGCAAAACACAGTGCGTATAACACAAATGCCGACCAAGATTACAAAATTGTTTATTATTAAATGTATTCAGCTGTTTGCCTGGAGTTCCACTTTAATTCAATTTAATTAATTAACACACTTTACAAAAAATGAATAAACAAAAGTGATCTTGCATCCACTTGCTTTTCTGTAGAAGCACAAAAGGAGCATTGAAGTCACATTTATTTCATTAAGAAATATTAACAAACCCATTAATCACCGACACAAACAATGTATTAGTATTGTTGAAATATTTTTTCTTACTTTGAAAATGTGCGCATATCCTTAAGCCATCCCTGTATCTGCCTTTGCTGTTTTTTGGTTCTTCATAGCAGCCAGCAAAGGAAGTAATACATCCACTGCCTGCTGATTGCAAATGAACAGATTTATGGGTACCTTTCAGCAGGTTCCCATGATTGGACCCATGACCCGGACTGGGAATAAAAACCAGCCCTGGAAATAATTTCATACCAGCCCCATAGCATTAATATACCAGCCCAACAGCATTACACCGTTATTTTCTTGTTCATAAAAGGGAAAACCATGCATTTAAAAGCACATTTGAATAACATATTATATATAGAAAACACAGATATGAGAACAGATAGAACTAGGGATATATATATATATCTATATATATATATATATCAAATAGCAAATTTCAATTAAAAGTAGTAAAAATGGAGCAATCATTAAGGGGGTCACCTTGGATTCTGGGAATGTGGAGGGGGGGAGAGACCACCTTCCTCAGAAAGAATACACTAAGGAAAGGGGGAGTGGGTTACTGATATAGGGGGGAAATATATATCAGTATCTCCCTTTGCATTATTGTATTCACTCCCCCTTACATCACCCCCCCCCCCCCACTCTGTCAATGACCTCCTTCCAGGTGTCCCTTTCAGGGCTCAGTCAGTCAGGCTCAGTCAGTCGGCTCCAGCTTGGCGGCTCTGGTTTTCTTATAGTCTCCTCTCCACAGTCCACACATGTCTGACTTCTCCCATGACCCCCATCCCGGGGGTGCTCCCATTCTTGACTCCTCTCCAGACTCCCTCAGAAACTGCAGACATGATAAAAGACAGGAGATGGTCAGAGGTTGCAGACATGATACAAGAGATGGTTAGAGGCTGCGGGCAAAGAACAGGAGAAGGTCAGAGGCTGGGGCATGGTACAGAATATGTCATAGGCTGCAGGCATGGTACAGGAGATGGTTAGAGACTGAGGACATGATATAAGAAATCAGCGCAGCCTCACCAGTGCCCATCAAATACAGCTTCACTGTGCACGTCAATGCAGCATCACTGTGCCCGTCAATGCAGTCTCTGTGCTAGTTCATGCAGCCTCACTGTGCCCATCCATGCAGACTTACTGTGCCTGTCCCTGCAGCCTCACTATACCCATCAATGTAGCCTTACTGTACCCATCAATGCAGCCTCACTGTGCCCATCAATGCAGCTTTACTGTGCCCATCAATGCAGCATCACTGTGCCCATCATTGCAGCCTCATCATGCCCATCATTGCAATCTTACTATGCCCCTCATTGCAGCCTAACAGTGCCCATCATTGCAGCCTTACTGTGCCTATCATTGCGGCCTCACCATGCCCATCATTGCAGCCTCACTGTACCCATAATTGCAGCCTTACCATGCCCATCATTGCCACCTCACTGTGCCAATCATTGCAGCCTTACCATGCCCATCATTGCAGCCTCACTGTGCCCATGAATGCAGCCTCAATGTACCCATCATTGCAGCCTCACTGCACCCATGAATGCAGCCTTACTGTGCCCATGTATGCAGCCTAACTGTGCCCATGAATTCAGCCTCACTGCCTATGTATGCAGCCTCACTGTACCCATGTATGCTGCCTCACTGTGCCCATGTATGCAGCCTCACTGTGCCCATGTATGCAGCCTCACTGTCCATTTTTGCAGCCTCATGGTGCCCATGAATTCAGCCTCACTGTGCACATTATTGCAGCCTCACTGTGCCCATGTATGGCGCCTCACTGACCATGTATGCATCCTCACTGGGCCCATGAATGCAGCCTCACTGACCATGTATGCAGCCTCACTGTGCCTATGAATGCAGCCTCACTGTGCCCATGAATGCAGCCTCATCATGCCCACGTATGCAGCCTCACTGTGCCCATGCATGCAGCCTCACTGACCATGTATGCAGCCTCACTGACCATGTATGCAGCCTCACTGTGCCCATGAATGCAGCCTCGCTGTGCCCATGTATGCAGCCTCACTGTGCCCATGTATGTAGCCTCACCGTGCCTATGTATGCCGCCCTTACTGTGTCCATGTATGCAGCATCACTGTGCCCATGTATGCAGCCTCACTGTGTCACTTTTAACTGGAATTTACACACATATACATATATATGTATATATATATATATATATATATATATATATATATATATATATATATATATATATATATATATATATATAAGCCCTATATACTTTCATATCTGTCTTCTCTATGTATAGTATACTCTTTGAATGTGCTTTAAAATGCATGGTTTTCCCTTTCACGAACAAGAGAATAATGACGTTATGCTGTCTTGCTGATATAATAATGCTATGGGGCTGGTGTGACATTTTTTCCAGGGCTGGTTTTTATTCCCAGTCCGGCCCTGCCTGCCACTGTCACTGAGCCTGCCATCAGCCTGTACTGCACAAGTAACAGATGGGGAAGGGGGATGTCCAGAGGTAACAGAGAAAGGATTACAGTTTGAAGTGTTAGCTCTCTATTTTCAGTGTACATAAAATCATAAGTAATGGCAGTGTTTCATTTTTAAAACAATGATTGTGCTGGGTTTGTATATGTCCCTGAGACTCTGGCTTTCAGGACATCAATTTCAGTATATTTTATGAGTATGAGAAGGATTTTGTCCGACGGATTTTGTCCGAAACTGTTGCATACACACGGTCGGACAAAGTTGTCGGAAAATCCGACGTGATGACGTTATTTCATTACGATGGGACTACGTTCAGGCTAGTAGCCAATAGCTTTGGTGTAGGAATTTGATCTGAGCATGCGTGGCACTTTGTCCGATCGGAATTCTCTACACATGATCAGAGTATGTCCGATCGGAGCATTTTGTCGGAAAATTTTACCAACAAGTTGGAAAACTTGGTCCGTCAGATACTCCGATGGAAACAGTCCGATGTAGACCACACACAGTCGGAATATCCGACAAAAGGGTCCGATCGGACACATTCCGTCGGAATCTCCGACCTTGTGTACAAGGGCTTAAAGTATATTTAGGAACCAGTGTTTGATTATATGCAATTGATATATATATATATATATATATATATATATATATATATATATATATATATATATATATATACACATATATATATATACACACACACACACACATACACACAGTATATGATCCACCAATACTATTCACTAAGGACACTAAGGGCAAGATTTCATATTTTGTTTGCACTTACATTTGGTAATATCATGGACTCACTTATAAATTGCATACACATGTTGCACCTTTAAGGACTTTTTCAGTTTTATGTGCTTTTATTGTGAGATTGTGATTTTGCCATTTTGTTGCGATTTTTTTCACATTTTGTTTTACATCTTCACTTATATTTGTGTATTCACTTATATTATTTACCAAGGACACTAAGGAAGATTTTGTTTGCACTTTATAATTTAACAATTTAACAATTTTTATTGACACTACTAAGGGCACTAGGCGCAACAACATACACTTTCATTATCTGATTCACATTGTGGGAACACAATTAGATTGTATGCAGCTAGCCATCACAAGACAAGCCATATATCAATACCTACAAGGTAGCGCGGGATATCCTACACATTTTTTGTCAGCTCTGATGAATTAACTCAGTCTCTGTTAGATCAGCAACAGCCCATTACAGGCTAGGAACTCTCAGTCCCTTTAAAAGCGTGTAGTGTGAACTGCATCCTGGAGTAACCCCACTCTCTTGTAGACAATGGTCCCAGCTCTAC
Source organism: Lithobates pipiens (assembly GCF_037356315.1). Classification (NCBI taxonomy): domain Eukaryota; kingdom Metazoa; phylum Chordata; class Amphibia; order Anura; family Ranidae; genus Lithobates; species Lithobates pipiens. Next base: position 18,339,581 of record NW_027507685.1, read on the forward strand.
CACTGCAGGGAATGCAAGCCTACCTGGCCGCTTCTTCACCTGTCTACCCAAATGAATCTTCACCAGTCTACCCAACTGACTCTTCACCAGTCTACCCGACTGCTTCTCTGTAGATTCTCCCAGGGCAATGTAGGGAAGATTTAAGCAGAGAGCCCTTACATGTAGAAGTCCTCTCCCCTTGTAAGTCCCTGCACCATTCTGTCCTCCTTGCTCCTGCTGCCTCTCAGGAAAGCCTCCTTCCAACTTCTCCTGTGTGCCTTGAGGGCCACCGACACTCTCCTAGGCACTGCATCTTCTTCTTCCCCCCCGACTCCCCCTCCCAGCATGACTGATCCATATTTAACCACTTACCGACCAGCGAACGATGATGTACGTCCTTTTTTTGAAGAGGGATTTCTCGGTAACGGCAGCAGCTGCTTGCACAACCGAGATATTCATCTCTTCAGGCGCCGGTCGGCTGTACGATAACGGTGGTCTCCGTGGCAGGTTCGCCGCGAGATCACCCCTATTGGCGGCGGGAGAGGTGCCACCCCCTCTCCCGCCGCCCTCTCGCACCTTCCGCCGCTTACTGGAGCCGTCGGTAGCGGCGGAGGCGATCGGGTCCTTTCGCTAGCTGGGTATGGAGACGAGTGAGGCTAAGATGGCCCCCACTCGTCTCTATACCATTGGAAGGGCGGAAGCGACGTCCAAAGGTCACTTCCGCCCATACCTCTTAAAGGTATATTTTTTTTTAAATGTCATTTTTTTTTTGCATTTTAGTCCAAATATGAGATCTGAGGACTTTTTGACCCCAGATCTCATATTTAAGAGGACCTGTCATGCTTTTTTCTATTACAAGGGATGTTTACATTCCTTGTAATAGGAATAAAAGTGATCCATTTTTTTTTAAAAACAGTGTAAAAATAAATAAAATCAATTAAAATAAATAAGAAAAAAAAAAAGGTTTTAAAAAACACCCCGTCACAACGAGCTTGCACACAGAAGCGAGCACATACGTGAGTAGTGCCCGCATATGAAAATGGTGGTCAAACCACACATGTGAGGTATCGCCGTGATCGGTAGAGCAAGAGCAATAATTCTAGCCCTGGACCTCCTCTGTAACGCAAACAATGCAACCTGTAGAATTTTTTAAAATGTCGCTTATGGAAATTTTTAAGGCTAAAAGTTTGACGCCATTCCACGAGCGGGTGCAATTATGAAGCATGACATGTTGGGTATCAATTTACTTGGCGTACCATTATCTTTCACAATATAAAAAAAATTGGGCTAATTTTACTGTTTTCTTATTTTTTTATTCAAAAAAGTGAATTTTTTCCAAAAAAAGTGCGCTTGTAAGACCGCTGCGCAAATACGGTGTGAAAAAAAGTACTTCAATGACCGCCATTTTATTCTCTAGGGTGTTAGAAAAAAAAAACCAATATAAAATGTTTGGGGGTTCTAAGTAATTTTCTAGCAAAAAAACTGTTTTAAACATGTAAACACCAAATCTGAAAAAGAGGCCTGGTCCTTAAGTGGTTAAGGGCTCACTGAGTCCCCTGCCAGGCCCACCACCTGACGATTGGCTAAGTTTCCTTAAATATGCAGAACAACCCTCCTACCCTCTAGTCTCTAGAATACTCTCCAACTTTCTAGAACCAGGGGGAGGCACCAGAGCTGTCTGTATGAGTCCTGCTGCCTTGAACTCTAATAACCCTGATCCAATTACAGACTCACTGGTTAAGTATGAGTCAGAATATGGTTTACCTACTCTCACACTAGTAGCACACTAGAGGGTGCTACATTTAGCTAACTGATTCATACTCCACACTTGTGGGATCATTTTAAACTCTTTAACCTCCCTGGCGGTATGATTCAGTCTGGAATAAGGTGCTGAAAGCGGTACAATTATTTTGCATGGAAATCTGGCTTTTATTTTGTAGTCCTGTAATTCTTAGGAATAACGCTCTGAAATCTCTTCAAACCAGAGTCTAGCGGACATCCCGGGTATGATAAAGTTTATAATATAATAAAGAATAATAAAAATTATTCAATAATGTAATCAAATCCAAAAAAAAATGAAAAAGGGACATGTTTTGGTTGCTATGGACAATCTCCAAATTCCAAGCAGTAAAAAACAGTATTTATAATATAAAAGTGCATGCAGGGCATTGCACAAACCACTAGGGACAAAGGGGGTGTGTATTTTTTACTACAGCACTGTAATCTGTAAGATTACAGTGCTGTGTGTGTTTTGTGTCTTTTTACATTTTTGAATTTGCCGCCGTTCTCCGCTCCCGTGCGTCGTAACGTCGCAGGGAACGGAGCTCGGCGGCATTCGGCACTGTGAATCGAGCGCAGGACGGCTCGATCACACAGCGCGGAGGACATCGCTGGATCCAGGGGACAAGGTAAGTAACGTTACCTGTGTCCTCCCCTGCATCGAGCGGTGCAAGCCCGAGTCTGGCTCGGGGTTACCGCTATTGTAATGAAATTCCCAACCCGAGCCAGACTCGGGATTACCGCTAAGGAGGTTAATATACTGGTAAATAGGGAAGGTGTATTTATTTAAATTTAAAAAAATGTTATGAAGTATATTTTTATTTCATTACACTTGTGTCCATTTTAAGGGTTAAGGAATCCAAATGCCCCTCTATCTGCTCATCATGGCAGTGTTTAGCAATTTATAAGCTACACATTAAGTGCCCTGACCCCTGTGCCACCGTTTTGGGGTACAGGTAGTATGGAAATGCAAAGAGCATAGTGCCATCAGCATCACACCTATGTTTTGAGAGAGAAGCATCCATTTTCTGCCTCCTGTAAACACTCTTAGCCCTTGTACACACAGTTGGACATTCTGACGGAAAATGTCCGATCGCACCGTGTTGTCACTTTGATTTGACTACAGAGGAACCTTCTGATGTTAATCTCTGCTGTTTGGACCCCCCTTTTTTTGAACTCCTTTGGATTATTATATTTTATTTGTTGCACGTTTCCATTTTTGCGTTTTCATACTTGGGATGTTTTGTAATGGAAGTTAAAGCATAAGTACTGTATTAATAGTTTTTTTGCACCAATGTAAGCACACAGCACTTTTTGATAGCACAAACTGTGGTTCTCAGAATGCACATATGCACTTTCTAACACTGCAATTTTCTAGCGATTATATATGTTTAAAAATCGCATACTTGTATACTTTTTATATTTGCATCTTTTATATTTGTATTTTGCACGTAATTTGCAAATAACAATTCAGCAATTTGGATGATACACACACTTATTTAGTTACACATTCTTGTTTAAACTGGTTTTTACACGGCACAGGTGTACAAATAAATAAGCAGGTGAGCGCCGTAGCTACCACCCCAGTAATTTACGTCTTTTTCCAATCTGCTAGGTTGGTCATATAGGGTAGTGGCAGCTCCCTTCTGTCGTTCACATATATTTTTTATTATTATTTTTTATTATTTATTATGTTTATTTTTGTATATATTTTTTCAAATTTTTTCTAATTTTTTCATTTCCCCTATACACCTTTTATACATGTTCCTACATATCTGATTTTATTTCATTTAAAATTTCCAACAATATATTAGCTTCCATAGCGCACCTTACCCCCCCCCCCCCCCTCTCATTCCGACGGAAAATGTCCGATCGCACCGTGTTGTCGGATAAACCGACTGTGCCAACTGTGTCGGAATATCCAACGGACAAAGTTTTAGACCTGGGCAACATGATCCGATCGGACTTTGTCCGATTGTGTGTAGAGAATTCCGATCGGACAAAGTGCCACACATGCTCAGATCAAATTCCTAGACCAAAGCTATTGGCTACTAGCCTGAACCTAGTCCCGTCGTAACAAAATAACTTCAGCACGTTACGTACGATCGGATTTTCCGAAAACTTTGTCTGACCGTGTGTATGCAACACCAGTTTCGGACACAATCCGACGGATTTTGTTGTCGGAATGTCCGACCGTGTGTACAAGGGCTTATATAAATGAATGAATGAATGAAATACTTGTATAGCGCACAATGCGAACTGAATCGCCTCTAGGCGCTGTGGTGAGCTTTGATCATCTGCTAAAAGAGGAAGGTCTTGAGTTTTTTCCTAAAAGCCAGGTGATTTTCTTCCAGGCGGATGTTGATTGGTAGAGCATTCCATAGCCGAGGCCCTTGGACAGCGAATCTCCGATCACCCTTGGATTTATACCGGGCTTTGGGAACGAGGAGGAGGTTTTTGTTGGCTGATCGAAGACTGCGGTTTGGTGTGTAATGATTTATTTTCTCCATTAGGTATTGCGGAGCTTCTCTATGCACGCATTTGTGGGTGAGGCACAGGGTCTTGAACGTGATCCGATTTTTTACGGTTAGCCAATGTAAGCTCCTCAGTGAAGGAGAGATGGATTCCCAGGGTTTTTTTCCTGTTATCAGCCTTGCCGCCGTGTTTTGGATCAGTTGATATTGTGGTAATCCTATGTAAAGCGAGTTTGCGTAGTCCAGTCGTGAATTAATGATTGTTCCAACTACCACTGCTTTGTCATTCTTTGGGATAAAAGGGATGAGTCATGCGAAGCATGCGCAGCAGATGGTGAGATCGACTGACTACAGATCCTATTTGCGCATCCATTGACATTTGTGCATCTAAAATAACCCCGAGACTCTTCGCTTTGGTCTTTGGGGAGATAGTCTGCCCAAAGACGGTTGGTGGAGACCAGGAGGTTTTGGTTGCGGGCTTATGATTTGGGTGTAAGATAAGAAGCTCTGTCTTTGATTCGTTCAGCTGGAGGGAGTTGGTGGTCATCCAGTCCTCTATTGATTTGAGGCAGTTTTCAAGTTGTTGTTGGTGATCTTTTTTTCCATTGATCCGGAAATAAAGTTGCGTGTCGTCAGCGTAAGAGTGGAAGCAGAGATCTGAGCATCTGATGATTTGAAGGAGTGGGCGAATGTAAATGTTGAAGAGAACGGGTGACAACGGAGAGCCTTGAGGGACTCCGCAGGTGACTGCCCGAGTTTTGGAGAGGAATTTTCCTAGTTTCACTGTCTGTGACCGATTTCCTAGGAAGGACGCGAACCATTGGAGATCTATGTCTTGGACTCCGGCTACTTCTGTGAGGCGGACGAGTAGAGTATTGTGATCTACTGTATCAAACGCTGCACTTAGGTCTAGCAGTACGAGGAGACACGGCTCTCCGTCATCTGCTGCTTCGAGGGCGTCATCCCAAATCTTGAGGAGAGCTGTTTCTGTTCATGACCCGGGCGGAAGCCTGATTGCAGCGGGTCCAGGAGTTTGTGAGTATCCAGGTGAAGTTGTAGCTGATGTACTACAGCTTTCTCCATGATCTTAGAAATGGTGTTGAGGCTTGTAATTGGCCTACGGTTTTTTGGATCCTGAGGGTCCAGGTTTGGTTTCTTGAGTAGAGGTTTGACGATGCCTTGTTTGAGGATGCTGGGAACAATCCCTTCGTGGAATGATCAGTTTATGAGGTGGGTTATGGTTGGAGCCACGATGTCGGAGCATTCTTTCAGTAGTTTTGTGGGGATGATGTCAATAGGTGAGGTACTGTCACGCAGTTTATTAATGATGTTTTTTGCGGTGTCTACGGTAATTGGGGATAGTAAAAATTTTGGCGGTTGCGGTATGTTGGTGCAGACATCCTCTTTATGTATTTGCTGGCTGAGGTTGGATGTTTTCTTCTGACAAATTGTTTCCCTGATGGTTTTGACTTTATCGATGAAAAAATCTGACAGTTTGTCACAGTAATCCTGGGATTCGCTTTCTGGGGGTTCTAGGCACACCGGATTCATTGATTGATTAACCAGTTTAAACAGTTCCCGTGGTTGGTTTGCGGCCGTTGAGATTGTATATGAGAAGTGGTCCTTTTTGGCATTGCAGATTGCTTTCCGATAATTCTCTGTGAGACCTTTGTAGTTAAATAGGTTTTCCTCGGTGGGATTTCTTCTCCATGTTCTTTCCGCTCTTCTGCGTTCTTGCTTTAGTACGGAGAGGGAGCTATTAAACCATCCAGCATTTTTCTTCCTGATGAGTGCCCTGCGTTTTGGTGCTACCGAGTCTGCTGATTGCAGTAATGCCTTGTTCAGAGAGTTGAGCGTTTCCTCCGTAGAGTGGTTTAAGGTTATTGTAGATATCTTTTTGGACAGAGTGGTTTTGAAGGCTTTGGAGTACAGTTTTTTATGGTCCAGTGCGTTGTTACAGGTTTCCGTTTTGCGTTGGTGATGTTGGTAGGGATTTTGAATTTGATGGCGTGGTGATCCGTCCATGGCAGAGTTATGTTGTCGCGTATGTTGACGTCGATGTTCTGTTTGAAAATTAGGTCCAGGGTGTGTCCTGACCCATGCGTGGTAGTCTTTATCAGTTGCTGTAGACCCAGTTCTTCTAGTTGATTGATGCAGGCAGTCGCGATGGGGTCTTTAGGCTCGTTTGCCCAAAGGTTGAAATCTCCGAGTGCCAGGAAATTTTTGAATTTTAGGGTGTGCATTGCAAAGGATTCCGTGAGGGGTGAAAGAAGATTGGACTTTGGTCCCGGTGGTCTGTAGCACAGTAGAATATGAGTGGTGTCATGGGGTGTTGGTTGAAGATGTAGCGTCAGGGTTTCCATAAAAGGCACTGGGTTCTGAGATGATGGTTTAGTGAGATCCAGGTGACCTTTAAAGATCACTGCTAGGCCTCCTCCTTTTTTCCCTATCCGGTGTTCGGTTAGGATCCTGTAGTTTTCCGGCACCAATTCGGTGAGGATGGTGTTGCAGATGAGGTTAACCAGCTTTCGGTGATGAAGAGGCAGTCTACATTGTTCTCGATGATGAAGTTGTGTACTTCCAGTCTATGTTTGACTGCAGACCTGGCATTAATCAAGGCGCAATCTAATTGTAGTGGTCGAGTAGATGTCTTCCTGTGGTTGGGAGCTGCTTGTCGTCCGGTTTTTAATAGTTGTTCTCTTTGAAGTATTTTTTGTATGGAAGATGGCAATGTGGTGTTGATGTTCCTTAGTCTGTGCAGAACTTCAGCTGAGTATTTGAAGTAGCACATGGTTTGTGGATGCTGTTGATGGTGCTATGGGCCTACTCCTGTCTTAACTCCTGTTTTCAACTCCTGGTTGTTAACTCTCCACTTGTGTTCACAAAATCCACATGCAAGACACCATCAGGGAGCAAGCTCCTGGAGGAGTTTGTATAACTACCTTTTATACACCTGTGCACAATTAACCCCTCCCCTAAATTGGCAGGAAGAAAGAGGGAAAAAAAAAATGCTGTTTAACCACTTTCAGACCGGACCATTTTGCTGGTCAATGACCAGAGGTCTTTTTACAATTTGGCACTGCGCTGATTTAACTGGTAATTGCGCGGTCATGCAATGTTGTACCCAAACAAAATTTGCGTCCTTTTTTTCCCACAAATAGAGCTTTCTTTTAAAGGTATTTGACTGACTCTGCGATTTTTATTTTTTGCGATATAAACGTAAAAAGACCGCAAATTTTGAAAAATTATGACTGCCTATCTCATTTCTTGAGGTGCTAAAATGGCAGGGCAGTACAAAACCCCCCCAAATGACCCCATTTTGGAAAGTAGACCCCCTAAGGAAATTGATAAGAGGCATGTTGAGCCCATTGAATATTTTATTTTTTTGCCTCAAGCGATTGAATAATGACAAAAAAAATGTTTTTATTTTTTTTTACACGAAGTTGTCACTAAATGATATATTGCTCACACATGCTATGGGCATATGTGAAATGACACCCCAAAATAAATTCTGCTGCTTCTCCTGAGTATGGGGATACCACATATGTGGGACTTTTTGGGAGCCTAGCCGCGTACGGGGCCCCCGAAAACCAAGCACCGCCTTCAAGCTTTCTAAGGGCGTAAATTTTTGATTTCACTTCTCACTACCTATTACAGTTTTGAAGGCCATAAAATGCCAAGATGGCACAAAACCCCCACAAATGACCCCATTTTAGAAAGTAGACACCCCAAGCTATTTGCTGAGAGGCATGTTGAGTCCATGGAATATTTTATATTTTGCCACAAGTTGCGGGAAAATTACAAACTTTTTTTTTTTTTTCCACAAAGTTGTCACTAAATGATATATTGCTCACGCATGCCATGGGCATATGTGAAATGACACCCCAAAATAAATTCTGCTGCTTCTCCTGAGTACGGGGATACCACATATGTGGGACTTTTTGGGAGCCTAGCCACGTACGGGGCCCCGAAAACCAAGCACCGCCTTCAGGCTTTCTAAGGGCGTTACAGTTTTGAAAGCCATAAAATGCCAAGATGGCACAAACCCCCCCCAAATGACCCCATTTTGGAAAGTAGACACCCCTAAATTTAGGGGTACACTAGTGAGACTAGGTAATAAATGACGGGTGCCCTGAAACTATAAAAAAATAACTAACCAACCAGCGTCACCTGTAACAGTTATATGGTGATCACTGGTGAAAGGGTTAACTAGGGGGCAATCAGGGGGCTTTATGCGGTAGTATATGGGGGTCCCTGGCGCTATAAAAAGCTGCCGCGAACCTAAATACCTACCTGCCTAACTAGCGTCACCTGTGACACTAATACAGCGATCAGAAAAACGATCGCTTATTAGGCTGGGTTCACACTGGAGCGATTCGGGAACGCCACGAATCCGCGGCGGGTTCCCGCATCGCATGCCTCCCGGCGGCAGTTCACACTGCCCTATGAGAACTGCTGGGAGTGTCAGTGAAATGTTAATGACACCCCCAGATCAGTTCGCATATCGCAGTGCGATCTGCAAACTCGGATCGCATGGTGTGAACACCCATGCGATCCGATTCTGCTGCGGACCAAAAAAAGGGTCCCGTGCGAGTTTGCGGCGGGTGCGGCGGGTGCGGCGGGTGCAACGCAAATTCAGCCATACTATCTGTATGGCTGAACTCGAATCGCACAGAGTTCGGATGTGATTTGCACTGCAGTGCAGTGCGAATCACATCCGCTCTCATAAACCGCTGCAATGTGAACCCAGCCTTAGTGACACTGGCGACGGGGGGTGATCACGGGGTTAAACCTTTATTGGGGGGGTTAGGGGGGTACCTTAGAACTAAAGGGGGCTAACCCTAACTGCCCTAACAGTTATTACAGTCACAAATGACACCCGCCGGGTGATCAGGGGGTTAAACCTTTATTAGGTAATAAATGGCGGGTGCCCTGAAACTATAAAAAAATAACTAACCAACCAGCGTCACCTGTAACAGTTATATGGTGATCACTGGTGAAAGGGTTAACTAGGGGGAAATCAGGGGGCTTTATGCGGTAGTATATGGGGGTCCCTGGCGCTATAAAAAGCTGCGGTGAACCTAAATACCTACCTGCCTAACTAGCGTCACCTGTGACACTAATACAGCGTTCAGAAAAACGATCGCTTATTAGGCTGGGTTCACACTGCAGCGATGCGGGAACGCCACGAATCCGCGGCGGGTTCCCGCATCGCATGCCTCCCGGTGGCAGTTCACACTGCCCTATGCGAACTGCTGGGAGTGTCAGTGAAATGTTAATGACACCCCCAGATCAGTTCGCATATCGCAGTGCGATCTGCAAACTCGGATCGCATGGCGTGAACACCCATGCGATCCGATTCTGCTGCGGACGAAAAACAGGGTCCCGTGCGAATTTGCGGCGGGTGCGGCGGGTGCGGCGGGTGCGGCGGGCGCGGCGCGAATTCAGCCATACTATCTGTATGGCTGAACTCGAATCGCACAGAGATCGGATGTGATTTGCACTGCAGTGCGGTGTGAATCACATCCGTTCTCATAAACCGCTGCAATGTGAACCCAGCCTTAGTGACACTGGCGACGGGGGGTGATCACGGGGTTAAACCTTTATTGGGGGGGTTAGGGGGGTACATTAGAACTAAAGGGGGCTAACCCTAACTGCCCTAACAGTTATTACAGTCACAAATGACACCAATGCAAAAAAAAATGCAATTGGTGTCACTGTGACTGGGGGGGGCAGGGGTAATTGGGGGGGTGATCGGGGGGTGAAGGGGGGTGTGAGTGTGCCTGGCATGTTCTACTGTGTAGTGTCGTGTTGGTGCAACTCACCGATCCTCTCTCCTCGGTGCCGGAACGAAAAATACCGACACGGAGGAGAGATTACATCACTTCCTCTGCCTGTGTTTACATTACAGGAGAGGAAGTGATGTCACGGAGCATTTCCATTCGTCGGGAGCGATCGCGAGGGGGTGGCCATGAATGAATGGCCGCCCCCTTATCCCGGATCGCTCCCGAATGAATACCGACCGCCGCAGGCACCGGGGGGGCCCGATCGGGCCCCCCACCCGCGGGAAGGCAGGGACGTATATATACGCCCATATGCCTGCCCGTGCCATTCTGTCAACGTATATCGTCGTGCGGCGGTCGGCAAGTGGTTAAAAAGTGTCAGAAAAAAGGTCTTTTAAAAACTGCTAGCAAATGTATCAAATAAAGGAGGGGAGAAAATAAAACACCCCCAAAAACAACACTTGCAAGCAGAAGCAGTCAAGCAGAAGCAGTCAAAGCACAACTCCTGGTTGTTAACTCTCCACTTTAGTTCAAAAAATCCACTTGTGTTCACAAAATCCACATGCAAGCCACAATCAGGGAGCAAATATGATACTGAGGAATGTTTCTTTTAAAATAAGAGAGGATCAGCATACTTGTGCCCCTTTAGTATGGGGATATCAGCTCATCTACTTGGTGTACTATGGCTGACACAACTGATTACAGTGGCAAGGTTTTTTTATATTTTATTTAGAAAAATGAAAGCAAAATAAATTAAATAAAATATGGTGGGCCACGAGAAAAAGATTAGTTGATATTCATGAACAGACTGCAATTGCAAAATATCCTAAACAAAATTGGACCTCAAACCTGGTAAATCAGTTGACTCATCTCTATGAAAACACAAATGAACAGTGAAATACTCAGAAATAACTAAGCGCTGTGCTCACCACATGCTGTCACAGCGCTTTTTTTTTTATGTCGAGGTTGCAGGGAACCTGTTTCATTTTCCCTGGAATGCTGTGATGTTCCATTAAGTATTCAGAAGGAGTTATCCCAAGTCAGATTGTCAGCTACTGGCAGCCAAACACCTGCAGCTCTTTACAGACTAAGATAATATCTCTTGCATTATAGGCTGTATGAAGTGGAAATTGCAAGGTATTGTGCTGCAGTATTTCAGATTTATCACTGAAATAGTTAAAGTCATAACAAACTATTTGGAAACAGATGGCTGAGAAATGATAAATAAGTTGCCAATGTCAACAGACAGCATAAAAAACAAGACTGAATTGTCCAATTATACGTATTCATACATTGCACCGCTATCTGCAGGAAATCATTTCTATGGGCTTGGGATTGCAGGTGGAATGCACAAAGATCTGATACAGAATGATAAGCAGGTAGTCGAGGGACGACTCACGATATATTATCACTGGCCTCGGATGGCATTTAGAAAGCCCGGATTTCTCATCTGTATTGTTGCTGCTGCAGATGTGATTGATCCACTTAAACTGCACCTGCTACAAGCCATAGAGGAGAGGGGAGACAATGCCCGAGAAAGGCTCGCAGACATCCAGACACACCATAGGAGGGATGACTATTGTTTGACTGCCACCAAACTACTGCTTTCATAGAGAACTGCGGTCTATTGTTGAGATCTCTTCATTTTTTTTTCACAGCTGTCCCTGCAAATATCAACACATTTTACTTATAATTCAGAAATCTACAAGCTGTAGGCTTTTCAAGACAAGAAATTTTTTCTCTTTTTTTCAGATATACGTACAGAGTTGTTAAAGCAGTATTAAATCCAAAAGAAAACATTTATTAGCCCCTGTACACACTGTCGGAGATTTCGATAACCAAATCCGTCGGATTTTGTCCGTCGGATTTTGTCCGAAACTGTTGCATACACACGGTCGGACTAAGTTGTCGAAAAATCCGATCTTTCAGAACGTGATGACGTAATTTCGTTACGATGGGACTACATTCAGGCTAGTAGCCAATAGCTTTGATGTAGGAATTTGATCTGAGCATGCGTGGCACTTGGTCCGATCAAAATTCGCTACACATGATCGGAGTATGTCCGATCGAACCAGTTGGTCGGGAAAAACTTCCAACAAGTTGGAAAATTGGGTCCGACGGATATTCAGATGGAATTAGTCCGATGCATACCACACACAGTCGGATTATCCGACAACACGGTCCGATAGGACACATTCCGACGGATTCTCTGACCGTGTGTACAAGGGCTAATACTTCAGCTTACCAATATTTAATGTAGATGTGATGGCTGCATTATGGTTATTTTTTTAGGCTTCCTTTATTTAACCTGGTAATCTGGTAAGTAAGTCTGTTGTTTTTCAGTCCACCCTGCAAAATGCCTTAGCCCTTGTACACACGGTCGGACATTCTGACAACCAAATCCGTTGGATTTTGTCCGACGGATTTTGTCCGAAACTGGTGCATACACACGGTCGGACAAAGTTGTCGGAAAATCCGATTGTACATAACGTGATGACGTTATTTTGTTACGACGGGACTACGTTCAGGCTAGTAGCCAATAGCTTTGGTCTAGGAATTTGATCTGAGCATGTGTGGCACTTTGTCCATCGGAGTAGGCTACACATGATCGGAGTATGTCCGATCGGAGCATTTTGTCAGAAAATTTTACGGATAAGTTGGAAAACTTGGTCCGTCGGATACTCCGAGGGAAACAGTCCGATGGAGACCACACACAGTCGGACTATCCGACAAAACGGTCCGATAGGACACATTCTGTCGGAATCTCCGACCATGTGTACAAGGACTTAGACACGAACGCACCCCCACAGGTAGAACTGGATGGACTAGTGTCTTTATTCAACCTTATCAACTTTGTAACTATGTAAAATAACCACTATGGGGGTTATTTACGAAAGGCAAATTCACTTTGCACTGAAAGTGCACTTGGAAGTGCAGTCGCTCTAAATCTAAGGGGTAGATCTGAAATGAGTGGAAGCTCTGCTGATTTTATCATCCAATCATCTGCAAGCTAAAATGCTGTTTTTTATGTCCCTTGCATATCCCCCTCAGATCTACAGCAACTTTACTTCCAAATGCACTTGCAGTGCAAAGTGGATTTGCCTTTAGTAAATAACCCCCTATGTGTTCTCTTTAACTGAGTACCGACCACCCCATGTACATGTACTGTGGGGCGGCGGCCTGTGTGCCCAGAATCACGTACCTGTACGTCATTCGCAGTGCTGGACAGGGGGCGCACACGCCCACCGGCCAAGCAATGTTCTGTTTTGATTCAGAAGTGGTCAATATTCAGGTCCAGGCCAGTGATGTATGGCCTGGACCTGCTGATCGGTTCTGACAAATGGCAGAACATCCTGTGCCGGTGTAATGAAAACACAGGCACAGGAAATTATGTCATATTCTCTCCTGGATTCCTTTTCGGATCCAGTGTGAGAGAAGAGAACATCTACTGTGAGTACAAGCACTCCACTGACACCAGAACACATAGTAAGACACATTTAACCCCTTGATCACCCCCCAGTTAACCTTTTTACTCCCTGTCACAGTTTCATTAGGTACAGTGTACAGATTTTTTACTGATCACTGTATTGGTGTCACTGGTGACTCTAGATAGAGTTAGCTGCAGTTAGCATCAATCCCGGATAGCGTCAGATTACCCGCCACATATTCAATAATACATTTTAACTCTTTAAATGCCAGTAGCATCGGCAGTTAGCGGCAGTCACAGTTAGGGTCAGGGTACCTAGCATATATTCCCTAATAAAGTTTTAACCCCCTGATCGCCCCCAGTTTACCCTTTCACTGCCCTGTAACAGTGTCGTTAGTATAGTGTGCAGATCTTTTTTCTGATCACTGTATTAGTGTCACGGGTGACACTAGATAGCGTTAGCATCAGTTACAATTAATCCCAAACAGTGTCACCACATATCCACAAATACATGTTAACCCTTTGATTGCCAGCAATACTAACACACACACACACACTATACACTTCCATTACTAGTATAGTCTGAATGGATCAGCCCCAACACCTGGTAGCCCCTGCATTTAGCCCTCCCCCCAACAAGTGCAGTGCCAGTAGATCACTGTCACATCTGATACACAGTAGTGTATCAGTTATGTTAGCAGAGTTAGCAGAGTTAGGCCTGATCTTTGCAGGTAGCGGTTCAAACAGTCCTTGACAACCAGGTGCTTTTTTACCTGTGAGTCATACTAGGTACCTATAAATTTATTGTCCAAAATGTCAAACGAAAGGTACACTAGTGAAGAGGCCTACAGGATACTGAGAATAACAGATCACTGTCAGAATCAGGCTCAGGTATATGAACCTGTAGAGAGCAGCGGCACCCAGACAGATAGCTCTGATGACGGAGTAGAGATCAATGCTACTGTTGCCCGTATGTAGCAGAGTGCCAGTATTAGTGCTGCTCTACCTTCTGGTGAACTGGTGAGCACCAGCGGCCTAGTACATTCTGGTCGTAGACAAACCAGCACTGCATTAACACTTGGTGATGTGGCGAGTCCCATAAGTGCAATTCAAGCTGGTGTGGTGGCTAGCACAAGTAGTGTCCTGCAGCCACCATGAATTCAAAGACAGGCCCAAAGAGCTTCCTGAAGCGCTTGAAAAATCCTGATTGGAGGCCCATAGATTCTTCAGCGCACGTACATCCCCCCAATAAAAGTGAATTATTTCTTAAAATATCGTACCTGGGGGGTGTCTATAGTATTCCTGTAAAGTGGCGCATGTTTCCCGTATTTGCAACAGTCCCTGCACAAAATTACATTTCTAAAGGAAAAAAGGTAATTTAAAAGTACTCGCGGCTATAATGAATTGTCTATGGGAGAAATCAATAGTGCTAATTATAAAGGCTTATATGCATGGTATTGTCATAAAAAGTGTTTGGGGACCTGGGTCCTGCCCCAGGGGACATGTATCAATGCAAAAAAAAGAGTTTTAAAAACTGCAGTTTTTGCTGGATTAGTGATTTTAATAATGCTTAGAGTGAAACAAATAAAATGAAATATTCCATTAAATATCGTGCCTGGGGGGTGTCTATAGTATGCCTGTAAAAGTGGCAAAGTGTTCTCATGTTTAGAACAATACGACAGAAAAATAAATTTCTAAAGGAAAAAAAGTAATTTAAAACTGATCATGGCTGTAATGAATTGTCGGGTCTTGGCAATATAGATAAAAGTCACTGGAAAAAACAGCAAGGTTTCCCTCCCCCCCCCCAGTCCATTTCCAGGCCCTTTGGGTCTGGTATGAATATTAAGGGGTAACCCTGAACCAAAATTAAAAAAAAATTGTGTGGGTATCCCCCCAAAATCCATACCAGGCCCTTCAGGTGTTTTTTTAGGGGAACCCTGCACAACAATTTAAAAGAAAATGGTGTAGGGATCCGCCCCAAAATCCATACCAGACCCTTATCCGAACACGCAACCTGGCAGGCCACTGGAAAAGAGGGAGGAGCCATACCAGGCCACATGCCCTCAACATGGGGAAGATGCTTTTGGGCCCTTGTTAAAGGGGGCTTCCAGATTCTGATAAACCCCCAAAGCCACTGGGCAAGGGTTGTGGGGATGAGGCCCTTGTCCCCATCAATATGTGCCCTGGCCATGCGCACGGCCTCATGGCCGTGCCTGCTATATCTATTACACAAAGTGACATACAATGGAGGCGATTCGCGTAATAGAGCCAACCTGCTGCAGTACAACTGTGGCAGCTGGTCTTTAAGTGGTTAAAGTGGTCGTGTTTGGTATCTATGTACTCGGCATAAGATCATCTTTTATATCCTACCAAACAATTGGGGAATATATAATGTGATTTGTGATATATAATGCTTGGGAGTTCAAAGTAATTTTCTAGCAAAAAAAAAATAAAGTGTCAGAAAAGGCTTGGTCTTCAAGTGGTTAGAAGAATAGGTGATGTGTAGCATAAGCTTCTGATGTTGGGCATAAAATGCCAGGACAGTTCAAACACCCCCCAAATAACCCTTTTTTAGAAAGTAGAAACCCCAGGTTATTTGCTGAAAGGCATGTTGAGTCCAGGGAATTTTTTTTTTCCACAATCAAAATGTATTGAAAGTTTATAACAGATGGCAATATGACATCATATCAATGATCAAATACAGCTTGAGTATATATGTCAGTTTACATGGATTTTAAAGAGACAAATTAAAAAAATATATATATACTTAAAATAATGAATTAAGTGGAGCATACTGTATCTATGTAAAGAATACATAAGGAGAAGGTGATAAAGGAGGTATTGTTTTTTTTTATAAACAATAAAAAAAAAAGGAATAATAATCATAATGGATAAATTATAATATAAATTAAGTAAACATTGGTAATAATAAAATGGTCTGGTATTGTAGATTAAGGAGTTTATTGTACTAGGCACTTAAAGTGGATGTATAGTCAAAAATTTTACTTTTACCTACAGGTAAGCCTATAATAAGGCTTACCTGTAGGTAAAAAAAAATATAGATCTAGGAGATATTGCCCCTGCAGTGCGCACAGGGGATTCTTGGCTGAAAGCCCGGCAGACAACGGACTTTGCCGGAAATAAGTCTCCCATGCAAATGTGCGGGAGTGACGACATAGCGGCTCCAGCCACTCATAGCGATAGAGCCGCGATACCCGGAAGACACACCGAGGAAACATGTCAGATACCTCGGTGTGGACCAGGTGAGATACCGACGCCTCGTTCTAAGGTAAGTATTTTATAATGAGCTAGTAGCTCATTATGCCTTTTGCCTACAGGTGTAAAAAAAATAAAAAATAAAGTGTCAGTGGGTTTACTATCGCTTTAAGATTACATCTTTAATGTAGGAATATGTATGAGAATTATGTATTCGCATCAATAAATTTGTCAAATTGTGTGGAGAGCCACCAATGTTTCCACATCTTGTGAAATTTTGTAGTTTCTTTTTGCATCTGGCAACAGATTATAAAATTGATTAAACATATCACTGAAACTGAACTCTTACTCAATTGGAAAATATAGGAAATCGCTTATTATGCATCTCTTAAACGCAGCCAAGGCTCCTATCCCATTACATTGGAAATCCACTCATGTCCCAACAATCAAGGACTGGTTTGAAAAGATCAATAATATTTATAAAATGGAATATTTTATGTTTGCTACAAGTTTCTGGAACATGACAAAAAAAAAAAATATATATATATATATATATATATAATTTATTTTACACAAAGTTAAATGATATATTGCTCAAACATGTTGTGGGTATATGTGCACATACACCATAAAAACATTCTGCTCCTGAGTATGGGGATACCACATGTGTGAGACTCTTTTGCAGTCTAGCTGTATATAGGACCCCAAAAACCAATTGCTGCCTTCAGGCTTTCTAAGCCCTTGTACACACGGTCGGAGATTCCGACAACCAAATCCGTCGGATTTTGTCCGAAACTGTTGTATACACAAAGTTGTCGGAAAATCCGACGTGATGACGTTATTTCGTTACGACGGGACTATGTTCACGCTAGTAGCCAATAGCTTTGGTGTAGGAATTTGATCTGAGCATGCGTGGCACTTTGTCCGATCGGAAATTCTCTACACATGATTGGAGTATGTCTGATCAGAGCATTTTGTCAGAAAATTTTACCAACAAGTTGGAAAACTTGGTCCGTCGGATACTCAGACGGAAATAGTCCGATGGAGCCCACACAGTCGGAATAGCCGACAAAACAGTCCAATTGGACACATTCCGTCGGAATCTCCGACCGTGTGTACAAGGGCTAAGGGTGTAAATTTCTCATTTCACTTCCTCACTACCTATCACAGTTTTGGAGGCCCTGAAATGTAAAGATAGCGCAAACCCCCCCCCCCCCCCCCCCCCATGACTACTTTTCGGAAAGTAGATACCTCAAAGTATTTGCTAAGAGGCATGGTGAGTATTTTTTCAGATCTCATTTGTTGCCACAATTTTTTGGAAGATCTAGAAATAAAAGGAAAATGTTTTTTTTCTTTTCTTTTTTCAATTTTCAAAACTTTGTGACAAACAGCAAAATCTGCAAAATACTCCACATGCCCCTCAGCAAATAGCTTGGGGTGTCTACTTTCTGAAAATGTGTCATGGGGGGGGGGGGGGGGTTGTGCCATTTTGGCATTTCATTGTAACTGAAACTATGATAGAAAGCTCTTAGAAAGCTTGAAGGTGGTGATCGGTTTTCAGGGTCCTGTACGCGGTTAGACTGCCAAGAAGAAGCAGCAGAATGTATTTTGGTGTGTAATTCCACATATAGCCATGGCATGTGTGAGCAATATATCATTTAGTTGACAATTGGGTTAATTAAGTGGGTTAATTGCTAATTTAGGTCTAGGGGAACAAAAATAGAAGTTTTTTTTTCCATCCCATTATATATTTCACTGCTGCTGATCTCCTCTAGCCTCTGTCAGCCCCTTCCTATCTACAAGCACTTGCTTCAGGACATCATTGATCAGGACCAGCTTCCTATAATGCCGCGTACAGACACGACCAGTTTTCCCTTTGGAATAAACTCCAAAGGTTTTTCCAACGGAGTTCCACTGAAACTGTCTTGCATACACACAATCACACCAAAGTCTGATCGCTAAGAACGCAGTGACGTACAACAACAACGACGGGACTACAAAAAGGAAGTTCAATAGCCAGTAGCCAATAGCCTCTGTCTCATACTTGCTTCAGAGCATGCCTCGTTTTTAGTCTGTCGGAACAGCATACAGACGAGCGGTTTTCCCGATAGGAATTGATTCCGTTGGAAATATTTAAAACATGTTCTATTTCTAGGTCTGTCAGAATTTTCTTTAAAAAAAAGTCTAACGAGGCATACACACTATTGGAATATACGATGAAAAGATTCCGTCGGACTTTTTCTGTCGGACATTCCGCTCGTGTGTGCGCGGCATTACTGATAACAGCAGAGCATGTCAATGTTTCCATTAGGGGTGCATGTAACAGGGTGACAATGCAGGAACACAACTGGGGGACAATTGTCACCCCATAACAGAAGTTTCTTCATGGTGTGATCATCACCAGAGGCTATTTTCTGAAAACTGCACATTTAAAAGGATTGAAAACATCTCTTGAAATTGCATTAACAAGGTAAAGCTTACAAGAGATTTTAGTAATTGAGTTTACATCTTCTTTAGGAATATTGTTCAAGCAGAAAAAAAAAAAAAAAAAAATGTGACAGAGACATTTGATGGAAGAAGATCTAACTATAGGCGTCTGTTCTGTGCAAGATCATTTTTATCCTACTCCTCCCCCATTGCCTCCTCCTCCTTGTCAGTGCTCTCTCAATACTCTCAGCATCCCTTTCTTCCGATGAGGTGGAGCCTGGGCTGGCAGTTTTCGTAGCTATGAGCATAGAACAAGTGAACTTATTCAAAGCAATCCCCACTTCAGTGATCAGTGGTGCAGACAGGAGTCTGGGGCTTCACTGCTCTCCTCCAGCACATCTGGAAAACTACAGGCAATCTGTGAACAAGAAGAGGACCAGGCAGTATTGGGAGCTGGCTTATCTAAGGGAAGACAAAAGGGACCTCTTTATCATCTTACCATATAAAAACAGCTTTGTGCTCACATAAAAGCAGAAAAGTTCTCAACAGTCATGACATTGGACATAATTACTGGCCAGCTGGGAGCCTGCAGTCATGTAATCCAGCTCCTTCAAGACACAGGATGCTATCGTAAAAGGTAAATGCACAGAGGACCATCTTCACTAATCACCACCCATACACTTTTGGCTTTGTAGTAGTTACAATGGTCACATTTAACTAGACTTAAAAAATTGATTGAATATGCAATTGTATATACATGAAAAGGGGATAATCTTGCTAACAAACAGAACAGCATGTCTTTACCAAGGATAGAATAGAATAGAATAGAATAGATAGATAGATAGACAGATAGACAGATAGACAGATAGATAGATAGATAGATAGATAGATAGATAGATAGATAGATAGATAGATAGATAGATAGATAGATAGATAGATAGATAGATAGATAGATAGATAGATAGATAGATAGATAGATAGATAGATAGACAGACAGACAGACAGACAGACAGACAGACAGACAGACAGACAGATAGATAGATAGACAGATAGACAGACAGACAGACAGACAGATAGACAGATAGACAGACAGACAGACAGATAGATAGATAGATAGATAGATAGATACGTAGATAGATAGATAGATAGATACATAGATACATAGATAGATAGATAGATAGATAGATAGATAGATAGATAGTGTATAGATTTATGGAGCAGTAATGATGTGCATTAAACCACAAGAACAGAGTAGTACTCTAGTTAGATCAGTAACAAGGTGAATTCACCTTGATTTCTGTAGATCGCGTGATGCTCATTGCCCTTCACCTTTTTTAAATAAGTTGCTAATTGTTTTAAATATAGTAAAAACATATTCCGGTTAAATTACATATTTTAGAATTATGTTGTGCAATGTTTTTGATTAAATTGATAAAAATGTAATGAGCTTATTGACAAAAATAGTACTAATGGAAATGAAATTGCACATATATTAGCATTAACAGTGGCATTATTATTATTATTATTATTATTATTATTATTAATAATCACCTTTAGAAATGAATGCGGTTAAGTATGAAAAATGTATAAAATGAATGTATTTAAGTATGAAAAATGTATACAATGTTTTTATTATTAGTTGCATTTTTTATATGTAATACTGGGAAATGTAGGGGTTAAATATAACAAACAACATGACAGCATATGGTAAGGGAGAGAAACCCTCTAAAGACTATTATGCTTTATGATCCAATCTCGCTGTTAGGAGTCAGAAGCAATGCTCCAACATGCACAGCAGTGTTGTGATGTGAAATATTTCTGAGATGCAGCTTGTGTCACCTATAGTAAATCACTGAGGGTTATACACATTATAGAAACAGCAGAGCGTAATGTATGGCAAATTGAAATCAAAGCCATACATATAGTCAACAATAGTGGCAAAAGCAAAAAAATCTGAACCTATTTGGTGTAGTCCATATTCCTGATGGATACAATCATAAGCATAATGTAATTAGAAAAAAAATACTTAGATGCCGTTCAAATGTTTAATGAAACCACACTGTAGAGAAATGTGTGTAATGCTACATACAGATATTCAGCATACAATACAACAGTTATTTTATGGAATTGTTATTCAAAGCTCCCACATAGTCCACGGATTAGTGTCTGTTCATTGTAATGCCTTGGAAACAGCCAATCTAATTCGCCCTCTGGTTTCAAGCAAACCCTTCAGGGGCAAATGGCATGTGAGGATACCTTAAATGATGCCTTATTCTGAATAAATACAAATTTCTGAATTATTTTATTCCCTCTGCATTGTAACCATGATGACTGTTGAATGCCATTGGCACAATTGAAATGATCCAATGTGGCTCTCTCACAATGGAAACTCAATTAACTGTGCATGACTAGGGGAGAATCATGTGCATCATTTCATTTATAGCAAAATCAAACCATAAAACCTACTACAGCTTACTTAGTTAATTGAAGATGAACATTAATAATGTTAACCATGTGCAATTAAAATAAACAATGTATTGTAATGTAATGGTGTCAGAATAAACTTTGTCAAATCCTATAACTCCATTAACAGTTCAAGCTGTTCCGTTTTTGGTGCTTCTTGAGCCTCACTCTACTGCTGAGGCAACTGAATGAGCAAGTTTTAGGATCACAGCATCAACCTGAATAAACTACACAGAGATCAAAGTACCGTAGTTAACACCCATACTGTTACTGCTCCCTCTTGCCTTGAGCATACAACTGCCTCCTCAAAATCTGGAAAGGATAGACAAAAATTTACCAAGGAACATATAAAAAAAATCTTCTGATCATTTCAAACCTTCCGTACTAACTGTACCTTACAGCAGTAGTTACTACTCAGTCACCCCTACTTTTTTCCCTGCCATTATCCTTCTGAATTGTCTCCATTGTAGAAAGTAATAATTTAGTTTAACTTATGGGTTGGGGCATTGAATCCAGCTTGGATTTTGGAGGAGGACTGCTTTTCCCTAGCCCCCTCCTCTCTGAGCCCCCATTCACATTATGTGAGAACTAATTGCAATCAAATGTAATGCATAACAAACAAAATATAGTGCAACCAAAATCAATAAATCAAGTTCACATAGTAACAAATTCCACCCATGTACAAATTTCAGTGACAGTTCATTAATATCCAGTGACTTCAATGAGTATAACCTCCTAGCTGGAATTAAAGCTTACCTTCAAAGGTTGACCCCACTACAGAGTCACACACGCCTGGTATAATATCTCTCTCTTTCAATAAATTTTTATTGGGTATGAAAAGTAGTGATACAAAACAAGAACAATGCTCAGTGGTACATATTGTAACATAGTGCTCTGCGAGAACAGTTTACGGATACAGAGACCTTGTGCCCAATGCCAACATAACAGTTCTGGCGGGTGTAAACTAGCATGAGAATTATCCAAGAGATATAACATTGTAAAAACATTAGTGACTGGAGATCGATAAGGTCCCCTCCCCCGGCAACATTGCTTTGTTCAAGGGGCAAACCTTCCAACCCCGGCACCCCAAATGGGATCTAACTGGGTATAATATCTCTCAGGGTGCCTCGGGAACATGACTCCTCATCCCAATGTACCTAGACAGCTCTGACCTCCTCCTGGGATCTCATTCAGTCTTGTGTGGCCATATAAAGACTAGGCTTGTGCAATTCGTTTATATCATATCAGCTAATTTATTTTGTGCCGGAGGATGGATTACTGGCAAAGTGCATTCCTGAGAACTGAGTGAGAAGGGTGTTGTATTGTATTTGAGCTGAGGAGAAGAGACGTTGTCATTGTGTGTGTTAAAAGATTCAATAAACAAACGACTTTCCAAACGAATCATTATCACAAATGTCTATGCATACATAAATAGCGAATTTTAACAAATACAAACGAATGAATTCGACACTCTACGAATAATAACGAATTATCCGAAAACTTATTAAAATAACATAACGAATATAACAGAACAAAATGATGTATTTTACGAATGACAACGAACCGAAACTAAACTAAATTTTCCGTTGTGCACAAGTCTAATAAAGACAAAGGCAAACCATAGTGCTCTCTGCTAGTAACATTTATTTAAAACTTTTAACTTAGGGATTAAAAATACATAAAAATGTGAAAAACATGTATATCATCAATTATGATGTAAACGGAGAAAAGACGTCCTGAATGGCGGCACCTTGCACCAACCTATTTTTCCAGGTGTGTGTGACTCTGTAGTGGGGTCAACTTTTGGAGATGAATAGGCATTCCAGCTAGAGGTGGTAGTCACTGGATATTAATGAACTGTCACTGAAATTTGCCCAACTATGGAATTTGATGTTATGTGGACTTGATTTATTGACTTTTGGTTGTGCTACATTTTGTTATTCGTATACTGAGAATCACAAGTGGATACACTCTAAGGCCGCGTACACACGGGCGGACTGTTCGTTCGTCGTGTGTGGTCAAGTCCGTTCATGCTAATTTTGAACGGACTGTTTGTCAAACTGTTTGACAAACAAAGTTGGGCGAACAGTCCGCCCGTGTGTACACGGCCTTAGTGGTGTGGGCAGCAATCAGGGCAAGCCTAATAGTAGGCTAATACATTGAATAGTATAATTCATGCATATTATTTTTGTATCAAATATTGTGCTGATTATATATTTTTTCACATAAAAATGTAATGCATATTTGCATTTAATATTTTATAAATATTTTATTATAGCTAAAACAGATTACAGAAACTAAATTGTCTAATCAATATTGCTGCCTAGCCCAAAAAAAAAAAAAAAAAAAAAAAACAAGCAAATAACAGAGTGGAGTCTGCATCTAGTAGAGTGAAGACTTTCCAACACAGCAGACAGATGTATGTAAATATAGACAAGAAAATGTCTGTTTTTGTGGGCTCTGACTAATGTTTCAGGATAGTTTGTGACCTGTTCTTTTTTTTTTTTGTATTGTTTTGTTTTTTTAGCATAGACTAGATTTAGGTGGCAAAAGAGAGTATGGAAACTGAAATAGGCACCACATCCCTAAGGATAATAGATTTTTAAGGTACAAAATGCGTGACTTTAACCACTTCAGCACCGGAGGATTTGGCTGCTCAATGACCAGGCCATTTTTTGCGATTCGGCACTGCGTCGCTTTAACTGACAATTACGTTGTTGTGCGACATTGTACCCAAATAAAATTAATGTCCCTTTTTTCCCACAAATAGAGCTTTCTTTTGGTGGTATTTGATCATCTCTGCGATTTTTATTTTTTGCGCTATAAATAAAAAAAGAGCAACTGTTTTGAAAAAAAAAGCAATATTTTTTTACCTTTTTGCTATAATAAATATCCCCCAAAAATCTATAAAAAAAAACCCATTTGTTTTCCCTCAGTTTAGGCCGATATGTATTCTTCTACATATTTTTGGTTAAAAAAAAACGCAATAAGTGTATATTGATTAGTTTGCGCAAAATTTATAGCGTCTACAAAATAGGGGATAGTTTTATGGCATTTTTATTATTATTTTTTTTATTAGTAATGGCGGCGATCTGCGATTTTTATCGTGACTGCGACATTATGGCGGAGGATTTGGCTGCTCAATGACCGAGCCATTTTTTGCAATTCGGCACTGCGTTGCTTTAACTTACAAATACGCGGTTGTGCAACGTTGTACCCAAACGAAATTAATGTCCCTTTTTTCCCACAAATAGAGCTTTCTTTTGGTGGTATTTGATCATCTCTGCGATTTTTATTTTTTACGATATAAACAAAAAAAGAGTGACAATTTTGAAAAAAAATGCGATATTTTTTACCTTTTGCTGTAATAAATATCCCTTAAAAATCTATTAAAAAAAAGCATTTTTTTTCCTCAGTTTAAGCCGATATGTATTCTTCTACATATTTTTGGTAAAAAAAAAACGCAATAAGCGTATATTGATTTGTTTGCACAAAATTTATAGCGTCTACAAAATAGGGGATAGTTTGATGGCATTTTTATTATTTTTTTTTATTAGTAATAGCAGCGATCTGCGATTTTTATCGTGACTGTGACATTATGGCGGACACATCAGACATTTTTTGCACTATTTTGGAACCATTGTCATTTATACTGTGATCAGTGCTATAAAAATGCTGTGATTACTGTGTAAATGACACTGACACCTCTCCGTGACACGATCGTCGGGAGACAACGGGCATCGAGTCCACGGGACCTGCGGGCGCGACGACGGAGCACGCGGGGGGCATGCATGCAACGGCATGGTGGGAAATTCAAAGGGACGTACAGGTACGCCCATTTGCCCAGCTGTGCCATTCTGCCGACGTAAATGCGGTCAGCAAGCAGTTAAAGGTGCCAATTAACTAGACAGTTTTTTTTTTTTCAATTATACATTTTATTAAATAACAGTATCTTTAAAATATTTGACTACTCTTTGTCATTTTAAAGATACTATTATTTAATAAAATATATAATTAAAAAAAAACTGTCTAGTTAATTGACACATTTAAAGTCCCGCTTTTTGCACCTTTAAAAAAATATATAGATTTAGGTGGGCCTCCACCATACCACATCCAATATATATATATATATATATATATATATATATATATATATATATATATATATATATATATATATATATATATATATATATATATACACACACAGAATATGAACCCTATTTATCACACAAGGCAGACATTATCGGAACAACTTGAGGCAGCTTGTGTTAGAAATGTTAATATTTTAATTCTGCAGCAATTAAAAACTTAAAAGGGAGTTACAAACAAAAAATAAACTCCTATGAAAACAGAAGCACTCACCACCCACCTCATTTTTGGATTTTTTATTTTTCATACTTTTTTGCACGGCACTGTGCCCTCCTCCTTACCCCGGTCATCTTCTGGGACCTGTGTGCATCCCAGAAGACGACAAGACCATTCAAAAAGCGCCAAACAACTCGTGCATGCAAAGCAGGAAACAGGCAGTGAAGCTGCAAAGTGAAGCCTTGCAGCTTCACTGCCTGTTTCCTGCTTCGCATGCCTCTTTCCCTTAGTAATGATGCCATCGCCTGCATCCAGAGCCAATGGAGGGGTCGGTTTCAGGTGCTGACATCGTGGGCTCCCTGGACAGGTAAGTGTCCTAATATTAAAAGTAAGCAGCTACAGTATTTGTAGCTGCTGACTTTTCATTGTTAACCCAGGCTGGAACTCCGCTTTAAATATAAAACAATTGCAACACCCTCTGTACACATAGTAACCAATACCAAACAGGTACCCAACCCAGAAATGGAGATACTCAGTCGTCATGAAATTTCATGTCGACTGTGTACCTCCATTTCTGGGTTGAGTATCTGTTTGGTATTGGTTACTATCTGTTCAGAGGGTGTTGCAATTGTTTTATATTTAAGTTTTTAATTGTTGGAGAAATAAAATATTAAAATTTTTAACACAAGCTGCCTCATGTTTGCCATTAAAGTCCGCCTTGTTTTATAAATAGGGTTCCTATTTTTTCTGTATTTAGCATAGAATAGGTGATTAATTTGTGATTATCTCCTGCTTTGACTGGGTCCTCCCAAGAGGTCATCCTTCGGGTCTCTGGTCCTCCCTTCCTGCCATTTTATCGCCCCATCCTGTGCTAGGCTTGGCCTTGTAACATATTTTTTCAAAACGACAATTATACTTGTGCTAGTAGTAAATGTGTTCTTAAAAAAGTGTAATTCAGCAAAAAGTTATGATTTATGTAGGTTAACCTCCAGGTGTGAAATCCTCAGTACAAGTTGCTCTAATATCCTATATGGCAGCTGCAGGTTTTACTGTGTATTATTTAATAGCGTTGTAATACAGTATGCACTAGAGAGATCCAGGGTACTCAGTCATCAGCAAAATCTGACAGTAAAAAAAACTTCAGGGCATGGAGAACAGAGGCATTTATAGCACAGAAGTAGATTGAACAAGCTAACTTAATTTCCAGATGATGACATAATAGGGCACACGGATACTTCCTCTGAGTGTGTTGTCTTCTTGGAATGCTAAACAGACATGTTTGCATGAAGTGATGTCAGGGTAATATAAAATGAACCCCGGGTATATACATACATTTTTTCACAGGTAATGCAAGGAAAAAATATAATCAACTGTCAACATAAATTTGCCATGAATACTTTTTGGCTTTTAAAATGTCTGTTTCCCTGGCTGCCAGACCAATCCTTTGGCTTTACCAATCAGCAAGTCACTGCATGTGACATATGTGCCTTGGAAGTTCACTGACTACATAACACCTAAAGCAACTGTTAAAGGATGTTACCAATGGAAGTACCCACATTTCAAGTGGACTTTAAGTTTATTGGGGCACTAACCTGAGTTAGTTTGAGGTGAGTGTATTATCGGGGGGTACCTGACAAACAGACTTTACCCTGAAATATATAGCATCTTCTAATGATAAATACAGGCTGAACATCCCTATGTTGTGCTTCTTTCATTGCTGTCTGTATGCATTATAGGTATAAATCATTATGTAGCCACCCACTTATGAGGTCTTAAAGTGGTTGTAAACCCTTACAAACCACTTTGACCTACAGGTAAGCCTAGATTAAGGCTTACCTGTAGGTCCAAGAAATATCTCCTAAACCTACACGGTTTAGGAGATATTTGGCAAAACACAGGCACCGCTGTCAACGGCGATATGCCGCGAGTACGCATGCGCAGGAATGACGTAATCGTGGCTTCGTCGAATGACAGCGGCGGAGCAGCAAGATCCATCGAGAAGATGGATGCGCCGGACTACAGGGGACAGCGGTGACTTCGCTGGCTCCTGTGTCAGGTAAGTGACACATAATGGACTACTATGCGATGCATAGTAGTCCATTATGCTTTACCTTTGCAGGGAATCAAAGAGGAAGTAAAGGAAGGTTTACTTCCTCTTTAATATTTTCCTATGAGGTATTATAATATCTACTAAGATCAGAATAGCTATACAGTTGTAATCCTACACAGCTCCAAAGATCTGCGGCTTCCAGGAACAGTCCTAGCCTCTGATGACTTGTCCTTGGAATGATGAGGTATTATAATATGAGGTATTATAATATCTACTGAGATCAGAATAGATATACAGTTGTAATCCTACACAGCTTCAAAGATCTGCGGCTTCCAGGAACAGTCCTAGACTCTGATGACTTGTCCTTGGAATGATCTGTCTGTTTTCAAAAATGGCAATCTATACAATTGCTGAACATCCTGGTTTTCTATTTTTATGCAAATACATGCTGAAAAAAAAAACGTTATAGCCTTTTTCCCATATAGTCTAAAATTAACATAAAATGCACTCCTTATTTTACTGACTGAAAAATTATTATATTTAAGTCTCTGGCCAGAATAGGTTTAGCTCACATCTTCCTACACAGAACGAGTAAGTAAAATTGAAGTAATGGAAGTGGGCTTTCAAATCAATTGAGTAGAAGGTGCTGTGGGGGAGTACGGATTTAATAATTTTGTGCTCTGCAAAACAAATGAAGAGGAATTTCCATACTTCATATAAAAGGTCTCTAGGTGAGAAGTCATTAAAACCTTCTAGAAGAAAGGGAACAATACTTGCACACGAAAGCAGTCATTGTCACCATTTGTACCGCAAGAACAATGGATCATTTAAAGAGGTACATGCCTTATCTATCAGAAAAAAAAACATTATGTTTGTGACCCAGATTTTTGAAATGCCTTGTGAGCATCTTAAATTCTTGTGACCATAATTTCACCAATTACACAGAGGGGGTCTATAATCCAGATTACTAATGGCAGTTTTTTAGATTAGGGATGTTTCCATAATTTCTGAGAGTATGGGGCTTATTTAGTAATATGGTCCAAAGAGAAACCATGATATGCAATGTACAGTAACCCACAGCAATCACACAGATTTAATTAAAGATATAATGGCCAGGACAGACATATTGTGAACAGGCTATAGGACTACAATACCTTGTGGTGTCTACTCATACCTCCGAACTTTATCTTAGATTCCCAAGTGCCCCAGGTATTATGATGAATTTTGGGTGTCCTAATATACAAATAGCAACACTTCTAGGTACTGTTGGTAGAAGGTCAACCCTACATTTATTACACCTCCCTGTTGTCCAGAAAGCTGTACCTTATAAGCAAAAAGAAAAGTGCAGTGGTTGGGAGGAGTAGGCCTGCTATGGACACTTCAAGAAAGTACTGCCATTTCCACATTAGGTTCCCACAGAAAGGAATGGCCCCCAGAACTCTTGACAAAAATGTTTTAAATGTATGTGCAGGCAGTGTCTGCATTTTAGTCTGGTAACCACTTTACAACATTTCTAAATGTGTACTCTAAAGCCCAACCCTAGGAAAATAAAGATATTACCCCTTTGCATTGCCCCCACTGTAAGCCCTTGTACACACGGTCGGAGATTCCGACAACCAAATCCGTCGGATTTTGTCCGTCGGATTTTGTCCGACGGATCTTGTCCGACGGATCTTGTCCGAAACTGTTGCATACACATGGTCGGACAAAGTTGTCGAAAAATCCGATCTTTCAGAACGTGATGATGTAATTTTGTTACGATGGGACTACGTTCAGGCTACTAGCCAATAGCTTTGATGTAGGAATTTGATCTGAGCATGCGTGGCACTTTGTCCGATCGGAAATTCTCTACACATGATCGGAGTATGTTCTATCGGACCAGTTTGTTGAAAAATATTTCCAGCAAGTTTGAAAATTTGGTCCAACGGAAACAGTCCGATGCATACCACACACAGTCGGATTATCCGGCAACACGGTCCGATAGGACACATTCCGACGGATTCTCCGACCGTGTGTACAAGGGCTTAGGGTTATATGCTCCTAATGTCTAGCAAATTGTAGAACAGACTCTATCACTGACCCAACTTCTCGCTCTATCCAGTTGCAGCACTCTCCTCCACCCAATACTCTGGTCTGTAGGTGGGGCTTCAGCATAATCATATATAATACAGGAACATTAAGCCTGTATGGGGCATTGAGGAGGCTGAAGTGCAACCAGACTAGGTTATAGCTTACAGAGCAGCTGCAGGGGAACAGTGACAGTGCTGGTTGGAGTCTGCTGGAGCTATGAAAGCTTGCAGTTTGTGGGGGCCCCACTGCAAGGGGATTTAGTTTTTTAATTTTCCTGGAACTGGGTTTTAGGTGAAGTCAATCAGAGAAAAAAAAATTTAGATTAAGTGCAGTTTGCACATTTCTTGGGACATTTCAAGGCAAATGTTTTGCTGCACTGAATGACTAAGCCCTTGTACACACGGTCGGACATTCCGACAACAAAATCCGTTGGATTTTGTCCGAAACTTGTGTTGCATACACACGGTCGGACAAAGTTGTCGGAAAATCCGATCGTACGTAACGTGATGATGTTATTTCGTTACGACAGGACTACGTTCAGACTAGTAGCCAATAGCTTTGGTCTAGGAATTTGATCTGAGCAAGTATGGCACTTTGTCCGATTGGAATTCTCTACACACAATCGGACACAGTCCGATCGGATCATGTTGTCGGAAAGTTTTATAGCCCAGCTCTAAAACTTTGTCCGTCAGATATTCCGAACGAAAACAGTCCGATGGAGCCCACACACAGTCGGATTTTCCGTCGGAATGTCCGACCTTGTGTACAAGGGCTAAGAATGTCTAAAATATATCAAGTTACATTTAGAAATCCTTCTTGCACATTTTAACTGTATATTAACTAAAATGTAGGCTATATATAAATATTCATTTCATAAAAGTAAATGCACTAGTTTGAAGTAAAAAATACAATAATTGGTTAGTCAGTACAGCCTTCATGTTATTTCCATTTCCAAAAGAGTTTTCTCTCTTTGTGCAGATGTCCAGTAAAAGTTGAGACTTGCACAGAACTGTTAATCCAAGGACACTAAGGGGTAGATTTACTAAAACTGGTGCACACAGAATCTGGTGCAGCTGTGCGTAGTAACAAAACTTCAATTTTTTAAAAGCATAACTCCACTTTTGTTGGGGAAAAAAAACATTCCCCTCTGGGTGATCAATGTACATCACAAGGGTTATAACAAACTGTTGCAGATTCCTACCTTTTGTTATTTTGAATAAATCCATGTGTGTTTGTGCCTCTGTTCTGAGTAGGTCTAATGGGAATAGTTTCATAATTAACTGTCAGGTGTGGACCTACAAGGCACTAATGGGGACATCTGCTGGTCATGCATCCCTTTAGATGGGTTCCTATTGAAAGTATCTCTCAAAAAATGAAATTTTTGTTGCAATGGATGTCTTAAATCTGACTGGTATCTTAGGCAGACTTCTGGGAAAACTGGTGAGCCAATACCACAAGCAGGAAATTATGTTTCTGGGGAGTGGTCAGTACACACTTTGTGTACAGAAAACTCCAGGTAGCCATATTGCAATGTATTCTCAGAAAATTATATTGGCTGCAGATTGAAAAGGAAATGTAATTTTTATTAACTTTCAATTACAAAATTATTAGTGTCACATTCATATGCGCTATATTATCTTTTTCTTTATTTGCTATTTTTTTTCCCCATGAAAGTGGAGTTACCCTTTAATTGAACAAGCTGAAGTTAGAAGCTAATTGGTTACTATGCACAACTTGCGCTAGATTCTGTGTGCACCAGTTTAGTAAATCTCCCCCTAAGGCCCTGTTGATATCTACTACCCAAGTCTGGAACTTTGTTAGTTCTTCCCATGATAATTTTTCCTGCTTTTTCCATTTAAAGTATTAACATTACAATCAGCATTGTAATTTCCTAGAATGCAGACTAGCGGACACGTGTAAAATAATAGAAGTAGCTTTGCATCACTCTTCAAAAATGAGTGTAGCAATATAAATAGGCTTTTAAAGGACAGCCTCAGGCAAAAACAAAATTCCATAATAAATATTTCAAGCGAATGGTTATTTATCTGTGTCTACTTTTTGTTGCTGGATTCACAGTTTGAAAGGAAAAAAATAATGTCCTAAAAAGATATTAGCCTGTAGCAGGGAATGAAATCTGTCTCAAATAAAATCCTGCTTCTGACAACTTAGTAGCCATTAGTCAAAATGCATTTTGATCCAACACTGAATAAACGCTTGTATTCTTTTTCTTTTTTAACTGGAAGTTGCTGTCAACTATTGTTAAATGATTTAAGAGAAGTGACCTGCTGCAGTTCCAAGTAACAATGGCATGCTTCCATCCCGGGTAAATTGTATAAAAAAAAGGGGGGCAAGTGGGACTTTAAATTAAGCATGTCAATTGAAAATAAAAATAATAAATACATGTGAGTAGATGAAATGATTTAGATTTAATTTATAATCAATAACCCCTAGGGGTTTACCATGATCTGAATGCATACAATGGTAATACAGTAATATAAATATAGATATAAAATGAATATATTTTCATAATAATAATCAGAAAATCTGGAGTATAGACAAATCAATGGACATACATGGATGCCGTTCATATCAGAAATACATAAATTACCAATCAAAATCATAAAATCACATGAATGAGTACAAACTCTATAGGAAAAAATTGGTATCAAGGATTAAAGGATTAAGGATTAGGCTTGTGCAATTAGTTTCGTAAAGAAATGGAAATTCGGCCGAATTTTGCATCTTTCGGACATTCGGATGCATACGAATGTCCGAATAAAAGATAACAAATTACAACGAATATGAAAGAAATATAACGAATTAATTTGAATGAATTCGACATGATTCAAAATTATTTCAACCGCATTCAAAATTATTTCAACTGCATTCGACATTATTTCAACCGCATTCGAAAATATTTTGTGACCCGACTTTAGGGCCATATGTCTTGGGGTCACTTGGTGCTAGACACTTCAAATTTGGATATGTTGTAGTGCTAGTATTATTGTGTTTGCATACTAAATTTGGGGTTTCTAGCTATAAGTGACCCCAAGATATGTGGCCCCAAAATCGGGTCGCAAAATGTTATTAGTTATTAGAGCAGAGAATGACATTTTGCGACCCGATTTTGGGGCCACATATCTCGGGGTCACTTATAGCTAGAAACCCCAAATTTGGTATGCAAACACAATAGTACTAGCACTACAACATATCCAAACTTGACCCCGAGATACATGGCCCTAAAGTCGGGTCACAAAATATTTTCAAATGTGGTTGAAATAATGTCGAATCATGTTGAAATCATTTCGAATCCAGTAGAAATATTTTCGAATTTGGTTGAAATATTTTCGAATGAGGCCGTTTTTTTGAATTTGGTAGAAAACGAAATGAAATCCGAAAACAAATTTAAGGAAGTTAACGAATATAACTAAACGAAATTAATGAATTAACTAATTAAAACGAAACGAAACTAAACAAATTTTTTCCTTTTGCACATGTCTATTAAGGATTAATCCTTAATCAAGGATTAAAATAATCTTAATTGGGCATCCTTAGTTTGAGAACCCGACGCGTTTCTTAGCTTCTTGCCAGTCATCAGGGGTGGGATGCATGTTTTTAATAAAAAAAGCAAATAAATATGACAAATATTAATATATGTAGAACCTCAGTTAAATAGAGAGAGCATCAAATTGATCTACTTAATTGATAAAATGACTTACAATATAGCCCAAAAATTGGGCAGAACTTCCAGCAATGGAAACTGTTAGAGCTGAGATATAACCGTCTCATCCGGGGTTGAGGCAGGGTTCCAACCATCCCCCCCAACAATGTCAGGGGGCAGGCCAGGGGGAACCGAACCAGACACCCTCAACACTAGTCCACTAGGTACTGAATGTATATGTATCACCCAAATCTGTGAAAGAGAAAAAAGAGAAGTGTGATGTGTCACAAAAAAAAGACCAAAAACCCCCCCAAAAAACAAAAAAAGCAAAACACTGAGTGTTGGATTGAACGTTTTAAAAGGATATAGCTAATTACTGAAAAATGTGTGCGAATGAGATAATCAAAAATGATTGGGAAATAGAAGAAAACGAAATGTGTGTAAAATAAGTGGGAATGGATGATAAGGAAATACAAAATCATCCAATTCAAATGTGTGAAAAAATGTGTGCAGTGCTCTGAATGAAACAAAGTATGTGCATAGAGGAGAAGAAAAAAAACAAAAAACACATGAATAAAACTATTACCCATATGTAGAGTTAAGGAGTGATCCCTTCCTAGTGGAGGAGGGAACCGTCTGTCTGTCTCAGCTCATATACCCCAGGCCCTGGGCGGGTCCCTGCAAGCATCATGCATGACGTCTTTTGCAGGTGTGAGAAGATGAGGGAACACTCACAGCTGAGGATAATCGGTGGGTGCCCACCCATCTTAGCTGCAGCATCAGGTGGAAAGAGAAAAAAAAAACACACAGACTCCCACCTTGCAGCGTCTGTTGACACCGCTGCAAGGTGGAAGCCCCACTTGCCCCCCCCACCCCTTTTTTCTATACTGTTAAATGATTTGTAACCGTCATTGTGCAGGTATTTCTTTATCAATATTAAATACACATAAACTGATATTTTTTAAAGTCACTGAGAATGTTTATCCCAATTGAAGTTTACATTTTGGGAACTTAAGTTAAATTATTACAATTTGTGTTTATAGTATAATTGTAACCTGGAAATTCTTAAAGCCCAACTGTAGCCATTTGTTACGTTTTCGATAGAGTGAGGAAGAGTTAAATTGTGTGCAAGGTATTTCTTTGCTGAGACTTCATTATGGAGATTTTTCCTAACTACTTGTCGCTGTGTACAGGCATCACTCACCTGGACAGGAGGCATAGACAGCAATAAAAATATAACTGTACTAAAAGAGTGCTTTCATCATTGTCCGTGTTCCTGTTTTGAGAGCATAATTTTCTACCCAATAAGGAACAAATGGAAAAACAAAAAAACTAACAGAGACTCTAGTAATTAAAATGTTTTAACTTGAGTTGGGCTTTAACCGGTTCCCGACCAGCGCAAGACGATGTACGTCGGCAGAATGGCACGGGCAGGCATATTGGCGTACAGGTACGTCCAATCTTTAATGCCGCCCTGCCATGCCGCGTGCTGGTCGGGACCCCCGTGAGTCCGGTCGTGGGTCCCGCGGACTCGATCGCTGTGGGCATACCCACGATCGTCTCACGGGGCGGCTGAACATGTAGTACAGAAATTATTTCACAAACTCTGAATGATCTTTGGTCATTATTTTAAGTGATGAGGCACTGAGTAGAACCATTAAAAGTTATAGTTTTTGCAGCATTAGAACTATTCATGCACTAAAAGCACCATTCACCTA
This sequence comes from Lithobates pipiens, assembly GCF_037356315.1. NCBI lineage: Eukaryota > Metazoa > Chordata > Amphibia > Anura > Ranidae > Lithobates > Lithobates pipiens. Next base: position 18,374,936 of record NW_027507685.1, read on the forward strand.
GGGACATTTGTGTGGCAAGCTTGACATACCGATGTAGTAGCATGTTGAAGCTTGGAGTGATACCATCATATTTGCATTTTCATAACTACTATGTATGTATTGATCAGTAAGCTCAGCAGAGACGGCTGTTTTTTTTGGGGGGGCAAACAATGCACCCCACCATGGGTCAGTCTGTCGGGTCATCCGCAACCATACCCCAACCCCCCCACCCCGTGGGTCGGTCTTTCAGTTGGTTGTTCAGCCCTGCACTTACCCTATAAAGCAGGCAGTGCTACCCTCTGGGTGATGGGTGACGGCTTCTCGTGAGTCTCCTCATGGCGGTTGTGCATCTCCTCCCTCCTACTCTCTCCTCCTCCCTTCTTCCCCTAGGCCAATAGGATCCCTTTTCCTTTCAGCCAATCAGGAAACGGGTCCATATTCATTTGCTATTGTCACACAACTGGGTGGGCTCAGGGCACAGTGCTCTGCGCCCCAAGCCCATCCTTTTTTGAAGCCTATTGGAGCCTCAAGCTCTAATCACATGCTTAAAAAAAAAAACATTGGAATCCATGTGTTCAACGCCCCGCATGTAGATTAGGGGGCCGGATGCATGAATGGGGGGGCGACACCCCTGCACCCTTAATGGATGGGCTGCCACTGAAGCTCAGGTAATATTTATAACCCATTGGCTAAGCTCTATAGGTGCTAAAACACGTGCCTGGATCCCCAACATGAGGTTTTTGCCAAATGATCTCATACCAACTATGATATGGCCTTTACAGGTTTTAATTGGCTTCCAAGGTTGCATTCTGACTTCATTGCATTAAATTCTTCCTATATTTCTATAAAGAACCCACTGAGGGGTAGGCAATACTATCACTGAGCACAGTGTGAGATTAGCACAGGTATGTTATGGATGCAATCTCTCCACTGAGGTTCCATTATCTGTATAAGAAGCATAGAATCTAACTTCATCTTAGGTGGAGGTGAAATTTGTAGGGTTAAAGGAAATGCATACTGATTTTATGTGTGTTTTCTTTATTGTGGCCAAGACAAAAAAAAACTTTTTACTCAGGATAATATGAAATGTGGCATATAAACTATTTGTTTTCTCATTTTCAGTCCTCAGGGGGACTTTTTAGCTAAAGTAAAGCCTGTTAATTTTTAGAGTTCTGTAACAAAAGCCGTAAGGGATAAATAGAATCTTATCTTTCTCCCTCTTCAATGTTAGCTTAGTTTTTGTTGTTTTGGATAGGACAGATAAGGTTAGGACCTCAGTCAAGGTTTTATTGTGTGAATGTCCCCACTCAGGAGGTTCCCTTTCTCTATGTATCTTGGTGACCATTATCACTAAGCCCTTGTACACACGGTCGGACATTCCGACCACAAAACCCGTCGGATTTTGTCCGAAACTGGTGTTGCATACACACGGTCGGACAAAGTCGAAAATCCGATCGTTGGAAACGTGATGACGTTCGCTCATTATGACGGGACTACGTTCAGGCTAGTAGCCAATAGCTTTGGTCTCGTAATTTGATCTGAGCATGCGTGGTACTTTGTCCAATCGGAATTCTCTACAAACGATCGGACAAAGTCTGATCAGATCATGTTGTCGAAAAATTTTACATCCAGCTCTCAAACTTTGTTGGCTGGATATTCCGACTGAAAAAGTCAGATGGAGCCCACACACAGTCGGATTATCCAAAAACACGGTCCGACCGGACATTTTCCGTCTGAATGTCCAATCGTGTGTACAAGGGCTAAGGCTAAAGCCAGCCATACATGAATCACAATTCAGTCAGTTTAGCAGGAAGTTTGGCCTTGCTGTGGCCTTTTTATAATAAAGATTAAAAGTAATAATGCTGTTATAGATGTTTTAAAATGTAGCTAAATGTAAAACTTATTTTTTTTTTCATTTTGGATAGAGTAAGTGAGGGTTATAACCTCTGTCAGTTTCTTTTTGCCATCTGTGCCTGTTGGAGAGATTTCCTATCACTTCTTGCCCAATATAGCCAAAACAGGAGGTGAGAGGAAATCCTGCCAAAGTGAGGAAAACCCAACAGTGTGTGTGTGTGTGTGTGTGTGTGTGTGTGTGTGTGTGTGTATATGTGTGTGTGTATATATATATATATATATATATATATACAGTACAGACCAAAAGTTTGGACACACCTTTGCATTCAAAGAGTTTTCTTTATTTTCAGGACTATGAAAATTGTAGATTCACACTGAAGGCATCAAAACTATGAATTAACACATGTGGAATTATATACTTATAAAAAAGTGTGAAACAACTGAAAATATGTCTTATATTCTAGGGTCTTCAAAGTAGCCACCTTTTGCTTTGATTACGGCTCCGCACACTCTTGGCATTCTGTTGATGAGCTTCAAGAGGTAGTCACCTGAAATGGTTTTCACTTCACAGGTGTGCCCTGTCAAGTTTGATAAGTGGGATTTCAAGCCTTATAAATGGGGTTGGGACCATCAGTTGTGTTGTGCAGGAGGTGGATACAGTACACAGCTGATAGTTCTACTGAATAGACTGTTAGAATTTGTATTATGGCAAGAAAAAAGCAGCTAAGTAAAGAAAAACGAGTGGCCATCATTACTTTAAGCAATGAAGGTCAGTCAGTCCGAACAATTGAGAAAACTTTGAAAGTGTCCCCAAGTGCAGTGGCAAAAACCATCAAGCGCTACAAAGAAAATGGCTCACATGAGGACCGCCCCAGCAAAGGAAGACCAAGAGTCACCTCTGCTGCGGACGATAAGTTCATCCGAGTCACCAGCCTCAGAAATCGCAAGTTAATAGCAGCTCAGATTAGAGAACAGGTCAATGCCACACAGAGTTCTAGCAGCAGACACATCTCTAGAACAACTGTTAAGAGGAGACTGTGTGAATCAGGCCTTCATGGTAAAATAGCTGCTAGGAAACCACTGCTGAGGACAGGCAACAAGCAGAAGAGACTTGTTTGGGCTAAAGAACACAAGGAATGGACATTAGACCAGTGGAAATCTGTGCTTTGGTCTGATGAGTCCAAGTTTGAGATCTTTGGTTCCAACCACCGTGTCTTTGTGCGACGCAGAAGAGGTGAACGGATGGACTCTACATGCCTGGTTCCCACCGTGAAGCATGGAGGAGGAGGTGTGATGGTGTGGAGGTGCTTTGCTGGTGACACTGTTGGGGATTTATTCAAAATTGAAGGCATACTGAACCAGCATGGCTACCACAGCATCTTGCAGTGGCATGCTATTCCATCCGGTTTGCGTTTAGTTGGACCATCATTTATTTTTCAACAGGACAATGACCCCAAACACACCTCCAGGCTGTGTAAGGGCTATTTGACCAAGAAAGAGAGTGATGGGGTGCTACGCCAGATGACCCGGTCTCCACAGTCACCGGAACTGAACCCAATTTAGAGGGTTTGAGGTGAGCTGGACTGCAGAGTGAAGGCAAAAGGGCCAACAAGTACTAAGCATCTCTGGGAACTCCTTCAAGACTGTTGGAAAGCCATTTCAGGTGACTACCTCTTGAAGCTCATCAACAGAATGCCAAGAGTGTGCGGAGCAGAAATCAAAGCAAAAGGTGGCTACTTTGAAAAACCTAGAATATAAGACATATTTTCAGTTGTTTCACACTTTTTTGTTCAGTATATAATTCCACATGTGTTAATTCATAGTTTTGATGCCTTTAGTGTAATCTACAATTTTAATAGTCATGAAAATAAAGAAAACTCTTTGAATGAGAAGGTGTGTCCAAACTTTTGGTCTGTACTGTATATATATATATATATATATATAAAATATTTATCTAGGATCCTTGAATGAAGATTGTCCTCTGCCTTATACCATTTTGAAGGCTGAGAACTTCATTTAAAGGCTTCGGTTTCTGCTGGTGTTAATTATGCACAGTAAATTTTGGAGAACACCCTCTAGTGGATTCTCAGTACAGATATGATTCACTGCCGGTGTCTTAAGCAGATTTGACTTTCAGCCTTCTGTTCAGCCTGGAATAGATGCCTAAACTTTGCAAAGGTTTTAAATTTAATAGACTGCAAAATCACAAAGAAATGTATTTTCTGCAAAAGATCTTCTATGCTCATTTATTATGATCACGAGATTATGTAAATGAAAATCATCCATTAAAAAAAAAAAATCTCTAACTAGCCAAGGTAAAATAAAGCTAGCATTGGCGTTCACAAATGTTTTCATATGTGATGAAAGTGATGATGAAGTGAAATCTAACTCATGCAAGCAACGGTGCTATGCCAGATAATGGCAGATCATTGCTTGTTACATTCCATTTTCTAGAACACAAAGGAGAATCTGCGTTACGGGGATAATTATACTGTTGTAGCAACCAGGTAATATGTACTGCATGGGTAACCATTTTATATTACAGAGATGCACCATATTTACTAAAGAACAATGATAATTTCCCCTTATGATTACTGGCTCACACTGATAAGCTTAAGGGTCCAATTTAATTCTATTTGCGCAAGGAGACCATACTGACAAAAGGAATCAAAGGACAGCTATTAGATATACAAAAAGAAAGATTATCCTTTTATAATAAAACAATATTCATTGCCTATCATGCTAGAAGCCAAAATAGGCACAATGTAAATTTCTTAAATATCGACTGTACTGCCCCCCTATCAGATAACAATATTGTGGGCCTGGAAAATTACCATTTGAATATGATAAGCATACCTGAGAATTATAAAGGCACAAAGCTGTAAAAGGGGTAAAAACAGTAACCCTACGGCAGAGGCGTGACTAGAATCTTCAGGGCCCTGGCGAAACAAACCATAAATGGCCCCCCTGACCCACCATCTTCCTTTTCCATTGGTTCTAAGGCCCTTCCCTATGAGCCTGAGGCCTTTCCCTTTGGGCGGGGGGGGGCACTTCCTACTAATACCAGTGGCATGCCTCATGAATTATATCGCCTGCTGAATTGGACCCATTCAAATGAATGGTGCTGCTCGGCAAGCGCCCCACAACTGCGTGAAATGCACATAATTGCAGCATGCTAATGCAGGGTGGAAGGGGTTAAAGCAGGCAGTGCAGAGGTAATACAATGCCTCCTTACTGCCTGTCAAATGATCTATGAAGAGCAATCTGAATGCTGATTGTTTTTCAGAGACCAAATCAAGTCCTTAAAGTGGATGTAAACCCACTGTCATTGTTTCTTATTTAATAACATAGGGCTTATCTAGAAGGATATACATGCCTCCTGCATGTATCTTTATCTGTCATAATTCACCCCTTTAGCTTAGTGGAGACCCACAATATCCCAAATCTGTGGGCGGATCTGCTGTCCGGCGCTTGGTGGGCAGAGTCGTGACATCGGAGTACTCTTCTGTCCACCACTACACTCCCCTGGTCGAGCCTCGTGCCAGGAGAGACTAAAGTTCACTGTCAGCCCCTATAAAGCTAGGGTTACACCGTTGCATGTAGGGATGTGCACAAAATTGTGGTTTTTCTGAAACACAGACGCACTGTCCTTTAGTAGACATGCAATTCTAAGCAACCCCCAAGGAGCAGTGCTACACTTAATAAAGAATAAAAAAAAGTGTCCCCCAATGTAAATCCCTCATCAATCACGCCACCCATCGCACCCGGAAAAAAAAAACACTCCTGCCGTCCATGAAAGCTGGCCACTTACTGCAGGCTAAGCCATTTGACAGTCATTATATAGGTAAGAGGCAGGGTTACCTGGCTACGTCACCTAATGGCACCTTCTGACATCACTGCCTCGGCATGAAATTGGCTGCTGTCAATCAAAGTCAGTTAGCCACTGAGGAGAGAGAGGGTGCAGGGCTGAACCGCGGCTCCATGTCTGAATGGATACAAGGAGCTGTGGCTCGGGTGCCCCCATAGCAAGCTGCTTGCTGTGGAGGCACTCAACAGGAGGGAGGGACCAGGAGCACCAAAGAGGGACCCGAGAAGAGGATGATCAGGGGGTGCTCTGTGCAAAGCCATTGCACAGAGCAGGTAAGTATGACATGTTTGTTATTTTTATAGAAAAAAAAATTAGACTTTACAATCACTTAGTCTATCCTTTATGGTAAGAGAGTGCTTCACTATTGGGTTAGTGATATGCTGTCGAATTGCACTCAATTGTCTCAATATGTACCCAAAGAGGAGATTCATTGATTGTGTGGTATTTCGTAAATGGAGCTATTTGAGCAGCGTAGTTATACCTCCCAAAATTGGGTAGGCCAGCAGTTAAGAAGGGTGATAAGTTTAGATAGTATAGGGGGATAATTAACTTTAAAGAGGTCTTCAGTTCTTCTAGGTAACTTTATACCAAGATAAGAGATGCAGTGAGGCGCCAAGGTAAATGAGAATGTATATTGTTGCTGAGATAGGGAGGGCTTGTGATTTTCGAAGATTGACCATTTGGATATGTGGGCAAATCATGTCAATAGGGGTACAAGGTTAGGTAAGGAAGTGAGAGGTAATGTTAAGAAAAGGAGGACATCCTCTGCAAAGAGACAGAGCTTGTGGTGTTCTCCTCCCAGTTCCATTCCATTCATTTTTGGATCTGCATGAATTAGCTGGGCCAAGGGTTCAATAGCAAGGGCAACAAGAAGGGGGGTGAAAGGTATCCCTGTCTGGTTTCTCTGCTGATAGGAAACATGTCTGATTTACAATATGTCCAGTGTATTTCAAATAAGTTTTTGGGTCTTTATATAAATAGGCCACCCATTGAGGAAATTGAGGCCCAAAGCCCCAATGTAAAAGGATATACTAGAGGCAAGACCAAGAGACCACGTTGAACATCTTCCATATATCAAGAGAAAGGAGGCAGGTGGGAATGCCATGTGTATGTGCCTAGTGGAATATGAATGAGGCTCTATAAATATTATCCCTTGCTTGATGTAGGGGGATAAATCTCACTTGAACTTTACATACCAGGCAACTGATTAGAGGGTTAAGGTGGAATGCTAGAACCTTAGCTAGGAGTTTATTGTCTAAGTTGAGAAGGGATGTGGGTCTAAAATTGGACAACGGGTAAGCATCGGAGTTCTGCTTTTGAATCATTCTATTAGGCCGCGTACACACGCGGGGACTGTTCGCTCAACTTTGTCCGTCAAACAGTTTCAGCGGACAGTCCGCTCAAAATTAGCATGGACGGACTTGCCCACACACGACGAACGAACGGTCCGCTGAAACCGTGCGCGATGACGTGAACAGCACGTACGACGGGACGAAAAATACGATGTCCTATACACTGCAATACAACTTTCGGCGTGTAAATCCTTTCTGAGCATGCGCGGAACTTAGTTTGACGAACAAGCCTACACACGAGGGGACTGTTCGCTGAAACAAAGTTTCAGCGGACAGTTTTTCGGAAATTCCGAAAAACTTTGTTCAGCAGACTGTTCGCTGAAACTGTCCGCTGAAAGCCCACACACGAGCGGACTGTCCGCCGAAACACCGTTCAGCGGACAAAGTTGAGCGAACAGTCCCCGCGTGTGTACGCGGCCTTACATGTGCTTAAAGTTTCCAAGCAGAAGTGCTGCAGCTAAAGTAAGGTATTAAAGACGGGCATGAGTATAGGGGCTAAGAGATCAGAAAATTTCTTGCAGTAGGTTGCTAAAAGTTATTTGGGGCCTGAATGCTTTTTGATTTTGAGTGATTTATTAGCTGATAGTACTCCTGTGAGGGCAATAGGGCTCTTGAGGTTATTTTGTTGTGCGTTGGAGTGTGTTGGCATTGTAAGACATGAAAAGAGGTCTGGGGCTAGTTGAATGACCCCTAAGCATGATATAGATGCATGAGCCAGGAGTGGAACTCTTGTAGCACTTTAACTGGGTTACTTCTGTGGGTAACCAGTGTGATACTGTAATTATCTATACTATATAGCAGTGATGGCGAACCTTGGCACCCCAGATGTTTTGGAACCACATTTCCCATGATGCTCATGCACCCTGTAGTGTAGTTAAAGCGGTAGTAAACCCGCAATTTTTATATATTTTTTTTAAACCTGCAAAGCAAAAGGCATAATGAGCTAATATGCACCGCATACTAGCTCATTATGAAATACTTACCTTAGAATGAGGCCCCGACATCTGGCCCAAACCACGCCGAGGGAGCCGACATGCTCCCTCGGCGTCTCTTCCGGGTATCGCGGCTCCGGCGCTGTGAGTGGCCGGAGCCGCGATATCGTCACTCCCGCGCATGCGCGCAGGAGATTTCAGTCCGGCCGGATGAGCGCTGCCGGATTTTCACGGAGAGAACCCCCTTGTGCGCATGCGCCGCTGCAGTCAGCGGCGCATACCGAGGGGAATATCTCCTAAACCGTACAGGTTTAGGAGATATTTTTTTTACCTACAGGTAAGCCTTATTATAGGCTTTCCTGTAGGTAAAAGTTAAAAATGTGGGTATACAACCACTTTAAGCATCATGGGAAATGTAGTTCCAAAACATCTGGGGTGCCAAGGTTCGCCATCACTGCTATATAGTATTATTCCAAAGTGTATGCAAATGGCAATAATAAATACTAAAATACCAGAAAAAATTAACCAAAGTTTGTGCAAAAAACTATACCATGATACATTAATAATGGGCCAAATAAACATCCTTATCAATCATATATATAGTACATTTCATACTGCGTAGTACAAATCTGTATCAAAAGACCCTGTAAGTTCCTATCCAGTGCACACATAAATGGTGAGAGCATTGTGAGCACTGAGGTAGCACAAAACAATGTATTATGGTTTTACACTGTTGTTTGAGCTAACAGCACTAGAAGGTTCAAAAGCATTTATGTGTGCATGGTATTTGAACATATGTTTGATATAGATCTTTACTATGTATTATGAAAGCACACAGACTATATATGATTGATGAGGACTTTTTTTTAGCACATTATTAATGTATCATGGTATAGTTTTTTGCACAGATTTTGGTCAACCTTTTTTGGTTTATTATTGGTATTTGTATATACGTTGGAATAATATTATATAGTATAGATATTTACAGTATCACGCTGGTAGCACAGCACTATTTATTAGTCTATTCATGTAATCATTGTGGGAACACAATGGGTGTTACCAGCTACCCACACATATTTTATTTTATTGCGTAGATTTATTTTTTTGGTGATTTTTTTTCTGTGTTTTGTTAGTAGTGAAGGAGTTAGATTTCATTGTATTGCCTGGTTGGAATCCCTGCAAACTATCAAGGTACCTGATGTTGTTCTCCTGATGAAGGCACGGGGGCGTGATGTAATGTGTAGGGTAGCCCAGACCCGAAGTGATGTGTTGGAGATCTTTTTATACTGAGTATATGATACCAAAAATGTTTTTACTGTTTTTCTGATGTAAGAATTACTCCTTTAATAAAATGATTTTTACTGACAAAATTACACTATGGGTGGTCACTTTGTTTTTAACCTAACATATGGATGAGCGCATGTGAGGGAGTCTTAAAGGGACCAACACCAGAGGATATCCAAATCAAGAAAGGAGTACAAGTGGGTGAACATCGATGGAGGAGGATTTCTATATGTAATCAAATGTATATTTGATTACTCATTGAGGTGAGAATGCTGGGAGCACTGAGGTGTCACAATTGGGTGAAAGTATACCATTTGTCTATATGTTGTCACACTGAAGCTGCCTGCACCGAAGAAAGAAAACTAGACACCTTATTTATCATTTGATATAGACTATTATGCACTTTTTAGCACACGTGCACTTTACTTTTATTGAACTATTAATTTGATGATTTGATATATTTTCATCATTAGTTCATACACTGTGGATTTGTTCTACGCAGCACAGAGATATTATTTCTTATTTACTTTCAAGGTACCTTGTTTATGGGAGGCTACAACCTGCAAGCGGTGGAAAAGGCAAGGGATTGTATTTTTGTTGGGTGCCTATTAAGAGACTACTGTTGGCTCTGAGTCTTTGCCCTTGTACACACGGTCAGACATTCCGACGGAAAATGTCCGATCGGACCGTGTTGTCGGATAATCCGGCCGCGTGTGGGCTCCATCGGACTGTTTCCGTCAGAATATCCGACCAACAAAGTTTTAGAGAAGGGCTATAAAATTTTCTGACAACATGATCCGATCGGACTTTGTCCGATCGTGTGTAAAGAATTCCGATCGGACAAAGTGCCACGCATGCTCAGATCAAATTCCTAGACCAAAGCTATTGGCTATTAGCCTAAACGTAGTCCAATCGTAACGAAATAACGTCATCACGTTCTGAACGATCGGATTGTCGGACAGCTTTGTCCGACCGTGTGTATGCACCAGTTTCGGACAAAATCCGTCGGACAAAATCCAACGGATTAGGTTGTCAGAATGTCCGACCCTGTGTACAAGGGCTTACAAATGACATACTAGGATTGGGTAATGACCTTCTCTAGGCATGAAAGGACTCCTCTTTGTTTAGTTGGTGCAGAGGCTAAATAGACCTGGGGTAGCAGTGACCAAAAAATGTAAGGGGTTAAATGAAACACAAAGTGCATTTCCTGGAGGCAAACTATATCAGTATAAAAACAGAGGAGAAAAATAGTGGGACTTTAAATGAGGACTATCACTACAGACAGATATTGCATAGAGTATAAATGTATATTTTATTGATCAAATACAGGTACATTTGAAGATTCCATATTCTGGATATACATAATGCATTTGTAGCTAGTGATATATCATATACAAAAAAGCTGCCATGTACACACACAAGAATACACATACATAACATTGGACTTAAAATCTATAAAATCTAGGTACATAAGTTGTATATACGGGCCAATAAAATTGATGAATAGTACCCCGACCTTGTCAGGGCACCCTAAAAAACTTGACGTGTTTCATGGCTCTTTACCATTCCTCAGGAGTTAGGTGCAAAGATAAAGCTTTAAATACAAAAGAAATGGGTTAATGAATTCTACCCTTTAAAAAGGGAGAAAAAGCTGTAAGCTGTTGTCTGTTCCGGGGCTGAGGTGGGGTGCCCCGACCAAAAAGGGAGCCCAAAGGCCGCTCAGATCGACATGTCACATTCCCCATGTGTAGAGAGTGTGTAGTGATCTAGCAAAAAAAGTGTGAAAAATGTGAAAAAAATAAATAAAACTGCGTGGAAGGGTGTGAGTGCCGACATGGGTGAATAATGGATATGTGTAGGTTTACAAAAGGTGAACTGTGTGTGGTGCCTCTCTGATGGTGGACACATAATGAAAGGTCTGTCGATCTGCCCTGGCTATATATGAGCCCGGCTAGGGGCGTGTCCCCACCAACGCCATGTTCAACGCCAAATAGGATGGGGGCAAATAGTGAAATCCACCCTCAGTGCGTGCGCCAAAAGTGGAGTCCAATGACCAATGAGTCCAAAAACACTGAAATATGCTGAGTTGCAGACTTGTCGCTGTCATTACTTTTAGTGTTTGATGCCGAATTTCCCCACTAATTATTATCGCACAATTCTGCAAGTGATTCTACTTTATTATCGCTGTTTTTTAGCTGGTCTATAACCACTTTTGATGTAAAGTGGCACTTTTTGGTTGCCATGGACAATCTCCAGTTTCCTGGCATAAGAACAGTATTTATAATATAAAACTGTATGCAGGGCACTGGACAAACCACTAGGGACAAAAGGGATGTGTAATTATTTGATACAGTGCTGTAATCTCTAAGATTACAGTATACTGTATCTATACTGTGTATTTTACTTTTTGAATTTGGAACCGAACTCCGTCCCTGTGCGTCGCAACGCTCGCAGGGAACGGAGCCCGGTGATGTGACAGATCGAGTGGAGGACGGCTCACAGATCACAGCGGGGGAACATCGCTGGATCCAGGGGACAAGGTAAGTAAACCCCTCCATGGATCCAGCGACGCGGTCCCGAGTCTGGCTTAGGAATATCGCTTATGGTATTTAAATCTTACCCCGAGTCAGATTCGGGAATACCGCCAGGGAGGCTACGCTTTGTCAAAAAAACTGGAAGCTGATTGGTTTCTCTGCACAGCTGCACCAGATTTTGCACTCTCCAGGTTTAGTAAATCAACCCCACACTGTATCTCCAGAATATGAAATCTTCAAATGTATCTGTATTTGATCAATACAATATACATTTATACTCTATGCAATATCTGTCTCCAGTGACATCCCTCATTTAAAGTCCCACTATTTTTCTCCTCTGTTTTATATGTATACAAGGGATGGAAGTTTGCCATTGCGGTGGTGGTCAGGTTACACCCCTGAACCTCTGCCCCAGTCTCAAGTCTTTTCCAGACTCTAATGCTGCATACACGTGATCTGACTTTCCGGCAGACTTGGTCCGGCGCACTGGAATCCGTCGGACAATTCGATCGTGTGTGGGCTCCAGCGGACTTTTTCCCCCCAAAAGTCTGATGGACCTAGAAATAAAACATGTTTCAAATCTATTGGACGGACTCAAGTCCGACGGACTAAAAATCGGGAAAACCGCTTGTCTGTGTGCTAGTCCGACGGACCAAATACAACGCAAGGGCAGCTATTGGCTACTGGCTATTGAACTTCCTTGTTTAGTCCCGTTTACATCATCGTGTTCAAAATGAACGGACTTTTGAACGGACTTAGTCCGGTCGTGTGTGGCCAAGTCTGTTCATTCAGAAAGTCTGTCGGACCTCCGCCGACAGTCCGTCAGGAAGAACGTCGGACCTAGTCCGTCGAAAAGTCTGGTCGTGTGTACGCAAAAAAAAAAATTTGATGACTCATGTGACCAGGTGTGTAATTGCCATCATCTCTATGGTAACAAGAAAATATGAAAAAACTCTAGTTTGGGATTTTTAAGGCAATGAAATAATAATTTAAAAGAAAATTCTATATATAAGAAATTTAATTTTAACATGTAAAAAATAGTAGAAAAATTCAACATGTTGCATAATTATACAAAGATTAAAACAATGCATGGTGTATTGTATTGGAAGTGGTATTTCCCAACTACTTAGTGAATGACCACCAGTGGAAACCGAATGGTAAAGAGTAGAGGGATATCCAACGTGTATCGAATAATAAATTGTCCTGTATTTGGCTCCATCCATCTACCCATCAACTCGGACCTGCTTCCCGGTCCCTGCTGAAGAAAAGCATCCCTACAACATGATGCTGTCGTGATAACCTTAGTGAAACAGCATCATGGTGGCCAAGGAACACACCAGACATGTCAGGAATAAATAATAAAATTAAATACTATGCCTACTGAAATAGCGTGTGAGATGTACCACAAGTAGAAAAGATGTAGCTGGATAGCCACACTCCAAATTATTCAACTTTATTTCAAATATGTAATTAAAATCATAGCATCTAGGCTGGTAAACAGACTAGCTGCACAGCCGCTGACATATTTCACACCGAACACAGTGATTCGGTGTGAAACATGTCAGCGGCTGTGTAGTTAGTCTGTTTACCAGCCTAGATGCTATGATTTTAATTAAATTTTTGAAATAAAGTTGAATAATTTGGAGTGTGGCTATCCAGCTACATCTTTTCTACTTGTGGTACATCTCACATGCTATTTCAGTAGGTATAGTATTTAATTTTATTATTTATTCCTGACATGTCTGGTGTGTTCCTTGGCCTCCATGATGCTGTTTCACTAAGGTTATCTAACAAACCCCTGGGGGCTTCACAGAACAGCTGTATTTATACTGAGATTAAATTACACACAGGTGGACTCTATTTACTAGGTGAGTTCTGAGAGCAGTTGGTTCCACTAGATTTTAATTAAGGGTATCAGAGTAAAGGGAGCTGAATACAAATGCACGCCATACTTTTCAGATATTTATGTATAAAAAAAATTGAAAACCATTGATCATTTTCCTTCCACTTCACAATTATGTGCTACTTTGTGTTAGTCTATCACATAAAATCCCAACAAAATACATTTACGTTTTTGGTTGTAACATGACAAAGTGTGGAAAAATGTCAAGGGGAATGAATACTTTTTCAAGGCACTGTCAAAATAGAGTTATGTCTCTAACAATCAAGAGAATAGTCTGATAGGCAATGCTCATATGATAATCTGCTAAATATTGTAAAAGTCTTAGCATAAGCTAAGTTGTGTTGATCCAGAACCGTACATGATCCCAAGCAACAATCTCTAGCCACTGGGTACAGAGGTTGGTAGGTTAGAGGTGAAAAGCATCCACGTTTTTGGGGACCTTGTAGCCTGCAATCTGAAAAGGAAGCCCCAGATTTTAAGGAAGAACAGGAGATCTAGCATCTTCAGGAAGCGGGAAGACAGGTGAAGATCTTCCAAGACAGGTTAAAATTCTACATACAAGTTTGATATTTGCCTTGATAAGTAAAGTGGAGCCCAAAGGGAAAGTCTAATTTTTACTTGATCTGGTGTTGTGTGAGAATTTGTACTTAAGGTTTTATAGCTCTGAATTTCGCTATAGTTAGGGGGGCCAGGTCCATGAAGAGCTGATGGGCTAGTCCTGGAAGACAATAGGCTCTTTTTCAGATGATGCAGACATTAGTGGTTCTTTTGTGTGATAATGACATTGTTTCGCTACAACGCCCCTGGGTGGGCTGTGTCGTTCAATTGGAATAGAGGGCAAGAGTTCTATAAAAAAAAAAGGTGGTGACACTGGGTTGTAGATCTAGCAGGGTTTCCGGGATCCCCTGTCTGCAGATATTAAACAGTTTGGATCTATTCTCAAGGTCCTTCAGGTGACTCTGAACCTTTAGAGTCTCTTCTTTAAGCACTTCAAATTCACAATCATGACCTTGAGTTTGTAGTTATTGGGATTGAGATTGTGGTTATTTCTAAAGTGTCTACCCTATCTTCGAGGTCAGCTGTGCATTGTCCAAGATTGCAAGATTTAGAGGCAATCTGTAATTTGGTCTGAGGTCACTTTAAGAGCATTTTTCAAAATCCTCTAAAGTTGTTTCAGAAGTGCTTATGGATAAAAGCTTTCTGAAGAGGTGTGTATTACGCTGACAATGTTTACAACCAAATCTTCATCCTCTCCCAGATCTGCAGGAGCTGTAGCAGGTTGTCACTGTGAGGCTGTGATGAGGGAGGGGGGTGCACCATTTTATTGGAAGCAACCTTTACAACACAGCGGAAACCCTGAAATAGTTCTCCGGTCTTGGGGGAACCCCTGCTAAAAATTTGAAAATCGACAACTCATGATACAATAGTGTGATGTCAGTGGGAAGAATGGTCCTTACACTTGGGCTCATTGGACAGAATTAGCTCCTTGCAGACTGCTAAAAAGATCAATGGTGTCAGTAACTTATCTGAGAGTCAGAAATTGCCCAATGCTGAAGGAACCCCTAGCAACCATTGGAGGAACCCTAGAGTTCCACAGAACCCTGGTTGAGAATCACTGGTTCATCTTGGGGCGGGTGCCCTTCAGGCACCATCTAGCCAGGTGTCTATGTTCCGGTGGCTGGGGAGCTCGGTTTGAAGCTGAATAGGGGCCTGGAGTGATGTGCCACCTGCTGATTACTCCTGCGGTTTGCAGAGCTCTAGACTGACACCGCCCTCCCAGTGAGCTGATGCACCCCCCTCAATCCTAGTCCATCTTAAGGGTGAGCAAGAGAGGGTGAGTACATTCCTACATATAATGGGGCCTTGGAGAATGAAAGTAGCCACATTCTAACAGGAAGTCAGATCACAGAAACAAATAAAAAAAGGAATTGCTGCGAGCAATAGAAGATGTTTGGGTTAAGAACACATAGCTAAATAGAATTTACTTTCTTAAAACCAGAGTTTAGTGTTAATTTAAAGTGTATGTAAATTATAACAATATATTCTCATATTTGCTTCCTTTTGGTCTGTTAAATATATCAGGGAAAGTATTTTATTATATCTGTTCCACAAGTGCAAAAAGGTAGCTGCGTCTCATGCCAGAAAACTTGTGACATGATAACTTCCTGTACTCTTCTCTGGACTGTTATCAGTTAGCCTTCCATGCTATATCTCTGGGGACTACAAAACACCTCCCCTGTTATGAGGATGGGGGGGGGGGGGTTATGTAGTCCTACCACCATCCCTGTCCTAGGATAACAGTGCTACTCAGTATAGCCACCCTGGGACAGGGAGAGTGTTAATGGCAGGATTACCAGGATAAAATAAGAGAAAAATGTGTAAAAAAGAAAATGAATGCTACTCCCATATCAAAGGACCAGTAAGCTGCAGTTCTATCAGTTTCTGTTCTTGGGTTTAGACACACTTTAAGTAATCTCTGAACCTGGCAAATAATGTGTTACTTACTTACTTAACCTAGTAAATTATAGGGTATTATGCGCAGAACTCTGAAATGTAATAGTTGTGGGGATAAAAAGGACATGCTCAGCCGTTAGTACTGTGAACAAAGAGACATATAAGATATAATTTTCGTTTTTATTGGAAATGTCTTTTTATCTAGGATATATCTGACAGAACAATTACTTTGGCGTTTTTTTCATTCTATACATCATTTCATCTGGTATAAAACAGTTATCCCAGAATAAAACCTGACAATAATTTTTTTTTAAATTACTTGGGATAAGTCAGATGAGTATTTTTGATTTTTCTATTTAAAGAAGAAATTTGGTTTTATTAAAAAGCAGGATATTTCTTTAAAATAAGGACCCACTAAAGTAACTAAATGGAATCGGTAGAAATGTATGAATTCATCTCCCAACCTTGAGATTCAACTCTAATCAGGCCAGTTTGGTTTACAACAGGGATTTGCAAAAATCTAGCCTGTACACACGTTTGTGATCTTTTGACATTATTAATATCTACCTGGCCTGGTGCCTCGATGACCAGAAAGCCCCTCTTAGCCCTTGTACACCCGGTCGGAGATTCCGACGGAATGTGTCCGATCGGACCGTTTTGTCGGATATTCCGACTGTGTGTGGTCTCCATCGGACTGTTTCCGTCGGAGTATCCGACGGACCAAGTTTTCCAACTTGTTGGTAAAATTTTCGGACAAAATGCTCCGATCAGACATACTCTGATCATGTGTAGAGAATTCCGATTGGACAAAATGCCACGCATGCTCGGTTCAAATTCTCACATCAAAGCTATTGGCTACTAGCCTGAACGTAGCCCCGTTGTAATGAAATAACGTCATCACATTCTGAACGATCGGATTTTCCGACAACTTTGTCCGAAAGTGTGTATGCAACAGTTTCGGACAAAACCCGTCGGACAAAATCCGACGGATTTGGTTGTCGGAATGTCCGACCATGTGTACAAGGGCTATGCCTTTGCTGCTATGAGCCACAGAAAATGATAATGCAATGGCACATGTGTAGCAATGCTTATCTGAACACTGAGTTAGATAGATCCCCAGGCTACTCAGAGGTTCCTTATAAGCAAAGATTGTTTCTTTCAAATACAACATCTGCACTGCTGCCAAAACTCTTCCTTATGATTATCGATTGCGCTCTTTGTTAGGAATTATCATATATGTTTATTCATCAGGCAAACCAGCAGTTTGCAAAAGTTCATCTAAATACTGTCATGCAAATTTGTCCAGTCTGCAGAGAAATGTACAATCCATGAATTGTAACTGACTGTATTACTGAATTATGTGATTCTTATTCAAGTACATGGAACATTTGAGAATCACTAATTCTCTTGATTTAATCACCACTAATCGTCATCATTCTCAGTCAGTCAATTGAAGCAGCTCTGGCTAAAGCTTACAGAGTTATAGAGAATGCTTGTTGCTAATTTTGATCCTCTTAAGAGGCCAATTTGACAGCCAATGCGAGAGCATTACCCCAAATGCAGACAGTGCGCATTCAGGGCCATCCACTTGCACCCACACAGCTGTCAAGTTAGGAGCAGTGGCCCCCGTTTGTGCAGCTGCTGCGTTCCAATTGAAATTAAATGGACGGGGATACATAAAACATCAGTGTATACCCATGCAGGCGAACACAGCCGAGGCATTATTGCCAACAGAAAAGCATACATCCCAAATGTCCTGCATTTTCAGGGACTGTCCCTCTTCTGGAACCAAATCCCTCTATCATACTCAGTTGTCCCTCTTTTTGGACAGATTTGTAGGCTTCTATAATAAATGTAATACTTAACTACCAAAAATGTTACACTACATTAAACCTTTCAAAAAAACTTTTTTATAATAATATTATTGTTTAACCGCTTGCTTTCTGGGCACTTAACCCCCCTCCCGTCCAGACCAATTTTCAGCTTTCAGCACTGATGCATTTTGAATGACAATTGCGCGGTCATGCTACACTGTACCCAAATTACATTTTTGTCATTTTTTTCCCACAAATAGAGCTTTCTTTTGGTGGTATTTGATCACCTCTGCGGTCTTTATTTTTTGTTAAAAAAATGTAAAAATACAGAATTTTTTTTATATATATATTTTCTTAAATTTTTTTGCAAACAGGTAATTTGTCTTGTTCATTGATGTATGCTGATGAGGCAGCACTGATGGGCACTGATAGGTGGCAGTGATGGGCACTGATGGGTGGCAGTGATGGGCACTGATGGGTGGAAATAATGGGCATTAATCGGCACTGGTTGGTTACACTGATAGGCAGCACTACTAGGTGGCACTGATTGACAACACTGGTGGGCATTGATAGGTGCCACTTGGGGGCATTGATAGGTGGCACTCATGGGCATTGACAGGTGGCACTGGTGGGCACTGGCAGGTGGCAATGGCAGGTGGCACTGGCAGGGGGTACTGGTGGCACAGATGAGGCAGAATTGCCTCTTCCTCTTCGGGACTGATGTCCCTTGCCTATAAGCCAGTGATTGGCTTTTTTTTCTCCTCACGCTAGAAAAAAAAACGATTACCATGATTTTGTTTACATCATGTGATCAGCTGTCAAGGTCAAAATATTAAGTTGAGTTGAGAAGTTGAGCTGTAGCTGGGCTCTTAACATTCACAGGGATGTTGAGGTCACCAAGAATGATAGTGGGTATTTCAGAGGAGAGAAAGTAGAGTAGCCAGGCATTGAAGTCATCAATAAAGTGTATTAATATCAGTTTTCACCCGTCAGCATTTTGAAGGAGCCAAGGTGTAAGGTACGTATATTTTTGCTGTTCTCCAGTGTTTTTTTTTCCACATTTAATTTTGTATGTATAATGGGAATGGGGGGGTCTTTAAAATATGTGTCTTGCTTTGCTCATGTCTTAATAATTCAATGGTTTATACATTTTAAAAAATATTCAGGGTTGGAAAAGCTATTGGGCAGCATTGTTAAGGAATGCTCATATAGTGACAGACCTTATTTTGTTTCATATGTTTACAGAAAATGTGCAGTAGAAACAGTATTTGTACTTGGACATTGATCCATGATCCAGATAAATGTTCCATCTCCAAGCAGAAATCTCAGAAATACGAAAGGAAAGAACAACAGGCTATTATTAGAAATGATCTTTTTTTCGGGATGGACATGAGTTTGACTGGATCTTAGCTTCATGGCAGTTTAGCGAATAGCCCCAAACAGACCAAATGTGGTCAGTTGTCTACTCGAACCCCCAGCTTATGTAAATTACCATCAGCAGGGGATCTGTCATTTTGTGTCAGTAGCACTACTTCCACAAACTGACAGATGCCCAACTGTCCAGTGTTTGTACATAAACCAGTTGGTGAATCCTGGTAATGTCATTGACCATTGATCACTAAATGACAGATCCCAAACTGGCTTATTTACAAGCAGAAACTGGCCATGTATTTTCCAATTAGCAGTGGTAGTGCTATTGTTGCCAAATAAAAGAAGTTTGACTAGCTTATGTTTGTAAAAAAAAGTCATGTTTAAAAGGTTACTGATACTGTTCTGTAACTTCTTTGAAAAATGATCTGTCATATTTGTACACACAGATACAGTTACAGTCAGAATTGGAGAAACGCCAATGATAAAAGTTCTGTGTGAATTTTGCAATGTTGTGCTCCCTTTCCCATATGTCCCTGCTTTCCATGCCTCCTCATTCTCTTCCAGTTCAACCTCTCACACCATGCTTGTAAGGTCCTTGAGTTTATGTTCAGATAAATGACAGTTGAAGTTGATTAAACAGCATCTGGTCTGCAGTTTTTGAAAAGTGAACTCTGTCATTCCAACTTGTAACCATAGAGAAGTTCTGGAACTGCAGCCAATCAGGAAAGGTCTGGCACTGATACATAACTGTATCACAGCATCCTGATTGGAGGCAATTCCAGGGCACCTGGCTAGTTACACTTTTCAAAGACAGAAAACACTTATATTAAACTGCGAATCTGCTGCTGTTTAATTCATTTTGGCTGCCACTCTCCTCCCCCCCATCCCCGTCCCCGTGCAGAATAATGATGCCAGGCAGTGGTACATTACTGGATTATGCTTAGATCTGTGGAACTGCAGGATTTGTGTAAAATTCAGGGACAGTCCCACAGAATCCAGGACTGTTGGGAGGTATGGTACAGCAAATGCACCTACTGTCATGAAAAACGGACACATAAAATCTGCTTGTTGCCACAGTTTCCTTTCTGATTTTAGAAGCAAAAGAAGGATTAAAATGGATCTGTACTTGTTCCTTTTATGAGACCCGCTGCTCCTACACTTTATGATTGACTAACTGACCCCAAGGCCAAACTCAGAGTGTGGGCACATGTAAAGATCTGTACAAACCGAATTAAAAGTATAACCACACAAATTGAGAAAGTAAACATTATACTATATGTAGCGCTGATATCCTTGTCTTCTGATGTGTATTAGCATTATAATGAAAGTCTAAGGACGGTTCTATAACTTAGTGTTGGCGTCATCTAGCGGTCAAATACCGAAAGTGAACTTAAATGATATTTGGCTTTCGAGCACTGAACTATTTACAGGAAGTGACTGTTATTTACATTGGAGAGTTGACCCCTTTACCCAGGATACTGAGTGACCTACCCATGCGATAAAAGGACCCTGAGCGGCCATTTTAGGTCTCTTGAGAACGCATGCCTGTGAGGACTTGTGCAGAGGCTTCCCGGAGGAAGCGACTTGTTGCCTGTGTGGAGAGCAACCCTGCTCGGTTGTGTGAGTGACTTGAAGTGCCAGCGACTCAGAGATCAGATTGAGAGGATCCAGAGATACTCGTTTGAACATCGGAAGACCAGGTCCACCTGTTGGGATGGGATGGAAGGATGGAGCCGGCTGAAGCAGAACCAAGCTGCAACTACTGGACCAAAGTTATGATACCAAAGTTCCGATCCAGTTGGTGAGCGGGTTGCTACCCACCATTTTCTAAACCATTGCACCTAGTCAGACTTATATACAGGCCTCGCTGGGATACTTAGTCCCACGGAGCAACTGACGCTAGACAGGCATAAGGCCTACTTACTATCACACTTCAAGCACTGTATTATATTTGTAGAAGCAACTCTAGGATCATTCTTAATTCAACTTTAACTGCTTTAACCTTGGATTACAAATTTTTATGGCGTTACCCTTGCTAGCGAAGATCCGAAGATAAAGACTGAGTATTTTAAGTGAGATCTCACGCATAGCTACAAAAGTAGGGGGAGCTCCCATATATATATATATATATATATATATATTGTTTGTAACTTTGTTTTACCAGAGTTCATTGTCCTGTCGATCTATTTTGGATGACAGTACAATTGTTGTTATCACCTATTTACAAATATATATAGTAAAATATACCTTGGTTAAGTACCACATTGTGTGGAGTATTGTCTTCTCTCAGCAGGTGGAGCCAGTGGATCCTGATAAAACATTACTAATATCAAGATAAAAACTGTGGAAAATTGAACATCAAATAAAAAATGTTACGTTAAAAATAAAAATTTAATTAGTCCATAACCATGTGTTTACTCATTCATTCATAGTGTACAAAATGACCATGCAGTCTCTGAATAGTGCTGCGCTGTATCCCTTTAAATATGGTGCAAATATTGTGGTTCCCTGCAGTGCTCCCACTCACTCACTAGCAGGTATGGACTCACATGTACATTAAGAATACAAGCAGAACACTGAACTAGAAGTAGCGCATCGGCGTGCATCTCACCGGCCGTAAATGACATCACCAATAACTGTAATCTGAAGCGATTCACCCCTTTTCCCCTGCATTCGCTGGTGTTCTGCTTGTATTATTTTTTTTCCCAACTATGTTCAAGAAATTAAGCAATACAAGGCATAGTGAATGTGATAGGTCGATGTCCCATTTCACCAGAATTAAACATTTTTAAAATAAGTAGTGTTTACAAATGAAGAGCAGGAAACAGGATTTGTCTAGTCAAGTGCAGAGATGTACTGGGGGAGTACAGGGTGGATTATAGCGTAGAAGTAGTGAAAGAAAGCATATTGGGGATATTCATTGTACCCCAATCTCCCATATCTGAGGGGGGGATACAAAGAGAAAAGACAGAAGGCAGAAAACATAAACATAACTTAAATCAAACATAAAATAAACCATCAATAATTGAGAATTGAATGGATTCTGCTAGCTGAAAAAACATTTTGTGTGTGTGTGTGTGTGTGGGGGGGGGGGGGGGGGGGTTAATGGTACACCTGTTTCCTCGAGATAAGACACATGTAGGTGAAATATAGATCAGGGAGAAAGTGCCATCCTTTAATGTAGATGAGAGAAGAGAGAGCTTAAGGGGCATCCTCCTTGTTGTAGATGCATTTGGAAGTCCTTGTGATATGCAAATGAGCTATCAAATGCCTTTATTTCCTCTTGAGACAAAGTGGAGCACATGAAGGCCTGCCATCTTAGGTAAAAAAAATTCCTGGAAGTATTGTGATTTAAGTCTATGGTGAGTTTTTCCTTGTATAGTAACATCATCGGTAGTTCCTGTTTCATCTGTGAAACTTTTGGTAGATAGGAAGAGGTTCAGTTTTTTAAAATGGCTCTCTTGGCCACTAAGAGGCAGATTAAACTCCAGTCCTTGTGTTGGGTATGAACATTTGGGGACCACGTTAGGAGTAGGGATGGGTGAACGGTTTGGCCCGAGCATAAGTTCAGGCCAAACTTTCGCTGTTCGGATGTTCCGCAAACAGCCAAACAAATGGGTCCTTCGCCCATTTGTTCGCCCCCCCCCCCCCGAACCAACCGCAATGCATTGCGGCACTGAACAGGGCAATGCAAGCCCTGATTGGCTGAAGCAGTGAAAGCTTCCGCCAATCAGGGCACAAGGCACTGTTAGAGTCAAGATTGGACACTGACATAATGACTTTATCCCATCATGGCTCATTCCCGCCCCACAGTATAAAAGTATTCTTTCAATGGCAGTCATTTTCAGTGTGATTTTGGCATGGAGAGAGCTAGAACAGGGCTCTCTTCAGTGCTATTAGTTAGTTAGTGTGCTATACTGTGTTATTTGGCTTCAATTGTCAGTGTATCAGTGTATAATATTCGCTTAGTGTCAGTCTAGAGATAGTGTGAGTGTAGTGAGGAGGACCATCATTCAGCTTTGCTTGCTTAGTGTGCAGCTAGAGTAGGGACAGCTCAGATAATTTCACTGTAGTATAGTGAGACCATGTAATTCATACATACATTAGGGTAGAGTAGGGACAGCTCAGATAGTTTCAGTGTAGTGTAGTGAGACCGTGTCAGTAATCTTTACATTAGTGTATAGCTAGAGTAGGGACAGTTCAGATAGTGTCAGTGTAGTGACGGTGATTTGATTGCGTTACTGCCAGTTTAATGCCATTTACTTCTGTGTGTGTTACTGCCAGTTTAACGCCATATTGTTTTGTGTGCGTTACTGACAGTTTAATGCCATATAGTTCTGCATGCGTTACTGCCAGTTTAACGCCATATAGTTTTGTGTGCGTTACTGCCAGTTTAACGCCATATAGTTTTATATACATTACTGACAGTTTAACACCATATAGTTCTGTGTGTCACTGTATGTTTGGCACATTGTATTGCAGTAGATTATAGTGTATCGGTGGAGTGTGTCTGTATAGTGTGAGTACTCAAATTAGAGTGCACCAAACACCTCTTTACATTGATTAAAGTGCATCTACGTACAGAATAAAGGTATAAAGTATTCTCGCGCCAGACTCCGTGCCCTAAAGTAAAAATAAAGACTATGGTTGCAGCAAAACACCGGCAGGGGTGATAACCCTCCCCAGGATAAGTGATAATAGATAATAGTTGGTGTTGCGCTCCAAATAAACAAACAAAGATACCAGTAAACTAAAATAAACTAACTACAGTGCCTAAACAGCAATAAATAGTAAATAAATAAACTCCGTGCATAAATAAACTCAGACAGGGATGAAGTCATATGACGATACGCGTAGGAACGCTATTGGAGAGTGAGGACACCGGAAGTGACGTCCGGAGTACGAGCGCGGCGCTCGTTCGTTTTGTAATTGTACAAGGTATATTTTTTAAATGTGAGTACCCAAGCTGTTTTCTTATCTGAATAAATCGAAATTGTGAATACATACTTCACTATTGGAGTGTTCCCCTTCCTTCCCTCTATGATACTACATGCATATGGTGATTGAGTGTCCAGAGTAAAACCATTTACTGAACCCACACCAACGGATAGCAAGTGTTTCTTGGAATGCTGTTTGCCTTACAGCAGTAAGGTAAGGTAGTTACTGCACCTATTGTGTGAACACAAGATTCACAGGAGCACCGGTGGAATTACCCCCCCTTGTTTGATCACGCAGGACATTGATTCGTTTACCACTGAATGGACTCACTCTTTGCATGATCATAGCTAACTATTATTTGATGCGATATCTTAGAGCACTTTTTTGGATGGTTATATTCTAGAGCACATTTTTGATGTGCGTTCGGTTTTTTATCATTATCTTCAGCACTGTATGCACTTTTGATACACCGATTGATATTGCACTGTATTAAGTTGCACTATTCAGTGTTTTATAAGCTTTACTCTTTTTTATATTTTTGATTTATTTGTACTTTAATTCTATATATATATATACTTTATTTATATATATGTCCATTGTCATTGCACGCTGTTTCACCGCTATTTTTGATTTCACATAGCACTTGATCCGCTACCGCTTACATTAGGTTTAGTGCACCGTTTGATCCACTGCATTAAAGTGGATATATACACTGTCTGAGTTTATTTATGCACGGAGTTTATTTATTTACTATTTATTGCTGTTTAGGCACTGTAGTTAGTTTATTTTAGTTTACTGGTATCTTTGTTTGTTTATTTGGAGCGCAACACCAACTATTATCTAGCATCTACGTACAGATTTCAACTTCTTCTTTACATTTGCTTATAAGCACCTCCCGCTCCCTCCCGATAATGTCTGGGAGAACAAAAAGGAGAGGCAGACGTTCCCTTTGGCATGATAAGGGGGTCAACAACACATTTGTCCACAGGCAAAGGTGGATGTGGTGGTCAGTCCTCAGGCAGGGCATCATTTCCTCTGTTTAGTGAGTTTGCCCATGCTATCCAGCCACAGCATGCAGAGGAGGTGGTGGACTGGCTTACTAAACCTTCTTCATCCTTGTCATCCTCTCTCAGGCAAGCAGTGACAAATGTGCAGTCCCTGCAGTTGCCAGAGTGAAGCAACCTGCCTCCTTGTCCACATCTATTCCTGCCATAGCCCCAACATCAGCCAATCAGGAGTCAGCTGAGTTATTTGAACATAGCATCAGCCACTTGCTCCTTGATGATACCCAGCCGTTACTGGATTCAGATGTTGGTTCTGATTTTGAGGATGACAGGAACATGGGCCTTGGGAGAGGGAGGAACACTGGTAGACAAATTGGCATTCATGTTTCCCAAGCTGCAGCATATTGCCAAGTTGTCTCCAGTGGTAATGATGAAGATGGAGGAGATGGAGATGATGATGATGGGTGCCAGATAGAGGAGAGGAGGAAACTGAAGGTGAGGCGGCATAACCCCAAGGAGGCTGACATCAAGAAAGAGTAGAGAGCCACCACCCTATTCCATCACATTCTGCAGCTGTTATCTCCCAGCTCACTCCCCAAAGCTCAGCTGTCTGGGCCTTTTTCAGCACATCTTCAGCAGATCGCACTGTTGCTATCTGCAAACTGTGTCTCAGGCACATCAAACGTGGCAAAAAACAGCAACCATATGCATATCATTGCGATTTTTTTTGCCTTCATCAAGAGCACCTCTATATGGTTATGGTGGGAAGGCGCCCCCGACCCCCAAAGACCAATTTTTCTGCACCTGTTTGACAGGTGCATATTATTGCAATTTTTTCACTCTTGTTATAATTGATGTGAAAGCCAGAGCAGAGTTTAAATTTATCAAAGGTTTCCTTAATGATAATCATGTCAGAAGCAGGGTTTACTGAAAATATGAGCACGTCATCCGCGAATAATGCAGTACGCAGTTCGCAGTTACCTATATGAATTCCATGTAATGGGGCCTGTCCATTTAAATATCTGGAGAGGGGTTCTATTGCTAAATTGAAGAGTAATGGTAAAAGGGGACACCCTTGTCTCATTCCTTTGTAGAGGTCGAATTCATCAGTGAGGAGGCCTGCCATGACCAGCTGGGCTGCAGGAGAGGTACCGTATATACTCGAGTATAAGCCGAGATTTTCAGCCTCTTTTTTGAGGCTGAAAGTGCCCCCCTCGGCTTATACTCGAGTCACCGCTGTCTGACTGCCCGAACAGCGTGTCGAGCAGACAGACAGCGGCCATTCTACCTTTCAAAAGCCGCGCCTCCGCCTCCGCCTCCGCCTGTGATAGGCGGAACACTCAATTTCCCAGCAGTCAGTGTTCCGCCTATCACGGACATCGGCTCATCCTCGGATGAGCCGATGTCCGTGATAGGCGGAACACTGACTGCTGGGAAATTGAGTGTTCCGCCTATCACAGGCGGAGGCGGAGGCGCGGCTTTTGAACAGGGGAATGGCCGCCAGGGCGCCGACGAAGAGCGGCGATCCTGGCATGGGACGACACGGAGGCTCGGGACGGGACGACACGGAGGCTCGGGACGGGACGACACGGAGGCTCGGGACGGGACGACACGGAGGCTCGGGACGGGACCGGACGGAGGCTCGGGACACAGGTAGGCTGGACACACAAGGCTGCACGGACACACACACACACACACACACACACACACACACACACACACACACGGATGGATGGACACACACACACACACAGGGATGGATGGATGGATGGACACACACACACACACAGGGATGGATGGATGGATGGACACACACACACACACACACACAGGGATGGATGGATGGATGGACGCACACACACACAGGGATGGATGGATGGACACACACACAGGGATGGATGGATGGACACACACACGGGGATGGATGGATGGACACACACACAGGGATGGACGGACACACAGGGATGGACGGACACAGAGGGATGGACGGACACACACAGGGATGGACAGGCATATCTCACCCTCGGCTTATACACGAGTCAATAGGTTTCCCAGTTTTTTGGGGGTAAATTGGGGGCCTCGGCTTATACTCGGGTCGGCCTATACTCGAGTATATACGGTACATTGATTTTACAAGGTGGTTGAAAAAAACAGTAAAGTCCATTTTTGATAATACCAATGAAAGCCTGTCAAAACTGACATTATCAAAGGCTTTCTCTGCATCTAGATTGATGGTGGCAAAGTCCTCCCCTGGGTTGATTTTGGCCTGTTACAGAACCACCAAGACTTTTCAAATATTTAAGGTAGCTGTTCTCCCTTTCACAAAACCTGACTGGGCGGGATGTATTAAGGATGGAATAATGGTGGCGAGTCTGGTGGCAGCAATATTAAAGAGAATTTTGACATCTAGGTTTAAGAGTGATATAGGCCTATATGAGCCCAAGTCAAGGGGGTCTTTACCTTTTTTTGAGAGTAATTTAATGATGGCTTGATTCCATATAGGAAGGTAAGGGCCTCCTGCCCATATGCCATTATATACTGCTCTCCAAGGGTAGGCTTGACCGTTTCCCAGAGGGTCCTATAGAATTCACCTGTGAATCCATCAGGCCTAGGGACTTTGTTAGGGGCTAGGTGTCGGATAATCGTGGCAAGTTCTGGCAGAGATATGGGAGCATTTAGAATTTCTAGTTGGGAGGGAGAGATTTTTGGTAAGTGTAGCTTATATGAGAATTTCTGTGCTATATTTTTGTCAATAGGATCAGGGGTGTATAGGGAGGAAAAGAAATGTAGCATAAACTTGTTGACTTCTGAAGGTGTGGTTTTAATGGTCCCTGAGATATCTTGCAAAGAGATGATGTGGGTAGAGCGATGTGGACCTTTACAAAGCATCGCTAGAAGCTTATACGCTTTGTTACCGTATTTATGTAACATGGCATCTATATGTACACATTTGGTCAGCTCTAGAGTGTCTGCCCAAGAGTCAAAGGCCCATTTGGCTGTGTGCCATTCAGCCTTGTTTGCTGGGGAGTCTTGAGTGGAAAGGGAGCACTGAGCAAGCTTGAGATGGGAGCTTGCTTCCCTATAACTCGTTAATGCATGTTTCTTGTATGAGGCAGCATATGAAATTACCCTACCCAGGATATAGGCTTTGCCTGCTTCCCAGAATAAGTTGGGGTTGTCCATGTGAGTTGAATTGTCAGAGGAATATTCTTTCCAAGCCTTGTCTATATATGACTGAAAATCAATATTGTTATGTAAGTAGGATGGAAAACGCTATAAGCGTGGATTGGATTGGGAGTTCAAAGGATACTGAGATTGGGGCATGATCTGATTTAGCAATATCATGGATGTCTGTCCCACAGATAGTCAAGATGATACTGTCAGTGCAGAAAAAGTAGTAATTTCTAGTAAATACAGTATGTGGGGAGGAATAAAAAGTAAATTCCCTGACAACCGTGCGGAAGAGCCACCACACGTCTGTGGGGTGGTGGGAGGACTTTGTAGAGGCAAAATAAATTTGGTCAGGTTCTCTGGTGATTTTATGTAGACGTTTGAGTGTGGATCTATCATCTGTTGGGTGTAGAATAGAATTAAATGCCCCACCTATTATATGTGAGATATGTGATGATTTTAGCAGTCTGGTCGAAAGATCCCCAAAGAATTGTTTCCCAGGGCTGTTTTGGAGCATACACATTTGAAATCATAAGGTCTCTATTACTGAGGCATACGTGGGCTGTAATAAAGTGTCCCTGATCATCAGAGTCCACAGCGTGATTGTAGCGATTGTTTGGACCAGAATATCTGAAGAGTTTTGGGGAGTCCTTGCCTTGGAGGAGAGATTGGGTTCCAAGTGTAATGATCACAGATATATCTCAGCCTCTGATGGGTCATGAAATGAAATGATCTCCGTTCGGTGCTTTGAGACGGTGAGTGGCGGGAAAGGCCAGGGTGAATTTCACTTGTTGCTGAATGAGCCATGCAGCTCATTCAGCAACAGCTGCTGGAAGGCTTTCCTTTTCTTAGAGATTTTGATGGAATAATTAGCAAAAATCAGGATTTTTATTCCATCGATTGGGACTCCCACAAAGCACAGAGTCTCGATCTGTTTTCCAGGTCTTCCAGCTTCTGGAGTATATATTGATTTGTTTTATCCTGTGCCTGTTCTGTAGATTGAGCCTGGTACAGCTCCTCTTCCATAGAGGAAATTCTCTGCTCAGTCTCATTAAGCTGAGTGGCATGTTCCCCTAACTCTTTTTTAAGAAGCAGCATCCCTACGCTGACATCCTTCTCTACTGTGGCTGTTATGGTGGAGGAGAGCAGCGCAGCCACAGCCTGAGCAATCCTTTCCATGCTGCTGTACTCTTGGTGTTGGAAGGGAGGGGAAGAGCTGACACTCCCCTCCATGACAGGCACCTCTGCCATGTTGGAGAGCAGGGCCGGATCCACAATGTCAGACGAGTGCTGGGCAGATTGCGATTTAAAAAGTTTAGAGCTGCAGCCAGTCACATATTGATCTTACATTGGTAGAGGCACTTTACTGGTTTTACACTTATTTGATCCTAGGCCTGGGTGTATAAAAGAAACAGTATAGGTTTTTACTGATGTCCAGGGCTCCATTAGAGGGACTTACCCTAATTTCCTGTCCTGCTGTCCTTCTTGTCTGCTGGCAAAGGTTTCATCAGATAGGATAGTGAGGGAAATCTGCAACAGGAACACAAATCTGACAGAGGTTCTTGCCTTTCCCTACCCTACTAAAGAAAACCCTTTCTTTTTTTCTTTCTGTGTTGCTGTTGGAGAGTTTTCTTCATTAAAAACTGAACCCGTGCCCACACTATGGACATTTAAGAATTTGCATGTTCCTAAGTTGTAAAAAGAGCTTTAACAAACAAGCCAATCCTAACCTCTCTAGTTGCTTTCACTGTGAATTAATTAATTCTCAAAGACAAAGTCAGGTTTCACTGGGTTTCAAACAGCTTAGAAACATCCACTGTTTACATTTATAGGTTGCTGGACTGACAAGATTCTGCAGCAATAGAAGGTAGAGGAGTAAGAGCAGCAATATCAGAGCTTCTGTTGTGAACTTTGTAGCTACAGTTATAGGCATTGTGGAGAAATTCATCCTCAAAGGTGATTGATGGCTTGATTAAAAGTGCTTTTACTGCTTCTTCAGAATATGTATAAAAACACTTTGTTGAGCATAGTCTGGGCACTTTTTCTCTTGATTGAATGAATGAATGAATGATTTTCACCAAGAGGGAAATAAGGTGTGTTAATGTGCTCCCAGATGAACCTGTGTACATCTTTGGAAATAGAACCTGCTTTGTGTTTTTTGCACAATGTTGCTTACACTAGTAAGAAACCACGCTAATTAAATACTACAAATTCAATGTTAGTAGCATCATGCAAAGCATTCATCAGACACTGCCTAAGTAATGCCTGCCAAATATTAATTATCCTTTATAAATGTTATCCCAAGTGGTGCAAATTTATGACATGTTAATTTCCCTGACCTTACTGGACCTATATTAGCTCAACTCCTATTCACATGATGCATGATCTAGGGCTTGAGTGTGACAGAGACTCCCCACATCTGCTAGTCCACAGTGCTTTCCATTCTATAGTTGCCAACGTTATTTCTCCTGGGATTCTTATCTAGGGCAGGTACAACAACAAGTAGACATGTGGCTCCATTGGACAATGTTACAATAATCTTTTGAAGTTCAAGCTGCTTAGAATTCCATTCAGTTAATGTGGGATAAGTCCTAAAATAGCATAAGATTGTAGACACTCCTGCTACCAGTGAGGTAGGGCAGTAACATATATAAAACCCTTACTGAATATTTTGTGAAAGTGGTAAGAAGGACTTTGTTTTATTTAACTCTGCCTTTCCTGTAAATTTTATATTCTTGGCTTTGTGAAGAAGATGTATTTCTCATCTTACATCTTACTCCCTTCAACTACCTAATATAGTTGAAGGAGAAATATCCAAAGTGTGCTTCCTTCTGGGGGAGGTCAATGAATATTGTGCTGGAAGCCAAAGTCACAAGGAGACTTTAGGATGCAATGCCTCCCTAAATTCCGTTATGTGCTGCCTTCCCCTAGACAGAAAACAAGTCTGGTGGAGCAGAATGCAGACGTTCTTGATACATTTTGGGTACTCAGTAATGCCCAGGATCTTGCTGGAAAGGATGGTAACACCACCCATGACTAGATACAGTAAGTGGAAGCCAGAGTAAGGTAAGTATATTAAAGAGGAACTTCACTCTGGGATAAAAAAAAGTTAAAAATCTGCAGCTACAAATATTGTAGCTGTCAACTTTTAGGAACTAAATGCTTACCAGCCTATAGAGTACAGCAGTTTTTTCACATCAGTCAGTTCTTCCCCAAGTTTCCGCTTATCAGCACCACACTCTTGGATTTGGGAGCTAGCTATGACTTCCTAGTGTCTCACAGCCCAACCCCCACTGCACAGCGAGGCATGGCAGAATTGTGATATGAGTCCTGCAGCCTCCTGGGATGTAATTGTCATTGTCGCCTGGAAGAGAGCTGAAAAGGTTGGATCGGGTACCTGTCAAAAAAAAAAATCACCTGCTCCCTGAAAAAAAATATGTGTTAGGGGTGAGGAAGAGAATGAGCAAGACTTTTACCTTTTGGATTTTTTCTCCACAGGCCTTTTTTATATTTTGATATCGGGAGAATGAAAAGAAACATGTTTGGTGCAAAATCTGCTATAAAGTGCCATAAAAACATCAAATTGATAAGGGCTCCGCAATTATTGTACATTCTGCATCAGCTATTTTTTATATGGCTGACTTAGATCCTACCAAGACCTGCAAGGAGATTCTGATATCTCTTCTAGCAGATTTTTGCAATACCTTCAGTTATGACACGCTCTATCGGTGCAGGCCAAAATAACCAACATGGAATTGATTTCCATTTCCTCATTGATTCTTTGGTCAATGTGGTGGACAAGAAGGGTCTTATTTCTTCCATCTACAGCAGTGGTTCGCAATGCCTGTCCTCAGGACCCACTAACAGGCCAGATTTTAAGTATTACCTTGGGGAGATGCAGACTAGAATACTGCAATCACTGAGCAGCACATTATATCACCTGTGATGTATTTCAGTTATCTTGCAAACCTGTCATGTTAGTGGATCCTGAGGACAGGAGTTGAGAACCACTGCTCTACAGGATGCTACTGGAGAAATCTTTAGCTAACATTCGCACACCTGGTAGGATAGGATAGGAAAAAGATATTGGAGAAATAGATGAAGAGACATGGCAGGTGATGCTTGATCAGGTTCAATTGACTTCTCTCTCACCCACACAGAGCTTGTCCCAGCTGTTTGTGCTCCATAGATCATATAGAACGCCCATACAGCTTCATAGATGGAATCGAAGGGAGGATTCTGATTGCCCACATTATCACAGCACCTTAGCTGATCTTTTATATCTGTTCAGGTGTTGCCCCAAATTGGTTCACTACTGGCACCGAATCATAGATACTATCAATGGGGCATTTCAAGTTAATTTGATTAAATTGGGGGTTTATGGATGAGGAAGTCTTTCCAACTACTATTAGAATCCCTCTTTCCAAACTGATATTTCTGGCATGTAAATGCATTGCATCTACATGGCTGTCCCCTCTCCCCCATACAGCTGAAGAGTGGCGATCACAAGTCAATTGCATGCTCCTCAAAGAATGCCATCTTTATTAACAGAGAGGTACTCCTCGCAGATTTGAGAAGTTGTGGGACCCATGGTTGCAAACCCCTAGCTTATCTCCCTTGACATTAGTATCTCTACGGAGTTTTCATTGTTAACAAGTATCAAAATGTGCCTGTTTTATTCCTTTATTCTCGCATTCACAGATAAGTCCAGTCACTTAACACATCTCTGATGGTACATGGGATGATTGGTACATGGGATGATAGGTACTGGCGAAATTGTAGGCGGGCACTATGTTAGCAGGTGTAGGGATCGTGACATTATTTAATACTGAGTAAGCGTTAGGACATGTATTATATATTCTGGTGTTTTTTGCTGTATCTTATGTTAAAATCTCACAAGGCACAGCATGCTGCATAGTGCAGCATGCTGTGCAAAGTTGCCATAGTTTAATTGCTTTTGGAGGGATTACGATTAGTAGTAGGGAGGGATTTGCCATGTGTTAGGTCCATGTTTGGTTTTTATAGAGTGTAGCTGAGGTGTATGTGAAGTGGAGTTGTAGGGAGAGTCTGTGTTAGAACTGGATACATTAGTACAACGGGGAGGGGGGTAGTAGGAAGGAGAGCTGAGAGGAGGAAAGGAGGAGAGTGTGGGGAGGAGAAAGAAAAGAGGGCAGAAGAGAGAAAAAAAAAGAGGGGGCGTGATGATGAAGGGGAGGGGAGGGGGGGTGTCCATCTCTGACTTCCCTCCTCAGGTTTTAAAGGAATGCTGGAAATTCCGATTGGATTTATGTATGCCTTGGAGTAGGACGAACCTTAAAGGGCGAGGGGTGGCAGGTAGCGTAGGATATGATTTTTTTTTTTTTTTGAGGGGATCAACAGAGTATGTGTAGTTATCTATAATTCCTTATGTGAGTGAATTGTGTATGTGTAAGTATGCAGGTGTCTTCTGAAAATGTAACCAGCATGCCATTTTTTTGCTGAATTTGATGGGGTGTCATATGAAATGTGGATCAGTTCTTCCATTTCAGCGACTTTACAGATCCTGTTAAACCAGTCTTTGATTGTGGGTATCTGAGGAGAGCCCCAGAGCAGGGGGATGTATTGTTTTGCTGTGTTATTTATGTGCATTGCCAAGAATTTAAGATTGTTTGAGGATTTGTGTGGTAGGGGTGAATGGTGAAGCAGGAATTGGGCTAAATAATAAATCTATATAAAAATAAATCTAGATCATAAGAGGTTACTTGGGAGGTGATGCGGCATACTTCTTTCCAAAAAAATTGTAAGGGGGTGCAGGTCCACCAAATATGTAGTAGAGTGCCTTTGTCTTTTTGGCATCTCCAACAAGTATCTGGTTTAGTAGGGTTAAATGTGTTTAGTGGGGCTGGTGTGCAATACCACCTTGATTGCATTTTATATCCATTTTCCTGTGTGGTGTCATTCATTGAACCTTTATGGATAGTTAAAAAGATTTGTTCCCAGTTCTCATCTGAGAAGAAGAGATCTTTTTCCCCAATGTTTGCAGACAGTGCTTTCATTGGGATGTAGGTCTGCGAAAATAACGTTGTGTGTGGTGGCTTTAAGATGCTGTTGGGGTGATTTCTGAGTGCAAAGCCTTTCAAAGGGGGTGAGTACTCTCAAGCATTGTGAGTCTTTGTCTAATGATTTTAGGTAATGGGCAAGCAATAAGTATGTCCAAGGGGGGATGGGTGGCTTTTCCATTTGCGTAGCAAGGCAGGGGCAGCGGGGAGTTGTCCTCTGTGAAAGAATTTGTGGGCTCGGGTTTGATCTTGTGACCAGTTATCAGTAAGAAAGTGGTGATACAGCCCTGGGGGGAAGTCAGGGTTCAATTTTATTGAGGTTAGTGGTCCTGGGATAGAGGATATGGTAGTTTGGGTACACAAATTCCGCAAGCAATGTAAAGTGAGTCCAATCAGTGGGTGGTGCTGAGTTGCCAAAGGAATGTGACGTTGGGGTTGTCCATGGCAGAGAGGCCAGAGGAAGGATAGTGAGAGATGCTTCTAAGGGGACCCAGTCTTTTTAGGAGGAGTGGACATTCCAGTCTACATTCTACATTCTATTCTGGAGAGATGTACGGCTGTATAGTCATTTAGGAGGTCCGGGAGACCTATCCCCCTTGTCATTTTGGCCGAATGAGCTGTTTAAAATGGATTCTGGGTCTACGTCCCCCCCCCAGAGAAATCTGGAGCATATATTTTTGTATGTTTTAAAAAAGGCTGGTGGGACATCGTCTGCAAGATATATAACAGTCTCGATAGAGCATTCATCTTTACTACTTCCCTACCGCGCCTAGTCATATGACAGGAACCCTTTGTCCCTCCGGGCCGCCGTCATATGACATATTTTTCTTTTCGAAGACTCTAGGGGGTGCGCACGCCCGCTCCGTCACTAGGCACTTGATGCACGTGCCCGATGGCCTCGATGTCTGCGGGGCACCCACTATTGCCCATGAACACAGCAGGACCGTGGATCTGTGTGTGTCCTGTCAGAGGAGAGGAGACTGATGGTGTGTTCCCAGTACAGAGGAACATGGATCGATCTCCTCCCCTTGTGAGTTCCCTCCCCCTACAGTTAGAATCCCTCCCTAGGATACACATTTAACCCCTTCCTCGCCCCATAGTGTTAACCCCCTCCCTGCCAGTCACATTTACACAGTAAGTAGTGCATTTTTATAGCTCTGATTGCTGTATAAATGTGAATGGTCCCAAAATAGTGTCAAAAGTGTCTTAAGTCTCTGCCGCAATATTGCAGTCACAATAAAAATCGCAGATTGCCGCCATTACTAGTAAAAAAAAAAATGCCATACATGTATCCCCTATTTTGTAGATGCTATAACTTTTGCGCAAACCAATCAATATACACTTATTGCAATTTATTTAACCCAAAGCATGTAGAAGAATACATATCGTCCTAAACTGAGGAAAAAATGTGTTTTTGTTTTATTAATGGGATATTTATTATAGCAAAAAGTAAAAAAATATTGTGTTTTTTTCAAAATTGTTGCTTTTTTTTGTATATAGCACAAAAAATAAAAACGGCAGAGGTGATAAAATACCACCAAAAGAAAGCTCTATTTTTTGGAAAAAAAATTATCAAATTTCATATGGGTACAGTGTTGCATGACTGCGTAATTGTCATTTAAATTGTAACAGCACTGAAAGCTGAAAATTGGTCTGGGCTGGAGGGAGAGTGAAAATGCCCTGTATCAAAGTGGTTAAGATTGCCGTTCTGACAAACCATGAAAATATTGGGTTATTCCAATTTTTGAGGTCGGCGGTTAGCTTATTTAGGAGAGGCAGGATTTTTCATATAGAGGTCTGAAAGTTTGGAGGGGAGTTGTATACCCAAATATGTGATTGAGTTGTGTTTCCAGTGAAATCGGAAATTCTCTGTACATTGGTCTACTAGGTGTTGTGGGAGGGATATGTTGAGGGCAAAAGATTTAGAGAAATTGATTTTGAGATTAGAAATTCGTTGGAAATATTATAATATCTGTTAAGAGTACAGGTAGAGTAGTCAGGGGTTCTGGGAGAAATAGCAAAACGTCTTCCGCAAAGGCAGAGTATTTATATTCTCTAGTAGTTGCTTGAATTCCCTGAATGTCTGGGTTGAGTTGTAGCTTACAAAGGAAGGGTTTCAGCATAAGAGTAAAAAGGACAGGAGACAGGGGGCAGACCTGTCTCGTTCCATTATGGTTGGGGAAGGCAATTGACAGAGTATTGTTGACTTGTACTCTGGCTGATGGACTACTAGAGTAGAAGGACAGAATGAGGTTGATTATGCGAGGGCCTAAGCCAAAAGCTTGTAGAACTGCAAGCCTGACTAGCATTTATCTGTTTCTTTTTCTGTTTCTTTTTACTCAAGTTATTCAAAGTGTATACAGAGTCAAAATGTTTTATTTTATTTTTAGATGGCAGAGAAAGGTTAAATCCTCCATCAATTTATTGTTTGTTGTGTGTCCCACTGTAGAGATTTCTTTTCACTTCCCCTCTTTGGGATGCAACAGGAAATGAGAGGAAATCTCTCCAAAATGAACAAAATTCTCAACTGGGAGAGTTGTCATAGCAATAGATGTCCCAATTGGAAGATTTTGTTTTATTTGCTCTGACTAACAACTCAAAACCTGAATTTCCCCTCACATCTTTTTTGCCTTTACATACATCTTAACGTTCACAACAGTATAGCTCCCTTATGGTTCCTTTACATTTGTTTGTATGAGCAACATACTAGATTTCACTTTACTGCTCATTTAATTACCGTATTTATCAGCGTATAACACGCACAGGTGTATAACATGCACAGGTGTATAACACGCACAGGTGTATAACACGCACATTCATTTTAAGGGGGAAGTTTCAGGAAAAAACGTACATTTTTGTATTGGCGTATAACACGCACACGCTATTTGCACCCGATTTTCATGGTGAAAAAGTGAGTTTTAATACAGTAAGTGGCATACGTGTATAGAAAAGTGTGACTTTTCATTCGTTGACCCTAGTTTAGCGTAATGCAATAATCCCTACCATAGAGTTATTCAATGATAATGCTGCTGCTTCAGATTGATTTTTTTTTTAATCACAGAGTTCTTATAGGGAGAAAAACAGCAAGAGGAGAAAGTAGTGTCATGTTTTTACTCAATAAATATAAAAAGCGTGATCATAGGAATGTGAAATATTCAAATCAATAGCTGCCTTGCAGTACAATTTGATTGGTTTCTAACATTCAATTGAAATACTTGCTCTACCATATGTTTATTGCAAAATACAAAATAATATGTTCAACATGAAAAAGTTGTCGACTTCTATCTATATTTTGTTTTTTTTTACTACTTTTTGGAAGGAGAAATAGTGTTTCATGTAGCAGTAAATGAGACCTGACAGTGATGTGATTTTGTTTCCAGGGAGCTGGGAACACAATTACCCACAATTCAACTTAATCCGCAGTGAACCTTCTCCCATCCCCCAAATTTTAAAGAAATACATTTGAAAGAAACAACTAATCTGCAACCCTCTAAGGAAGTTCTGCTGTAGTTCACAAAAAAAAAACGAGAAAAAAAAAACACACACACATTTTAATGAGCCTATTCTGATTTTTTTTTTTAAATATATATACTGTGGATATTTAACTTTACTGTAGTTCTTCTTTAGATTGGAACCTAACTGTATTTGAGCACCACAAGCAAAAATGCTGTTTAAAGCCCCATACACACTATCAGATTGTCTGCTGATTTTTTCCTTCAGGTTTACCAAAACCATGTAGTACAAGGACCTGCCTGATTGCATACACATTGATACCCCTAAGGTTTGACCTAATATTATATGGTTTTGGTAAATCTGATGGAAAAAAATCAGCAGACAATCTGATAGTGTGTATGGGGCTTAAGTCATTTTTAATAATCTAAGCAAACTCACCCATCCATTCTGGTCTCCATGCTTTAATTTGTTTGGAAATCAACTTAAAAAATTCCTTCTGTCCTGCCCATTAGCATGTTGATTGATAGAGTAAAGTTCCCCTTTAAAGCTAAATTTCAAAGTGGTTAGGATGGTCAGCACAGCGTATTACTTGCACATTATGACACACTTTGCTCTGGGTGGGCTCTCCCCTAGCACTGTAATGTCTGAGCTCCTGGAAGCCACGCTCTCCTTCCGGGTCAGCTGTCTTCTGTATTTACCTGCTGGCCAGGCACCCATGATGTAACTCCCACACATGTGAGCTGGAGTTACATTATATCAGCACTCGGCCCCATTCCCAAATCTTACAGATACCAGGACTGTATACTATACTTCCCATGAGCTGTAGTTAATACACAGAAAAATAAAATTGGTAGCAGGTAAGTAAAAGATTTTTTTGCGGAAGAGAATGATAAATTCCGCTCTACCAAAGATCCTACCTGCTGCAAATTTTGGTTTCTTAGCTATACTTTCACTTTTGTACACAGATAAAAAGTTTTTGGCTTCATGGTAACCTGTAGTCTACTGTTTTGTCTGGTTAGGGTTTCCTAAGCTGGGTGTTTAATTCATCCCACCGGCTTCTGGAAAAAGCTCCCAGAATATAGAGAGAGTCAAATGGTCAGTATGAATATTTATCCTGCCCCAGCAATCACTAAAAAGAAACATCCAGAAGGTGGCTGGGTAGGTGATAAATATCTGGGAGGCCTTTCCAGAGGGTTTTTTGCTCTCCAGGGAGGGCTCCATTTCTCCTAGGAATGCTGCCCCTGTGAATAGCTAGTGAGACAAGAAGTTGCAGTCTGGACTTCAGTAGGTGCTGGGCAGAGGGCCTGGAAAAGATTGCCAAATAATTATTTGCTGGAGGGCATCATCCTAAGGTTCTTAGCATCCCAAAGAAGTTTAGTGCACTTGCTCAGCATCATATCCAGAGGTTGTATTTGGGAAATAGACATAAGGGGTGTGGGATCAGCCTGTCAGTGCTCAGACCATACGCCGCACACTGCATCAAACTCTTCTAAAGATGATGCACAAGATAGCCTACAAACAGTTTGCTGAAGACAAGCAGACTAAGGACATGAATTACTGGAACCATGTCCTTTGGTCTGATGAGACCAAGATACATTTATTTGATTCAGATGGAGTCAATCGTGTGTGGTGGCAACCAGGTGAGGAGTACAAAGACAAGTGTGTCCTTCCTACAGTCAAGCATGGCGGTGGGAGTGTCTTGGTCTGTGGTTGCATTAATGCCAGCACTGGGGAGCTACAGTTCATTGAGGGAACCATGAATGCCAAGATGTACTGTGAGATACTGAAGAAGAGAATGATCCCCTCGGAGACTGGGACGCAGGGCAGTATTCCAACATTATAATGACCACTGCCTTGCTAAAGAAGCTGAGGGTAAAGGTGAGGGACTGGCCAAGCGTGTCTCCAGACCTAAACCCTATTGAGCATCTGTGGGGCATCCTCAAACGGAAAGGTGGAGGAGAGCAAAGTCTCTAACATTCACCAGTTTTGTGATGTCATCATGGAGGAGTGGAGGAGGACGCCAGTGGCAACCTGTAAAGCTCCAGTGAACTCTATGCTCAAGAGGGTTAAGGCAGGACTGGAAAATAATGGTGGCCACACAAAATATTGACACTTTGGGCCCAATTTGGCCATTTACACTTAGGGATGTACTCACTTTTGTTGCCAGCAGTTTAGACATTAGTGGCCGTTTGTTGAGTTGTTTTGACGGGACAGCAAATTTACACTGTTATACAAGCTGTACATTCACTAGCAAAGTTTAATTTCTTCAGTGTTGTCACATGAAAAGATGTAATAAAATATTTACAGAAATGTGAGGGGTGTACTCACTTTCAAGAGATACTGTATATTATAGCAGAAAGTAAAATATATATATATATATTTCTCAAAATTGATGCTCTTTGTTTGTTTATAGCTCAAAAAATAAAAAATGCAGAGGTCAAATACCACCAAAAGAAAGCTCTATTTGTGGGGAAATAAGGACGTCAATTTTGTTTGGGTACAGTGTCGCACGACCGCGTAATTGTCTGTTAAAGCGATGCAGTGCCGTATCACAATAAATGGCCTGGTCATTAAAGGGTCAAATCCTTCCGAGGCTGAAGTGGTTAAATCTGTCAGGGGTTAGCCACTCTGTGTGTCCCAATGTGGGAGTTTTCTTCACACTTCCTGCACCAGTGACGTCTCTCCAAAGTGGACACAGACAGGGATAAAACATGTTTCTGCTACAGAGGATAAGGAATAAATTGCTCTATTCTCATTGATGATTTCACCTTACTTCCTGTCTGATGATAGGTGACCACTAGGAGAGGAAGTAAGGGAAAATCTGACCAATGACATCACAAACAACAAACCTATTCCTAATCTTTCCAAAATAAAACAGATAAAAAAATGTTTTAAAACGGTCACATTGGGACAATCTATACAGCAGCAATGGCTAGTTTTTTGGGACGCTACCGGAAGTGACGCACACCGAGCTCGCTGCTCGTTTGTACATCATTTATCCTGAATTTATGTTTGTGAGTATCCTTTTTTTTTAAAAACCTGAATAAAAATTCTATAATCAAATTTACTACACTATGGGGCATTCTTCCTCTATACCCTTCTGATCCTACATATACGCCATCCGCTGAGGGACCCCCATTGCTGAACATCTCAGAGCCACCATTTAAAGGGGCCACACAGCGCAACTAGGCAGGACAGAAAAACGCCAGGATTTGGGGACACCACAGCGGGACCTTAAAGGGAAAGACCATCAAGGATCCCAAAGACACATTTGTCACATGCTGTTACCTTACAGCAGTAAGGTAAGGGGACACCCATAATCAGATTACAAAGGATCACGGGAAATATCGCCACCATCACCAACATCACTATTTATTGCAATTTTCTTCACGATTATTTGCACCATGTCATTCAAGCATTAGCACTCTATGCAATTTCTTGGAATAATTGGCCACACTAGGCACAATGTAATGGACACTTGTGATTTTGACTTTTATAATTTTGGAATTCATGTATTTATATCGCATTCAAGCACGGGCACTTTATGTGATTCCTGCAGCTAATCGCTACATTCTACACTATTGAATGATATCTTGATTTATCTTTATATTATTTTAATTTTGTTGCATTGTTTTATTTATTTATTTATTTATTTTATGAGTGGATTGACGCGCCTACTATGAATGTCACCATTGTTTAATTATAGATTGGAATCTTAATTTTTTAATAGACTTGGTGTTAGCCCTTGTACACACGGTCGGAGAATCCGTCGGATTGTGTCCTATCGGACCGTGTTGTCGGATAATCCGACTGTGTGTGGTATGCATCGGACTGATTCCATCGGAATATCTGTCGGACCCAATTTTCCAACTTGTTGCAAATATTTTCCGACCATGTGTAGAGAATTTTGATCGGACCAAGTGCCACGCATGCTCAGATCAAATTCCTAGACCAAAGCTATTGGCTACTAGCCTGAACGCAGTCCCATCGTAACTAAATAACGTCATCACGTTCTGAATGATCGGATTTTCCGACAACTTGGTCCGACTGTGTGTATGCAACAGTTTCGGACACAATCCGTCGGACAAAATCAGATGGATTTGGTTGGCAGAATGTCCGACCGTGTGTACAAGGGCTTAGACCCTTTTGAGTAGCTAATCGCAGTTTCTGCCAAATCTTCTCGATTTTGTATTTATTCATCCTAATAATCACATAAGTCAAGACACACACACAGTTCAACCATTTCCATTTCTAATATACTGTCCGGTGGGACATGCTAAATCTGTCCCAGTACAGCGCACCACTACTTTCTTTGACTATAGCAATGGCTAGTTTGTTGGCATTAGACAAGCTTTGCCATATGTTGTTAGCATCTTGAATTATTATCGCTGAGATGATGACAGAATTGTCACTTTAGAATGGGAAATCGATATAAAAATTGTCAGTAAAGTACAAACCTCATGTGATAAATATATAAAAATCATGTTTCATTCCTGCACATGAAACTATTTTCACTGCAGCTGACACCTACACACATAGACAGCTTGTGTCTACGCTTATATATTTTATTATTAATTTTAAAATAAAAATTGTGCTTTGTTCATCCTTGGAGTTCCAGCTTCATAAGCAGTCAATAGCTTAGACAAAAAGCTTCAAAGAGCTCTCAGCTTTTGATGAGATTCTCTCTGTATTGCCTGTAAACTCTGCCCTCTAATCACACACATCCAGTCCCTGAATCCAAGCTGCAACGTGCTCAGAGTCATTGATTTACTCACAATACCCCAGTGACTCCTGAAGTTATTCTGTGAAGAATATTAAATGAGAGCATGGAACAAACACAGCTTCTCAGATCACCGAGAAAACCAGCAACAAAACATACACCAGAAGCATGATATACATTTAGAGGAAAGAATTGCCTACTGTAAAATGGAATAATGCATTTTCATTTTCCAAATCTTTTTTTATGAAGACAGGGGGATTTAGAACATGATACAAAATAATGTAACAGTAATCAAACTATATACCAAGCCACAATATCACGGATCAGTGCATGTATCTTTGACTCAGTTACTGTTAGTCTTTGGAGCAGAACCGTCTGATGCAAGGGACGTTTGAAGTCAAATGGTTAAATACTATTAGGGGAAGGTTAAGGTTGAAGATAAAGTAAGAGTGAGGATTAGGGTTATGCCTAGGGTAAACTGGAAGGATAGAGTGAGAAACCCTATGGGAAATTAATTGTATTCTTATTTTACAGCCCAGTGTTTTTGTCTGTAATCTACTGTTAGGATCCATTAGCTTCCCGGCCTCCACTGTATTATTTAAAAAGGAGCTGCACCTTTAAAAAAAATATTAAAAGCCAGCAGCTACAAATATTGCAGCTGCTGACTTGTAATAAATTGACACTTACCTGTCCCAGGGTCCAGCGATGCCGGCGGCAGATGACGAG
Source organism: Lithobates pipiens (assembly GCF_037356315.1). Lineage (NCBI taxonomy): Eukaryota > Metazoa > Chordata > Amphibia > Anura > Ranidae > Lithobates > Lithobates pipiens. The sequence continues at coordinate 18,418,331 of NW_027507685.1, forward strand.
CAATTGATCGTCTCTCCGCTGCCCCCGCCGCCATCCTCTGTCAGGGAATCGGGAAGTGAAGCATTGCAGGTTCACTGCCCGGTTCCCTACTGCGCATGCGCGAGTCGCGCTGTGTGTCTCCACTGGTCCCTGCTGTGTTCTGGGAACTGTGTGTTTCCCAGAACACAACGGGGGGGGGGGGGGGGGGCATCTGCGACTAGCTGCGGCTAGCTTGTCCCAGAAATGGGTGCAGATACCTGGATTATCCAGGTATCTGCACCCCTCTCTCCCCTGAAAGGTGGCAATTGTGGCACCGGAGGGGGGGGAGGGATCAGATAAGCGGAACTTCCACTTCAGGGTGGAGGTGCACTTTAAGATGTTAAATCTCAATGTCAAAACATGGTCTAAATAAAAGTTCAACAATGGCCACCTAGCCTTTAGGAAAAAACTCAAGACCTCTTCTAGATGATGGACAACTAAGCTCTTAGCAGTGCCTTGAGGCGATTCAGTTCACGTTGTGTGCTATACAAATATTTCACTCACTCACTCACCCTAACTTCAAACCTATCATCAAGTTTTAACCTCATCCTAACATTAAAGGCAAAACATTTTTGTATTCTTCTGTTTTGGGTAGAGTAGTTTGAAGGGATTCTAATAAATATATAGAAATATCATATACAATTGCGACACATGGCATATTGTAATTGAATCTTATTAAAAATAACCTTTCCTTTTCAATCTGCAGCTCTGTAATTTTTTGTAAAGTGCAATGCAATATGGCTACCTGGAGGTGTTCTGTGCACAGAATGTGTACAGAATGCCCCCCAGAAACATCGCTTCCTTCTTGTGTGATTGACTCACTGATTTTCCCAGAAGTCTGCACTAAAACACAAGTCAGATTTCAGGCACCCTCTGCAACAAAAAAGTTTTATTTTTGGTAAGATACTCCCAATAGGAACACGTCTAAGCCCTTGTACACACGGTCGGACATTCCAACGGAAAATGTCTGATCGGACCGTGTTGTCGGATAATCCGACTGTGTGTGGGCTCCATCTGACTTTTTCTGTCGGAATGTCTGACAAACAAAGTTTGAGAGCTGGATTTAAAATTTTCCGACAACAGGATCCGATCGGACTTTGGACAAAGTGCCACGCATGCTCAGATCAAAGTACGAGACCAAAGCTATTGGCTACTAGCCTGAACGTAGTCCTGTCGTAACGAACGAACGTCATCACGTTCCGAACGATCGGATTTTCTGACAACTTTGAACGTGTGTATGCAACACCAGTTTCGGACAAAATCCGTCGGAAAAAATCTGATGGATTTTGTGGTCGGAATGTCCGACCGTGTGTACAAGGGCTAAGGGGATGCAGACCCTGCAACCTGCCTCATTAGATCCCTGATTCTGCAGCAGCTGGTTGATAATTATGAAACCACTCACATTAGACTCACATGGGCACAGAGGAACAAACAGTGAATTATTCAGAATAACGGAAGGTAGGTGTCTGCAACAAAATGTGTTAAAATCCCTGCAATGTACATAGATCACCCAAAGGGGGAATGTTTTTTTCTTTTTTTTTTTTTTTCAAAAACATTTTATTGTAAGAAATAAAAAACAGGGTTACATGCACACAGAATCACATGTATCATTAACATTGTAAGAAAGAAAAAAGGGAGAGACCAACGGCATAGTCCAGTGTATAGTAATATCTTAGTGTCCATATCAGGAGTATCTGGTATCTATGCAATTCAATAGTAAGATAGAGAGGCAAGGCCATGGTGTCAGGACCAATGTGAATATGATTCAGAGGCTGAGGAGTTTAGAGAGGATTCAGTATATGGGGTGTTAAAACAACCTATAAGGGAAAAAGAAGCCTCCTGTGTTGGTCAAATTGGATCTCATTAGGGATCAGTGTAGGGGATGGGTAACCAGACCAAGATCAATCTGAGATTTCAAGAATCCCTTTTACTTAGACCGGGCCAATGAAATGAGGGGCAAAACAATCTATCGGACCTCTCCACTGGAGCTACGTCCTATATACGCTGGTAAACTCTTTGGTTATATTAGTGACTCTTATCGTAACAGATTATATCAAGAGGTACCCTTCGGGTGAGGACGGGTAAATAGAGGGGAAAAGAGATTGGGGAATAGAAATGATATGAATATGAAAGGGAAGTAAAAAGGGGAAAAGAGGGGAAGGGGGAGGGGGGGAGGGTAGCAAGACAATGAGGAGGGGAAGGGGAGGGGGGGGAGGGGAGAAAGGAGCATGTGGGGGGGGGGGGGGATACAGGCGGCCACCATTAAGGATCATTTAAATTGTGTAACATAGTTCTCCTAAAATAACAAATGCCTGTGTATCATGTGTGGATCGAAAGAGGGATCCAGACATGAACACCCAGAACCATCCGACAATAATCATTTAAAATGCCATAGAATACTTTGCAAACAAATTTTCAAAAATGTCATGTCAAACTTAGAAATATATAATAAAACAAACACAGGGTTCCCTCATAAGTGGAGTACAGGGGGTTGATATCAGACTTCAGTCAGGGTTAGAAAAAATGGACTTATATACCGTTGTAGTCTCAAATTCTTTCCAACAGGCCCATTTCTGAGTGAATTTTTGTGGGGTATCTCTGGAGATGTTTATTAGTTCTTCCATTTCAGCTATCGCTTGGACTCTCAATGTCCAGTCTTTGATGGACGGGCTATTTTGGGATTTCCAATATCTGGGAACACAAAGTTTTGCGGCGTTGATCAAATGAATAAGTAGGGACTTCCGGTAAGAAGAGGTGTTTATATTAGTGTGGTGCAACAGGAATTGTGCTGGGGTAAAAGGTAAGTCATATGTGGTGATCTTGTGGATTAGTTCGTGAACCGACCTCCAGAAGGATTGCATTTGGGGACACTCCCACCAAATATGTAACAGTGTACCCTTAGCCAGTTGACAGCGGCAACACGTTGCAGGGGTGCTAGGGCTCCATTTATGCAGGAGTTCCGGTGTTCTGTACCACCGCGTGAGAAGTTTATACCCGTTCTCTTGGGTACAAACATTAAGGGAGCCCTTGTGTATATGAAGAAGTATATTTTCCCATTCTTCCTGCGTTAAATTGAGCCCTAGATCTCTTTCCCATGTTTCACATACTTTGAGAGATTTGGGAGTTTTATCATGGAATAGAAGGGATTGGGTTTGGGAAATAAGGTGCGATTGAGGTGCGGAGGACATGCACAACGATTCAAAGTATGTCAACTGTCTGGAGCATTCTTGTGCTTTAGAGATAGTATTCAAATAGTGTGTGATTTGATAGAAAGTCCACCGTGGTATGGGGGGTTTTCCGTGTGATGTCGCTAAGTGTTCAGCCGTTAATACTGTCCTATTAGAGTAAAAATGTTGCACCAAAATTTGATCATATGCCCAATGTTTCTGGAGAAATTGGCTATGCATTCCAGGAGGGAAGTCTGGGTTAAATTTCAAAGGCGTAAGCGGTCCCGGGATAGAGGAGATCAGGCGCCGCTTGCATAGAGTACGAAAACATTGTAGCGTAGGTGCAATGAGTGGATGAGAGTCAACGTCTGTCTTGTAGTGTACATATTTGATCCATGGTAGAGAGCGTAAGGGAAGTTTGGTGAGGGAAGATTCCAATTGTACCCAGTCTTTTTTTTGTGCATGAACGTTCCAGTCCACAATTCTGGTCAAGTGTGCAGCGGTGTAGTAATTAGATAAGTCAGGTAAACCGATCCCACCCAAATGTTTAGGAAGGGTAAGTTGGGCATATTTGACCCTGGGCCTGTGTGAGCTCCACAGGAATTTAATACATGCGGATTTGTACGCCCTAAAGAAGGCTGGGGGAAGACGTATCGGTATTGCTTGTAGCACATATAAGAGACATGGTAGGATATTCATTTTTATTATTGCAGCTCTTCCAAACCAAGAGACGGGGAGTTTATTCCAGTTTTTTAAATCGTTACTAATTTTTTTGAGGATGGTTGGATAATTAATAGTATAAAGATTGGTTAATACACTTGGTAGTTTGATACCTAGGTATGTAATGTCGTGTGCGTCCCACTTGAAAGGGAAGTTTGTTTTGCAATGAGCTACCTCGGATGGGCTAAGGGAGATGTTAAGAGCATACGATTTATCAAAGTTAATTTTGAAGTTAGAGAGTAGGGCAAACCGGCGAAATTCTTCTAAAAGGATCGGGAGAGTAGTGTGCGGATCAGAGAGAAATAATAAGATATCGTCTGCATATGCAGCTAGTTTGCTAGTCTTATTACCAGTCTGTACACCTGTGATGTCGGGATTTTGTTTAATACTATTTAGCAGGGGTTCCAAAGTTAGGATAAATAAAATGGGGGACAGGGGGCATCCCTGTCTGGTCCCATTCCGGATGGAGAAGGCACTCGACAGGGTACGGTTGACCCTAATTTTCGCAGATGGGTTTAGATAAAGAGATTGAATAAAGTTGATCAGTTGCGGGCCCAAACCAATATGTTGTAGAACAGCGTGCATATAGTCCCATGCTACCCTGTCGAATGCCTTCTCCGCGTCTAGGGACAGAAAGAAGCTCTTCTGTTTGGATGTTCTAATGATATGGTGGATATTGATGGCTTTAATTGTGTTGTCCCGGGCTTCCCTGCCCGGGACAAAACCTACTTGATCTAATGAGATAATATCGGGGATAATAGTTAGTAACCTATTAGCTAAGATTTTAGAGAAGAGTTTCAAGTCCACATTAAGTAAAGAGATTGGTCTGTAGTTAGCCGTTTGCGTTGGGTCCTTCTCTCCTTTAGGTATTACTACAATATGGGCTTCTAACATTTCAGGGGCGATATTGTCATGGGTAAGCAGAGAATTAAATGCTTTCATAAAGGGAACTTTCAAGATATCTGAGAATGTCTTGTAGTATGCCGTTGGGAGCCCATCCGGGCCCGGGGATTTTCCTACTTTAGATTGCTTAAGGGCCATATCCCACTCTTGTTGAGTGAGAGGGCCTTCCAGGCCATCAATAAGGTCTTTGTTAGTCAATTTGGGGCAATTTTGCTCAAGAAATTGCTAAATCAAACGGGAACGTGTTTCGTGGGATTTAGACGATCCAGTGGATCCCGGTAGGTTATATAATTTGGAATAAAAATTTTCGAACTCCATCGCTATATCCTTGTTAGTGGTTAGTTTAGTTCCTGTGGAGGAATGTAAGCAGTGCACATTCAGTTTGGATTGGTGTGATTGCAAGGCCCTAGCTAGTAGGCAACCGCTCTTATTGCCAAATTCATAAAACTGTCTTTTTGGTCAGGAGATATCTTTTTTTACCCGCTTATTTAGTTCCGTCTGGATGGAGGTACGAACCTCTTGCAACTCTACGAGGGTATTGGAGGCTAGGGTGCGTTTATGGGCAGATTCTAGTCGTTTGAGTTCAACATAGAGACCGGAAAGGAAAGCTTTTTTGTCTTTCGCAATCTTTGCTGATATGGAGATCAGTTTACCTCTAACTACACACTTATGGGCAGCCCATTGTGTCATGTGGGTCGTGTCTGGGGTGTCATTAAGTGTGAAATAGTCTGTCAGGCATTGTTGTATTTCAGTAGTATGTAGTGAATCCGTTAAAATTTGGGAGTCCATGGACCAAACCTGTGTGCGTTCTTGCATTACTGGTAACGTCAATGTGGTGGAAACTGGGTAATGGTCAGATAGGCACATGGATTCAATTTTGGTCGCAGACAGGAGAGGGAGGTCGGTTTGTGTAAGGAAAATGTAATCAAGTCTGGAGTAACGGTTGTGAGGGGCCGAGAAAAAGGTGAAGTCCTTCTCGGTGGGGTTTAAGGTGCGCCATGTATCGTGTAGCATGAGAGATTGTAACGACAGTCTTATCTGTCGGATAGCTCTGTATGGCAGATGGGAAGTGCCCGTCGAAGTGTCAAGGAGTGGTTCCAATGGGACATTGAAGTCTCCGCCCAACAGAATCATACCTGATTGAAATGTGGTAAGTTGGGCAATGGTTTCTCTGAAGAAGGTGACCTGACCCGAATTTGGACTATAGATATTGGCAAGTGTAATAGGTTTACCCTGCCACGTACCTTTTAGGAAAATAAATCTTCTTTGGGTATCAATCAACGAGTCAACGATTTGAACGGGGACATTTTTGGACAATAGGATTGACACCCCTTTTGTTTTGGAGTCTGGTGAGGTTGCATGATAACACTTTGGATAATGATGGTTAGAGAGCTTTGGTATGGCCTGAGACTTAAAGTGAGTCTCCTGTAGGAAAATTACATCCGCGCGCATCCCCTTTAGGCTGTTTAATATTTTAGATCTCTTTTCAGGAAGGTTCAGGCCTTTCACGTTTAAGGAGATGAGTTTTAAGGTGCTGGGCGTGAGCACAGTCTTAGGGGAAGCCATTGAAAGTATTTGTCTAGGTGTACAGAAGCGACAAGGAGTTAAACGTTCTTAACTGTTATCTTCAAAGGTATGCGATGTGGGTGGTGAGGAACTATGTGGTTAGGCCGGGGGACTAACGGGAGGGGGTGAGGGGGAGGAGGGAGAAACGTCTGAGGGGGTAGGAAGAGAGAAAAAAGAGAAATATGAAGTGGAAAGGAGAGGCGATGGGTAAATTTAGTCTTATCGGCGGAGTGTCCTTTCAATAATGGAAAGGACACCCCTAGGGGAAGTGGAGTAAATATTGGGGTCGGTAACAACAGTTGGGTTGCACCGAATTTTGGCACCCAATAAGTGTCAGGAGAATCTCTGACGAGATCCCTGTGTGTGGGAGTGATTGGCGCGTGAGGGAGGGAGGGTTTTTGTTCGGTGTTGAGACTAAGGTCCCGTGAGGTCCTAAGTGCCAAGTGTATGGCAGGCTATCAGCGTTTTTGAATACGGTGTGGGAAGGTTGGGGAATGAGCTGGAGATTGTAAAGGCGATTCGTCTAGGAGCATCTACGTGGTACGCGAGTAAGGGAGCAAGTAAGGGGAGTGCTAACGGAAATAAAGCATATGCAGGGAGTGAATCCCAACAATAGTAACAACCCATTATAACAAAATTATAGATCTTTAAAATTTCAAGGAGTTAGATCTCCAACAATTGAACAGAAAACGACAACAGGCGTGATGTCGTTGCATCAAACAGTACTGTAAACATATCATTGAGTCAACAGTGTACGTCTAATATAGTAAGTATTAGATGTCTCTAAAAAATCTCTTAAGCATATATAGAACAATGCTAAACCTAGTATATAAGCTGATCGGTGGTGCTCACCTGGCCCCGCTGCTGTCAGTCAAGGAAAGCAACTGGTGCTAGGTTGCGTTTGTTGGGAGTGCGCCACTTTGCGCGAGTTAATGAATAATATTAACTAGATTTGGGGCAATAGAAAGGCCAATGAACTTTATCCGGAACTGTTCAGTCCCACTATGTGAGGAATAGCGGAAGCAGGCGATGCACCATCGATCGTAACAACATTTCATCCGGGAAACTGTAAAAATAAAAGAACGGTTAATAACAGGCCTCAGCTAGATAGCTAGCTGGTGAGCATTCCTGGATGATATCAAACATATTCTAGACTGAGTCATTAATCGTGGGAGACAGCGTGCTATGAGGGTTAGAGTAGCCACCATTAGTGCGGAGGTAACCACTCAAAACCTCTACTGGGGATCTAAGTTACTTTCTCCGGGCATAGAGACAACTGAGCGTGAAGCGAGGACCATATAGATATTGTGGCAGTTCGTGTACAACGGGTCGGGAGAATACTATAGAAATATGGCCAATTCTCTATGGGAGAGCCTAAGCAGTATGTTAATCATTAACAGTCCTTAACGAGACATATCTGAGATGGTATTCTGTATTGTGTAGACTTCAAGGTCCAAACACTGATAACGCAGTGAGGTCGGTGATTGAATATGGTGCAACAGGGCCTGCAGGCCAATAGAGTCCATGTCTGAATAGCAGATCAGCTAACATTTTGTTGTAAAAACCAGGATATAGGTGGAAGTCAACAAATCATAGGTAATCAGGCAAAAAGTCAGATATTATTCTTGAAAAGGGAGAGCTCAGGAAACTATAAAGGAAAAACAGCACTCATCTGGGGTAAAACGAAAGATGAGATAGGAACAAAGGATCGATCTGACCCGCTTTATGCTCGTCTTTGCCTACGGTGGACCGGAGAAGCCGTGGGGCTCGTGTTTCTCAGTAACCCCGCAGGTCTCTGCGGGGAGGATGGGTGAGGTTGTCTTCGGCGGCGACTCACGCTGTAATTACCTGCTTCGGCGATTCCATCCATTGATTCTGCCCTGTGCAAAGGAGATATGCGGAAGTCGCTATACCAATCTGGAGCTTCTACTGGTGGAATATGGAGAGAACTGCAGAAATGCTCCAGATCTTCAGGGACTTTAAGGTGGAAAGTGTGACCATTGGCGGTGGCCGCTAGACAGAATGGAAATTTCCACCTGTATGGAATCGCTCTGGCCCTTAAGACATCTAACAGAGGTTTCAGTTCTCTTCTCCTTTGGAGCGTGATGGTAGAGAGATCCTGAAAAATTTTAATTTCTGAGCCCTGATGTAGAAGCCTCTCAGTATTTCTAGCTTTGCGCATTATTTCCTCCTTGAGAATGAAGTCAGAAAGACAGCATATAACGTCTCTGGGGGGGTCAGTCTCTCTGCCTCTAGGGCGCAAGGCTCTATGGACTCTTTCCATCTGAATCGCCGTGTCTGGGGGGTGATCAAGCAGATCATTGAATATGGCTGTAATTTCTCTCACTAGCTGCGGGGCATCTATGGCTTTGGGGAGACCTCTTACTCTAAGGTTCCGTCTCCTTCCTCGGTTATCGAGGTCCTCGACGTGTCTGTTCATGTCACGGAGGTGGATGGCATGTGATTCCGTCAGCTGCTGTACGTGACACAGGGCCGCATCATGGCGGGCCTGTGTCTCTTCCACCTCCTCCATTCTAATGGCCATGCTGTGGAAGTCTTCCCTGAGTTCCGATATAGCCGCTGACATAGCTGATTTTATATCCGCAGCAACGGCTCGGAGGTCAGCCAGGCTCAAAGACTGCTGTGAGTCGGAGGCCGGCGGGGAATGCTGCGGGCTGCGGCTCCTGGAGCGAGGTGTCGCTCTGCTGTGTGAGGAGGCCTCGTGCATTGCGGCCTGTGCCTCCTGAGACGTACCTCGGGCGCGGGAGCGAAAAATGTCCGGGATATGTTGAATCGGCAGGTGATCCGCATCCCGCTGGGATCCGGAGCGGATCGACGAAGCCGCCAAGCCTATGAAAGCTGGACCACGGGGACCTGGAGCTCTGGTTCAAGCGTCCATCTTCCCTCGGCGCCAAGCCACGCCCCCAATGTTTTTTTCTAAACAAAAGGGGAGTAACCATTCCCTACTCTATACAAAAAAAATAATAATACGTTTTGACTTTGGATTTTAAATGAACTCTTAACAGTACCCTAATATTAAGCCTGAGAGACTGATGTCACCAGCACACTAAGCACACTAAGATCTCAAAAATGGGTCCAAAGCTTCAATCAGCAATCACATCATTACAGCAGAAAGCAACGTTTCAGAGCGACGCAGGACCCCTTCATCAGGCATGTGACCTGCATGGCTCCGAAATGTTGTGCTTTCTTCTGTAATGATGTGATTACTGATTAAAGCTTTGGGCCAGTTTTGGAGATCTTGGTGTGCTGGTGACCTCACTCTCTCTGCCTATAAACGGTTCCAGGTGTTGGTCGCTTCAGCACCCACTTACAAATACAGCCATCGCTACAGAAAATGTGTGTGTTGGGAATAGTTTGTTCTATTAACACTATCAGATTGTCTGCTGATTTTTTCCATCAGATTTACCAAAACCATATAATATGAGATCAAACCTTAGGGGTTTCAATGTGTATGCAATCAGGCAGGCCCTTGTACTACATGGTTTTGGTAAACCTGAAGGAAAAAATCAGCAGACAATCTGATAGTGTGTATGGGGCTTAAGACTTAAACCTAACCTCCAACCTAATGCTTGTTGTAGGTGTAGCTAAAAACTACTGTGACTTAGCATTGAAATATTTACTAACCCCCTAACCTTAACCCACTAGCACTTGACCCTAACCCAAAGCTAACCCTTAACCTCACCCTTAAAGTATTACCTTATTGAGCACCAGAAATATAAATGGCAATACCACCAAATCATGACATCAAGGATAACATGTTTGCCTTTTTTTTTACATCATCTTATTTTTCAAGCAATTGTATACCTATACGTGCACCACTTTAAAGAAGCCTGCTTATTTTATTTATTTTTTTCCCAACAGCATACTGCCATCTTCAAATAACCACCCCAGCAAACTTGGTACAGCTTAAGCTCAGAAAGACAGAGAATTCAGCAGTGCTGCCTTACTCCACTACGCAACACCATCAACTTCATGTTCAGCAGTTCTAATGTAGGAAGTGATGTCTGACAAGCAAGCTAACCTTGGTAATTTACACGCAATTCTAAAATAACCAACTCCCATTGGCTTCAGAATTATTTGTTATGCTTAAATTCTTCAAACAAAAGTTAAAAAAAGTTCATGGAGGCTATAATGGATTTTTGGTGAATTCAGTTATAATTTTAGAATTTTATCAATTATAAATAGTTTTTATCCTTTTTTTTTGTTTATATAAAAAATTTTAAGTGAACATGTTTGTGCTATCCCATCTAACAGTACCTGTTCTTAGAGGCTGTTCTAAACTTTATTGCTACCTCTCTCATATCATATGTATTGATCAATCACTAGATAGCATCTGTGAAACTGTGTACACAATTGAATTTACCTTTTGAAATCTAATCTCCAATAATTTTGTATGGAAAAAGAAAACACATCATCCATCCTTTCCATTTGACTGGAATTTATAATTTTTTTCTATTGGTTGACCCCAGACATTTTATTATGAGATGCACAATGACCCTACATTTGTACAGTGACTAATTTGTACAATAATAAAAGATTCCTCTTTTGAAATTGATGGTAGTTTGGGAGCATTTACATTATACTATATTGAAACCTGGTCAAACAGAGCAAAAAATTAGAGTGACCATGTATAAAAGGCCTATAAGGTGCATTTTTAGCTGTACCTTGAGAAATAATAATCTGCCCCCTTGTTGCACTGCGTATCTCTGTGCAGCATCTTTAAGAAAACCATACTGACAGGCCACCACCTCCTCTGCATGCTGTGGCTGGATAGCATAGGCAAACTCACTAAATAGGGGAAATGTTGCCCTGCCTGAGGACTGACCACCATGTCCACCTTTGCCTGTGGACACATTTGCTGCTGGCCCCCTTACAGGGCCAAGAGAACATCTGCCTCTCCTTGTTGTCCATGCAGACATTATTGAGAGGGAGAGGGCAGTGCTTATAAGCAAATATAAAGAAGAAGATGAAATCTGTACGTAGATGCACTTTAATCAATGTAAAGAGGTGTTTGGTGCACTTTAATTTGAGTACTCACACTACACAGACACACTCCACGGATATACTATAATATACTGCAATATAATGCGCCAAACATACAGTGATGCACAGAACTATATGGCGTTAAACTGGCAGTAACGTACGCAAGACGATATGGTATTAAACTGGCAGTAACGCACACAAAACGATATGGCGTTAAACTGGCAATAACGCACAAAACTATATGGTGTTAAACTAGCAGTAACACACACAGAACTATATGGCGTAAAACTGGCAATAACACACACAAAACTATATGGCATTAAACTGGCAGTAACGCACACAGAACTATATGGCATTAAACTGGCAGTAACGCACACAGAACTATATGGCGTTAAACTGGCAGCAACATACAAAACTATATGGCGTTAAACTGGCAGTAACGCACGCAAAACAATATGGCGTTAAACTGGCAGTAATGCACACAAAACGATATGGTGTTAAACTGGCAGTAACACACGCAAAACTATATGGTGTTAAACTGGCAGTAACTCACACAGAAGTAAATGGCATTAAACTGGCAGTAGCGCACACATGGCGTTAAAATGGCAGTAACACACATAAAACGATATGGCGTTAAATTGGCATTAACGTACACGAAAACTATATGGCATTAAACTGGCAGTAACGCACACAGAAGTAAATGGCATTAAACTGGCAGTAACGCACAAAACTATATAGCGTTAAACTGGCAGTAACGCACACAGAACTATATAGAGTTAAACTGGCAGTAAGGCCGCGTACACACGGGCGGATTGTCTGCCCAACTAAGTTCGTCAGACAATCCGACAGACAGTCCGTCCAAATTTTGAATGAACGGACTTGACCACACACGATGAACAGACAGTCCGCTGAAAACTTGCGCGATGGCGTGTACAGCACGTACGACGGGACTAGAAAAACGACGTCCAATACACTGCAATGCAACCTTCGGCCGTGTAAATCCTTTCTGAGCATGCGCCATACTTAGTCCGTCCAACTTGCCTACACACGAGCAGACTGTCCGCTGAAACCAAGTTTGGACGGACAAAACCAAGTTTGGACGGACAAAATTACGGAAATTCCGAAAGACAAAGTCCGTCAGACTGTCCGCTGAAAAAGTCCGCTGAAGCCCACACACGAGCGGATTGTCCGCTGAAACACGGTTCAGCGGACTAAGTTGGGCAGACAATCCGCCCGTGTGTACGCGGCCTAACGCATGCAAAACAATATGGCGTTAAACTGGCAGTAACGCACACAAAACTATATGGCGTTAAACTGGCAGTAACTCACACAGAAGTAAATAGCATTAAACTGGCAGTAACGTACACATGGCGTTAAACTGGCAGTAACACACATAAAATGATATGGTGTTAAACTGGCATTAACGCATGCAAAAACTATATGGCGTTAAACTGGCAGTAACGCACACAGAAGTAAATGGCGTTAAACTGTCAGTAAACGCATAAAACTATATCGCGTTAAACTGGCAGTAACGCACACAGAACTATATAGCGTTAAACTGGCAGTAACACATGCAAAACTATGTGGTGTTAAACTGGCATTAACACACACAGAAGTAAATGGCGTTAAACTGTCAGTAACGCAA